>NW_028259161.1:11266942-11900414 GCF_977971745.1 Zootermopsis nevadensis
TTTATCAAATACTTTATATTCCACTAAAAATATAAGGCCAAAGTAAAGTATGCTGTCTACTGCCATATATAGTATTTGTTCACCAGCTGCATTTGGATTATCATCATCTGCAAATGCTAGGTAGGGCTTATATATGTATGGGCAGTAGCTATCTTTGCAGCCAGGTTCTGGGAAAGAAAAGAAAAGAAGAAAATCAATTACAAAACATTAAACTTTCTATGAATGATGTGTTGGAAAGCCTAATTATTAATGCTACAAAACAAATGTCACAGCTGAGTGGTTATCACTACTGCTCTGTATTAAGAAGATCAAAAGTTTAAATAGTGGCCTGGAGACCACTTATTTTGACTGAGGATTTCACGATTTTCCTAGTTCTTCCATCAAATTCCAGGATAGTACTTTAAGTATACCATGGCCACTTCCTTCCATATCCTTTTCAATAATTATCCTATAATCTGACCCAATGTGTGTTGTGTGTATATATGAGTAGACTCAGCCACTGCCTGTGTTATTAAATAAACCACAAACAAATAAACAACTGTCACAAATTATGATTAGATAAATGTTTTGATTCAATTTGCATATAGGTATGTGTTTTAAGTACACCAACTAGAAACTTTTCTAAATGTTACTCTTTTAATTCAATCACTTTTTCACTTAGATTTTCTGTATGTGTAGAACTGCCTCACAGTTAATTAGTAACATGGGTGGCCTTGATTATTTCCTTCCATATCCTTTCTAATTTATTATACATAATTACTTTTCTATGAGATAATGACTGCATTGTTAAACAAACCATGAATATACATTCATCAGGAATTCAGGTTCCAGCAGTTTGCATAGTATTAATTTAATGCACAGAACACAGAATTTTTAAAAATTGGTAAAGTCTGACACATTGAATAAAATTGTTCTTGAACTGACTCGGATGTAATGTTGGTGTAATTTAAGAAGTCACTAACTACATTTTAGAAGGTTTAAAGAAAAACAAGTTTTAAAGTTCTTGAAACTGCATATAAACAACACTCCAACATCAAACTCTTTTCCCACGGTAAAACAAGATTCCAGTTAGTGATTTGTTCTACACATGCTTCCAAACAAGTTGAGTTTGATGCGCTACTAATAATGTTAATGACACTGACATTAAGTTATTTAATGAAGGTCACAATGCCTCACTTTATATCATTGAAACTGATATGTCAAATTACTTTAACTAATTATTCCAGGAAGTTATCCACCATATTGCCTCTTCTGCTATATGGGTAAGGCACTGTATGGGTATGAAAACCAAGTGTCCTCTACACTGTAAAACGTAAAAAACTATTAATGGCTTACGGCAGCAAACATCATTTCCAGGGCATGATATTGTCTTAATTTTGCATCTATTATTCTTGATGACCAGGTCTGAGAAGCGCATAAATCCAAATGTGATGGAGAAGTGTGGAATAAATTGTAGAATATATTTAAGGCCATTTCCAGCACTTTTATACTCTTCTGCCAGTAGCATAACATATACTATCACGCTCATTATCAATCCTACAAATAAGAAGGGACAAATCAGAAATGAAAAAGTGTATGTGTATGCACATGCAATTATTTACATGCAAGACAAAAGCAGGCACAGCATATAATTAGGTTCTATCATGCCATAATATGAGTTAAGTTGGGGATTTTTTCAAAGGAACTCATGCTTTGTATTACAAGTACTTAGGAGTAACAACACCTGAACTCGCATAAGCAAATAGAAGCAGAAACAAAACGGAGTAACAAATTATACATTAACTATTAATAGATGTGTATTATACCTATGAAAACCTCTTTTACAGTGAAAATAGATTCCTCCATAACAGTGGTAACCACTTACATGACTACTTTGTCTCACAGTCCACACAATCACAAACTAAACCTCCTACCAAGTATCTTAATGGCAGTCAGTCAGGATGATTTTTCTAGTCTTCTAGTATTAAGAGCTGAGAATGCATGAAACCATTTCCCCAAATTCCATATGTGTAGTGCTTGGCACATGGATAGCTTAAGTTTTTCTTAAAAATACCCACACATTTATTCTCACTCACATTATAAGATAATGGATAATACAGTTCTTACCAGTCAATATATTTACTAGACTAAGTACATTAAATGCTCCTGAATTACTTCTTCGTAAGTAGCTACAGGTGTATGCAAATGGAATACCACATAATCCATACATCACTAACATCAAGAAGAACACACCTGAAAGAAATACATTTGTTGAATGAAGAACTAGTAAGTATTGAGTATTCATGTAGACTAGTCTATTGCTGAACTGGGGATTTCAGCTAAAAATGTAATTACTGACAAATATGCAGAAAAGTTCGTTCCTCTTTGCCAAAGAAATGTCATCAATAAGACAGCAATGAGAATCACATATCATGAGAGTACGAACATAAATAGAACCAGTTCTGGTATTCAAGTCTTCAAACATACATACTCAGTTCTTCAGATTGGTTGAAGACATTAAGAGGATCAGCAGTATAAACTCCCAACACCATGATGCCTGCTACAACTATGTAGTAGAGAAAGTCACATATAAAGCATGTGAACCAGTATGCAAGGGGCAAGACCCCAGTCATCAACTGCAGCTGCTTAGCTTTGGACACTCTCTCTAGTAAAGGGAACTTAATAAAGCTCCCTGTGAGGAACAGCACACTGTAAGGCATTAGAGTCACCCACAATGACATAACGGTAATATCCGGAAGCATATCCGCCAGTGAGATTGATATCGATTCCTGGAAAAGAAACACTGAAACTTTCATTTGTACACTTTCATTTATACAGAGTTATTCATAATTCCCCGACACAATACAAAAAATCGCTAGACTTGAACGGTGCAATAGATGGTAACATAGGACATGCCGATAGAAACAAACTGGCAGTACATCCCTGCCTGTATCTATCAATAATGTATACATGTTTTACCCGTTCTAATACATTACACGTTATGTAAAGTTTTAAGATTGTTCTTAATATCATATAAATATATATATAATACAATGATATTCACCTATAACCTTACCTCTCTTGACTTCAGAGGGTGGTTAATAACTGTTACTGATTTGCTTGAGTCTTTAGAACTGATAACAGCATTGGTCATAAGATTGAGGGAGATAGGTGCTGCATGAAAAGCAGAAGGTGAATACATGGCATTTAATATTGACACTCCTGCTGAATCAGATGCATTGAATTCTGCTGCTACAATAAACTTTGTATGGTAATTCTTGATGCTGTCCTTCCCAACCTCCAGAAGTGCATGGTTGACAGGTTTTCCAGGATTATTAACACTGGACCCCACAGACTTAACAAGATCTATGTATGAGTCATCAACACTCCAGTCTACTGATTGAACATCTGATGAATAGAGTACTTCAGTTGGGCCATAATCCCTTAAGGACAAGATGCGGGCAGGTTCTGCTGCAGTATCAGTATTACCACTGCCTGCAAGAATCACTGTGACAATAGCCATTACAATGGCAATCAAAGCCTACAAGAAATAAAGAAAAAGTAGAATTAATAATGTAGTAACTGCAAAAAATATCACTGGAACAAATATAATACAATGGTTAAAGAACAAGAAGTCAGAATAAGAAATAAGGCAAAAAGAAACAGAAATGGAATAAGATATTTGGGAGCAGGAGGCGGAGAAAAAAGAAATGAGAAGAACATTACAAATATCAAGATCAGAAAGTATTGTCATGAGTGAACAAAACAGATGAGCATGCCAAGCTTAGCCCCAGATACTGAGGAGAAGAAATAAATAGAAAACACTGAGAAGAATGTGGCATGACTGACAGAAGGGAGACAAGGCAAACAGCCTAGGCATTAAATCAAGAACAGCATAAAGCAAAGTGATGATCTACAAAAGTGAAAAAGTCCAGGCCACAATGTAAATTGATATTTAAGATAATAAGGTTAAATTTTGTATAATACACTTTTCATTATATTTTTTTATACTTTATTTAGTTCTAAGATTCCAGTTATAATTCTTTTAGTTTTCTGGCTTGTGCCTGTTTTGTAAGGTGACACCATCATCCACTTGTGATGTGGGGATGCTACTAAGATGGATTAAAGTTATTTCTAATGACAATGGTGATCAATGACAGCTGCAAGACAGAAAGTACTGCATAACATGAGCTCTGAAACTTAGTACGGTTCTTGTATTTCTCATATCCACATAGCACCTTACTCATCTTTGGAAGTAGCTTAGGTGTTACTTCAGTCTCCAACATTCTGCTAATCAAATAATAGTTATGTAACCTCCATAATTATCTTTAAAAAAGATTATTCTGTAAAGTCACTCTACCATTAGTTTTCAAGACATGTTATTTCATGACTGGTACTGCAGCTGGTTAAGTTATTTTATAGAAAACTTACATGATAAATAGCAATGATAATTAATACATTTTTAATTAAATTATTGAAACTTTTTGATGGCCAAAACTTAACTGTCTGTTGGTCTCACTTGAGAAAGCGTGCAGAGAGAGAATATTACTTACCCATATTAAGTTCATTTTCCACTCCCTGTACATGTACAAAACTCGCTTCATAAACAAGGCTATTATTTGTTGAATCATCAGACTTGTCCCCACAATCTTGCTGGATGTCAAAGCTGGAACAAACATCTGATATCAAATTTGAAGCAATAGATAAAGGATGAAGAATACATAGAACAAGAAACACCAGGTTTATATTTTCACAGATTAAAAGATTGTTATTTATTCAGTTATTTTATAGGTATTATAAAAATAAGAACCTAACTTTCATCCTACTCTTCTGAATCAAGGCATTAAAGTTCATACAACTTTGGTATACCTTACAAGACATTTTTAGGCCCCTCTCATAACTGCACTGCAATACAACTACTTGCATATATTAATGTGGTATATATTTCATGTTTTGTGCATATATGACAGTGATTCATATTTGACCTGGAATTTTAAACTTTGCGTGCTAATAAATCATCTCACCTGTTACATACTGCATAGTCTTCTCAAGGTACAAAAGCAAAACTATGGACTATATACTACAGACTGTGCAAAATGACACTAATTCACACTGGTACTTACAAGAAACAATACAAATTCTGGTCAATTTGAACTCATGCATCGTATTTTTACAATCTTCTGTGTTTAAATATTATTCCACTGCTGAGGTGATTGTAAAATAGACACTTCCTCAGTCTTTCATCAATGAAACAATCACATCTCTTTTGAAAGCTATGCATAGATTTATATATTCTGAGCACTGGTACTGAATATTATTATAAAGTTCATCACTGAGTTCTGTTATAATTCTTCCTATGCTTTAAGCACTTTCTGCTCTAACAAACATTTTCATGTTTTATTAGTGAAACATTTTAATACAGAAAGTGTTAAATTAAAACAGAAATATTTAAAGTCTTTCATACCTTCAGAATTACCATTTAGTGCTATGTACCTGTCATGAATTGGCTCAGAGTTTATGCTCTTATCATATTCATCTGCAGCCTCCTTTCCCACCCTGAAAAATTAATCAACAGAAATTTTATTACAAAAATTATAACAGACGTTGTAATGTGTCAGCTCTGCCCTTTCTTTTCAGTAAGAATAGTCATTAGTTTAAAAGAAAACATAATCTGTTCTTTTTCAGTGGTAGAAAAGTGATTTTTCGGATCTCCAAAGATTTGCACAGACAATGACCATTTTTATGGTATTTATCCCTTGTAAAGCAATAACACAACCAGTGCAACTATGACAGAGCCATAAGAACTTGATTAATTTAACCTAGTTATAATCAAAGATGTGTGATTTTAATTAACAGATATAAGTGAGTACAATTACACTCAATTAGCTTCGAAATAAAATTAACTTTCTACAGAACAACACAGAGTACAGTTCACAGATCAGGAGAAAATCCCTGTTAGGAATTCGCGGTGAGTGACGACCAATCCTAAAAGCATTCGTTCCACAACCAATGAACGAACAACAGACGACAGGCTTTCATGTGTTCAAATGGGTACAGCTTTAAGTTTACCTCACAGTGGCACAGTGATTTAATCTAGAATATTATTACAACACCCACAGAACACATTACAAGTGCGCTCACTACACGCTACTCTTAACTGCTTGATGTTTTCAGTCTGTGTGCAGTAGTGTAAAACTCTGACGTATCACACTTCCCACCAATAACAGCCCTCTAGTCCAGCTGATAAGTAACATTCCCCCCGCACCGCACCAGAAATGACTTCCCCCAGCAGGGTTTTCCTCATCATCTGTGGACAGTACTTAGTATTCACTGCCAAGTTCTGCAATATCATCCACTAGCAATTAGATTTTTATCACACTGCTAGTTAAACATAATTTCTGAAGTATTGATGAACCCTTTAATGGCCAGTGGTAAATTTATGACCCACTGGTTTTAATAATCAATAACTCTGCATTTTATATTTATGTTATGTATGATTCTCAGTGTAAACAGGGATTATTTCTGTAAACAGAATCAACCAGTTAATCTTAGTGATGGTGAAGTGTTGTTTTCTTTGTGGTACAGACTGATTTCTTAAATATTATTTACATGAGTTTTGGCTTAAAAGGGTTAATGTAATTTTGCCACATGCCAAATGATGACAAATTCTGAAGTTCTGCTTTACCTTATGATGTTCCTCATATCAGACCCCTGAAGCAGCTCTCACAAATGAAACAGAGACATCCTCCCACACTGATCTTATAGGGTAACACATAACATTCCTTGGCTGTTTCACATATATTAAGAATATGAAAAATTATGACTAAATTATTTTTAACATCAACTCACCTCAAGAATACTTCCTCAAGTGTGGTTATGGAGACTCCAATGCTAGATATTCCCAGATTTTGTTTATCTCTTTCCAAAATTTCAAACATATTAGGAAAATGTTTAGATTGCTCAGAGGGAAGCATGTAGCACAGCACTGAGCCCATTTCACTCTTAAATTCAGAATTAGGTACAGTTTTCTGGATGATGTCTGTTATCCTGGTCACATTGCAATATTTTTCTTTTAGCAGGTTTAACTGGTAGCCTGTTCCTAAAATATTCAACACATTAACATATCTAATAAGTGCTGTTATGACAAACCTTCTCAAAACATTCTGAATTTATCTACCATAGTAGGGTTTGTAATATGCATATCCATCAAGAGATACCAGCTATAGGCTAAATATTGTAGCTTTCCTGTACAGAAAGCACCAGTAACTGTTGGCATTGCATATCATTAATTTGAACAGTGTTGTTTGGTTTTAATTCAACTTTTAAACAGCTCAGATTTTTATACTTTATTTCATTTGTTGCATTTAAGATGACATAATTCAAAGGTGTTCTACAATTTTGTACTCACCATACAAATTTTTGAGAAATAAAGAAGTACCATAGCACTGCACTTGGCCATGATACATGACAGCAATCCTGTCTCCCAGAACATCAGCTTCCTCCATGATATGTGTTGTAATTAAGATAGTCCTTTCCCCTCTCATATTCTGTTAGAATGTAGAAAGTGTAAGATCATCTCATGATTCAATTCTTGGATACTCTTGGTGGGAGCCAGAAATGTTAATAAGAACAATGTGGTGTCATTTGTTTCCTCATTATATTTCATTTCAGTCTTGTGATAGGATTTTGTCATATTTACTCAAACCTGCTGGAAATTTTGTATTTTGGCATTTCAAGTCCAACATCAAAGGGACTCAACATCACATTCCTTTCCAGTGGATGTAACGTTGAGGCAGCAGTTGCACTACAATTTTAGCATTCTGTGGGAACTTCTTCCATTTGTCAACATAAATTACTTCAAAACAAAAACAGACTGGGTGTCAGAATGAGGGGGGGAAGGGATATTTTTGACTGAAATAAAAAAAATTGGAACCAGAAAGTATTAAAAGCACACTTTACTAACACCGTCATGTCTTAAATAGTACTGAATTTTTTCCTTTGTTTATACTGCCACCATAGTCTTTGATTTACCTATAACCTTCTTGCTTGGCACGGGTAAAGAAGACAGAATAATGTTGATGAGAACTATAATGACAAAGGGAACATACACACTTACATAAACTCTGAACCATGGTGAGGGCCTGATATTCTGAAAATTCACAATTTTCTGACTCTAACAGAATAGGGAAGGCACATGAAAAAATTTGCACTAGATGTGGAAGGTCTTTATTGAGAGACCTCTGACACATAAAGTGAAGCTTCGTGGCAACAAAAGTTGATGAAAGACTCTCGGGCTTCAAGCAGCATCAGGTGGCTGAATGATGAATACACCATATCTTGTGTCAACGTTACACAGCTGCCCTGAGGATGAGAGCAGAGATGGCTTTTGAAACGTTGGCACAGGATATGGTGTATTCACCATTCAACCACCTGACGCAGCTTGCAGCCTGAGAGTCTTTCATCAACCTCTGACATAGTTCTAGACCAGCAGGACCCAGTTTGTCAAATCAAGAATTTACAAAGCAATGAATATAATTCCAATCTGGATGCAGCATTATTCAATAGCTGCCGCTCATGGTATTGTTACCTTGTCAGCTAGGTCTTTCATGTGGATACAATACAGCTGATGTGTTTATAATAAAGTAAAAGAGAAGGAATTTTCATGATCCTCAGTATTTTAAAGAAACTAGATATCTAAATAACAATCAGAAAAACAAATGAATATAAAATACAATATGGTGTTAAAGTTAATGAACTTCAGAAATCTTAGGTGTAAGAACAAATTTCAGTTGCATTTACAAGTAGGTCTATGCTACATCTTTGGGCAGATGCATGGTTTGTACTTTATCAGAAAATAATAATAAACTATTTTTCTTACCAACAAGATATCCCATATTTCCCTCCTGGCTTCTGGATCCAATCCTGATGTTGGTTCATCTAAGATCAAGACCTAGAACCAATAATATATCAGAATTTGCAAGTAATGCAACATCAGAATTACCAAATACAAAGGTTGCTAGAAATAACTGCTTACTTTACTGTTTCCAATTAAAGCTATGCCCAAAGATAATTTTCTCTTCATTCCTCCAGATAAAGCTGAAGACATTTCATTTTTCTTGTCAGTAAGATTCAATATCTGAAGAAATCTTATAGCATCCTTCTTTGCTTCCTGTCTAGAGTACCCTTTCAACTGAAACATGTAAACATAACATTAAACATTTTAATTTGGTACCATGCATTAGAGTTAATTGAAAGCTGTTATCAGAACACCAAATTTACCTTAGGAGCACCAGTATTTACAATGAGAGTATCAAATATATTAAACAGAGATTTAAAAACTCAGATTTAAGAAGTACTGAAAACTGAAATAAACAGATTAATAACAATCATGGTAAACTGTTTATTTTCACTGATTACCTGGATAAAAGTTATATGTACAGCTGTATGTACAAAAATAATGCTGTACCATGTAGCCCAAGTAAAATAAATGCATGTAAGACAGTGATCATTTGGAATTCATTATGCATTGTTACACTGTTTATATTAAACCATTATAAAAATAACAAATTCACAAAATTTTACATATATATATATATATATATATATATTTTACAATCAGGCTTTTAAGAAAACTCTTTGGCACATGAATACACACAAAACACATCAACAGTGTTTAGTTTCGGCCAGTACTAATAACTGAGCAATTTAAAAACTGGATTTTAATTACCAGTTCATCTTGTGTGAAATTCACCTTCTGTGCAGATTAACTTGTCCAAAATAAAATAAATCATAACAGAAACATGTAAAAAATATTTACAAATTCTGCCATAAAACACTGGAGTGTGGAACTACTTACCATAGCAAAAAATAGAAGATGCTCCATGACAGTAAGGTCTGTGAAGAGCAGGCTGTGTTGTGGACACAGGCCCAAGCTTTCCCTAACTTTATCCAAGTTTTTACAGATGTCATAGCCATCAACAAACACAGAACCACTTGTTGGAGAATACATGCCTGTCAAAGATAATTTATGCACAGAATTTCAAAAGAGAAAGGGTAGTAGGTGAACACATAAAAGGAAACTCTCCACATCAAAATATTTAATTCAGTATCCCTGAAATACTGGACATTGTTCCATTTCTATACTGTAAATTAATTCACACAAAACTTATGGTTTTGGTTACTTCCATAGACTAATACTGATATTTACTGCATCAAGTTAATGTTGACCAGGTCTCATCTGTGATAAATGTAGGTGGTATGTGACAAAGTTACATAAATTCTGACATAAAAATGAACAAAGACCACACACTAATACAAATGTAAAGAAGTTAACAGTGAAACTGAGCACTGAAATATTGCATGTGGCTTCTAAAGAATGATGTTACATAAGAAAATCTGTGTGTGTTCTGTCACATGAAACTGGCCTGGCTATTTGGGTAACACTTAAGGCCCAAAATTTAGAACTCAGGTTTCATGTCATATGTGATGTGATGTGATGGCATGTGTTGGGCCTAACAAGTAGATGGTATGCAAAAAACTATTATAGCTTTCACAAATGCAGTGACTTGGTGAAACCAGAAAGACAGAATACAGGTAGCCCTCGATTTGCGCCAAATCAGAATAAAGCCGATTTTGAAACCAGTAGGTCAAAAAGTGAAAAAAATATATTTTACTATTTTTATAACGTTTTACAATGTATCTCGTACTGATTCTTATATTAAATCGTAATTCTTACATCGCTGATTTTGAATAAAAATTATAAATATTTATAATCTCTCTGCAATTACGTATGTTTCGTTAATGCGAATTCAATGAATCGGTAAAAGCTGTTTGTGAAATGCAAACTCTTGCATATGCGAGTTTGCTCTTATGCAATTTCATTCCTGGCGCTTTAAACTTCCAAAGGACTAATTTAATCTCTGCGGAGGTACCGGGGATATTTTCACTATGCGATTTTCTATAGGTCGGCGTTTTACATGACTGCAGCTATCGAATAACAGCAGAAATGACTGTACACATCAATCACATGAAAGAATCGCAGTCAATTGCGGGGACCAACGAATTGCCGATTGTAGGTATATAAAATATATTTTTTAAATTCCCTTTATTTTATTTATGTTATTTCATAGCTTTAAATGTAATGCCATTATATTACTCGTCAATGTTTGGGTGCTGAGAACGCATGTCATTGATTTCCCATTGATTTACATTATAAAAGAGTTTCAATTTACGCCGGTTCGTCCAGGAACAAATGCCCGGCGTAAATCGAGGGCTACCTGTATATTAATCAGAAGAGGTCAGTGAATGACTAAACTGTAATCAAAGATCATAACTCTCAGCTACGAAGATGAAACTTAAAATATAAAAATAAAACAAAGCAGTGAAGGCAATAACATAAAACTATAAATTTAAAAACTAAAGTAAAACCTCTGGAAATCATTATTAATAACAGATACCTGTAATTATTGATCTTACAAAGAAACAAAAGATGCATTTATTTACATATAACAAGTACAAATAATATATTTATTTTATTGAAGGGTTTTAAAGAATTGAAAACACTCATGCACATAAATTCTGTTTCTGCCTTATATTACTGTATCACAATTATATTACATAAGCCACAGATAACTGCTGTTAAATATAATGAATTCTTCTTTGGCTACCAGCCATGTCAGGTGGTTTAATGAGAAAACACCTGACCTGACATGGTACTTAGTTGCCGTAAAAACTTCAGACCATACAACTGCTGTTAAATTTACATAATTTCACTTTGACTATTTTCAAAATCCTGAGTTTGCTGTGCTGTAAAGAGTAGTATGTTTTGATTTATTTGCAAACCTCTTGAATCATTAATATAAACAATGACCACTAATACTAACTCCATAAGGTAGAGTCCTGGAGAATCTAATAGTCACTGAGCTAGTCAAGAAATTCCCAACCTGATACTAAACCCAAAGATCATTATCTTGTCCATGACAGCATGTCATTAATAAGAACACTTAGTATCACTATGTGATGTAAACCATTTATTTAAACCTTTAATTTTAAAATGTTGTCCTGTTAAAATAAGAAAATTCTATCTAAAGCTTTGGAGTTCTAAAGGTTCTCACTGTCTCATCAGATTAGCTGTACTAATTTTGGACAGAAAGTGTCACTCACTATTAAGTTCTTACCTGTGAGGATTGACATGGTTGTCGTTTTACCAGCACCATTATGTCCAAGCAGTGCTGTAATCTCTCCGCTGTAGATATTTAGAGTGACTCCATCCACCGCCACCTTCTTATTGAATCCACCCAGTGACTGAAATACTTTACGAAGATTTTGTAACCTAATCCCAACATGCAGATTATTAGGGGTTTTTTCAAACCTTGTGTTAACTTTTGTTTGATCACCTGAATAAAATTCATCATTGACCTTACTGCTGCACCAATAGGATGGCTGTAACAGAAGAATCATATTTATTATAGCAATGTACACTGTAAAAATTAGCATAAAGGCATATACAGAGCTCCATAATCATAACACTTAACTCTATGGTATAATGATTAGCACTACTGTTAATGATCAGAAGATTTCAGGTATAAAGAATGGTTTGAAGACCTACCATCATAGTGCCCCTCAGTCTCCCTAGGAAAATGCAGCAATGTGATCTAAAAACAGGCCACTACAGCTTTGTTCCATGCTTTTCCCAATCTATTATTCATAATTATCCTGTCATCCAACATTATTCTCTTCTATGCAGTTGATAAATCATCATTAAACAAACCACAAACCCTGATTTCACCTCTTTCTCCATCCCTTAAATCTATTAGTTCTCCACAGGCAATGGGAAATGATAACTTAATGTTACTGGTGGTATCTACTGTGTGGGTTCTTGTAAACATGGTAATAAACTTTAGGGTTCCATAACATGTTGGGAACTTCTTGAGGGCTGAGTGACTGTTGGCTTCTCAGGAAGAACTCAGCTCCATGAAGTGGCATCTACTATTTTCTCACAAAAGTGGTGACAATTGACATTTACAAGATCAGACAAGGACTTCTTTTGAAGAACAGCCCTTGTGAGGACCTCACAAGGGCTGTTCTTTGACCCCTCTCTTTTTTTCCTTTCTCTCCCTCTCTCTCTCACATGCTCCTATTGGTCCCCACCCACACCTGATTTGACACCTGCTCCCATTGGAGGCTACTCCATGCACTGTCCGGTTCCTATTAACCTAGCCCCCCTCCATTCAATTGGCACATTCTTCGCCCTGATGACAGAGGCAGTATAACCTCTGAAACGTTGGTAAACATCTTCCATACTACACGGCGCAACAACCCAGAAGACAGAAATCTTCCTGCTTAAAGCTGTTTGTTCTCTGTGCCACATCTGTTAAACCACTCCCTACATCAGACATGGACAGCCTCAGGCCTGATCTTGCTTTTTCATCATGGCCACGGGTCATGACACATTTCAAGTAAGTTATTATAAGTAGCTGAACCTCACACATTTCATTCTTGATTAAATTTACCTTACTTAATGGGATCTGGTATGAAATAATGATCTGACTTCTAATAGAAGAACAATCTGTAAGCTCTGTTCTTACAAATTAAAATTTGACAATCTTTTATATTAAGGCATTGCAGAAAGATATAAACTCTGTCTTGTAAATACAAATAAAATGGATGTTATAAGCCACAGATAATTGTATTGAAATAAACATGTCACTGGCCTAGAGACAAATAGTAATTAATATTTGAGATCTTCGCTAATATAGTATATTACTTATTTTATAGTTAGTTATTAGATGTTTCAGCCTCTTTTTTGCTCATCAACTGTTAAATTTGTGGACACAATATTTTCACAAGAAAATTAATTGTTTTTAATACTGTAAAAACTTAAATATTTCATACCTCTGCTTTGACTTAAAGACTCTTACACCACTAAACTTAAGAAATAATAAATATCATTATCATACCATAAAAATAAAGTACCAGGGTTTTGCCACTCCATATTTGCCTGGCATGACAGAATCAATGTACCATGTCACAATGCTATATATGGCAATGTCCACAATAAGCATCACCCATACAAGACCAACACTGATGTCACCTTCTCTACCACTAGGATGTGAAAAAAAATTTCCCCAGGACAGTCCCTCACCTAAAGAAAGCAAGAATATCATATGTAAAACCAATACCAAACTACTAAGTAAAGGTAACAAAAAACTGAAAGCAACTACTGATATATGTTACACAAAAGTTGACATAAATAAAATAGACCTTTTCTTACAATCTTTTAAATTCAAGAACTTCACAAATCATTCTACTGATGCTTTCATGAAATTATTAACATAGACAGTCAATAAATGGAGGCAAGAACTAATAAAGAACTTTAAACAGTAAACAGGAAAAGGGAATCTGCTAATTTTAACTGCTATTCATAAGAAATACTATGGAATATATAATACACAGTCATATTTGTGTTTAAATGTATTCAGTGTAATGTTCAATGTTTATGAACAATAAATAATCTTGCCTGTATTGGCACTGTGGTAAATGTGGCAATTCTTAATTATTTTTCTCAAACCATGGCAGAGAATAATTCATATTAAAGAACCAACAATAAAATAAATTTATGTTACAGCCAGACTACACAGAACAACAATCTAGATGACAGCCTTCTTAATACTTGCTGCCATGAGAACCTCAAATCCTACTTAGTAAACCTCCATGGTGAGGCTACTCTTTGCTGCATTCACCAATGCAAGGTTACTTATTGCTGTAATGACAGAGGCAGCAAGTATCTCTAAAATACTGGCAAACTTCTACTAGACTACATGGTGATACAACCCAGAATACAGATATCTTTTACTAACCACTTGCTTCCCAGGATACAATCAAACCAAAGCCCCAACCAATTGCTGTGTTGGGAAGAACAGCAGATAAGAGTTTGACACCCAGATCAACAGAATCTCCAGTCATAACAAGGTAGGCTGTAGCGGAGTATGTTGCAAACCACAGAACAAAGCCAACACTCATGGCCAAGTTTGCTGAAATCATTTAACATTTTTATAATTATTTGATTTCACATGTATGCTTCAGAGACATGTATATTTCATAGTGTAACCACTAGCCTACATGTAAACTGCAGCTGGGTAACATCACAGCACACATATGGAAGTAATCAAGATGATGTTAGTAACTGTTTATCAGTTGGTATCAAAACTTAACAGGAGAGATAAATATTTAAAAAAATTACAGATTAATTTTGTTTCTTTTTTATAGAAATTAGTAGAACCTATTACGTCTTATTTAAATTAGTAACAATTTCCAGATTAAAGTTATATATCCAATTTATGAGAACGTGAGAAACACTAATCAGGGTTGAGATTCAGACAGCAAGAGAGATGCATGCACACACACACACACACACGCATGCGTGCAAACACATGGACGCGCACACACACACACAACTACCACAGGGGCTCAAAATAGCCAAACATACATATTTGTAAGTAGTTTACATAGTTTGAAATTGATTAAATTAGAAGTCAAATGTAAACATCAAATTCCAGTTCAAATATCTAAATGAAATATGAAAATACAACTAAAGAATGACAAGAATGGGAAAGAGAATGGTGACAACTTTCCACAGAAAGAAAACTATATACACAGATTCTATGGATGTGGAATAAGTCATTAAGTATAAAACATACAGATGAGTACAATTTAAAATATTAATTAAGTTTCACATATGATAACAGCTGGGATAACTCAGTCAGTATAATGACTAGCTATGGGCTTGACGAATGGGGCTCAATCCCTGAGAGGAGGCAGAGGATTTTCCTCAAGCCCCGGTGCCCATACTGGCTCTGGGGCCCACCCAGCCTTCTATCCAATGGGTACCGGGGTCCAATCCTGGGGATGAAACACGGCTGGGGCTCGATGCTGACCACTCATCCCATCTAGTGCTGAGGTCAAGAATGAGTAGGAGCTATATTTCCTCTCCCGCCAAACGACCTACATGGCATGTAGCAGGACTGCTGTACTTTACTTTATTTCACATATGATACTCAGCAACAAAATTTCTTCCTTTTAAGCAGTCACTAATTACTTCCTTCTGGAAGAAACCTTGCTTTATATAATCAGCTCCCTACTTCTTCCATTCGTGTATCTGACATCTGCGATGAACAGTGCCCACATAATTTACATAAATATTCTTAACTAATGACTCCAGCAGTTAAATTAAACAAATGAATGACCTGCAACTGAACAGTTACAAGTAAACATACAGTATGTGTTACCAGTGCAACTCAATTTGTAAACAAACTGATTGGTGATTATCAATGTGGATTCCATCATAACAGGTCAACTACTGATATATTTTTATTTTGCATTTGACAGACATAAAAGGCAATAATGACTCAGTATGTCAGCCATTACCAGATTTATAAAAATGCTTATATTCAGGTAAGATAGAGACAATGCATAACATTTGGTTAACATCGACCAGTCTAAACAGCGCAACAACCCAGAAGACAGAAATCTTCATTTTGCTTCAATTTAGAATTTCCAAAAAAATTGTGAGGTTAATTGAAATGTGTATGTATGAGATGTCCAATAGATTACATATACGTAAAGATCTATCTGATTAATTTCTAACTCACAACAGACTGAAACACGGTAATGTGCAACACTTATTGCCTTTAATTTGTTCCCAAACATGCTATGAGGAAAGGCTGAAATTGAGTGGTCTTGTATAGGCTAATGATATTACTTTTATGGAGGAAAACTTTGCAGAAATTGTTTTTTACAGACCAGCAAAAAAATTTCTCTACAAGTACCTATGGATAAAACTAAATACATAAGCATGCCACAAAATCAAAATCTATGTCTTTTTTTAGTACAAATAATAAATCACTTGAAAACACTTCCTAATAACAGTATCTGAAAAAAAAAAAGTATAAATGAGGTTTGTTAAGAAATTAGGTGAGGAACAGATTAAGGAAATTCAGTTTCTATTCTATTTAATCCTTTTATCATTACTTTCCAAAACACTAGAGAACATGGGTGTGAAATGTGGCTTTCATACTCTTTGAGGGAAAATCTTGAATTACAAGTTTTTTAAAAACAAAATTGTCAGAAAGATATTTAGACCAAGAGGGACAAAGTAAGTTGACAAGAACTGAGATTTTAACACTATGGTAAATCATAAACTCAGTAAAAATAATGATACTACACATCCATAAACTCTAAAGACATTTAAGAGTTTAATACATTTTCAAAAAATAGTTCTAGAGACCAATACTAATTTGGAAATAGTTATCATCATAAGTCACCTGCATGAATCCAATTTTGTGCATATGACCTGACATCTTTATATTTTGCCTAGTGGAAGGTCGTCAAGTCTCCATAGCACATGATAAATTCACTGAATCATCCATCACTTATCAATGTCAATAATGTTTGTCAGATGTCTTATCTAATTCTATTGTTTTACAGTGATTCAAGTCAGAAATTCTGTGTAGTTTAATACAAAGTCAAAGCAGTTAACAACAAGAGGAGTCCATTTACTTATTTAATTGTATATTTATGCATTTACAAAGAAAAATGATGCTTTACTTAAGAAACATTATTTGAAAACCACACTGTTGCTAATAATGAGGTGTAATGTATGGGTAAATTTTAACCTAATTGTTATCTTTCATGAGATAAGCTATAATCAAAAAATAGGAAGGGCATGTGCATCAAAGTACATAATTTAGATAACAGAGATTTGGCTTCCAGGAATGTAAAGTTTATTTTTAATGCATTACGCTGCTAGTTCATTCATTTAATTTCTTGGAAAATACTGAAGATAATTAAACATGAGCCACCCTTGTGCTTTCTTTGCTGTATATACCAGACTGCAATTCATACCCCTGTATCTGGACTAGGTATCTTAAATCGAAACTTTTTAATACCATTTTATAATTTTTAATGCTAAATTATGAATAGACATTCTTTCTTTTAAAGAGATGGAGCCCATAAATTATCACCAACATTACATGAAGAAATGCAATACATTAATAAGTTATTCTAAAAACAAAAAGGTGTACTTTACAAGTGATGTGATGTGCTGGCCTGAAAGTGATAATTTTCTGTCAACAAACTCACTCACCTAGTTACTTTCATACTTAATTAATTTGACTACAACAGCCATCATCAAATTAAGGTTTTACCTGTGTTGTCCTGTAAAGCATTGATTTTTCTTTTTATTAAAAGATGACTAAAGGATCTAGGTTAGTTAGAAAGAAGACAATTTTAACACATCCCTTTGACTATGAGATTGAAAACTTTGTATATGAAAGACTGTCAGGACATTTAGTTTGGTGAAGATTCACACAGAAATAATTCATGTTTTCATTTTTTTCACACAACGTACTGAATATCTTAAAAATGAGTCTTGGATAGAATGTTAAAAATCAGTGACATTTCTGACATTCTGAGTACACAGGACGATTATGTATTGTGTGTGGTTCTGCCATATAAAGCACATTACACAGTCTCAAGGTGTTAAATTTAAATAAAACAAGCTACCTGGAAGAACTGTCAATCTGCTGCACGCAATTCTCAAGTGCATAAATAATACAAACACTGAGAGTTAACCAAACTGCAGATGTTACCAAATCTGACTTCAGTTTTTGATTTATTTTATTCTGAACTTACTACCTACATATTTTCCTTAAAATGTCCAATGACTGAATCCTTTTGCCTATTTGGAATATTTATATCAAAAAAGTAGTTTAATACTGAATGAGGAGAGGGAAAATTGTATTTCTGAACTATGGGCAATAACATGTGGTCCATGTGTCTACAGATGTTTGGTTAGTAAATGCTCCACCATTTCTCCAGCAACTGTCATCCTGTCAAATTGCCTTATCTTTTATAATGATATGAATAACTCATAACTTATCTGATATCCTGCTTTAGCTATACAACATAATCAAATATAATCATAGATATATACTTACGTCTAGAGAAGGCTGAACCAATAACAAAACAGAAGGTAATCCCAGCTGTACAGTAGAACAAAAGGATGAGCCATATCAGAAAGAAATCTGAATGATGCAGTACTGCAATATCACCAAATGGCACTTTCAGTATAATTGTAATTATGGTGACCGTAACTACATTCACAAGTAAAGCATTTATCATCCAACTAAGCCATAGCATCCATGTCTTCAGACCCATCATCTTCATCAATTCCTGTTAAACAGATTTTTTAATAATAAAAATAGCATATAAAATGGTCCAGAGTATAAAAACTGGAATATTTATGAGGAGCTAACTGACTAGACACACAGCAAACATGGTCAGTTCTCATTAAGTTAAAAAATAACACAATAATGATATTTTTAATATTCTTATAAATGAATAACTAAAATTAATATGAATGGAACATCAAAATATCCTAACTAACTAACTAGATGGCTTACCGAACCCGAAGGTTCATCACCGAATTAACCAAAGCCCTCCACCGGACCCTGTCCTGGGCCAACAAAATCCAGTCTCCTTCAACTCCTATCTCCCATAGATCCCGCCTGAGATTATCCTCCCATCTACGTCTTGGTCTCCCCAGCGGTCTCTTCCCTTCAGGTTTCCCAACCAGTACCCGGTGCACACCTCTTGTCCCATCCATGCGCGCTACATGCCCGGCCCATCTCAATCTTCTCGACTTAATCACCCTGACAATACTGGGGGAGCAGTACAGATTTTTAAGCTCATCATTGTGCAGTTTTCTCCACGCCCCATCATCTTCCCTCTTAGGCCCAAATATCCTCCTCAACACCCGATTCTCAAACACCTGCAATCTGTGTTCCTCCCTCTAAGTGAGAGACCATGTTTCGCACCCATACAAAACATCCTGGAATGAAAAATCATTAAACCTCTCTTTCTTTCTCTCTCTCTCTTTTTTCTTTTTTCCCCCGATAAATGTACATGGGAATTTCATAAGCTTAACATTTTGAACGCTATAAAAACATTTCTCACTCATGAATACTGGCCACTTCTGTTTTGAATCCTTTAGTGTTTAACAATATCAAGTGATTGCAGGAGGCACTGTTCCTACCTCCCCTTCTTTAATTCAAATTATTTGTAATGCTTGATTGGAGAAATCTGTGTCTGAGTTACCATGGGTTTGATTAATAAAATTCAGTACAGTCAATGCAACAGGCTACTAGAGTAAGTGCAACGCAAGTGAGTTATAGCAGAAGTAAACTTTTAGAAAGAATGGAGAAATTACTGTTGCTATGGGTGGATGACATGAATCGAAAAAACATTCCCTTAACTGAAATTGCTATCACGGATAAGGCGAAGTCAATTTTTGAGGAACTTTAGTCATCAATGTTTGGGAGCAGGGAACGCATGTCATTGACTTCCCATTGATTTACATTATAAAAAGAGTTTCAATTTATGCCGATTCCATTTACGCCGGTTCGTCTAGGAACGCATCCCCAGTGTAAATCGAGGGGTTACCTGTAGTTGTTACCAGTGGGCTTTAAAGAGTTAAACACATATACTAAAGCAATGGACAATACCCAGCACAATTATGATGTAATGATTTAACCATCATGACAAATCTTTACAGAACCCAGTGTAATGTCACTAGTCATTATACGAATTCATCACATATTTCTGTTTTTTGCAATGACATATATATATTTAATTAAGAGAAAATGCATAAACAAAAACACTGTGGATTGTTGCTTCCTATACAGTGATGCTGTATAGTTTGTAAGTAGTTACTAAGATTTTGGAGGAACGTAACCTCAAGATAAAGGTAAAACACTTCACTGAAATGTTGATAATCACCTAAAAGACTACATAACATGACAATTGAGAACATCTCAATCCAAATTTTCAACACCATAAAAACTTCAAATCTTCACACAAACATATTTTACACTTCAATTATTTTTGACCTAGGCAATTAAAATCATTTTTCAGTTATATATCAATAAATCAAATCAGTAATGAATGTAATGTTATCAGATATCTTCATCCATACCTTCACTCCAGTTTCTTTTTCTTCCACAATCCTCTTCAGAGTGGATGGACACAGCATCAAAAAACTGAGAATTGTGAACAGTGGTAGGACAGTAGTGAAAATTGTTATGAAGACATCATAATTTTCTGAATATTCAGGATATGGAAATTTCTGAACAGAAAACTGTAAAAAATAATCATACATATTAAAACAGGCCTAACTGCAATATGTAAATATCACATTTACCTTACAATCTACTGCTTTTCCTCAGTATCTTTACAGCTGGGTCCTTGCTATAATGTGGATGATATAATAGGCAACCTCCACATTGGTATTTTTAAAAATATCTCATTATAATGCAGTCTCATGACACAGATCTTGAAAAATCTGTTACAAAACGGGCCCTTCATGGTAATGTGCAGAATGTTCCTCTCACTAGAAGCCCAGACTTTCAACAATAAAACCACTATTTATGCACTCTGAAACTGCATCTAGTCTCAAGCGATGCTCAAAGTGGTCACCATGGATGTCCATTCACAACTGGATGCAATACTCAAAAAGGTAAATACATGTAACATGTCCAAAGGACTGGCTGCAATCTCCTGGTAAATGTTTTCTCTGAGGCAGTCAATGGTATGAGCAAGTGGGTACTTTGAAAGAGGTTTCTACATCAAAATTCTGTGTACATTATGAAGCATTACAGATTATTCTCCTGTCTGGCATCAGTTTCTGACACTCAGAATAAGATCTTATGATATACAACATATTTATAATTATGACAAACTGCATACCTAGGTGAAACCATCATACAATTACTGTAATTTAATACATAAATACAATCTGATAAGTTCTCAGTCACCATTTGATGAATTGCAATACAGAGTTTATATAATGCTTTTTCTGATAAGCCTATATTAAAATGATATAAGCATAATGATTCATGGATTACTGACATATAATTGTATAGCATATTAATTATTATCAGTCAAGTGCCAATGTTTCCTTTGTATCCTAATGATACTAAACTTAACTACTATATGTTTTTTTAAAGATCTGCTTTCACATATTTCATAACATTATTATGAATGGCACTAATGTCCTTCCACTCTCTGTATATATCTGAACAGAGCTGTTTACACTCTACAAAATCATACTTTCTTTTGACAACCAGCCCACAAACATATGTATTATTGGTCCTGTTAAAGGTTTACAGACTGCACACCTACAGTGGTAAGCAAAGGGGCAATTTTATGTTGAATACCATACTTTTAGCAATAACCTGTGCTGTCAATATATTGATCCCATTATGTCATGTGATGTATGTTGCTTAATAATACCTCCAAACTAAGCAAGTAGAAACTGACTAATGTTTCAGAAATGTTTCCTGCCTGCTGATGATGGAGGCAGGAAGCACCTCTGAAAAATGTCAGTTTCTACCAGTGTAACATCCCAGAAAATCATATTTGTACTTGCCACCTTGAAAACCTGAAATTTTACCAAGCGGAATTTTAAAGTAAAATACGGAAATGGCAAGTACAAAAGAGTGCTGAACTTCATGGTTTAGTGATTACAAGGGTCACTCCAAAAGTAATGCCGCACATTTTTTGCTACTGATACATTTTATATGTACGGCCGTTAGGAGGAAAATCATATTTTTCACATATCACCTCCACTCTCAACTGCTATTCTGTACTTCTTAACAAGTCCTTGTATACCCGCCTAGTAGAACTCAGAACCTGCATTCCTCAGGCAATTTTTCGTCGCTGCCACAACAGATTCCACTTTTCCCAGATAATTGCTTAGCCAACGATAAGCTGTGCTTCGATCAACAGCATCATCCCCATTCATCTTCTGCAATCGCTTGTAGATGTTTCCCACTGTCTCGTTCTCGCACACCAAAAATACAATACGTTTCTTCCAACGAACTTCAAAAGCATCCGCCATTCTAAATGTATGGAATAACAACGCCACTAGCGGGAAGTCAATAAACTAAGCACGAATAAAAGCGGGAAGAATATACCAACAAGCTGCTAAAAAAGGAAAGCTGTGGAATAAAACAGTTTCTTTAAAAATGTGGGGCATTACTTTTGGAGTGACCCTCGTAGCATGTCTATTTCATATTTTGGATAATTTTGATTGCAAGACCAATTACCATGAATGTAAAGCTATTCCATAAACACAATTAGATAAATACCTTACAACTAGATGGCTTAGAGAACACAAAGGTTCATTACCGAATTAACCAAAGCCCTCCACCGGTCCCTGTCCTGGGCCAGAAAAATCCAATCACCTTCAGCTCCTATCTTCAATAGATCCTGCTTTCCCTCAGGCTTCCTGACCCACACCCAGTGTACACCTCTGCCTCACCCAGGAGCACCACATGCCCTGCCCATCTCATTCTTCTTGACTTAATCACCCTGACAATATTGGAGGAGTATAAATTTTTATGCACATCATTATGCAGTTTTCTCCATACCCCATCCTCTTCTCTCCTAGGCCCAAATATCCTTCTCAACACCCCAACACCCTATTCTCAAACATCTGCAATCTATGTTCTTCCCTGTGAGTGAGGGACCACGTTTCACACCCATACAAAGCAACAGGCAAAATTATTGTTTTCAATACCTTACAACAGGCTATGTTAATTTCCATACACATTATTCATAATTATCTTATAGTACTTTAACACTTTTGATAAAAAAATTGTTAAGAAGACCATTAATGAATATACAAGAACAAGCACAGAACTTACTTGAAAGGCAGAAGCATTTATTTCTTGTAGTTCCATGAATGCTTTATCCACTAGTAGTTGGAGACTCAGGAAGGAAGAATAAAGATAGGATTCTGTAAGGTGATTACATAATTATTTTCTTTCCTTCTTTACTCACATCTACAAGGCTAAACATTTTTAAATAGCAAATCAATAAGCAATATTTTAAACAGAATGACAAGTTCCTTGCTGCACAAAAGTTGTTAGACCACACCGATTAGTGGTAATTAAGACATATTTATTAAATATTTGACAATTCTTACCAAAAAATGTTGGAAAAATTGAGAATACAGGTAACAAATCTGCAGTGTTGAAATATGTGTTTGAAATCCGGATTTTGTACTTCAAATTATTTGGTCGACCTCCATTTGGAGGCAAATCTTCAAATACAACAGCATGAATAATACTCCTGGTATCATTTATGGCCTCATAGTGGCTGAGCAATGCATCTTCACTATCAAAAGCCTGTGTACCTTAAACAGAAGCAAGCACACAAGAATATGACAAACTACTTTCATCTCTCTTACAGAGCTGATTGTTATGATGTTTACTCCACATTGAGATGCAACTGAGACACAACAGCCTTTATACTACATTGGATTTTCTGAAAAATACTGCTATAACAAATTTACAGATGTCATGCTTTTTGTTCCACTGAAAAAGTCAAACACTGAAACCACAACTATGTTAGCAGGATGCTCACCAAACATAAGATTAAGATTGTAGGCATCCTGCCAAGAAAAATCCACATTTTTCTCATTAAAGAACACCAGGCTCTTAAAATACAAACAAAAAACAGCAAAAAGCAGCAATGCAAAGGCCACTATCACAACAAAAAAATGTCATACATCCTCATGTAACAAATAAAAACAAATTTTTAGAATGTATATGTACTTTTAAACAAAACTGCACAGTATGTAATATTTGAAATTTTCACAGCGGTGAGTCTTCTGGGTTGTTGCACTGTGTAGTCTGGTAGAAGTTTACCGATGTTTCAGAGGTTCTTGCTACCTCCATCATTGCCCTGAAACGTCGGTAAGCTTCTACAAGACTATATGGCACAACCCAGAAGACAGCCATCTTAAAACAACACAGACTAATCTATACCAAAAAATTAATCCTTAAGGATTCAAACAACAGTTACTCCTATTTTTAAGAATGAGGTAAGAATGATTGTAAAAAAATATATGGAGCCATCAGCCTTCTTGCTTCTGATTTTAAAAATTATGCCAAAATCATCACAAGATGTCTGAATATTACAAGGCCTTTTTATATGAAGGAAAGCAGCTACCATTATTGCAATTACTAATGCCCATTATTAAGTTATTATATAAACATATATAAAAGGACATCTTATTAAAGTGAGAAATGTTACATTACTGATCAAGATGAACATAAATGTATTACATGATTTAATCCACAACTACCAATTTTTATGTTGGTTTAAGAAATGTGGATTATATTTGAGGAACACAAATTTCGGCCTAAAATAATAAGATAAAAGCTAACTGTAAGCTCGATGTGATTCAAGATATAAAATGTGTGATCTCATTTTATTTTAATACATGAAAAACTGTTACTTACCAACTGACAAATTTCCACTAGATTCAACATTATCCATTATGTATCTTGTAAAACTATTGTTTGGGGCATAAAGTAGAGATGAGTCATACATTAAGTACTGTTTCAGCATGTATTCATACTTAACTGGAAAATACTTTGCTGGGTTAATAACAACAGAAGATGTTATCATAAACCGTATCACAGCAGCCACAATAAAAAGTACAATAGGAATCACAATCTCAAATGATGTTGCAATCCAGTGCCTTTTGCGAAGTAGCAGATTTTTCCACACAACAAGACCAAGTTTCCTTAGCAACATGATTCTAGCTTCATTAACGAGACAGTTAAGACCAAGTGCATATTAGTGTCTAAGGTATGAAGGAGACAACTGCTCAGTTTTAATGCAAGAAATATCTTATCTCTTGATTAAACACTGTATGTTTATGACGTGGGTAAATATGACTCATGTGTTAACATGCCTCTCCAATGAAAGCCAGATTAACCTGATAAGGCTTTTCAGTTCTTTACTTTGTGACAAATGTCTGATAATACTGCCATGTGACGTATCTTGAAATATACCATCTGGATATTATGATAAGCTGCACTCAAGACAAATGTAGTAAATGTTTATTGGGAGGGGGGATAGTAAGAATTATAAAAGTACAATATGAAACTGCAAGATTATGCAGGTGTCATTTGTTTCTAATCTGAATGGGAAGAAGATTAACCTATAAGATGTCATAAAGGAATGTGTCTAATATAAACTCAGAACATAAAACAGACACAGTTTTCGGAATGGATATGCAGGTTAAGCAATATTACGCAGAGAATCAATTATCATTTCAGATTAGTCACAATATTACAAAGTACATTTTAAAATTTATTTTGTCATATCTTACACAAGTCATTTAATTTTAAGAAGCTCCTTTAGTTAAAACTTCAATAATGCTCACTGAATGCTTCAAGCAGTGCAGCCAAGATGTGACAGCAATTTATGAAGAAAAATGTGAAATCACACTATTCAAAGTGGCTAATCAAATTCCTCTGTAGAACTGAAGTCCTGTGTCAAAGACTATTATTATTCAGTAGTATTAATTGGAAAGTTAATTTAATGTCATGTTTAGAGTTAATGTGGTTATTTTTCATTCATAGTCTCTTCTGCTCCAATCATAAAAAAAGGCCAAAATTATACACTCCATTAAGCATAGTACTTACTTACTTATCCATTTTCCTCATTTAAAAATTATAGGCCTAATACAATTTACAACATAAACCTAAACTGACAGTATAAGATTTTCTGTACTTGCTCTTCCTTACCACCTCTTCATTTTAAACCGCTCATCAATCCCCTTGCCAGGGTATGCTATTTTCTTTTGTTTGTACTTGTAAGAAACCCAACTTTTGTCTGCTAGGTAATAAGGTTTTGTATTATCCACTTATTGTCCTGCTTCTCTTTTCTTAGTTTATGATTCCTGTGTATTTAATTTATATTCAGAACTATTGTAAGCTAGGGATCGACTATGGACAGCTGATACTGAGTGATGTAGCAGTACTTGAAGTACTTGGGAAAGCAGAGGTCTTGGGAGTTCCCGGACTTGGAAATTCCCTTGTATCTGAATTACCTACTCTTAGCCTAAGTTAGTGATGCCCTTTTGGAAGTAAAAGTGTGGGAGGGACTCCCTGAGGGTTGGGTGAAAAGGGGGAGGGCTTTCGAACCGAACCTGGACCCACGCCAATAGGAGCTGAGGTTACATTTCCTTTTGGGCAAAGCTGGGAATTTTGGTTGTGGAGCCGTAAGGGGGCTTATGGTATAAAAGGGACCATTTTGGCAGCAGAGAAAAAATGTATTCTTTCTTCGATTCCATTCCCTTCCATTCAATAAACATTCTATATTTGTATTCAATATTGGACATTTGGTATTCTATATACTGTACCCAGTATCCTGTATTTAGTTTTCTATATTCAGTATTCAATATTCAAGATTCAACAGTGCAGATTCAGAGGGCCTTGACATTGTATTACAAACTAAACAAAAGATGCAATGTACAGCCTATGATATACTTTGAAATGTCTCTTGACCTATTGGTTTTTGAAGAACAATTACTAACAAGTGATAATGTTAGTTATATTGCTTACAAAACTTTAATTGAAAACAACAAAAACCTTAATGTCATATAAATAAATATCATCAATATAAAACAATGTGAGTTAGTTCTGTGGTAGCATACTAGATTTGTACACGTGGTCTCTGGCTTAGCCATCTTGTTTCCTATGGACCTCTTGCCCTTCTCAGTATCCTTGTTTTATCCACTCCAAACCACTGTACATTTTGTATTCTACACACATCAGATAGTGTAAACCAACTGTTCTCAAACTATGGTACTGGGACCCTTTGGGGTACTACAAATCCTTATTCTTATACATAACAGCATGAATTAAACACAAGCTCTGAGCAATCCTGTGTCACAAACCATTTAAAATGAACTAGGATTGTAAGCTTTCAGCAAAGCTAATATATCTCAAAAGATGTGAAATATAACCAAGCTGTACTTTATTTTCTATCAGTTATACATATGTAAGTTGTGTATTTTCCAAGTTTATTTTGCATGGGGTACCAGACCTTTCTTTGCCTTAATCAAGGATACCAAAACATATGAGAACAAAAGTTCTATGGAATGGTGGTGCAATATATACAAAGACTAAATACAGTATAATAAAACTTCAAAAAAATTCTTCAAGCATAGAAGCATATTAGAAATATAGAGTATTAATCTGCATTTCGGCCTCATAAAATACATAAAATTAGTATACTGCAAGATGTACAGTAGTATCATTTAGGGATTATAAAAACACTGGAAACTCAGTATAATAAAATTAATTACCATGTCATACAGAGTATTTCTTCTTTAACGTATAGTATATAGTACAGTAGACAGGGTGAGTCAGAAGTATGTTTATAAAGTTCGTGTGCGTGTTCCAGGATCAAAAATAAGAAAAAATGTTCCTATGAATATGGGGTCGCAAATGTTTCATTTTCGAAATAATAGCCAAAAATTAGTTTCAATGAATTGGCTTTATATCAAAGTGAATCCAGTTTCCAGCAAAAATTTTCAATAAACGTTTGGGCAGGAATTGTTGGCGACATGCTTATTGGTCCACACATGCTTCCTTCGCGTCTAGAGGACTTTCATATTGGTGATTCTTAAGAAGACACTTGCCACGTCTCCTTGAAACTGTACCACTGAATACAAAAAGACAAATGTGGTTTAAGCATGACAGAGCCCTAGCACACTTCTCCCATCGCGTCAGATATCATCTCAATGAACACTACTCTCAACGATGGATTGGGCATGGTGGCCCAGTAGCATGGCCACCGAGGTCACCGGACCTGACTCCATTGGACTTTTTCCTGTGGGGTCACTTGAAGTCCGTCGTTTATGCAACACCCATAAACAATGATGATGACCTATGGGAACGTGTGCAGAATGCATGCCAGATGATTCGAGGAAACCCTGGTGTGTATGAACGAATTTGTCAGTCTAGTGTATGTTGTGCTCGTGCATGTGTGGAGAATGGAGGAACAACCTTTCAGCATGTTATAAAGAAACATCCCTGTCCTTATACTTGGCAATAAGGGCATACTAACTAACTAGATGGCTTACCGAACCCGAAGGTTCATCACTGACTTAACCAAAGCCCTCCACTGGACCCTGTCCTGGGCCAACAAAATCCAGTCTCCTTCAACTCCTATCTCCCACAGATCCCACCTGACATTATCCTCCCATCTAAGTCTAGGTCTCCCCAGCAGTCTCCTCCCCTCAGGTTTCCCATCCAATACCCGGTGCACACCTCTTGTCCCATCTATACGCGCTACATGACCTGCCCATCTCATTCTTCTCGACTTAATCACCCTGACTATACTGGGGGAGGAGTACAGATTATACGGGCATACACTGAAAATTATTTTTGGCTATTATTTCGAAAATGAAACATTTGTTACCCCATGTTCATATGAACTTTTTTTTTTGATCCTAGAGCACATACACGAAGTTTGTAAACATACTTCTGACTCACCTGTATACATAAAAAGAACTCTAGCACCAAATATGTAAAGTATGAACACAAAAAAATAATTTTTGAGATTTCAGGTCCTCACTGTGATGAAGATGTCAACTGTAGTATTTTGGCTTGAGAAAATGTACTCTTGTAAATGGTTAACAATGCTTTTGGAGAAACAAATAGCCTCCATCTTCAGGGTCCAACCTAGAATAAATCACCTGAATATTCAGGTTTTAACCCTGAAAGTGGTGATTCATTCTTCCAAACATCAATAATAACATACAAGAATGCATGGTGTCACAATTAGACAACCACACTTGACAAGAATACTTACAATTTCTTGACTGATACTGGATCTGTTTTAACACATTGAAATATTCTGACAGCATTAGCCTATTAATTTCCTTATCCTAAAACCAGCAGATCACTGTGTAACAAAGATATATCAAAAAACTGATACAATTTAATTTTATTTAAGGCAGTTGTCAAAGTATAATGATGAACAACAAATATTCTAATCTTAAAACCTTGCATACTGTGCAGTGTATTGATATATAAAATCATGCATACCAACAAAATTGTTTACTCATTACATATTTAATGTGTAAACAGTTTTGTTTGTACATATGATTTTATAAAAGAATTTTTTAAATTAACAATCTCATGACTCATTAATGCTGGAGAAAATTCGATCAGAAATTCTGCTAAAATAATTCCTGTTTTCAGTGTATCAATATACTGAAGAGTGGGCAAGTTTTGTGCAGCAGGTTCAGTACCAGATAAAAATAAAACAAAATATTAATGTTTTGACTGAAAGGAAACTGGACAACAGACATATTTTAGCTACGGCTATAGAAAACGTATGTACACAAATAATGCAGTAAGAATCTGTTATTGTAGGTGGTTTCAGGAAAAAGTCTTCAGTGGACTTCTCAACCCATAATGTAGAAATGTGGTTTTCAGAAGTCAAAATAGCTGCTTGCAAGTTCAGAAAATCAGAATGCATATTATAACATCCCTCTGCATGACCTACTGTGTGGAGCATGAAATGATATCCAATTGAAAGTTTAAATATTCATATGAAGATACATATATATTTATAAACACAAAGAATAATTCACGGAGATTTATCCTTTATGGATTACATGCTCAATATCATCACGGTTCTGTCATGCAACTTCAGAAACACAAACAGCTACATTTGTGATCTCACAATGGCACATATCCTCCATGACTTCACCACACATTTGAACAACTGAAGTCCTTAGTTGCATTACTGAGTTTTTTTTGAAAAGTTTTTCCTTAAGTTAACCCAAAAGGAAGAAGTCACAGAGGTTTATTTCCAGGCTATTGGGCAGCCACTTCTGTCCACATCCATGCCAAGCAGGATATTGGTGGCTGCCAAATAGCCTGGCCAAAAACCCTGCAGCTTTTTACTTTGGGGATACCTTAAAGAAAAACTATTTTCAAAAAGAAAACAGCCCCAATAACACAACTCTAGGCTTCGATTGTTCAAATGTGTGGTGAAATTACAAGGACATGTGCAGTCATGTGACCATGAACATAGCCATTCATGTTTTGGAAGCTGCATGGCATAAAGGTGGTCATATTGAGCATGTAATCCATAAAAAATATCCATGAATTGTTCATATATATGTATTTATTACAGGTACAAAAAATAAATAACAGTACAACAATGGTCCCTGCCTGTTTGCTCTCTTGACTTGTCTGCACTATACCCCACTCCTCTAGTACACCATGGCGCTTTAAGATAACAACTGGCTTCTACATCCCATAAAAATTCTAATAAAATAATTAGTTACAGAAGATGTAAAAAATTTGTCCTCAACACATGAAATACAAATGACAGTTGCCAGTGCTTTCAGTCTGATAAGATGAAACTTTATTCAACTTCTGAATTTAAATATAGACAAATTCCTTCTTAACAGCATTTACTATGTATCTAGTGATTCTATATACAATAATGGTAGATTTTTGCACTTACTGTGAGACTACCCCTAATAATTATTATCACCTTTAGAATAAAAGATGATGAAATGAAAATTTTAATAGAAATTTCCTGCAGTATGTCTTATAAGCTGTATCTGAAAAATATTCCACAAAGCAAGACATAATGTTTTAAAGTGTATTTCAACTTACACAATTGTATTTTTCTTCCACAGCAGCAAAAGGGATCTGAAGTCAATATTTTAGGTCTGTAATTCTCAACAGACAGTTATCACAAAGCTGATAGGCAAATGCTCATTGTCTATCAAGGTTTTAGCATTAACAGACAGGAACAAGACAGCATGTAAAATATTTGTGCACAAGCCCTACTGTGGAGGAGAACCAAGGTGTATATTACGAAAGTTAAAAGTAATATAATATTAGACACACGCAACAGTGAACAGCATTAGCTACCACAGCCCTGCTGATAAGATGTGCTTACAAAATACTGTGCAGATGTTTAATCAATGGTAATGTCAGGAACCTAATTCTGCAACCTAGCAAATGATAGGAATACTTGTTCCAGTGTTGTCTCACTTATAGTATAATCTTCCACCACATCATAATCTTGCTTCACTTCTTCCATTGTTGTGAAGAGATATTTCCATGGAATGTTTGGATCCGTTACGTGATAGTGTAGCAAACCCTATTAAAATAAATATATTTAGTGCACTAATTTCAAGTTACCATGTTAACTCTAACAATAGAAGACTATGTAACATGCTTACAAGGGACTTCTCTACAAAAAGAGTTCTACTTCAGTTTTTTTAATCACCTGTTATAATACCAAAGAGAAAATTAATTATCAGTATAGAGAAGTCTGATGTCACCCTCAGTGGACAAGTGGTTAGTGTGCTCACCACTGGACCCAAGGTTCGTGGGTTCAAACCCGGCTGAGGTCAATAGATTTTTAAGGGTGATAAAAATCCGTAGCACAACTTCCTTTGGAGGGGAAGTAAAGCTGGCGGTCCCATGTAGATTTACAGAATGTAAAAGAACCTTATGAGCATAAAACAAGATGTTTCATAAGCAAAATTCAGTAGCCATTTCTCACCCAAGTCTCTCCTGATTCACTACTAGATGGCTCTAGCAGTCAAATCAGGATTGAGTAGAAACTGTGCAGAGGCAGTGGGCTTGTCACTCATTACTCACAAATGCACACTTAAAAGAATAGGAAAACCTCCGAAAAGGAGGTGGCGAAGACCCACAACTGGGTTGCAGAGCCAAGAAGAATAAGTTTGATATAATACTCAACACAATACACCAAAGAATACTGCGACACATCTACATGAGAATCTCTAGCACACACATACGAGGGTCGCTCATTAAGTAATGCCCCACATTTTTTTCCTCAGAATATATTTATTCAAGATGGCTGAAATTTAGTGACAATATAAATCAATGTTTCCCTTACACATACTATTTTTCCACATAGTCCCCATCAACTTGTACGGCTTTACGCCATCGTGGAACAAGTGCGTGCATGCCTTGCCGGTACCAGCTCTTGTCCTGTGAACGTAGCCATGTCCTCACTGCTTGAATCACGCTCTCGTCATCTTCAAATCTTGTTCCGCGGATAGCATCTTTGAGTGGCCCAAAGAGATGAAAGTCGGAGGGTGGATGGGGCAGCACCGTCCAACCCAATTTGGTGATTTCTTCCCGGGTTCTCGGACTTGTGTGAGGGCGTGCATTGTCGTGCAGGAGCAAAATTTCTGCTGGATGCTTGTGAGGCCGAGCTCGTCGGAAACGCTTCTTGAGGGTTTCAGGGTCCCAATGTACGCGTCTCGCACCTCTTGGCATTACATCCACAAGAATGAACCCATCACTGTCCCAAAAGACAGTCATCATGACTTTTCCGGCGGAGGGAGTTGTCTTGAATTTCTTCTTTCTCGGTGATTGAGGGTGATGCCACTCCATTGACTGCCTTTTTGTCTCCGGCTCAAAGTGGTGTATCCAGGTTTCGTCACCTGTAATGATCCCTCAGCATCAAAACGCTTCCAACAATTCAGAAGAAATTGTTTTCCTTTGAATCCTGTGGTCTGCTGTGAGACTTCGTGGAACCCATCTTGCGCACACCTTCGAATATGCAAGAGCCCGGATAATTGCAATTACACTTCCATTGCTGACTGAAAGCTGTTGGGCCAATTGTCGAGTTGTGACGCGCCGATCCTCACGAATAATGGCATCCGCGCGGTTCAACATGTCTGGAGTGGTGGCTGTGGCAGGACGCCCAGAGCGCGGCAGATCATGGAGCTCGGTTTCTTCACTTCCTGAAGCTTTAACTCTCTTAGCCCAGCGACCAACGGTGCTCCTATCGACTGCACAGCTTCCATACACAGCACACAAACATTTATGAATGTTCACCACAGTTTCTTTTTCAGCAAAAAAGAATTCAATTACAGCTCGTTGCTTGTAACGAGAGTCGTTCACAGACGCCATTTTAACAGTTCACTACAGCTCCGCCATTGGTTGGAATCATTTGAAACTCCGTACACGAACGCGAGAAACATCAAATCTCAAGCATGTAAAAGTACACTTTTCTATCGTCATTATTGGCTGAGAAAAAAAATGTGGGGCATTATTTAATGAGCGACCCTCGTAATTTTAGAAAAACAACAGCTGAAATTTGTTGCAGTACTGTGACTTACAACTTTTTTCTTCCTTTCTTTACCTCATAAGTGTTCAATGATATACAAGGAAGAGTACTAGACTGAGTAGATAATGAGAATTATGGCATTAATGGAAAACTGAGGAAATGTATATGGAACATTACCTCAGAATTATGGAACAGCAGCGATATTCATTAAACTGCTGTTGAGAAGCAGAGTCAGACAAAATTATACAAACATACGAGAAAGTTTTAATTATGTACATCAATTGATTTACCTCATGTTCATCCTTAAGAACACAACCAGAATTGAAACTGTCTTCAATCTTGCTTTTTAATTCGTGTACAATGTGTTCATCAGTTTCAGTTGCTCTCACTTTCACCATCACAGTAAAGCCCTGACCAAATTTCTGTTTCAGATACTGGATACCTCCCATGCACACAAACTGTCCATCAACCAAGATGGCCAACCTGTTACATAGTGCTTCACACTCCTCCATGCTACAACACAAAATATTGATATAATATGCAGGAAAAAATAATGAATATTAGCAGAAAAGCCAAAACTTTTAGAGAGCAATAAAAAAATTAGCTGAACAAAAATTGCATATTTCTGATGCTCTATCATTACATGCAAGCAGTGGCACTCCCACTTTAAAAGTTTATATGTCTCCCATTTTGGTATCATTAAGTTAGAAAATTGTGAAGTAGAAAGTATGAAGGGTTTTACTTCACAATCAACAACTTCTTAAATTCAAAATGTTGAGCAACATGGGGTGGGTGGAGGGATGTGTATAGGTAAAATAATAATCCTGAAAATGAATCTTAAAAAGATTTTACTTGTATGCATTAGTATGTGATTACTCATAAGAGAATCTAGTGATGGAATCATATTGTTACAGATATGAACCACTGTGTTCCAGAAGAGAAGGAAGTTTGTTATGTTAAACACACCTGTGTGAAGTAAGCACTATAGACTGGCCAGACTTCTGAATTGACGTCAACACAGTCCACAGGTTCCGCCTGGCCAGAGGATCAACTCCACTTGTTGGTTCATCCAGGAAAACAATAGGAGGGTTCCCTATCAGAGCTATGGCTGTACTCAGCTTACGTTTGTTACCACCACTGTATGTTCCACAGAGCCGGTTCTCATACTCCTTAAGACCTGTTAAAAATAATGTTCACTCTCATATTTTTCCAATAGCAACAGTGCACTTTAAAATACTAATAATTTTGCACTATTATTAAAACGAATTCTTTATCTTATGCCTTTCTGAACAAGGCTTGGTTGGAAAACTTTTTGGAGTGAAGAGACCACTTCAGTTCTGGGTATGTATGGGCAGATAACATTAAAATGGATCTTATAGAAATTGGGTTTTTCCATACGAAGCATAAAGCTCAACGAAATCTATCAGATAATGAGTAATAACGCAGTTAAATAGGTACTGCTGTATGTGAGCAAATAATACAGTAAAGATAAAGCCACCATTCTGTTTGGGATGATGTTCACAACAGTCAAAATATCTCTATCAAAGTAATCCATCTGCAGAATATAATAGCTAAATATAGAAATGGTACTTCTTTTTAAAGAGACGTGGACAGAGAATTCTTTTTGGTACAATACATTAAGGGGCAAGACCCTGAAAGAAACACAAATGAAATTTTACAAACTGATGGCAGTACCGGTACCAACATATGGCTGTGAGAACTGGGCAACCAACAGGGCTGATAAGAGGAAAATCGAGACAGTGCAGATGAAATTCTTACGTTCGGTAGCGTAGCGAAAAAATTAGGACAGAACTAAAGATTTTTAACTTAACATATAGGATATCTCGAATGAAGCAAAATTGGCATAACCATATCCAAAGGATGCATGAGGAAAGAATCCCGAAGGCGGTACTTCAATACAACCCACAAGGATGAAGAACTGTTAGCCGCCCATTAACAAGGTGGCAAGACTCGCTCTCTTGATGTGGAAACAGGCGCTATGGCCTAAATCCATGAAAGAAGAAGAAGAAAATACTTTTACAGGCTAATTTTGTAATTCTAGTTTCATAATGTTAAAAACAGGAAAACATGCAACTCACCCATCAATGTGATCCATTTCTTGACTTCAGAATCAATGCCAAATTTAGAAACTCCACGAAGGCTGGCAAAAAGTTTTAGCATTTCATGACCTGTTAGAGCTCCATTGATGGCATCAAACTGTGGACAGTAGCCAATCTGTGCCAGGAACTGTAAACACAATGACATTTCAACATGGGAAGAAATTAAATAAAGTATGTAACAAGCATGAAAAACTCTAAACACTAATTTTCTGTCTTGCACAGACTCATGTATTAACAGCAGATGGATTTGAGGATTTTGTTGCTGGGAAGTGTATACAGCCTTTGAAGTTTTCAATAGTAAATTCTTTTAGCCTGCAGTAGCTAATGCAATACAGAACAGGACTGTCAGTACTTAATTATAAATCTGACAGGTAGTATTAGAAAAATCAAAGCAGATGCTACATTTCCAAAACAAAGCCAAGTAATATATTTAGGTACATTTTAGTTTCTTTGAACATAAAGACCACTGTCTTATGAAGTCAATGCTGCTTTAAGCTAGTTCATGTAATATTATTAATAGTTTCTACCTTTGACTTATCCTCATTAAGACCATACTGTCCAATCCAAGCCTCTCCTTCAGTAGGAATTTCATCTCCAGTAAGCATCTTGAATATGGTGGTCTTGCCTGCACCATTCACACCAAGAAGCCCAAAACATTCACCAGCAGACACTCCAAAACTAATACCCTTTACTGCAGTCAAGTCTCGTGTATACTTTTTTACTAAATTACGAACCAGCATAATATCATCTAGGTGAACAGCTCCCACTAGAATGTAAGATAATTATTCATTACTGTTTCAAGTCTACAAGCAAAATAGATCTGGGATGTTTAATGCAATGAAATACTCAGTTACTTTGTGAAAAATATAACTCACAAAATGTCCAATATATTAAAAATTCATAATCTCTCAACCTCTCAACAGTCTCTTTCATATACAATTTAATCAAAATCTATCAATTAAAGTCATGACAGAGCATCCTGTAAATAGTTTTTAATAGACTTCCATTTGTACAATTGTATTATTACTTCAGTATCACTAATTTGTCAATGTGAAAAAAAAATGTTGCACAGCGTATCTATCTGCCCCTAAAAACAAAGGGAGAAAAACTGATTAAACTGTTTATTTACTTATTAAATTCCCAACAATCTTGAATATTTGTTTCAGTCATAAAACATTCTTATGCAGCTATTTAATGAATTAACATTTTCAAATTAGCACAGCAGTTGCACACATCTTGGTTTTCCAAGTGATCAAACATACTTAGTGACTTTAGCTGCATTATATATATTAACATTTTCCCTTCTGGTTAATCTAACTTGATTTTTAAACAGAAAATTGTAATGACAAAATTGGACAGGGCACAACACAACACAGTTATTAGTAAAACAACAATCCCGAAAAAGTAAAAATTGTACAAACAAAGTAATATGTAAGAGTTAAAATTTTTAAAATTTTATGGTCACATGTTAAATGGACACTGCAGGGCATGAAGACCAAAAGCAAGCAAGTGGCAGAGTATGACAAAAAGTGTGTGTGATATATGAGAATGTGCCAAAAACTATTATGTTTCAATGAAGTTAAACAAAAGTTGGTTAATGTGCATTTAAAGTATAATATTTTTAATGTTTTGTATAATCTTCACTGTTATGGATGCAGAGTGCTGCAACAATAATATTTTCTTTTGAAATTCCATAGAAAAGACAAAGGAATGTATAATTACTATCTGAAAGATAGAAAATAACATATATTACTGAAATATTGCATCAATGCCAACATTTTGACAATCAAGTTATTACTGGATCACATACAGCCAAATGTCATATTTTTTTCTTCGAAAACACAGAAAGCTTTGAATATAAACACAAGCTCAATACTTGTTCAAAATTGAGAGGAGGGAACCAAATATATTCTTATGTTTAGGTAAACACCGTGCATAAAATCAAAATCCTTACAAGTACAAGATATACCACAATTCCTTGATTTTAAGATGCACTTATTTCACATTGAAACATTTCTGAAATCAATGTGTGTTACATTTCATGGCAAGAACTGATATAGTCTTTTTTTCTGAAAACCTGTTACTAAATCAAGGGTGCATCTTACAATCAGTGGTGTCTTAAAATGGAAAGGAAATAAAAAAGTATGTAATGAATATACCTTTAACTTGACCATCAACTCTGTCTCGTTCATGCACCACATCATCATCAAGCTTCCGGCTTTTCACTGCATTTCCAACAACTGCCTTCTTAACTGCTTCATACAATACACCAAAAACACCAAATTCTACCAAGATAATGATAAAGAAATAAAGTAGAGAATCTATTGCCATATACAGGATTTCTTCACCAACCGCTAATTCGTTTTCATCATCTGCAAAACTTAGGTACGGTTTATATATAGCAGAACAGTAGCCATCTGCACAGCCAGGTACTAGAAAGAAACAACAAGCAAACAAGCATAAACAAAATGGTAAACCACGGAAGAAACTGTAAATAAACAACTTTTCATTTATATTAAAAACCTCCACAGCAAAAGTACAGTAAAACCTCTCTAAGTTGGACACTTGGGGATCCACGAAAATGGGTCCAAAGAAAGAGTAAAATCAGATTGTGGTCTAATGACAATATAATATATTTACTTACATACACTAACTACTGTAGGCTTACTTGAATTAAGAATTATGACAATAATATTAATAATAATCTTTTGAAGCCCACTCCCATGCATTGCACATTACACCCCAGCCTCAGTAACATTTTCTAAAGTTTATTCCACCAATTTGCACTTCCCCATCACAAAAAGAAAAATTCCATTTCCATTAACACAGTCTGAACTCAAATGCAAGCACAGTACTTATGGATTTAAAACTGTGTCTTCTGCAATACTGTACAGTTAAGGGTTCAGCAAAAATAGTTAAACACTTGCAATGCATTCCAATGATGGGTTCAATGTCCATAAGATAATCCTCCAGAGAGGAGGCATTCATCTGTCAGATATTCAAAATAACAAAATATGTAACTGAAAAAGTTTCCCTGAAAAGCATCGAAGCTAAGTGCATAAACCTGTCCAATTTACAACAAAAGGGGTGTTAAGTTCCAGGATAAAGGGGTGTCCAAGATATAGGGTATTGTGGACATGTAAAATTATAGGAAATTTACCAGTTCCAATTAAAAGTGTCCAACTTGAGGGGTTTTACTGTAATAGTAATGCAATTTATATAAAATAAACACAACTTATATCTGCTGAAGTTATAAACATAGAATAAAGAATGAACAGCAAGGAGGTGTGGTCTATTTATAGTGCTAGCCAACAGTTTGTATGAAAGGATGGAAGAAACCACATAAAAAACAGGACAGCCAGTCTTTGGGTCAAGATTCAAATATCCTGAATATAAAAGAAGGTAACAAATCAACCACATCATTCAGTAAAACAGATACACCCCCATCTGAAGTTATTATGAAGTCAACCCCTTCCCACGCCATTAAATTTAACAGATCCTGATACTATCAGAATAGATAAATTAAATGCTCTTCCTTATACACCATTCTACTAAATTAGGCTTGTCAATGGGTTAACCATATAAGTGTTACATTTCCATTTCTGCAGTCTTATGATTAAAAATTTGGTATGATATAATGTTTAGGGAGAAGAAAAATGACACACTTATGAACAGCGAACTGTTAGGTTTTTGGGCATTAAGAACACAACATAAAACAAGTGAGGGCAATGAAAAAAGTTTTTGCTGGCAAACTAAAAAACAGTGTAAACCTAAAGCTTATGTATCCCATTTAATTCCAATTCTGGATTTTCTAACACCTACTTACAAGCTCTAAGAGAGCTGGTGTAGCTCAGTCAGTATAATGGCTGGCTACGGACTGGACGACCAGGATTTGATCCCTGACGGAGACAGAGGATATTTCCTCTAGCCTCTGCGTCCAGACCAGTTCTGCGGTCCACACAGCCTCCTATCCAATGGGTACTGGGGTCCTTTCCTGGGGGTAAAGCGTGGCCGAAGCATGATGCTGACCACTCACCCCATCGACTGCCAAAGTTAAGAATGAGCAGGAGCTATACCACCTCTCCCCTTAAGTGCCTACATGGCATATAGTGGGACAGCTTTACTTATAAGCTCTAAAAATACCACAATACAATAAAATAATAAAATATGTTAAAGAGAATATGAGAAATTGTTGCACTACCAAGGAAAACAATGCAGTAAAAGTTATTTAATATGTAAGAATGGAACTGGAGAAATCTGAACACCAACCTCAAAACACACTACTAAGTTTTAACTCTACTAAAAATAAATAAATAAAGATATATATAAATTCCATGTTGCCGTTATCCACAAATTATCAACTGGAAACTAGGCTAGGTTTACAAACAATATTACAGATTTCATATCTATAAAGTAATGCAGAAACTTACAGCAGCATAAGTCAGAACTTCCAGAAATGCTATTACAATCAGATTTCTTCAGTCTGCACTTATTGTTTGTGAGAACAAGATATGAGAAGCGTCCAAATGCATATGTAATTGTGAAGTGAGGTACAAATTCGAATAAGTACTTCAGCACTTTCCCAGTAGACTTGTAGCTCTCAAACAATATCATAGAGTACACCACCGGAGACATTACTGAACCTGCAGAAGAAACTGCTATGAGAAGGTATTTTACTATACAATCCACATTACATGGGTACATACAAATATATAAACATTGTGTACAAAAGTATCTTGATTGCATGTGCTTCACAAGTTCAAATATCAGCAAGAATTTCTGTTATACTGAAGATTCAAGAGGAATAGTCACTCAGTGTGTGAATATGACATGAACCCATTTAGTGCATTTAGCTGACTTCTCCAAACTTTTTTAAACTTAAGTATGGAAAAGTCAATTGAAGCACGTTTTGGAAGCAGAGCCAGCTTCCAAAACATTGACAGGCTTCTAAACTCATAGATGAAAAAAATTTCCACTAATATGCATCAGTTTAATGACAGACCTTCATCAAAAACCTTCACAAGAATAGAAGCATGAAGTGATATATTACGACAACATTCACATCATTTAAAACTTGGTTATAATGTGTATTCCACAGATTACATTTCATTAAGTAACTCATTACGTTGTATACAATACATAATAACAGACATTCACTGTACCTTAAATTGGTGATAACTTTTTTTACAGGCCCCTAATTTTATTAGATTATAATGTTAGAATTTATTATTCTATCAGTTACATGTTACTTACCAATCAATATACTGAGTATTACAAGTAAGGCAAAAGCACCTGCAGTTGTGTTCCTGAAGTAACTGAATAGGTATGCAAATGGAATAGCACTCAAACCATACATCACCAACAATAAGAAATATGTACCTGAAATAAATAACAATCAATTACTAAATGACAAGTTACAACAAATAGGAAAGTAAGGTGAATGAGTTACAACTTTTAAAATAAACAATAAATAATGAACAAAATGCATGCAATAACAAATATACAACCAAATATAACAGAGAAAAGGCTGTTTCTTTACAGATTTATTTATTTTTCTTTGTATAAAGTATATATAATAGGGGCACTTGATCCTGATAATTCAGTAAAATTAAATATTTCATAATTATCACAGATTACTTTAAAAGTGGCTCAGAGATGCTGATAATTTAATGTGGGCAAGTAAAATGTTTGGAACATTAAATTAATGTAGTCCTTCATCAAATCTGCCATGTTGCCCACAGGCATTCAAACTTCAAACTTTCATGGAAATGAAAAGTCTATGTACTGAAACACTTTTGTGATCAGTAGAGCACACTGTAGTTATGAAGAAAAATGACAACAGTCTGCTATATACACATAAAATCTTGAAGATATAGAAATACATTACTTAAAAGGACTTGTAGCCTCCGAATGGTTTTAGTGGAGAAAGACTCATAAAAAAATCTTTCAGCTGCATGTGAAGGGAGAAGAAACTGGTAACATATCTCCCTTTCCTACTTTGCAACCCAGTCATGTGAAACATTATAACCTTTAATCACCATGAAGGATAACATATACCTCTAAATTCTGTACATTACAATATTTATCATTATTTTGCTCTTAATGATATTTAACTTTCAATATAAAAAATAGAAGCACATAACAGGAATCAATTTGCCTTTACTAAATTAATAAGAAAATAACAGGAAGAATTTGTAAAGATGGTGTTAAATACATTATTATACCTTCATTTTCCCAGTACTGATTATTACTGCATTATTTTCATATATATTTCTGAGTATACACAAGAAATACTAATTTCACATTGAATTCTGATGAGCATCATAAAATAAATGTGCGTTGTTGGTACATCTCATAAGTATTAGCAGCAACGGAATTTGGACAGCACTTTATAACAGAATAAGTCATCTGAACAGCACTCATGCTAACTGAAATTTCAGATTCTTATGGCAGGGAGGATAAGTAGTATGCACCCCTGAAAATTTCAGTAATGTCTACAAGATGCAATAACCCAAAAGGCAGCTATCTTCAGCACTCATGCCAATATCAATATACTAGAGCAGTGCAGTATGTAATGCCCACTAAATACTATGGTCTTCATGCATATAATAATTACACCTCTTTACATACCCAGTTCCGTAGACCTATTGAACACGTTCAGTGGGTCGGCAATTAACACTATCAACGTCAAGATGAATGCTACGGTCATGTACAACAGAAGATCCCACATGAAGCAGGTAAACCAGTATGCAAGTGGAGAAGTTCCAGTCATCAGCTGTAGTTGCTTAGCTTTTGACACCCTTTCTGTCAGAGGGAATGTCATACAGCTCCCAGTCACAAAGAGCAAGCCAAATGGCATCAGAGTCACCCACAACACAACAACACCTACATATCTTCCAATATCATCACCAAATTCATGCTGGAACATATCATAAACACTTCATTACTTTTAAAGTCCTTACTCAGATAGAGAACATTCAGGTTCACTGCCACTCAAACTGCAGTTTTGATTCATTTAATAAAATGTCTCATTTTCTAAAACATCGATTACACCTACTTTCTTAAATCACTTTTTAAAGGACAATTATATAAATGGCGTGACATTTTAAAGATGAATATTTATATCCCAGTAACAAATAGTGTAACAAATTTAACCAGTCCTACAGAATTCCAAAAGAGAACACTAGGAAGACCTAGATGTAGGTGGGAGGATATTAAAATGAATCAGGATTGGGTGGTATGGACTAGATTCATCTGACTGAGGATAGGGACCAGTGGCTGGTCCTTGTGAACATAGTAATGAACCTTCAGCTACCATAAAATGTTGGGAATTTCTTCGAGTGGCTGAGCAACTGTTGGCTTCTCAGGAATGACTCAACTTCATGGAATAAGTAAGTGAGAAATTACAGAATTCCATCTGGCAGTTAAATACAATCTGTTTTTGAATCTATATTTCTAAATATGGCTAAATCTTAGACATGAAGGTAAAACCAGTATCTACTTATGAGCTTTATACCAAGTTATCCTCCAATACACTCACCTCCCTACTCTGAAGAGGGTGATTAACTGCTGTAATGGATTTTTCTTGGGAAACAGTCTTCAGAATAGAATTAGTCAGAGCATTAAGAGAGATGGGAGCTCCATGAATGGCAGTAGACGAAAACATTGCATTTAACACTTCTACTCCTGATGCCGATGAATTGAATTCTGCTGCAATGATAAACTTGGTATGGTATTTCTGGATGTTGGAATCCCCAGCAAGGAGTAAGGCTGCACATACATTTTTAACTTCTGTCACACTGGAACCAGTTAACTTTATAAACTCTTCATATTTATTACTCCAGGTTCGTAAACTATCATGGTTTACAGAGTAGAGTACATCTGTTACCCCATAATCACTCAAGTTCATTATTCGAGGAGGTTCCATTGTTGTTTCAGTACGAGCACCAAGAATCACTGTGAGAAAAGCCAGCAGAATCGCAGTCAGAGCCTAAAATAAAATTACAATGCTTATGATGTTGAACTCATCAGAAATCATATAAGTAAAAGAAATATTATGGAACACTATTTAGTTAATGTTTACTAATTATACTTCAATACATAAGACTTTGTAAGAGCATGTACATTAATCAGTTTAAAGGAAATACTTCATGTCATCCATTTGTTTCTTTCTGTTCTGACACTTTCCGCTGACTTTGTTTTATACAGCAATATATAAAAATGCACCAAGTTTGGTCACAGTGCATAATAAAATAAAAATTTTAACAAACTCAATTTATAGTAGCTAAAGTAAGAATAAAAATTCACAAAGGAAAGACTGTTGAGAAAAAAGATGAGATTTTTTCTCATTGACTGTTATGAAATAGAAATGATATACTAGAAAAAGAAAAATATAATTTTTAATACGCTAATGTGTTAGCCTGCCAGAAAATGTGTGCAGTGTGAAGTCATGGAAGTTCCCTGCATTACTTTCTTACCTGTAGGCAGACCGCTAAAAACTTTCTGCGTGTGAAGAGAACACGTTTTGTAAACAAGGCTGTCAGCTTTTGTACCAGTAGACTTGCTCCAACTGCTTTCTTTAATGTCAGAGCTGAAACAAATAATGTTCAGTAACAACTGCTTGCAGAGCTGCTTTGTAACTCTTTTTCTTCTAACCACAAATTCTAAACCCTGTCTAAAGATATTTTTACTTTATAAAATGTATTACACACACAATGTGCTGAGATATGAAATGGTTATGTGACCTGATAGCAATTCTGATCATTACTGTTGACTGCCCATTTCCAGTTTACATTCTGAGTCAGAAATGAAACCTTTCCAGCAAGGCTTGCAAAACTGAGCACATTTTTGCTATGTGAACAGTTTGTCCCAAAATTGTTTAATACTAACATTAAATTAATTAAGAAAAATGGATTCCTGGTGACTTTTGTATGGCATGTTTTGAAGACGTATTAATTGCAGCCATGATGCACATGTATGTTCCACCTCTTCCAAATATACAAAGTACAATAGAAATCATGATCAGTTCATTAAAGGTACATACTCCTGCTAAGTGAACTACCATGGATATACAGCACCAAATTAAATGATAGGGAGGGAGGGAGGGAGGGAAACCACACCAAATGTTATAACTCAGTGGCCAAGATTTGAATTGGGTACATTCTGAATATAAGAGAGGTGTTACTACTCAGAAAAACTGAAATATCTTCAATTTATAAATCCTATAGGTATATAATTTTAAATATTCCTTTGGGTGAAGATAATATACTTTTACCAATAACACCACCTATTTATGTAACCTCTGCATGCTACTACACAATATGAAAGGTTTTAAGACTGTTCATGCTAAACAGGCAAAAAGCAGCCAATCAGTTCCTCTGGGCATAGCAGTTTCTAAACATGAATCAGAGGCCCTGTGAGAGCTGTAAGAATGTTTTGTGGCAGATGCCATATTTCATCAGTATGGCACTCCAATGGTGACTAATTTTATGTTTGCACATATAAAATTACAGAACTACACTATGGATGATTTCAATCTCCCATACCTTCAGAACTGCCAAGTAATTCTGTATGTTCCACATGTGATTCTGAATTAGTCTTCTCATCAGATTCATCTTCTGCTTCTTTTCCTACCCTGTAAAAGTAATCTGATTATAATCCCCATTACAAACATTCTGCACTCATCTGCAAATTGTGAAAGATCGTGAGGAAATAATCAACAATTTTAATATATTACAATGTAGAAAGACAGTTATTAGATGCCAAGCAATAAAGTCCTTTTAATATACTTTACTTCTCACATAATAAAATTTACTTTCAGTATAATATTATAAATGCACAGGTAACTAACCTCAGAAATACTTCCTCAAGAGTTGTGATAGAGACACCAATGCTGGATATGCATAACTGTTGCTTTTTTCGTTCCAAAACATCAAACAGATCAGGGAATTTGTTACGCTGCTCTAACGGAAGCATATAACACAACACTGAGCCCATCACATTCTTCACTTTTGCATCCGGAATAATAGGCTGGATTGTATTTGTTACCCTGGTCACATTACAACCATCATTTTTTAGCAGGTTTAACTGATATCCCGTTCCTGAAACATTCCATGTTCCAAATCAGACTCTAAACTGGTCACAGAATTTACAGGGTTTCTTTTGACAGGATTCAGTCTTATAGATGCATTACTCACAATGCTGATTCCATAAGAACAAAAATTTCTGCATGCTCATAAATTTAAATGAAAACAGCTGTATTACTTTAACTATAAATAATGGAAACTATTTAATTCCACATACATGTCTTACAATGACCCACCGATGGCATGAACAGAGGTCGGAGTAAGAGAGGACAAGCGTATGAAAACATCTACAGACAGATATTTCAGTTTTTCAGCTGGTGCCAAAGCAGAACTCAGACATTCATGCAGACATGCTTCGACTGCTCTTAGACAATTTGTGCCTAGTGGCAGATCTGTAGAATGTTCTGCTGTTTAATGGAACATTCTGCATGATATCTGTCACTATGATGCTCTCCATGTTCCAGAAAACAGTCAACATTACCTTTCCAGCTACATAAAATCTTTTGGGCTTTGGTGATGAATTACATCAATCTTCACTAGCATTGATCTATAGATTTTGCAACAACTAAATTCAATGAAGTCTTCTCAGGCAATCAGCTGTCTCAGGTAAGTGATAAAAAAAATGTTTCAAGAACTGTCCCAGTCCTTGAAACATTGGTTGTTTGCGACCACCTGATGTGGCTCATTACCCAAGATGACTTCACTAAACTTTGCTAGCTCACTTGGTTTCAGATTTTGTTTCCCACTAAGATACAATTGCAAAGCACTGAAACTTTGATTAACCTAATAATATTAGGTATGCTGGTAAGTAACAAGTTACTTGTTATATTTATAATGTATTCTCTTATCAATTTACTTCACTCTCATATATCACCTTGTGACTTCATTTTTAGATACCTGCAATTTATGCTCTCCATACAATAAGAAAACATTATATGACCACAAAAAACAACTCATAAAATTACAGGCATACCTCAGAGATATTGTAGGTTCGGTTCCAGACCACCGCAATAAAGCGAGTCACACAAATTTTTTGGTTTCCCAGTGCATATAAAAGTTATGTTTACACTATACTGTAGTCTATTAAGTGTGCAATAGCATTATGTCCACAAAAAACAATGCAAGAACATTGCGAGAATTACCAACATGTGACAGAGACATGAAGTGACCACATGCTGTTGGAAAAATGGTGTCGATAGACTTGCTCGACACAGGGTTGCCACAAACCTTCAATTTGTAGAAAATGCAATAGCTACGAAGTACAATAAAGCAAAGCGCAATAAAACGAGGTATGCCTGTGCTTAAAAATATTAAACTAGTAACTATAATTCCAACTTGTCTCACGCTTACCATACAGTTTCTTTAGGAACATAGTAGTACCATAACACTTTACTTGACCATGATCCATGATAGCAATTCTATCTCCAAGAACATCTGCTTCTTCCATATAGTGTGTTGTAATAAGAATGGTTCGCTCGCCTCGCATATTCTAATGAAGGAATTGATATAAATGATTAACAGGCAGCAAAAAAGATATAGTGTAATGAAACATTACCTAACTACAAGAAATATAATTACAACAGCATCAAGGTCTTCAATATACAGCTAATATACGAGGTTGTGACATATATATATATTAAAATTATATTGTTCTGCGCACTCACTCATGTCACAACCTTGTATATTAGCTGTATATATATACACATACATACACATACACACACACACACACATAAAAATTTGAAACACATTTCAGTCATGAAGTTATCATCAGACAAAATCTACTGTATACCATTAATCTGTAAATAAATTACCAAAATCTCAAATTATATAGCTTACTCATTATACACTAAAATTTAAATAAACTGAAATTTAAAGGAAACCCCAAGCTGTGGACATTTTAAATACAGTGACTTCGTTATGAGTTATTCATGATAAAATATAAAGACAAAATACTGATGACAATCAAAATTACATAATCCAAACAAAGATCAGAGAAATTACTTAATGAATCTATTACAGCTCTTCCAATATAGAAGCATACAGAGCCCTTTTTAACAGTATTTAATAGTAACTCAGATACTCTGGAACTAGAACAAGTGGTGTTGGTTAAGTAATTATAAACTCATTTCCTACCAATAATAAGTCCCAAATTTCCCTCCTGGCTTCTGGATCCATTCCTGAAGTAGGTTCATCTAACATCAAGATCTGGAAGATACAAATTAAATTTCAGTTATCAGAGCATAGATGAAGTAACCTCATTCTGAGATTTACAAGCTGAGACTCCTTACCTTTGTATTTCCAATTAGTGCTATACCAAGGGATAGTTTTCTCTTCATTCCTCCAGATAAAGTTGAACACATCTTATCCTTTTTGCTTTTTAGATTTAACTTCTTCAGAAGGTCTCTAGCCGCATCATTAGCTTCACGATTTGAACAACCTTTCAACTGTAACACACAAGCAGAACAAATAATGAGATTTATAACTCTTTACTATAAAGAAATATTAAAACAAAAACAATAACAGCTTAAATAAAAACATTTTAGAAATGCTTACCTTACCTAATCTAATCTAATGTAATGCTTACAAAATGAAAGAGAAAGATAATATGGACACATGTTCTATTACACAACAGCTGTATAAATATATGAAATGCTGTTGTTGAAAAACCTACAATTCTGAGGCAAAATAATCTGAAACATAAAACTCATTACCTTTGCAAAAAAGAGCAGATGTTCCAAGACAGTGAGATCTGTGAAGAGAAGGTTTTGTTGTGGACACAGGCCCAAGCTTTCCCGCACTTTATCCAAGTTTTTACAGATGTCATATCCATTAATGCGGACAGAGCCACTTGTAGGAGAATACATGCCTGTCAACAATTCATACACATATTACAATACTGTAGAATTTCACATAGATGTAAATAATATGGCAAAAGCATATATATTAAACAATAAGAAATCTGCATGGTTGTTCCAAAAAATCTGTTCAAGAAAAAAAAATTTGGTTCTGTTAAGGTGATCACAAGAGAAGACAAGTTTCTATTTGTTAAACTAAAATTTTCACCAACGTAAAATTTTGAAGTAAAGAATTACTTATTATATTCACATAAAGATGAATGGAGAATGAAAAATGTTGTACATAGTGAATTAATGTAAACTATAAATTCACTGTGTTGATATTTAACTATAAATTAAGTTCAATACATTATCACAAATAATCTCCATCTAAAAATTTCTGGACAACGTCTTACCAATAATTTATTCCTTCTTCTTCTTCCTGGTGCTACAGTTCAAAGTTGAACCCTGGCCTCTTCAATCTTTCGCCTCCATTCAGAAGCTTAGCTTGAAGTTTCGAAACAAATCTTTTTTACGAAGTGAGGGTATTTAATTATTGTATCCAATGTAATGGCCAAATGGTGTCAACAGAAGTTCTGAACTGACTTATAGAGTTAGGCACTGTATCTTAATCAATACAGAGCATTTTGAAAGATACCACATTCAACAGCCACTTTAAGATCACAGTTTAAGTAAGGGTGCTGAAAATATTTTTCAAATTCAAATAGAACTTACATCAGCTACTGTGATAGGCCTATGCTACCATTTCCTCCTTTGTCACCCAGTGTTTTAGTTCAATTAATGGTGTTCACAATACTGTACTACTCTGCACATAACACATGGCAATTCAGTATCACTAATAAATTAAGTTGGTAGAACTGTTATATTTCCTACCTGTGAGGATTGACATGGTTGTCGTTTTACCAGCACCATTATGTCCAAGCAGTGCTGTAATCTCTCCTCTGTAGATATTTAGAGTGACTCCATCCACTGCCACCTTCTTGTTCAGTCCACCGAAGGACTGGAATACTTTACGAAGATTTTTAATCTTGATTCCAACAGACAGATTACTAGAAGGTTTCTCAAACTTATCGTTTGATACCTTGACACCATTTGGAGAAACTATTAAATCATTTACTCTTCCGATGCGCCAATAAGATGGCTAAAACAGAAAAATTACATGTTACCTAACTCTACACTTTCTCAAATATTCTCATGCCAATTAAATGTTTGAAATTACTCTAAAGCATGATCACACTGTGCTTTGGCACTGACATCTACTGATGAGACCACATGGCGCCAAAATCCAGAGCAGTATAATTGTCTTCAATGGTGTAAAAACTTCAAATTTCACATACTCTATAGCATTTTATTTGAAAGCTGCTATATTATCAAGTAAAAATGTGTAAGATTTGAGGTTCTCATGGCAAAGATGCCAATGATGTTCTTCTGGGTTCTGATATTGTGTGGATTTATAGGTAGATACCAACATTTCAGAGAAACATACTGTCTCCATCAGGGCTGAAGACAGTATGTTTTGCCATCATAATTCAGAACAACACCGACAACCACAAATGTGTGTTTAGAAATATAAAACAAGTTAAACAGGAATATTAATTCCTGGAACTAAATAATCACACTGCCCTCGGTTGTCTAGCAATAGTGTGCTTGCCACTGGACCCAAGGTTCATGGGTTCATACCCAGATGAGGTTGATGGACTTTTAAGGGTGATAAAAATCTGTAGCACAACTTCATTCAGAGGGGAAGCAAAGCCAGCGGTCCCATGTCATAGATTTACAGGATGTAAAAGATCCTTATGAGCATGAAAAAAATGTTTCATAAGCACAATTCAGCAGCCTTATTTCTCACCCATGTCTCTTCTGATTTGCTACTAGATAGCTATAGCAGAAAAGTCAGGATTGAATAGAAATTGTAAGGAGGCACAACTTTAAGGAAATATATAGCCAGTGTGCAACATGTATCGATACCACTACAGCAGAAACTAAAGCGCCATATACCAATATAACTGCTACATCATATATTAGTGCTATTATAGAAACCCAAAAATTCTTACATGCATATTACAGACAATGACAATAAGTTTCTAAAATAAAAGGGGCTTATTTATTTATGGTTTACGTAATGATGCTGTCATTACCTAAGACTATATGTTAATTAATTGATAAAGAGCTCAAAAGAACAGTGTCATTGACTAATTTAAGGCACTACACTGAGGAATACCATAAAAAACCTCAGTGACTATAGTTAGTTTGAAAGCCAAGATTTTAAGCCATATCTTTACTACCAAGCAAGAAAGAAAAAACAATAAAAAGATGGTTAAGGGATTAAGATACAAACGAAACCATTTGAAGCTAAATTTCAATATGCTTTCTATACTACTTAAATATAAAATATGTATTTGAATAAAAATTTTCTTGGATATTATCCATCCTCTAGTAAAATATAAAACATAAAAAAATCCCGGAATACAAAGACATCACCACACCATCCATCCGTGGGACGTAAAAGAATAAAATAGTAGAAACAAAATTCGTTAAACACGATAAAGCCAAATAAAACAAAAACTCACAAAATGTGGGAATAAATACATATGACCATTAATTTGAAATTTGATGCACAACTTGGACTTCTTCAGAGATGACCGTTATTTTTACTTTGTCCGGAGATAGGGATTAGCTGTATCTAGTGGGCCCAACTGAGTAGGAACCTGAAGACGGAGATAGAGCCCCGTCTCCGAAACGTCATTTTACGTTTTATTTTTTACTAGACGATGGATAATATCCAAGAAAATTTTTATTCAAATGACTCTTCACCATCATCAAGAAGTTTTAGATTTGATATAAAATATGTATATTTGTCATACCATGAAAACGAAGTACCAGGGTTTTGCAAGTCCATACTTTCCAGGCATAATGCTACTTATGTACCATGTTATGATGCTATATATAACAATATCCACAATGAACATCAACAACACCAAGCCCACACTGAAGTCACCTTTAATTCCACTGGGTGGTTCAAAAATGTTCATCCATGTCAGACCAACCTCTGTACCAAAGAGAAACAATGCCAGTACATTACAGATTTTACAAACATATTGTTTCAGCATTTATAGTGTAACAATACTTCACTTAATTGATTCACTTACAAGGAAGAAACACTGAAAATAATCCACATTATACACAACATTATATAATCTAAAAATTTCTGTAAGGAATACTCCCATGAAAACAAAATTTAAAATGATAAATTACAGTTGGATTATATAGTCACATTACCTAAACATATTAATATAAGATTTGCAGAACTGAAAGTTTGTGCATTATATAAGTGGGCTCTGTGAGTTATACCTGGAATTTATAGTTTGCCTCGATTAAACAGGAATTATTTATGTAGAGGTAAGAATCTACATAAATACTATATTACAGAAGTCTATCATAAATCAATGCTTCCAAACTGTTTGACCATGTAAACCTTTTGGGCTAGAAAACACAATGATAGTAATCCACACCAAAATAAAATACTGGCAGGTTCAGTAAGAACTGTTTCAGACATCCCTTCACTCTGGAAAAATGAACTGTTCAACTACACTTCCTATTTCCAATGGTACACATGCAAAGAACTGAACACAAATCACAGTCTTTTTTACTTCTTAGTCAATTAGCAGATGAGACTGGTTTTTTAATGTTACAGTTTGTGGGTATAACCAAACATTTCAAATATTGTTCTTTGAATCATAATTTAAGCAAGAAATGCTTTCATTCTGACATAACAAAATCCATAGAATCCCTGGTGACCTCTCACAGAACTCCAGTTCTGTGATATATTTGGACTCACAGATACAGAGAGGTGCAAGTGTAAGTTTGGATATAGCAAATCAGTGCATATCATAAGCACACACATAAAATATCTACTTACTCTTTGATTCAAAGGTAAGAATTAAGTGATAACCCCAAGAAATTGCTGTGTTGGGGAGTATAGCAGATAACATCTTCAGACTTGGAGCACTGAGACTACTACTCCCAACAAAAGGGTAAGTAACTGCATATGACAAGATCCACAGACTGATGCCAGCACTCATCGCTACGGTTGCTGAAATCATTAATATACCATTTCTTAATTAAAGCTACACCATGATGTATGTGAAAGTTCAAATTTGAGTCTCTTTATACTGAAGAAATAAGACTACATATGAAAACATAGCATGCACATTTACAAAACCACTTATAAATTCAATAAGATTCTATAAACCTACAGCCATGCATACCATTATTTCCACAGTAATGCATTTCAATATTTAACCTCAATATCATATGAGAATGTAATTACTGTTGAAGTCATTAGAACAAAGACCCTTCACAGACTTTAAACTTATAGGTTTTAAGGGTAAACCATACTACAATTTTTCATTTTTGTGACTATTCCTTCTTCAGGATGTCACCAATGGGGCAGATATCTGAAATTAGTGCAAATGGGAACTTTTTTCCTCCTCTGTATATATAAAGGGGCTTTGAGTGAATATAAATTATGAATTCTGTACCAACAATTTTATTCAGCTCAAAAAACATGTAGTCATCTAAACTAGGTTATTAAATTTTTTAAACATAATACACTCCTGTATAAAGTGAAGTGTTCGCGGTGACTGAAGTTGATGAAAGACTCTCTGGTTACAAGCCGCGTCAGGTGGCTTGTAACCTGAGAGTCTTTCATCAATAACACACTCCTATTTCTTCCCATGCAGCTTTTACTTTCTTTCCAAGTGAACAAAAGTTTAATAAAATATTTTTGGACCACAGGTCACATCAAATAATGATAAAAACTGTTGTTTAAAAAATTAACAATATATCCAAAAGCTGGCCTTTCTTCACAATTTAATGTGACTTTGAAACAGAACATCTTATTAACCTATGTTGTAACAACATCTTTAAAGAATGATTTTTTTTGTAATATTCTCATAAATATGTATAAAAATAAAGATTCACAGATACTATTTACTTACGTCGAGAGAAGAATGAGCTTATAGCAAAACAGAAGGTTACACCAGCTGCACAGTAGAACAAGAGAAAAATCCACACTAAGAAGCCATTTGAATACTGAAGTACAGAAACCTCACCAAATGGTACCTTCATTAAGACTACTATTATGGTAACTGACACAATGTTTACAAGCATTGCATTCAGCATCCACCCACACCAAAGCATCCATGACTTCAGTCCCATCATTTTCATCAGTTCCTGAAAATAAAAACATTTTAATAGTTACCAACTACACAAACTGCAAAATCAGACTTCTGTAGCTGAATGTAATCAAATAATTATACATTTGAAGGTAAGAAAAATCTTCAGCAACTTATTTTGAACAGACACCATGTGGTTGTTTTTCATTCTACAACAAAGATTACTTTTACAGAAGTTTCATATTTTTCAAACATCTATAGTCATACACAATTTAAGGACCCAACTATTACCACTCCCATCTCATCAAGTCTGTATGTCCACAATGTTGTTATTACTTGTAGTTAGAAAATAAAAAGTATGATTTTGAGGTGGCCTCCAACTGAAAAAGATTCACAGTAAGTTTCATGCAAATCAGTGAACTTGTTCAACAGTTGTAAAGAACAGACATTCACAGACTAGTAATCCCATAAGTATACTTTTTTCTGAGAGAAAACAAGCCAAAAAAGAGGGAAACTGCAACAAAGTTCATTAATATAAATGACAACTGTAAACTGTGACTCGCAAAATCGGCTCATTTCAGATAATGAGGCGAACACATTTTTCAACCCACACTCTCACAACCCCCTTAAAACATTATTCTGTTTCACTAAACCTTGTTGAAATAACCTTCCTAAGAGAACAAGTGCACCATGTTCATACCTATGATGTTATTTCTTGCCTTTTCAGGGTCAAAGGGAACACTAATTCTTCACATCATACGCCAAACAGAAAACAACAAACACAATCACATTAATGCAAATTATGAGTCACATAAGAAACTGTCTCTGGCAAGATAAACAATGTGTTTCTATAAAGCTCATGTAACATCAATTACATACCTGTGGTAATTCATGTTCTGGAGTTCCACCCAGTATTACTGTACTATATTCAATTACTTCCTAACCAAAAATAAGCTGTACAACAATGTTACTGTTAAACAGACTTGAAACACACATACCTTCACTCCAGTCTCCTTTTCCTCTACAACTCTTTTCAGAATGGCAGGACACAGCATCACAAAACTTAGAACGTTGAAAATTGGCAAGATTATAGAGAGAATATCAGTCACTGTATCTGTATAGTGTGCGGGGTATGGAAACTGTTGAAGATTCAACTGTGAAGAAGTACCATATTTATTATAATAGTGTTACTCATATTTATAAAACTTAAATACTTTTCACAAAGAACAACTAATTTTTTAATTGATATTTATTTAATGATACTGTCAGTAACTCAGACTAAAGGCTTATAGTGACAGATGATAAAATATTAATGAATAATGTATTGGAAGATAACAAAATAATAAATGTGTAAACATTTTTTGTTGGAAGGCCTGAAGGAAAGAGGCCATGCAGATGACCTAGGAATAGGTAGAGATAATATTAAAATGGATTAGAAAACACGGTGGAAAATGTAAACCTGATTCATCTGGCACAGGATAGAGACTAATGATGGGTTATTGTGAATATGGTATAATGAACCTTCAGGTTCCATTAAGGGCAGGAAATTTGACTACCTGAGTGATTACGAGCTTTTCAAAGACTCTGCCCATGCACCTAGTTACTGACATCATAAAATATACCACAAAATAAAACTATACAACAAGCACACATATAACTCTAAGAATCCAAACTTCCTTTCTTTATCCTTTCTATGTACTCTTTTTCACTTCATTATTTCTGTAACTCAGTGAACATACTATCATGTGCATTTTCTTATTTTACTTGCTGTTCCTTCTTATTATTAATCCACATTTTCTCAACAGTAACTAGGATAGTTCAGTCAGTAACTGACTTACTACGGACTAGATGGCTCTTGAGGCCCACTCAGTATCTACCCAAGTCCTTCCCCTAAGGGCAAATCACAAATCACCTTAAGCATATGATAACCACTGACCTCCACCATTTCCTGAGTTAATACTGTGTGAAGCTCTACCCTTAGGCCTGTTTTACATTTTCATAAATTGCTGTAATAATTAGGGACAAGGAAAACCTACTGTACTTATACTTGTAGTTGTTCAAAAACTTATTTCTAATAAAAATAACTTCCTTGCAGCAGTTTAAAAATGCTACTAAACCTTCAGTCTTGAAATAAATTAATTATAATGTATCTACTGTCTAATTTTATTAATATATGACTTTTGTAAATTGTTTTACAGTTTAGAGAGACTGGTTCCTTTAATCATCTCACTGGGGAACCTTTTAAAAACACAATATACTCTACAAATCTTTTTGACTGTTATCAGTCCATGTATGACTGTACAAGGATAGGATGCACAATCTAAAGCAACATTTAGTTTTCAGTTATAGTTTAAGCTGTTTTAAAGTACTGACATCTGGACCTCTGGTAAACTAATATAATAAATAACTAAATGTATCAAATGAAACACTGGAACAAAATACGAGATGGAGGGGAAACTGAAATAGAAATTACAGTGGCCACTTACTGCTGTAGAACAATGGGCCCTTTCTAGCAATCCACATCAATTGCATTCATTACAAAAATACATAGTACAACAATGGAATCATTTTAAAAAATTAAGAAGTAAACATACATTATACAAAGACTGATTTCTTCCTGCCATATTGATGAATTCTTTGTCCAGTAACAGTTGGAAGGTCAGGAAGTGGGAGCTTTCATAATTCTCAACTGTAAAGAAAATAACTGCATGTTAGTATGTGTCTATCCACTCAGTAGAATATACAGAAAAATAGGTTAAGTAGACCTGCATAGAGAACATTCCCAATCTAAATTTACCTTTACCAACCACTCAACATAGCTCAAATCCCATTTTTGCCCAATAAAAATTAATACTTGCATCCATGGAGTGTTTTAACAGCTCTGCATCTATTTAAAAGAGACAACCTGTATTATTTTATTAAAAGAATGGTAGAAAACCATGATTAAATTTTAGAAAACTACATTGTAATGATAATTAGTAATTAATTTGATGGGTTCTTCGCTTGAAGTATAACTTTATGAATCTTACAATGAATACACACAACTATGTTCTTGACTGCAGTTCTTTACTATTAAGAATCACAAGTTTTGCTTGTTCAATCTTCTGACTAGTTTTTACATTAATCATTGTTTCCTTGAAGTATGAATACTGCTTCTTTATTTTTGGTCACACAATGCACTCTTTTAGCTCTGTCACTGCCACCAACTTCTTCTGTCAACTCACAATTATCTGCAACCAACTTTCAACTGATTGCTGAAGTCACAGCAGCCTGCGTGTGTGTATTGGTCATGTCAGCCAGGTAAACACGTAGAAGGTCCCTACTTAGCCAATATAGTTCTCTATCCTTTGACATCATCTAAAAACACTACCCAAAAGCTGCTGGAAGCATCTTGGGCAAGAGTGAGATGCATGTGCAACCTAAGTGATGATATGCAAAGGTACATGGTTCCATTGTTGAAACCATATGAAATTTAACACAACAATATTAAAATAAAAGTGCTATGAATAACTTAAGTTTTTTATAAAATTAACTGTGACCTGAAATAAATACTGTTCGAAAGCTAATAAATGCTGTATTTTCAATATATTCAGTTGTATGGAGGAATATGGTCACAATAGTGAATGTCAACAATACTTTCAGAGTTAAAGAAATATGGTTTCACTTACTGTCCACAGCATATTTCTTTCTGTGGCCTCAACTAAGGTATCAATAGCCAATGTGGCTTACTGTAAGGCTTATTATGAATCTGAAGCATTTTCTCAAATTCCAACTTTCTATTATAAATTATGAGCTGGGTACCTCAATCAGTAAAATGACTGACTACAGGTTCAATCACCAATAAGGGCAGAGGATTTTTATCTAGCCTCTGTGTCCAGACCAGCTCTGGGGCCCACCCAGCCTCCTATCCAACGGGTACTGGAGGTCCTTACCCTGGGGTAAATCACGGCTGGGGTGTGATGCCGACCACTCACCCTCTTCTGGTGCTCAGTATGATAAGAGTAGGAGCTATACCTCCTATCCTCCTTAGTGCCTACATGGCACGCAGCAGAACAGCTTTTTTACTATTATAAATTACCACTGACTAAGTTAATTATCTGATAACAATGTACTTGGTGTGGTTATTTAATTACATACTAGCAACATAAACCAGTGATACATATGAATAAGTTTACCATATTTAAATATTCAAAGTACCTGCAGAACCAGGTCCAGTATTTTGAAATTCAGGAAATAACTGTGAAGTATGTACTTTTGGATGTGACAACCGAATCTTATACTTCAAATGTTCTGGAATTCCATCTGTTGGCAAGCCTTCAAAAACAACTGCATAAATGTTTTGGAAGGTATCATTCACTGATTCATAATAGCCAATCAATTCATCTTCACTTGCAAATCCCAGAGGTTCTGAAACACAAATAATGACACATTACCAAGATCTGCATATAAGCTTCACTATTGGTTAATGAAGTTAGTCTTCGAAGCTAATGTTTGTCTAAATAATATTTAAAAATTCTGTCTGTACTTCAAAGAAAAAACTTCTCCATTGCAAAGACCATCTGGTTAAACCTGTTTATCTCCATTTCCACTAAGAATAACATGAAACCTGAGAATACAAAATGCAGAATTACTAACTGTTAAAGCACGAAAGTATGTATATTTAAAATAAAACAAAATAAATTCTGCCTGTGCTATGGCACAGCCCACCCATTTAATTATATAATTCCTCTCACAGTCGATTATTTTTTATATAATTCTTTAATGTTTCCAATTTTAGAATAAGAGAATATTTGGTGGTCAAACAATATACTGATGTATCCATTTAAATAGTTGTTGCAGAATGTTTTCTAAATTTATTTAGCAGTACAAAGTTTTCACAGAGTAAAATAGTTTCAAGAGAGTATTTTTTATTTATTTGATACATCCAGGAAACTTGATGATATAATGAGCTATGTAGATGCACTATGCTGTGTACATTGTTGTGATTACTTTTCTTTCACTTGTCTATATAATAAAATCATGTTGTTTGATGTGCTCCCACCCCTTAGTAACTTTTGAATCAACAAATAAACTTTTATTAAATATTTAAAAACTCCGAGATGCTGAAGGTATAAACAAAATGTTTATGACAATAATCTTCCAAAAATATACAACTTATATTGACAATGTGGCATATAAGTCTATAATTTATTTCCAGTATGGTGTAGATAAGTAACAAAGTTTTTTTTACATACACAGCTCTAAAAATAACCTACAACCTGTGCTTTTACTCTCATTTCAATCTCTGACATAAGAACAGGAGATTCCTCTGAAACATTCATAACCACCTACCAGTCTACATGGTCCCACAACCCAGAAGACCACAGTCAAAATTTTCAACACCATGAAAACTAAGAACCTAGCAGAGCCTGTCTTCCTACAATACAACTAATCTTTTACAATCACCACACAAGAATGTGCTCAGACGCAAAAGAATTTTACTGATCACCTGGTTATGAATTACAGACTAGGATTACTTCACACTACACTGCACTGCAATAAACAGTGTCCTAACTTTTTCCCTTTTTCTTTAATAAAAATTATATACATATGCATGATTATGTGTGTCTGCACTGAAATAAAATTGTGAGAGCCTCTGTAAGCCTCATAATCCATGACAGATTTACTTACCAAAATTCTTCAACCGGGATGAAACAACAACCATAATTCTTTTAGTAAAATTATTAACTGGTGCATACAACAATGGCGATGAAGAGCCTGACATAGACAACATGCTCTTTTCAATAACAGCATTATCAGTCAAAATCTCACCATATTTAACTGGTTGTAATGAGTTTTCAGATTGACCAATTTCTGACTGTATCAATGCAACCACAATAAAAAGCACAACTGGAATCACTATTTCAATTAAGGTTAAAATCCAGTGCCTTTTGCGAATTACCAAGTTCTTCCAGAGTACAAGAGACAGCTTCCTCAGCAATATCATTTTTTTTTCTGAATATATATTGAAACTAGTAATCTTTATCAGCACCTGAAAAAGACCAAGATGTTGAGAGGGGAAAATATTACTCACACTGAAATAACTATAATTTATGTTTCTACCGGTAAGTGATGGCAAATATTCACAGTTTTCTGGGCAATAAATTTGTATATGCATATTTCAACAGTGGACATTTATCATAACACACGTATAGAAAAGCTCCAGCTGTTTGCCTTGATACTTGATGAAAGTCAACAGTCAGCTACATGATCTTTGAGATTTATATTGGGGAAATATAATATGAGTGATGAAAATAAACAATCAGATGCTGTACAACGATTACTGTTTGTGGATCTTCCTATTTGATCATACGATTGCATCACTTACAGTACTTACAATGCTGTATACAAGGTTGCAGATATGTGCACTGTTACTGTTTTGTTATAACAGAACAGATCTACAAACACACAAAACCTTAAAATCAAATGTGTAGCGTGAATAAGAATCCACTCAGAATGTAAAAATTTCATCGAGTGGCTTACAGGCTTTTGACACATATCAATAGTGGGTAATGTATATGAGTGAATTACTAGGTGAACTGAATATTAATTTTATGAATGCGAATACAAACCTCTACAACTTGTTACTGTACATTTGTTACATGGCAAAAACGTCTAGGGTATAATTACGTGATCCTAAAACCTATGAAACGTCACTGCTGTCACGGTATGCAAAGGATAACGCATTGCTTCCCTCAGGATAATGACAACTGTCACAGATACACCTAACTACCAACTGTTGCAGATCACTTTTCACAAATTCTCTTTATGTCCGTGTTTCTACATCCACGAATCGACCATCATGCTATACTCTTTCAGGTAGTTAAACAAGAGAGGAAATTGTACCGGAATACACAAACTATCCCCATGCGTTCTTTGTAACCATGTAATTTCACATTTTACATACAAACCTGCCTACAAAACATTGATAATACACATAATACAGCACATTACATATCAAACACAAACCTGTAGTTTTCCGCAACCTCTTTCTTGTGTCAAAAATGCTTTTGCACACCAACTTACGTCTGTTTATGTTCACATTACCATGACAACAACGTAACAAACTATATTGTTTACTAAGCCGCAAATACCATTGTAGTGATAGTAAGCATTATATTTTGTTACGTGGTTGTCATTGTAATGTGAGCATAAACAGAGTCTTAGTTCCAAATTAGCTACTAGAGTGCAGCACATCACCGATTCTTGGCCATCATGTTTATCTTCGTTAAAGGGGAGAGGCGAAGGAACAATATCATGTTGAAATTTCGAATAGGTTTCAAATTTCAGAGGCAAATGAAGATAAATAAAGTGTGGAAATCAACAGGGAGTGGGAGAATGTTAGAAACTGCATCAAAATTTCAGCCAAAGAGAAACTAGGATACTACAGGAGAAAGCAAAATAAACCGTGGTTTGATGAAGAATGTTCAAAATTAATAGATCGAAGGAAGCAAACAAAATTTCAATGGTTGCAGGACCCAAACAAAACAAATGCGGATAATCTATATAACGTGAGACGTGAAGCTAGTAGAACCTTTAGGAATAAGAAAATGGAATACCTGAAGGGCAAAATTGCTGAACTTGAGACAAATAATAAGGAAAAAACTGACAGTGGAACCACGGTTCCGGAGAATCTGACGTAAATACGTAAACGCAGCAGTAGCGTGAATTGCGATGCGCCTTTATTTGTATAAATAAATGTTTGTAGAACCTAAACCATTTGTGATATGTAAAATCTGAAAACAGATATGGAAAGCTCAAGAGGTAATACGTATTTCGTACGCAATATGTCCTGATCCATCTCTTACGGTTTTCGAGAGGCGGGCGCTTAACGCGCCAGATGCATTGACAATTGTACACATTGGTTCATTAAAATTACAATAAATGTATAAACAATTATAATTACAATAAAATACATTACAGATTCTTAAAGGTCCTTATTTACTGATCATTTTACATATAGGTTACATTACCCTCACTCTTACCATTTCTGAGGAATGAAAGTTTAAAGGTGACTCGGAGCTGGATCTTACACATCTTCGTAACGCTGTTTTTGCCGAATGACCCTTCCGTACAGACGTATTTACGTCAAAAGAAGACAAGCCTAATTCTCTTACACGAGTTCACAAATGCAGATGAAAACATTAAATGTAATGAACAATAATAATAAATAGGAATCCCTTACCTCAAACTTTGTTCAATTGTAAGAGACCACGATGGCCATCCACAATGATTAATTTAATCAAAACTAAAATGGAGAGAGTGGAGGGCAGTATCACAGATTTCTTAATAATTCTTATATAAGATAAGTCCTTGTGATATTCTAAAACGTTTTTAACAGCACAATATTATCTGCTCTACGACGCACTTCTTCTACAAGCGATTCACAGCTCAGCTCTTTCCGCAATAACGAAAGCGGATTGTTGACGGCAGTAATGAAACACAATGCCGAATAAACAGATAACAAAAGAATTAGTTTCTTAGGGAAAGGAGTGGATTGCAATACGGTTTATTCCGGCAATTATACAGCATGCATAATAAATTAGAAAAGAGCCTTACGGCATGCTCAGCCAATATTGTTGCAGGCGTGTGTTAGAAATTCGAATCCTTTTTCTTGCATTGCTATGCACGCAGGAGTTCATATAAAAGCTGACCATTGTCGGTCTATATTTACACATTGTTGGTATGGATCTTACACATCTTCGTAACGCTGTTTTTGCCGAATGATCCTTCCGTATAGACGTATTTACGTCAAAAAATATCAGAGACCTGTACAGAGGCATTAATAACTTTAAGAAAGGATATCAACCCCAGACCAATCTGGTAAAGGATGATAGTGGCAATTTGCTTGCAGATCCAATAAAAATTGTGAATAGGTAGAAAAATTTCTTTAGCGAGCTCTTAAATGTTCATGAGACTGGTGATATTTGACAGATTAAAATACATACAGCTGAACAGTTAGTGCCAGAACCTAGCTCAGATGAAGTTAAACTAGCCATTGGGAAGTTGAAAAGTCATAAATCTCCAGGTATTGATCAGATTCCAACAGAATTAATTAAAGCAGGTGGCAAAGAGTTGCATATGAGGATCCATAAGCTTATTCATTTAATTTGTGATAAGGAAGAGATGCCACAACAATGGAAGGAATCCATAATTATTCCTATTCATAAGAAGGGGGACAAGACTGAGTGTGGTAATTACCGAGGAATTTCTCTGCTATCAACCTCATACAAAATTCTATCCAACATTCGTTTGGCAAGATTAACCCCATATGTGAATGAAATTATTGGGGATCATCAGTGTGGGTTCAGACGAAACAGATCAACGATTGATCAGATCTTTTGCATTCGTCAGATACTAGAGAAAAAATGGGAGTTCGGTGGGACCGTACATCAATTATTTATAGATTTCAAAAAAGCCTATGACTCTGTGAAGAGAGAAGTGCTATATAATATTCTTATTGAATTTGGTATACCAAAGAAGCTAGTGAGTCTAATAAAAATGTGCTTAAATGAAACCTGTAGCAAAATTCGAGTAGGTAAATATGTATCTGAGACATTCCTCATCAAGAACGGTCTAAAACAAGGAGATGCTTTGTCTCCCTTGCTCTTTAACTTTGCTCTAGAATATGCTATCAGGAAAGTCCAAGATAGGCAGGAGGGTTTGCAATTGAATGGGACACATCAGCTATTGGCATATGCTGATGATGTTAATTTATTGGGGGATGATATGAATACAATAAAAAGGAATGCAGAAGTTTTACTAGAGGCTAGTAGACAGGTGGGGTTAGAAGTAAATTCAGAAAAATCTAAGTACATGTTAGTATTTCGTCGTCAGCAGACAGGCGGGTAGAATTATCCTTTGAAAGTGTTACAAAGTTCAAATATCTGGGAACAACAATAACAACAAATCAAAATTATACTCATGAGGACGTTAGGAGGAGACTAAATTCCGGAAATGCTTGCTACTTCTCATTTCAAAATATTTTGTCTTCCCGTCTGATTTCTAAGAACCTGAAAATTAAAGTATACAAAACAATAATTTTGACTGTTGTTTTGTATGGGTGCGAAACATGGTCTCTCACTCAGAGGGAGGAACACAGATTGCAGGTGTTTGAGAATAGGGTGTTGAGGAGGATATTTGGGCCTAAGAGAGAAGACGATGGAGCATGGAGAAAAATGCATAATGATGAGCTTAGAAATCTGTACTCCTACCCCAGTATTGTCAGGGTGATTAAGTGGAGAAGAATGAGATGGGCGGGGCATGTAGCGCGCATGGATGGGACAAGAGGTGTGCACCGGGTATTGGTTGGGAAGCCTGAGGGGAAGAGACCGCTGGGGAGACCTAGACGTAGATGGGAGGATGTCAGGCGGGATCTATGGGAGATAAGAGTTGAAGGAGATTGGATTTTGTTGGCCCAGGACAGGGTCCGGTGGAGGGCTTTGGTTAATTCGGTGATGAACCTTCGGGTTCGGTAAACCATCTAGTTAGTTAGTTAGTTAGTTTAGTTAAAGGATACTCGAGACATAGTTCAGTCATTACCTACTGGAGTGCACTTCATCTGCCTATTGTCGATTCACATCACAAACATCGTCATCCACCGATTTATTATGCATAAGGCGAAAGATTAAATTGTACTTTCGTGAACCACATGAAATGAAATTTGTCTGATGTCACGTTGTTAGTTGTGAATAGAGCGGGAATCAGCAAGTTGGCCCTTCGCGTGTGTTTATTCTGAAAGTTGGGGACGAATGGCAGCACAGGCTTATAGCATATTCTTAACACACATTCTGTGTTATAATTCGCGTATTTGGACATTCACTTTGCTGAAATGCTAGAGAATCTGAAAAAAAAGAGGCGAGGGTTTTATTTTACTACAAGAGTTCTGATTCACAATCACAGCTTGCTGACAGTAGTTTGTAATTTCCAAAGACGCTGTATTACTGGATCCTTGCTTTCCATATCAGCCAGAAACTGCATATCTGTAATGTAAAGAGAAATGTGTCAAAAACGCCACCGAGAATGATTTAATGTTGGTCGCTTGTTAATACATCATTATGAGGCCTTGAAAAATTATACCAAGTTCTACTCGCGAAATTCGTCATTTCATAATATTTCAAAATAGCAATTGTTGTTGTTATCGTCGTCTGTGAAGTTATGTGGTTAAAAAAACTGGTGTAAGCGGGGTTCGGATTTAATTCAGTTAAAGCGATAAGCAAATACATCAAATAAAGAATTACGAACAACCAGTAAAAATCCAATATGAAAACCGAATATGTCCTTAAATTTGTAAAACTTCGGTAATATTAACGTTTATCTTCACGTAATTACTTCCATTAGCCGCACAAAACGAACATATAATGTGAAGGCAGTGTCCGAAATTTTCGTCTCAGATGATACTGAACGGATCTGACTCAGTTTTGGTGTTCGGGGTCTATACTAAAATCTGTCGAATAACTTAAAGTTCGGTTCCTATCGGTCAAACATACACTCTACTTCGAACTTCGATTTTCTAAACTGTCGCCGGCGTCAAAATTGACTCGGAAGATGACCACATTATTTGTTTCGAAGGCAGTGATGACAATACACAGTTGTCATACGTGAACGGTATGTGGCATCTAAACATATATACAGGGTGAGTCAGAAGTATGTTTACAAACTTTTTGTGCGTGTTCCTGGATCAAGAATAAGAAAAAATGTTCCTATAAACATGGGGTCGCAAATGTTTCATTTTCGAAATAATAGTCAAAAATAATTTTTAATGTATGCCTTTATTGCCAAGTATAAGGACAGGGATGTTTCTTTAAAACAGAAGCTCAAAGGTTGTTCCTCCATTCTCTACACTTGCACGAGCACGACGTACACAAGACTGACGAATTCGTTCGTACACACCAGGGTTTCCTCGAATCATTTGGCATGCATTCTGCACACTTTCCCATAGGTCATCATTTTTTATGGGTGTTGCATAAACGATGGACTTCAAGTGACCCCACAGATAAAAGTCCAATGGAGTCAGGTCCGGTGACCTCGGTGGCCTTGCTACTGGGCCACCACGCCCAATCCATCGCTGAGGGTGATATTAATTGAGGTGATATCTGACGCGATGGCGGAAGTTTGCTGGGGCTCTGTCGTGCATAAACCACATTTGTCTTTTTGTATTCAGTGGTACAGTTTCAAGGAGACGTGGCAAGTGTCTTCTTAAGAATCACCGCTATGAAGGTCCTCTTAGACGCGATGGAAGCATGTGTGCACCAATAAGCATGTCGTCAACATTTCCTGCCCAAACGTTTATTGAAAATCTTTGCTGGAAGCTGGATTCACTTTGATATAAAGTCAATTCATTGAAACTAATTTTTGGCTATTATTTCGAAAATGAAACATTTGCGACCCCATGTTCATAGGAACATTTTTTCTTATTTTTGATCCCGGAACACGCACACGAAGTTTGTAAACATACTTCTGACTCATTCTGTATATATATATATATATATATATATATATATATATATATATATATATATATATATAAAGTCCAACTTAACTCTTTAAACCTACTATTATACATGCGTTTTGCCACATGTGTGTATTGCGCTCTGTGTTATTCTTAGAATAAAACGCATTAACCACTCGATCATTGTAATGGAAACGCCTGTTTTCTCCTTGATGTCGGAACCGGATTTTTAAACATTATTATGGGTTCTTTGCACGAAGTATATAGCGAGAACGCATTATGTTTGTCCGTCCAGTCGATTCAACTAGAGAACTATAGGAGAGATTTGGATTAAATTTAATTTGCACGACATCAAAACCGTACTTCTGAATGCCATAATACCGGTGATAACAACATGACAGATAACGAAAGTCGTGAGGTGGACACTGAGAACTGGTGGATGTAGCATAAATTTGTTTATAACAATTGCCATGGTTGCCAATGGAAACCACTGTTATGCGTTCGTTGCATCAGTAATATATATAAAAAACAGCGAGGTACCGGTCTGTAAAATCTTGTATTTGGAAAATGTTGGAGTAGGCCCTGCATGTTTAGGACTACAACTTTTGTACGAAGCTAGGGGTCATTCCGAGGCACTCACCTTGGTCTTCCCCGTTTCAAATATATACAAATTTGCCCCTTACCGCCTGTACGCAGAAAGGCGTTCAGTGGCTCGGCCAGAACGCTCGCTGGTACAGCCATGTTGATGCGTGGGAATAGTGCCTTTGAGCTGGTGTCCATGATGTTACAGGAGATGATTCCCACCAAGTCGCCAGTGCATCTGAACAAAGCGCCCCCGCTTGCACCCGACTGGATGCAGCAACTTGTCTGCAGCACTGCCACAGGGTTAGATACATGGGTCACAATGCCACGTGTCACCGTGGGCTGGACGTTGTCATTTTCCGAGAAAAGTGAGAATCCAGCAGCGATCACAGGCTCCCCTAGAGGTTTCATCAGAAGATGTGAAAATAAAGCCTTGATTACATTATTATGTCGACAACGCGTGCGACCATTACGCAGGGGTTAACAAGTCGAAAGATCAGTAGCAGTTTCGTACTTAAGGAAACGGGGTGAAATTTACTTAAGAACCACTACATTTTACAGACCTCCGGGAGCAAGAAATCTTTCTATCCTTCCCTAATAAAGAACTTTTAATGAACCCCTTTTTCATTATTATTATTATTATCACTATTATTGTATGTATTATCAGTGTTTGCCTGTTATTAGCTTCTTGCTGTTGGCAAACACGTAAATAAATTAACTGAATTGAATTATCCCATCTATTCACCACTTTATAGGGTATGTACTTCCATGTACCCGAGACAGACCTTGTTCCTAAGGTACATAGGGCAGCAGCTATTTCCGGGATACATATTGTTTTTATCAAGTGCCACATGTATTATATAATTTTATTTTATGCAAGCGTCTTTCGAATGATGTATGAAGATCCCAAAATGGCGGTCTTCTGCAGTTCCCTGATGTGTTCGCCCGGGATGTTGGCCAAATATTTCCTGAGTGACCTGGAGACAGTTCCTATCGCTCCTATAATTATTGGGATTACTTTTGTTTGAACGTTCCACATTCTCTGTATTTCTATGAGGTCCTTGTATTTCAAGATCTTCTCTGCTTTCTTCTTAACCACATTTCTGTCAGTCGGTATTGCTATGTCAATTAAGAGGCAAGTTCCGTCTTTGTTTTGGATTATAATGTCTGCTTTATTATTTGGGATGGTTCTGTTTTGACTTGTTGGTTCCACAAAATAGTTATTTGGCTATCTTGACTTGTCTCTACTGTCTTCGGGATGTGTTCATACCAGTGTTTCTTTTCTAGCTTTACCCCAGCTTTCCTGCACATGTTAAAATGCAGCAGAGTACAGATCATGTCGTTGTATATATTGCTCTTTTGCCAGCACTGGGCATCCCGACACAACGTGATCTGTCGTTTCACCAAATTGCTTTTTTATTATTATTATTATTATAATCATCATCATCATCTACTTTCAGAGTCAGCCAAGTGTATTAAGATATAGTCCTTCAGCCAAGTGCGCAATTCGTGGAAATGACACTTGAAGATGTTTTGGGCATTTTTGGCAAAAGATCGTATCATTTAAGAACACATTCTCGATACGAGAAAGTGTTTATATTGAGTACATGTATTTAGTTTTGTTTTGTATCCACTTTTTATTGTTTTATGTATTTTGTATTTATTTGAATTGAACAGAACTTTTCTCAGTTTCATGCTTAAACATTCGGAGCTTTGTCAGTATTACTGATATTAGCTGGAAGGCAAAAGAGTTGTTGTAGTAGCAGCAGTAGTAGCTGCAGTGGGTATCATAATCACCATACTAGTTTCGTGTTAGGGAGGAAACCGATTTCAATATCGCTGGTAGACCGGTTGCAATGAGGATTTTCATGAAGATGACAGCATTCTGGGATATTTTGCCGTGTACTTGAATGGTTGGACCAGCTCTAACCAAGTGATCAATCATATAAGTGACAACATTCTTATTTCGATTATTTTAGTAGTGCTTTAATTGTTATGTAAAGTAACGTAAAGCGCCATGAAGGCGCTTTGGGGGAGAGGTGGTATAGCTCCTACTCATTCTTAACCTCGACACTAGATAGAGATTAGTGGTCAGCGTCACGCCCCGGCCGCGTTTTACCCCCGGGAAAGGACCGCGGTACCCATTGTATAGGAGGCTGAGTGGGCCCCAGAGCCGGTCTGGACGCAGAGGATAGAGGGAAGATCCTGTCGGGGATCGAACCCTGGCAGTCCAGTTCGTATCAGTCCATTTACTGACTCAGTTACTCCGTCGTAAACATAAAGTCACTGAGACAGTCCAATCCTAAGTTAAAAGTTCCGCCATGCCCACCATTTGTTACGCGTACATTGAGACCTCTACTTGCTGTTCAGTATCTGATCTTAAGATTGTTCTGTGGTTACATATTGGAGGTTAACCACCGGTTCTCTCGGCATACTTACTAAATATAGCTGACGGCCGTTAATTAGCAGCACCAACAGAATCCTTGACAGATATATTTATTCTCGTGCTTCGTTATTCAACTGGTTTTCAAAGAGCAGTTACACTCTGTGCTGGACCAGACTTTCCTATTTGTATAGGCCTAACACACTGAACTATAAAGTGCTAATAAAACTAACTGCGGCATTCAGAGGTTAAACAAAAATAATCTCTTCCTCTGTACGACGTTAAGCAAGGATCGGTAAAATCCCTTTACGTATTATTTTCGCTGAGTGCACGAAATTAACTCATAATGGGAAGACTTGTCTGCAGGTTTCACCTTCCTAACTAGCCAAAGGATTTAGATGATATTTGGTATTGAGGAGTGTACACTAGGAGTCAGGGCGAGGTTTACTTTGGTTCATACCGGTCTAAACAAAACCCTGCTTCATAGCTAAATGAAGTTCAAATGACCATCAATTTTAACGAAAATACTGGTACATAAGTACCTGATCAAAATCCGAAACATTTAACTTCAACGAGTTTCAAAACTTTACGAAAAACTCCATATTATTTATTCTTCTACGCAGTGTAATCTGTACCGTTAATTTGCTTTGCATCAAAAGATTTGTACCTACAATATAATACAATATATCAATTCAATTGGGAAATAATTATTTGACCTGCTTTTTATGTTTTGTTTTGTTTTGTTTACTGTTGTTTTCTGAAACACTCCAGCAAACAAATAGAACGCTGTTGTGAAGAAGTTTGTCTGCGATCTGATTAAACATCAGAAAAATTATACAGAGAAATAACTTACGAGTTTGGTGACACAAAGCGTCATTTGGCTCAACGCTTAAAGTGATTTGTGTGAACTGGTCATAATGATTACAGATAAGAGCTTTCTAATGAGTGTGCTTATTCAATCATCGCGTGACGGTTAGAATAATCTAATGGTTGAGTTTGAAAGTTCCACCCATTACAGAAAACTGCTCAATGCACAAGATATCGGCTGTGTGAGATTTCAGGTTCTCACAGCGATGTGAAGATTACAGCTTTCTGGGATGTTGCGCCGTGAAGTTTGGTAGAAGTTTACCGACGTTTCAGAACGTGCTTACTGCCTCCATTATCGGGGCGATGAAGACAGCAAATAACTTAGAAACGTCGGTGATATATCAGACGACACATCGCAACATCCCAGAGGGTGGTGATCGAGATACCGGCTATTTAACCACATCGATCGGGATCTTACCTTTAACAGCCGCGTTACTGGAGACTTTTACTGAACTGAGAGCCAATCCCGGACCCACTCTCAATACAGCCACATCATAGGCAAGGCCATCTCTGCTCCGGAATAAAACACTCGCAGCGAATCTTCGGTTTTTCCGGTAGATCCACACACCACCGTTTCGTGCCTGAGAAAAGAAACCAAACTGGCAATGTCAGTCCATTGATTTATAGTTTAAACGAGAGGTTTTCAACATGAGGCCCACGGGCCCATGTGTTTTGTGCGGCCCGCGTGCATTTTTCTAAGACCTACTGTGTGATGAAAAATAGTTGCCCGATATTACCGAACACATATTGCTAACACATTCAGTATTTGGCAGTTCTCCCGCTGCGAGCAACTGTTCAGCCTAACGACGAGCACCTCGAATGATGCATGCGAATCTCAGTGACAGAAACTAAACCGAGTTATACAGACTGGGGCAGCGTTCATTCATCATTTTCAAATATGCACTAGTCGGCCACAGTTTATTCAATTTATTAATAGTAGTGTGTGCTGAAAGACAAGTGTTGCCATTACTGAGGACCGAAGTTACTTCTTAAAAGTAACACCCGTCAGATGTCCATCAATTCGTATACCTTTCCATTACGCGTAGCAACATAATCGGTGATATGGCATTATTTCCTTCAGAAATTCTTTGTCTGAGACTATTTAAGTCTACTGGACGTATCTAAAACACTTTTATTTTCAAGTAGACCCACAAACAGAAACCAAAAGCCAACAGATCGGGCGAACGGGAAGGCCAAGAAATGTCGCTCTAGCAGGAAATTACTCGATGTTCAAACACAGCCCTTCAAGTGTTCATCGACTGCCGAGAAGTAAATTTCCAGCCCGAGAAAACTTTGTAACCAGGAACGCGAAATTATTTGTTAATTTGTTACCAGTTACTACAAAATAATTTCTTTGCATTACTCCGAAGGAACACGGTGATGAACATTCGGGTTCCATAAAGAAAGTGGGATATTCTTTGACAAGCCGAGTAACAATTCACTTTACAAAGCATATCCGGCACCATAGTGAGAGAGAGAGAGACTCCGAAGGATATGAAAAACACCGAAAGTTGTGGTGAATGGTTGGTTCTCCTGCTTCATGTTCGTGAGGTTCCGGGTTTAAATATCGACCAGGAGACCGGCTATCCTGAGTTTCTCGTGGTTTTCCCCCGTCCCTCCAGGAAAATGCCGGGATAGTACCTTAAATTAGGCGAAGATCGCTTCCTTCCACATTCTTTCCAATTCATTATTCACTATCACCCTCGACACTATACAGTCTGAGTTACTGAAAAGCAATCTCGTTAAACACACTATAAATAAATATAGATGTGGAAAACAAACTCGTGATTCTAATCTCGTCTACTGCTTTACGTACAAATAACACACACGCTATTGGCCTTAAATCCCTACCATAAAATGCAAATTTTCCAGGTAAAAGCTGTGTCAGATAAAAGCTTTTGCAGGACCAAATTTAAAATAATATGTAACCCCATAGTAAATTGTGTGCATTTCAATAATATTTATATACGTCATTTATGAATAAGTAGGCTATTGTTAAGGATAATTAATGTTGGGTATTAGTTTTAGTGAGAAAAATATTCTTGGCCCGAAGAAAGAAATACGCTGGACCACCCTGGCAAAAATAGAATACATCGACTGATAACTGTTTTAACTTTTCTTTCGGCCTGCCGCCGGTCTTGCCCGTATTCCGGTTCAATGCATGAAACAGCGACTAAACAATTTTCCTTAATTCTAATCTAATTGCATCTTATACGTTGAAGAATTTCCGGGTATCGGAAGTTCGTACAACTCTTGAAACTTTTAACAAGTCAAAACGTAGATACACGTAATTTATACTGTGTTGTCTTTCGATGAACTTTTGTCACAGTCAAACACTTCCCCCGCCCCGAAACTGTTAAAAGTCGGTGTACTGTCATTTCATTCGGTACAAGCTTCTCAGATCACGTATTGCTAGATGCTTCACAAACAGCAGCAAACGATTTCGATGCGAAGTAATGTTCGAGAATGAGTACACGTTCTGCTCCTGTACAGCTTCTGCGCAGCTGGCATGAGCGACGGCCTAGTAACAAGACTAAACTTGACTCGAATGTCACGGGAGAGGTTCGGAGTGTCGTTTAACGGGAACTGATCTGCTTCTAATTTAATTTTTGTACCGCAAAACGTGGTTGTTGGGCTGTTTCAAACGTCACACCCGTACAATCCACAATTTCCCATTTCCAACAACCTGGTCTTTGAGGCCAAAGGGACGTTCAACGAATGACTCAGCAACCACTAACATCGTCTTTTCTGATTACGATAACCTTAGCAACTGTTACGCTGAGTGACACATACATTAGTTTACAAAACAAATTAAGGCAAGAAAAAGTGAAGAAAATGCCTCAACCTCAAGGTTCCTATGGTTCTCTCTCAAATAGCTCATGTGACATCGAATTACCAAAGACGGTCGCAAAACAAGCACGTAAAAGTCCCTCATACAAGGACGCGATACTCGCATCCCGGTTATGATGTACGTTCAGTGTCCACCACCCACTGTGCCATTTCAAGCAATAAAATTATCTTCTCTCCATCTCTTAACAACAACAGAAATAAAATACAAATATATTTAATAAAACTGTACATGGCGGGTCTGACATCCAAATACAGTCTTCCAATTGAGGTGAAAATTATGACTCACAAGTGGCTAAGTTTAGGAGCCGGGGTAGGCCGATCAGTATAGTGACTGCCTACGGACCGGGCGAGGATTTTTCCTCTAGTCTTTGCGTCCAGACCGGCTCTGGGGCCCACCCAGCCTCCTCTACAATGGGTACCGGGGTCCTTTCCCGGGGGTAAAGCCGGCCTGGGCGTGATGCTGACCACTCACACCCATCTGGTGCAGAGGTCAAGAAAGAGTAGGAGCTATACAACTCTCCCCCTGAGCGCCTACACACCGTGTAGCGGGACATCTTTACTTTTCTTAGAAGCCAAGTTCCCTCTTACGAAGACTGTCTCTGGGAACGAACTACAGTTGTAGTTTCGCGCAGCCCTATCTCCGTAGCTTCCGCTTATTCGTTTTAACTAAGGTGTACCTAAGTGGTTCCCACACTCATACGGAAGCATGTTGATACCAAACCTAAAGCCAGCCACAACAAATTTCAAGCACTTTTCAGCAGGCGCGAGTCATCAAGCAACATGGAAAAGAAAGCACACGAAAAATACTTCAGCTTAATGTTAAATTATTCAAATACAATCAAGAACAAACGGCAAACAAGAAAACACAAGACATTGCAACAAATACCTTTCCTCTTTAACGGCCAATTTTTGTTTTGTTCTCTATAGAATAATCACCATAACAAAATGTCAATGCAATAAACACTCTTAACTCACCACTCATAATTTCAATTCTTCTTGCACGTGGCCCTATGGAATCGTTGTGGATTCTCTACGGGAATTGATATCATGCAAGGATGCATAAATTAGGCAGCTACGGCCAATGCTCGCATCGAAATACCCACGGGTATCGGGTCCACTTGAACAGAAAAGGACATCGAACAGGAGGTAGCAGATACCTGCCCGTACCAGTTACTGACTGCACCCACGATTGTTGACTTATGTGAGTCTGTAGAGATATGTCCAGTAGTGAATGAAATATGACTACCAACAAACAAGGTTGGAGCAGGTCGTTGCCCCAAAGGAAATGGAAGGAGAGAAAAGGTGAAGGTCGTGCAAGGTCGCAGCCAATATTTAAAACGGATAGCTGCAAGAACAGGAAATACGAGTATTCCAAGTCAGAAAGATCTTCCACGCAGTGGTGGAGACATTAATTTACGAAATATGTGAAGGCAAAGAGGGCGTATCGAAAACTCCCCAAATTCAAGGATCCTATCGGTTTCATCTGAGACGGGTAACATAAAATTACCAAAGGCGGTAAAATCCCTTTATCCGAGGATTCAGAACCCCAAGCAACATTAAATCATAACATATAAAACATTCTTGTTCCCATGTGGCGGGGGTGACATCCACAACAAACAGCCATTCGCCTGACTAAACACACTGCACACACCAGTAAAAGCATGGAAAATATTTCTATTAATATGTAAGATAGCCGATATTTTGTAAAACGTCGACTGCCCATAATGGAGGGTTGAGATGTGACTTACGTTGCGAACGACATGGGAGCAAGTCAGCACAATGCCATCAAGACAGTCGATGGTGACACCAGAACCCCAGCTGACTCCACAGCGTACCAGCACCACACAGTCATCCACTCCCGCTGAAAGAATACGTGTTATTTACGTCCACATAGCCACAAAACAATCACGTTGATTGACGCATGGTTACCTAACACATTACTTACCAATAACAACAATTTATGTAACAGCATGGATGGTTACACATGTTAAATTTATTGAATGCATTACCAGGTCTTAATTCTCTTAAGACATAATAATATCACGCCGTAATCATATTATGATTACGTTATTATGGAGAAAACATTAGGAGCGGGTAAGAAAAAACATACTTATGCTATATTTATTTAAGCTGAATACTGAAGCAAAATGACGTAAGTTTTTAAAAGAACACTATTCTACATCATCAACAGGGAAATCATCAAAGCTCATACAATTCTACTGCTTCCAGTAGCGATTAAAGAGTCTGTTCGTGTTCCTCGAAAATCAGATAAGAGGGCTTAAATTAAGGGAACTGTTGAGGCTGGCTGCGAACAGCTAATGCAACGAGGAAAATGAGAGTTGTAACACAGCCGGCATGCCAGACAGTTTTTATGTCCATCCACACTGTGAGGGTGACATTTAAACTGCATACCACTGGTTACACACGACAAACTCGAAACGGATCGTCGTTAACTTCTCTTGTACTAGGTAAGCTGTTATGCTAACAAATTTTCCAACTTTCATTCCCAGTTTAGAACCTGTACAATGAAGAGACGCTATTAATACAACTTACATAAGGATCAAATTGAATACATAAGCGACTTGAGAGCAGTTCATTACATTGTGATTTATCTCTACCTTTCAGCAAAGAAGAACACGAAAAATCAAAGTCAATGTGGATAACAAACACATTTTGTACAAGGCTCTGGAAGACCACGTTTGGCAGGAGTTTTCACTAAGGGGCCATACCTCATTCTGTTAAGCAGAGATCGCATTTTCTATGTTAAGCACAATGCTAATGTAACGATTTGTGGAGCAAAGGTTCGAAATTGGTAGAAAATAGCATGACATACTCAGGTGCAGATGCAAAATAGCCTCGTGACGGCCTAGATGCCAAGCATTAATTCATGTGTACAGAAGATATTGTGCAATTTGTGTTACAATGCTGGTAGCTCGTCAGCAGGTGTTAACATCAGCCAAGAACATTTCAGATCATTTCTCCGATATAAACAGAATTCAAAGTAGAGTTTCCGTTTACATTCCATTCATCCTGCGCACAAATTCTGTCGGCACTGTATGACAAGCATACCTTTTTACGAAAGAGAATAATTTATTTTCCTTTGATCATAGAAGTCTCAAAACAGCACTTCAAGAGCTGATCAAAAAAACAGGCGAATACAGGTTAGATAACAAGCTATTTATAGCATTATTTTCTGTTCATTTTCCTCCTGTCAGTCTGCACGATGGTACATCGCAGAAGACAGCCATCTTCTCTTCTTTCCAATTCAAAATAAGTTAAAAGTTATGGGATTTCAGGTTCTTACGGTGGTGAGTATAAAGATGACTGTCTTCAGGTAACAAGCACCTCTAAAACGTCGGTAAACTTCTACCAGACTACACGGCGCAACAACCCAGAAGACAGCCATCATGTTAAAGCTGACCATTTTACCTATATGGTCACAGCAGAATAGCGCGCATTAGGCAAAGCAGTAAATTGTTCTGGTTCTCTGGAAGATTAAATTATCATTTTATCCAAGTATAATAATCCTAGGAATTATCATTCTTCCGACGGGAGTGACAAGTGCGTTTCCTCTCCAGTACGTAGTTTACCGTTTCCGGAAGAGTCTTAATTCAGCGAAGAGAAACATTTTTATTAAGTACCTAATCGGTCCGAAGAAGTGTCTGGTGGCATGAGGGGCAGACTTTTACTTAAAGACGCGTCCGACAACAATCGGTGGACAACTGGTTGCAGTGCCACGCCCAGGGTGAATCCTATCCACTCACCGCGCCACCAGCTGATGGAGCATAGAACCATCCCTATTAAGCGACGCCCCAGCTTCTCATCTCTGGAACAGGAACACAAATGGCTGGTAGGAGAGTTCGAAGGATCAACACTATTCATATCAAATCCCGCCAATGGACATCACCCGAAGCCAATTTCATCCTCATACAATCCTTTTAATTAAAATCAAGCTCAATGCTATGCTTCCTCCTACGTCGTTTGACCACCAAACTTATGTACTAAATATCACACAATCCATGTATTCGACCCATCGTAACAATCTCGAAACCATGAATTTTCAGGTGGTATAGAAACAGTTCTAGCGTTTAGGTAAATTAATCTGAATATTTGTGACAATGACAAACTCTTGAAAAATACTAGTCTCGCCAATCTTAATTAAAAACGACGATTCGAAGCTTGGAATCTGCCTCTGTCATCAGGTGTAAGCTACTGTTGGGCCCAATCGATATAGCTAGTCCCTATCTCCGATACGAGGACAGGGACAAATTCTAGTATCGGAAACATCGTGTTTTAACTAAAATTATGACGAAGGATGATGCTAAAAATGTCTGTTGTTGTAGCTCTGGCACCGTCTGTAAAAAATGTCTTTAAGTACTTCTTCAAATGATCTCTTAAAAATATATATAATTATCAGTCGTTCTAATATATAACGAACTCAGCTATTTTAAGTCCACTTTACTTAAGAGTAATTACATAATCATCCTCTGAAAAATTACCTTTGTTTAATAACAGAGATTGGCCCTCCTTCGCAGCCGATAGCAGTACTTGCATCTGTTAACAGAAGACAGTGACCAGGACCAAGGACGTTGCTGATGATGCCCTGACTAATCGAGTTATGGAAATAACAGTTCCCGAATGGTGTAGACTCCACAACCACAAACTGGCCACGTTTCAAAACCTCTTCTTCCGGTTCAAACATACCACGGAGCATGTTCACAAATGCATCGTATTCATTTACCTCAGAACTATCATCATTGTCGGTTTGGAGTTTAAGTATCAAAAACATGGATATCAAATTTTTTGCAATCTCAGACTCTGTGTCAACATTACTGTCGTCTTCATTAGACAATGTACTACCTAGTACCCAAGATGACAGAATGGTATCAACAGCTTCCGAAACAAGAGTACTTCGAAATATATATTTCAGAACACATTTAAATTCTTCATGCTTCCCACATGCATCCGAAGATACTAATGGTTGTTCAAGAGCTATTGACAAAGAACTCCCAAGTTTCTCATTATTACACTGCACATATCCTCCAGACTTTGGTGGAATCGTTGGAAATTGTTTATTGGTTGGACTACAATTACCCTCCTTAAAGCCCAAGTTGTTATTTGTGAATGAAATTTGATCATTTGAGCTCGTCACATGTGACGTAATTACTGAAAATGTGACCTGACTTTTCAAGAGCAGTTTGTCTTGTACGCGAACCAGACGACCTTGGTTCGTTGTGTCCACAAAACTTTTCCAGCTGGCCACATTGTTCTGGCCACTTATGTCTTCCAGAACGGTGCTCAGGATGCTTCCGGTCGTCAGCACCCAATCCCGACCCAAACGGATACCAGAGCACCTACGAGGTACGCTGTTACAGGCCACACTACACGACACCAACACGCCAGCAGCGTCCATATTGAATATCTGCAACGAGCGAGGTGACACAAATGTATTCAATCAGATGGTAAGAAAGTGGATTATGTGTTCAATGGCCAGAATTTGATGGCATTTTTAACGTATAATCCATAACCCGCTCCTTACACCGGTGGTAGATGACAGGGTGTATGACGTCTTCATAAGCGTGTGTTCTGGGAAGGAGATATACTCGTTAACATTACACATTAATTAAGCATATCATTAGGTGAGCGGTGGACTCTACTTTAAGATAAAATCTCTCTTGCACTCACGCAAGCGCGCGCACACACTGAAACAAATTAATCTATGCATCCATTAACATCTCCAAAATAACTACCTTTTTAGATCCGCTGACTATTTCAGCCCGTATGACTTCAAAGCAAGAATTGATTTAATTTGCTTTAGTTTTAATACACTGCGTTAGGTGATGCAGTTTAATAATATAGAATATTTATGGCTGACGAGATGAAAACAATCAAGAAGTGGTCATGGCACACTAAGGCACACCTAAAGGTTCTCGGTTCATACATCACTCAAATAGTTGCTGCGAACCGAGGATGGTGGTTTCATGGCTTAACTCTTTAAAACACTGTGGTAACTGGAATCTACCACCTTTTCTAATATTTAGTATATCTGCATCTTTCTCAAAGGGTTTCCTATGATTCTGAGAATAAATCGCGACCATTTCCCTGATCAACTGATTTCTGTAACAAAGATGCGTTGAGTCTTCTATGTTTTTATTATTCTTTCTAGAAGTTAGAACAGAACGAAAATGAAACCATCATGACGTTGTCAGATTCTACAGTGGACAACGATAATCGATAGTCGTCTTGTATGACGACAGATGATACGATTATTTTTCTCAATGAGGCATGTACCATTCCATTAACACCTGAATAGACTAAATTCGTACTGTTCTGGAAGATTACTTTCTATTAAACAAGCCTTCTGTCTCTCCCTTTTCTCCAGCCCTTTCTGTCTCGTCGTCATTAAAAGACCAAGTAGGCCTTACGATATAATGCATAGAATATTACAAGTCGTATCACCATGAGGCGCCATGTCAGTAAATGACAGAAAATATGTGCGGAAACTTTCACTTGCCAGGTCAGAGGTTAACTGACCCGCTATTAAGATGCACATATATTATCTTATTAAACGTGTGTAACATTGAAAACAAGGAATTAATTAATCCAGTACAATGTATTTTGAGAAAAACGCAAGATCAAACATCGCGGTCGAATAATTACTACTCTTGCTTCATATTCTGAGATGCCGGGTTAAAATCTCGGCCCAAAGATATGCTGTCATAAAGTTCGTGTTTCTCTTCAGCCCCTCCAGGCAAATTCCGGAACATGACCACTTCCATCTGTATCCTATCCAATTCATTAATCGTACTATCATTCAACGCTATATGGTATGAGCTATTGACAGCATCTTTAAATAAACCACAAATAAATGTTAAGAAGTAACCGGGCGAAGAACGGGTACTTAGATTAGTATATGATGTGAGATTTAAGGTTCTCGCGGTGAATATGTCGATGCTGGACTTCAGGATTATAACGCCATGTGGACTTGAAGGTAGTTACCAGCGTTTCGGACATATTGCCTCCAGCAATGAAGATGGAGACGGTACTTCTCCGAAACTTTGGTATATATCTACAAGTCACACAGCATTCCAACCAAGAAGGCAAAAAATCGACATGGCATATAAAATGCAACTCCTAAGCATTGCTTGTAGGGTATAATACACAAGTGCGTATTTTTAAAACATAGGTAATTATTTAAAAGTTACACGTGCCCGTTTAAGAACGTAGAAGAAAGCTAGTTGATGTCTAAACATCCAAGGTCTAGTTATTACAGATACCTAAAAACAAAAGTTATACGCGTACATACACAGTCCAAACTACTAAGACGTTGCATAACTTGCAGTCATTCATTAATGACAAAACTTGTTTTACCATGTTTGCAAGTCCTGGTTTGAAATTTGCTCAACTAAGCGTAGATCGTGATACTTCTTATCAGCAGCAAGCTAAATTAAACGAAGGGAGTGTTGGCAAACACCGTAATAAACAACACTTGATCAAACCAGATGGAAATTCGTCAATAATGTAACCCTAAAAGGGATTTGTTGTCAATATTAAATCGATCGACTAAAGTAGCTTTTATCTCGGAGGGAAAAGGTTCTTCCTGACATGAAATACAGCTACCACACCCCTAATATCAACACTTCTCTGAAGCTGTAATTATCACATGAAAGTATGTATGATTAGGTGCTCTATTATTTGTATAGCAATAGGTTACGCATGACGATATTTGTAGCCTTCTAAGCCGAAAACAGCTGTCTTAGCCCAAAGCAATAAGTGTCACCAGGCCATCTGTCACGTTATTTATTAGATAAAATATTTCATAGAAATTTCTCTCCTCCAAACCTTGGTCTGAATAAATGCACAGGTATATTCACTGCCACAAATCTAACCCCATGGAAAAGAGCCCCAATTGAGAATCTAATAGTCGCTCAGCTAGTCACGAAATTCCCCGTATGTTACGGAACCGAAAGTTGATTAAAGTATGAACAAAAGTCTGTCACTGGTCCCTATCCTTTCAGATAAATGCAGTCCACGTCACACCGTGGATCTCCCCGCCTAAATATCAGCCTACCCTCCCATCTACGTCTGGGTCTCCCAAGTGGTTTCTTCCCAACAGATTTTCTTACTAAAGTGTTGCAAGCATTTCCCATCTCTGGATCCTACCATATTAACGAACGCCTTTTTAAATGGTGGGGTTAGCCTCTACACGGTCCAATGAAATGAGACGATCACCATGAATTACGTATTTGAAAATACTATTCCATCATTCGCTCCGGAGAGACCAAAGAAAACCAGAAACAAACCTCAATCAAAACAGCTCACATTTCAAGTGCAAAATCAGAGTCATCCCGCTACAGCACACAGACTGGATTAATGATTTTATTTATATGCTTGTTTCATTAATGATATTCAATTAGTTTTTTATGAGGACTTGATAAAACTGGATTCAACGGGACATTAATTTCTAGCTTGAAGGCAGACAACACACTGAAGCAAGCGTTACATGTATATTCTAATTCTGTCGTATTTACGTAAAGCACAATAGTAGCAGCTTTTTCGCTATATAACCATAGTATTTAATCAAAATATATTAACTCTAAAATGATACTTTTACAGGAGGGAATCTTTAAAGTCGATTGCTTCATTTCTTCATAGACAATTCGCCTTGTAACAATTTTATGAGATACTCTTATCAGAAATTGGCTGAAAGAAAGAGCACTGTGGATTTGGATGTCATATTTTGTAAACCTGTGCTTAAATTATAAATTCACCTGGTAACTTCTTTTTGTAATAAAATCTGGCACTGAAAACTTATGTGAAGACAAAGACAATTAAAGCTACCCCATGTCTAAGCAAAGGTGCCATAAGTGCATATAGAATGCATAGTATTTATTTATTTACTGACATATTTACACAGAGGCAGCGTCCGCCCACCACCAGGTATGGACACGGCTATTAAGTTCCATATATTCTAGAACTTAGCACTCTACAGTAATTTCTAACTGTGTACGTCATCATGGAAGAGACTTGACGTTGTACTCCATACGATGAGACAGGGATGTGGTCTTTTTGCATTTGTTACTGTGATTGAACTTGACTCTCGCCGCGTCTGGCAGAGTCGTTCTCCTTCAGATTCCTCCAGATAACTACCCCAGATGTTCTACCTGCCTTTTGGAGAAAGAAAACCAACACAAATCGTCTTGTTTTCTATTTTGTATCGTAGGATGTATGGTAGTTCTTTCTTACTCAACTTCTTTTGTTAATTTTATTGTTTCTTGGTACTGCTGTTCCTCTAGGTAAGTCAAAGCAATTACAATGTAACGTGGAAGAGTGGTCTAACTTACCAACACTTCTATTCCACCCTGTAAAGCCAAAGCTCATAAAAATAATATTTAAAAATTTAGTTCTTTTCTCACAGAAACAACGTCACCATAATAAAGGTGGATTGGTTAATTCTGTTCAGCTAAATAATCGCTGTTTACACCCAGAATCACATAAAACCTGTACACGTACTCTGTGAATAAAACGCACAATCATAATACTTAAAACAGGTGGTATATATAGTTACCATTGGGTTTTAAGGGGTTACGTTACGTATGGAGTAACTGCTTGGACTTTTCAAAACATGAGCAACCATGGGTAAACTTCTACCAGACTACACGACGCACCTCCAATAACTCCGAAACCAGCCAATTTCATGAAACTGCCGTGAACGTCATACAACTATGGTCCCTTCTAATTATACGATGACTGGGCAAGTTTATGGGCATGGGAGTGACCTTATCGCTGAAATTTTGTAAGGTGACGACAGTCTTACATACATGTTAAGTATTACGTTTTATTACAAAGAAACAATGAAAAGAAGTTCCTTTTTGGAAGGAAAATTAGGATAGTTTCACGAGTTATGCTCTTTTTACACTATCTTAAAAGAATGCGAAGGGGATATCCAGCCATTCTGTTGTTTAAAATCAGCAAAGCGAAAAGAGATGGGAACGCCTTATGTAGTCTGTAAATAGGACACACTGCATATCCAGACTGTATTTCCAGATTCAATTGTGCAAAAAGAACTTTGGTAAAGTTGTTTCTTTATGTCCATGATCGCCACGATATTTAGTAAATGCAAGAGTATTCCAAAGGAAAACAGAAAACCGGCCAAGCATAAATACATGAAAGTAAAATAAATAATAAATAATCCTACATGGACTACACTAACTTTTATATAGACCTAGTTGTCACTTATTTAAGTAGGATTTGTGGTTCTCGTGGCGGCGAGCAAGAATTTGGTTTCTAGCGTCGTGTAGCCTGATTGTTGCCTTCATCATAGTCTTCGTGATGATGGAGGCAGCAAGCACCTCTGCAACGTCGGTAAACTTCTATCAGACTACACGGCGCGACAACCCAGATGACAGCCATCTTCAAGAGCACAAAATCTATAGCCCTTACATGCAGTAACGCATTTCTGTTCAGATCTCACCTTTAAATAACAATGTAACTTTTTAGCATTCAATTATGGGACATCTGCACAGGCCAAATCAACAGACCGGACTTCCTCGTTTCTAAAACTTTACAGACAGAATCCATGATATGTTCTTAACATTCTGATTATGTTATTCCCATGCCCATATCATGCTGAAACGTAAGAGCATATTACCATTGCTACGTCTGTCTATCTGTTTTCATGTAAGACAGAACCTTCGCGAATATATTTTAATAAGTTCGACGAGAGTTCTGAAGATAGAATAACAAAACAATACAACCGAAACAGAAGTTTCTGTAAATCTCTCGCAATATATTTTATAAAAATGAAAAGTTTTTCGAACACAATAACTGTGTAGCTCTAAACAGGGACAAAAATGTTACTACACACTTCTTTTTACCGAGAATCATTTTACATAAAAAACTGTGGAAAGCTTTTTCTGGACACGCCTATTAGACTGTGCTTTAGAACGCTCACATTAGGCTTATATGGTTACAATTCAATCCTCCAGCTGATGATAATTACGGTCTATCATCGTACCTATTTGTTTTTAGCAGCCGACGATTCCTTCAAATTAGACCTACATTTTATTAGTGAGCAGATCTTTTTTTACCGGTTTATCAGAGACGATTGCTTGGGACTTCTTATGAGAAGACATGTGCAGGCTGCGAAACTAAAGAAAATTACTGCTGAGACACCCAAGCCCTCGTCATTCGCACAAGAGAAAAAAATATCTCGCAGATGTAGACCTAGTCATGATTATACTAGACACAGGATACTCAGAATTCGGTAACATATAATTACAAAACCTTCTTTTATTTCAATATTTCAATTTTTACAGAGAAAGTAGGGGAAACGATAAATTATAATTTCACAACCTAGTAACAACTGTGTGTATAGATTTCAAGTTCTTGAAAGCTATCTGATATAACATAATTTCGTTCCACCACGATGTTTTAATAATTATGTAACATCTATAGGCAAGCGTATATTCACCATGGAAAATTTCACATACTTAGCTACAATATTTCATAAATAGGACAAATAAAGATTTCGCGCTGTTCAAGAACGTCTGTTCATAGGAGCAAAGAGTCAGCTAAAAAGTTCTTGAACTACATAGGTGAATGGACCAAATATAAGCAACTTCGAAAACATTTCAAAACACTTTCTTTGCGTCCATTCACTAACCTTGCACATATCGTGATTCTTATGGGAGAAAAAGTTTATGTACGTACGCATGTGAGCGTCATTAAATGGGAACTGCTCATCACAAACACCGGCGTGGTTCTTGTTATCTTGAGCAACTGCAAAGAGGGTGTTACTGATCCTTCCCTCCAAAGACATTGCATGCAAATATCATGATGTAATGGGGCCTGCAGATTTAAATGGCTGATGTAGCACGTATCTCATGCGAATCAGGATTGTAATTACTTATGAATGTTCTCTAGGAAAATACTAACCTTACACCATTGTTTGCAAATCTATGACCGCCATTTCCTCATTCCCCTCCTTCATGTGACACACTGAAGTTGTTGCAGCCGCATTAACCGGGAGAACTTCGTTGTTCAATTGGTGTTTAGTATCTTTCAAAAGACCTAAAATTTTTACAGTAATAAACAACACTAATTGAATTGTGTGCACGGATCAAACATAAACTAAGAGGTGTAGTTCTGGCACAATGATGACCACTTATCTGAAATATGTGGAATTTAATTCCCACTTATCCATCTACTTCACTATTAATTTTATTAGTTAATCAGTCTGTTTTATATAAATGCTACAGGCCTATGTACACACCACATTCCAAGGTCATAGAGGGAGCGTCAGAAAAAGGTTTCAGCTTTTTATTATATTATGGTTTTGCTTTTCTGTTACAACACACAGCAAAGCAGATGCGGTCCCTTGTTATAATACCATGGCCTGCGGACAGGAAGAGGGCAGCTGCCAATACAAGCAGTCGCGGACACCGGTGAAGGAATGACCCTCCATCTTAGAGGTCTGATAGGTGACTAACTTATCCCCCACTATTGGCTATACAAGAAGATTTGAGGCTTTCTCGGCGGTGAAGATGATGATGTTATCGGTTTAGGCGTGGCGAAGACTCGTCGGTAGATGCCAATGTTTCGGAGAAATATATTGTCTCCATCTTCAGGGCTGAAGCCTCCGAAACGTTGGCATCAAACGACGGGTCTACATGACGCTGAAGCCCAGAAGAATAACATCGTCAGCTTTTAAATGATTCTGTTCCAGAGAGCTCGATAAGGCAGAGTTGATTAAAGTCCCATATCAGTGTTATCACCAACTACGTAATTTGTCGTTATATAGAGGCCAAGACTGGTTTAAGTTACCAACTAACAACACCGAAAGCCATCTAGAACTCAGTGCTATTTGTAACGCCATCTTTAAAGCTTCATAATTCCATCTTCTACAGCACAAAAAGCATTTCTGACTTTCGTTCATTTCTCAAAACATTTCACAGATATTTAAAACCGAGTGATTTTCGTAACGAAGGTGTGGTGTATTTTATTTGAGAAAAAAAAAACAGAATGTTTTATTGTTCAGAAGAGCTTCGTAACTTAAAAGATTACAAGCAAAATTCTTTTGAAAACTTAACACAGACTTAAGCCACTGCTAGTGTGCAAATAGTGCACAATCTACTGCACATATTTTTCTAGTACGCCTATACGTTTCAAATGTATAGCAATTTTGTATGCATTTATCGCACAATAATGTTGGTTCTGTTCTAAATAAATCAGCGGAATTTAATTACAATTGCCCAATTTATTCCAGTTTTGCATTTGAAATTTCATACAAGACTATAGATCATATACCGGAAATGTTAACGTGTCAGATTAATATTCATCATGCAGCCGTAAACACTTACGCCTGTAATAACTAAAGCTACAAAATCTTTAGAACTGAAGGAAAGTACACACACACAGCAAAACATTCAGCAAATATTTTTCAGGATTCAAGGATACACAACAGCCTATTTCTTGATCAAATTCTCTGGATCAGTACTGCCACGACCAGTCTCTTTCCATAAACAAACCAATTCCTGGTCAAGAAATTTTATGAATGTACGTAAGGGAAGACTGGAAAAATGGTTATGTCAAACTGAAGACCAGATTTTCACCATGGCAAAGAAAAAAGTTACATTCATGTCTACTGTGCAGGAAATTGATATGTTACAATGATATGAAGTAAACATCAAATTCCCGAAGAAAATAAAATATTCCATGATTAATATATGAATTAAATGCAATACAGCATGACAACAGACTAACGTTTCTAAACTGGGCTGTTTAAGTAGTAAGTATTGTTTCAGTACATAGGAGATGGCAAAGATGTGAATTGTGTTAATTTCTTAATCAATTACCCATAATATTACAGAGAATGTAAGTAAGGATGACTTGTTAAATACAGATAGGTACACCACAACACCCGGAACTACGTCACGGGCTTCATATCTGACCACGCACTTGGTTGGTCTCGGAGTAAAGGTAGAATTTTTAGGTATGCCATGGATAAGTTAAAATGTGTAGTCACCGGGAGAAACAATCACTGGCAGTCCGAGTTTTAATGAATTCATCAACGAATGTAACTGAATAACTACAGTTCTGTAGACAGAAGATTGCATCATTAAAAAAGAATTATCTCCATTTGATTATAAAAAAGGAGGTCGTCATATATAGCGCATTTGAACCAAAGCTCTTTTAACACGCCGTAAACTCCAAAAATATTTTCAAAATGAAATCATTATGAAATACTGGACATTTACAAAGAAAACTGAAATTCCTCGAGATAATTACAGCAGTCAGACGTATAATTTCAGAAAACGTAAAAGAATAGTGGAATTTGTTGTATATAACTGCAGAGGAAAATTTCAATGTCATGCTGTAATACTTTAGAGAGAATTCTGTGAAAGAAGAAATTATTCACTACATCTAATGAGACGTCCTTTCCATAATTACTAACATCTTCGGGCAAAAAGGGAAAATAATACATCACGCAATCTAAAGTTTAGTCCAAGATAATGAAAATGTCAGTTTCACAGCTCAGAAATGTATATCTCCATAACAGCAAGTTTCGGGGCCAGTTGTCCTCTCTTATATAGTAAACTAAATAACACATTACAGACACGTACTAAGATATAAAAGAACAGTCAGTTTAAAGTCATTTTCGATACGAGAAATTCTTATTTGAAATATAGATCCTGGCATTTACTGAAAAGCATGTAAAACACAGAAACTACATTATTTATTACTGTTGAGACTTAGTTCACTCTTACATTACGCCTAACAACTGCGATAACACGAGCTTTCTACACATTTAAAACCCAGTGTAATGCTTGTATTGGGTGTGTTTGACTTTATTCATAAGTGAGGTATTTAAAGCTGATCTAACTTCGAAGAAAACGAAGAAATTACGTATCACGTAAGCACGGCTGGTATTTTTCACTGTCGTCTTCCTGTAACGGTATGGTTTGAGCAATAATCTTACGCACATTAGTTTTAATGTACGTACGTTTCAGGGGCAGAGTGTTCATGTAAACCGTGTTAGCCTTGCTAACACTTCTAAAAACAATACATCAAATGTCTCGCTTTCCTAGTTCAGTGACCGCCCCAACACACGGATGCACACACACAGTGGAACATAGCAGAACCGATTATGTAACATTCATCGTTAGTCAGTTCCAACCGGCCTATCACAGGGGTTGTTAACCAGATCGTTGAGGCTTACACCCACCGCAACTGTTTGTGCAGGCCCAAACGATATAGTATAGGCGTGAGGGGAGGAGGGACTGCATGATCTTCCAATCTAAGATGTTAGCCAAACCTTCACTGCTAACATGGTACTTGCTTGCTTGCTGGTGTCTGACGTAGCGCGCTGTATCACATATTAGAGGATTTTAATTGTTTAACCTTCGTTGCACAAGTGCGACGTGGTGTGTCTTGTGATTATGCGTCCTGGAAGATGAAGTTCGATGTAGCGAAACATTTTTACGGTCCCCTTCCCTGCCTTGGAATTTCGCGAACAATTTTGAAAAAAATTACGCTCTGCCACTGGTGTGTTCGTATATATTTAAATACTAAATTAGATATGAGAGGCATAAAGATACGAATGAGATACAGGAGGGAAGGCAACAGGTACGAAAGGGATAAAATAAAGGAAGACAGGGCAGAAGAACGACAGAAACGGCAAATGAAAGGTATGGGAAAGACGGATTACGATACAAAAGCAATCTTCCCCGTAGAATTTCAACAGGCGTCCTTCACCAGGTTCAACATCTTACACTGCTGACGCCAGTACAGGACGTAGGCATACACTCGCACTGATTACTGACTATCAAATACGATTTGCAATTTATAAGACGAAAAAATTATTGTGGGGTTTGCAGTTACAAGTCGTAGATATGGCAAAGGTGACATAACTAAAGTGACAAAAAGGACAAATGCATGGGAAATCCTATGATAAAACAATAATACGTGTGATTATCACGTAATGTTATCTTGTCGGATATCTACGTCATTAATCGGGTACTGACGACAAACTGACATTAAGTTATGACATAATGTCTTACATCAGTAGGATTTCCACTTGTCCGTCTAATGCATGAAAAACATACTTCACGAAAAAAGTCTGGGAATACTAGGAATTGTTCTTTTAAGACATCAGATTAATACAAGACAAAGAAACAGGCGTGTTTATTGCATGCAATGTTCCAGACAAAATTTCTCAAGGGGAACAAGAGTTAATTTCTTATACAGTCCGAAGACTTTCAGCAACCTTCTTCCTCGAGAGCGGCAACATTTTATTATGGTCGTAGGAAAGAGTAGGGTACAGCGCTTGTTGTTTACGAAGATTGGGCTTAACAATGAAGCAGAGGCCAACTAGCTCCAGGCTTTGTAATTCGGCTGTATCACTTTCTGAGTTGTGCAGTAATGACGTAATGACATGACGATTTTTATGATTAGTTAGCTGAAAAACGGGAGTAGGAAATGTTCTGAAGACTGTATTTGATACTTCCCTGACATTCCATGAAGATACTTAGAAATTTACCAGTCAGGGCAGCTGGGTATAGGTACAATTCGGTTATCTCATTTCCGATTACCTACAGAGATTGAATTAGCCACTAAATAGGCATACTTCGGGTAAAAAAAAGTTTTTACTAGCTCGTACGTGTATAAGTTGGCCGCATTTATGACGTTCGTCCTGGTCTGACAACGTTTACATACCGTTGCAGCGCCTAAAACAGTGCAACAACATTTACATTACATACGCCTTCCGTAATGGCGTAACACCCCCGGGGGTTCCCTTAACTTAGTTTCTCCTTTATTCTAGTTATGTCCCACCTTTCAGAAAGATAAGAGTGTTCCCACGTTACACAATCAAACAATTATCCACCCTCCCCCCATCCGGTTGATATTTTGCAAGTAAACAAACTTCTTGTCACATTTACTGATACCTTAATTGAGGAAGTGTGCACTTCCTTCCTAAACATCTCAACAGCGACTAGAGTCCACAGCATCTCACGAGCGGTCAGCTCCACCATCCCAATATGGATGAACTAATTAATTATGGTGTTCTGAGACGAGAAATCCAAATATTCAACGCGCAGCCAACAAAGTCAAATACGTAAATACCGACAGTGGATTTGTGGTTGTATTCTTGGGAAATGGAGGGCCATCCAAAACTCGACATGAGAAACACTTACAAGGGGGTTCACGAAAATATGCCAATTACTTTGTAAACATGCTCGAATAATTAATTACATTTATGTATGATTTGAGGTTTTCACAGCGGTGAGTATGAAGATGAATGACGCCCTGATGACGGAGGCAGTATGACCTCTGAAACGTTGGTTAACGTCAACCAGACTACACAGCGCAACAACCCAGAAGACAGAAATCTTCTAATTACATTTAATAAACATGTTCGAAAAAGAACTGCGAAAGTTGGTCCTGTCGAACTTTTACCTCATTTAGGTGCACTAGAATGTGTGTTCTATTCTCTTACCACTTCCTTTGCTTCCCTAGGTAGCTCAAATAAGACAAACACTGAAATAATGTATGTTGGTATCGGGTTTTATAAACTATCCCTAAAATTGTTTTAATTTTAAACGATTCACCGAATGTGCTGGCTAAGAACTTGCAAACTTTTATGAATCACTCCGTAATATGCCAGTTCCTCCCCGGATGTTGAAATGAGTTTTCAAAGAATCAAATGGCATTGTGCAGTAGCAGAACTAAGCCGTGTAATGGGAGGGTTAAAAAAGTTCAATCTATAACATTTTAGTACAATCTATTCGTATTGATTTAAATAACTATTTTTAATTTAACATCTGAAATACTGATTTTTGTACCTAACTCTCTGCGTATTTGTATGTAAATATAGAAAGTCCAAAAAATATGTATACACACCACCATTACATATGTCAGCTTTGCGTATACATCGTTTCAGGACTTGCTGTATGTGTATACCTATAAAACATAAAATATACACATACGAGGCCCACAGTCCACTTATCCGATTTTCTCCCGTGACTCCCTAAATACGTTTTAACACGCGATAATATTAAAAATTCTAGCTCAATTATGCTTGTATTAGACATATCTCTCAAGGCATCACAATAAAGTCTTTTCTAAACCTCGATCCACAAAATTCGCAGAAGACTCAGATCGTAGAAGTCTCCCTAATTTTAGCTCCGTAAATATTCCGATCGTCAGCACTACAGTTATTATAATCCAGTAATGGTTCTCAGTAACATATTCAGCTGAAATTAAGGTAATCAGTACGATCGCGAAAGCTCAACGGAAATATTTTATGCTGAGAAGTGCCCAAGAAATTGAACTGGACATGAGATTTTTAACCATGATGTATCTACTACACAATAAGGCGTTTCTCTGGTGTCCCACAAAAATAAACAAGCTGCCAGAAAGCTATGAAAGAAGTACTTCCGTAATTCGTTTTAATGACGACTAGCAAAGATTCTTCTCTAACAGTTTATCAAAGTAATCACGGTGCTAAATATAGATCAAACCCATCGGAAATAACTCACGAAAAGGTTTTAATCAGAATGCTGTTTGTTATACGTTTCCTTTTTCGAAGACCTGAAATTTCTGGATGTTTCTTGAGATGTCACATAACTATCGGCGATGTAAATACTTCTAGCAATTCGAGCGCGTCCTGCAGACTTATTGGCTGCCAGCTGGACCAGTTGTTATTTTAGTTTTATTTAGGAGGTTCACAGACTGCGTGGCAACAGGCCTCCGTGCCAAGTTCCCAAGCAACGGCTATGACGAGTGGAGATATCGATATCTGATCATCAGTCTCCCCATAAACACAGTGCAAAAACCATTTCAAATACGTTGAGCAACAATGGACTACACAGAATGAAAATAAATTCGTGCACAAGTTCTCCACAGAGTGATTCCTTGTTAAAAAAAATAAGACGTAAATGCTGTTGTCCTGAGACGCTTAGTTTTCGAGATACGTCACCGTCAAATATGGCAACACACTTCTCAGTAGTGTTATTTGTCACGACGATACACGTAGCGCGTTGTTAGGAGTACTCGAGACACAGCGCACATCAGGGCTCGGTTGTGACCAAATGCCGCCAACGTGTTTCGACGACTGGAACAGCGTCTCCGTGAGAGAGTCGCCCACGGACTGTACGGACACCACCCAATGAAGATGCCAGCGTCTGAGCTGGTATCGCCTGGTACATTGTCGTGGGCTCTTATCTGCTACCTGACAGGCTGAATGCTCAACGATATCGTGATATTCTGAAAACTACCGAGGCTACTTGAAGACGTGCCTCTAGCTGCGAGGCACAGGTTGTGGTTTCAGCACGACGGAGCTCTAGCGCACTATGGGGAAGATGTCCTGAAGTGGCTGAATGCGACAGATCCAGGAAGGTGGATTGGACGTGGAGGGCCGACTGCGTGGCCTTCTCGGTCGCCGGATCTAACTCCGATTGCTTTATTCCTGTGGGGACACTGGCAGGAGCACGCAGTCCCTCCCAGGACTATCGAAGATCTCGTGGCAAGAATTCAAGCAGCTGTGAGAACGGTAGATGCCAACGTGTTAAGGCGTGTTCAAGGGAAAATCCGTGCGGTGCACTGCCGCTGGCCCTGAAATGGGCGGAGGCCGCTTCGAACACCTGTTGTACCGACGAGGCGCACATGGTTTGATCACTTGACAGCTTGCGTCATTTGACGGTGACGTGTATCATGAGAACTAAATGTTACAGGACATGTGTTGCACAATATTTTCGACCTATTTTAACAACACGATGGCCAGCTTGAGCGCGAATTTTGTTTCATTCTATATATTAATCAAATTTTAAAATAGATAAAAGAAGGAGAAAGCTCCATTAAGCCACGAGGTTTGTAATTGTAATACAGAACATGACATTTCAGAAGCAGATATACGTATGTATGCACAGTATTAAACTCTACCAGTGTAAAGCATAACGTTTAAGCCAAGTTTCGTAAAAATCAGTTTAAAGAACGCTTACACACACGTTCACATAATATGGTTATCTCATAAACATAGTTTGTTTCCTAAAGGAACTATGCTAAAATGGAAGTTCCCCACAAAACAGAAAATTTTATCCTTTACATAAAAAACAAAAACGAGGTACAGTACTTAGATTTAGAAACTGCGCTATGGATGAAAGTAATCATGAAAATAATTTCGCTGAGCACTGAGACATGAATCGTTGATGCAGGCAAAGGATATTGTGGCGGAACTCTTTTTAAACAGAGGAGAATGATGCGGTCAGAGTAAAGATAAATGATCTCGTGCTTGAGGGCGATAGGACGGCGAAGAGCTAAGACCTTCGTCGACCGCTCATGCAAGCCCCGCACCTCATTCATATTCTTCTATTCATCAGCACAAATACTACTAACGAACTAGCAGGGAACAAAAAGCAGCATCTCCAAGCTCCGTCTCAAACCTCATCCGAACTGAAGAAAATCCACAGCAGTAAACCGAATTGTGACGCAAGACTTCATTGCAATTTATTCTTGGTTCTTTCGGAAAGCGAACACACTACCTCTGGCATCCTTCGTTAGTAAACTAACAAATGATGTCCTAACGCATCATCCATTTCCGTTTGCCTGACATGAATCTGAAATCTGAAGTAAGATACACTTCAAATGTTAAACTGCAAACATAGTTACTGGTCTACTGTAACCCCTCAACTACACGAAGCTGTCTCGTTGAATAAAATGTGTACATAAAATTGAATTTTTTGTGGCTTATTTAACAAAGCTATCAGCAGCTCACACTATGCACCATCAAATTATAATATGATTAATTAATTGCAAAGAATATGGAAGAAAGCGACCAAATTTAAGGTAATGTCCACAAATTTGTCTGGAGGGACTTAGAAAATCAACAAAAACCTCAATCACGTTAGCTGGTATAAGTACTGAGAATCGAACCCGGGAACTACCAAATACGAAGCAAGACTGCACAACCGCGAAGTTCTTAAGGCAAACAACTTTTATCTGAAACTAACTGTGGCTTTCAGTAGTGGTTTTTATCTTCGTCTCTGTCGAGGAAAAACAGACGATTAAATGAATGGACACTTCCAACTGTTTTCTGATAGGATAATTAAAGCATAATGAATTAGAAAGGACTTGAAATAAGCGGTCGTGGCCTAATTTAAGGTACTATTTCGGCATATGAGTGGAAAGACCGGGGAGAACTCGGTCATGATAGCCGGTTACCAAACCGAAATTTGAAACCAGTATCTCCTAGAGCAGGAGTGTTAACCACTTACCCGCGACGTTCGACTGTAATATTCCATTTCTCGCTCCCTTTCGGTTATTAAAACAACTCATAGTCTCAACTTAATTCTAAGAGGTAACCTATTTCCTCATTACTGTGTCTGTGATAGAATTAAAACAGTAACATCCTGACTGTCCTGTAATTCTTTGATAACCTGAGCGCAAAACTGTCATAACGTAATAGCAAGCATCACTGTACATTAATAATATTATTGTGTGCCAATATCTGGCACAAAACTGTGCCAAAACGCCGGAGGAAACGAGGATGATGATAAGGAAGCCGGAACAAGTAAAACATTAACACATGTTACCAAGGTATTAATTTTTTGTAAACCATTACTTCCTAAAATTAAACCTTTTCCGACTTATTGAATCTGAACTGACGTCCAAGGATGAAAAGTCGTATTGGCTTCTAAAGCCTATCACTCGTCATTACGAACATGAGGGAATAATAATAGGAGAAACCAGACGTAGGTCTTACTAGACGAAAGACCTGCTCCAGTGCTACTGGTCCACTGAAGACTATCATGAACCCCGAGATTGAACACTTCCTCCGCGGTAAGAAGACTGCCTAATTTATAGCATGACCCATTTCTCAAGTGCCCGTAAATAATCGGGGGATTTAAAGTGAGATCTTGAGCGATAATACACTCGTAAGTTCACAGCCCATTCTTGTCACAATTATCCAGATCAGAATTAACGAGCCAGTAGATAACACCTTCTCCTGATGCATAGCTACCTGGTTCATTGAGTTGCTTAAAAAAATTATTATATTTACGTACACCAATCATTCCTCTTACCATGGGCTACTACTGCGACCAAATGCAATATGAATCAGAGATGGTTCAACTACTCTTCATTTTCACATATTCGTTCACAAAATTCGGTCAGTTTTACGAATTCTTATATACTTTAAAACATTTACATGGTCTATAAACAGACCACTGATTAACATCTCTTTTCTTTGGGATATAAGAGAATACATTTCTTACAAGTTTCAGTCCACTCATTTTTTTGCATTCCATTAATGTCAATATTTCATAACCATCTGTGAATTCAGGATTTCTAAGGTACAGTGACTAAGTTGTAACAAACTCTATAATTAATAGTTACACTTATCTACTCATTTTACATTCCAAAAAGGCGGTTCAGGAAGAAAAGGTACAAGAACTTTAAAAAACTCGAATTCTGGAATCTAATGTCAACATTTCCTTCTTCTGCAAATGCATCTCTGAACTGAAGAAAAGTTTTATAATCCAAATTCTATAAACCAATAAGTACACATTAACGCAAAGAAAAGACCAGCCACAGTACTGAAAACACTAGATTAGTCCAAAGAAAAACTGTAGGGGTAAGATCTGCTTACGTCAAAATGACGTCAGAAATAGATTTAACCCTTGAAAGAAGGTGAAATAAGCCACTAATCTAAAAGCAACGTGGCGCTAAGTGGACATGAGATGAGTAAGTAGGACGCCTCCAAGTGGCACCCCACCATGCCTAGTAATTCATCTCGTAATATAATTGCATCATCAAGGAAGAAACGTTGCTACAACGCCTCCCATGGCACATCTTCAGCAAGGGCTACACAAGAAAAACTGGAGCCGCGATATTGTGTTGGTAACCTGACATTTCGGCCTGTACGTACTTTCCCCATACCAGTACCACGTAAAAGTTCCACGTAGTGAGATGAAAATGACAAGCTGACAGACAGACAGACAAGCAGGCGCACGCACGCACAGACCCTCGATGTACGAATTCAGTAGTGTATTTTATTTCAGGCATTTTCGAAATCCAATTATAATCCGGTCATCCACTTTATTGCATATGAGTATATTCAAATTGTACCTTTCTTGTAGAGCGATAATCCAGTTATTTCATTACTGATTAAATTCTGTGAGAAATTCACGTCTGTCATGTCACAAAGGAAAATGTCCGACTCATAAACCTCTCTCTAAAAACAGCGTTGTACATGTAGCTTATGCTTATAAAGATGTATGATATTACCAAACTTCACGCAGCAAAGCTAACCTTGATAAGCTGATAGTCGCTCAGTTGATCAAGAAATTCTTTTCCTTTTATGGAACCTGAAGGTTCATTACCATGTTCACAAAAGCCTGCCACCGAACTTTATCCTAAGCCAGATAAATGTAGTCCACATTTTTACACACTATTTCTTCAATATTTAACATTTTTAATATTTCTTTAGTACATTTTAATATTATCTTCCACCTACGCTTATCCCCCAAAAGGCATCTTCCCTAAGATAAGATAAATTCTCACCAAATTATGGTGACGAAATAAAGAAGAATGAGATGGAAGAAGCATCTAGCAAGCATGAGTAAGGTTACAAGCGAAGGCACATACATGCTAGATTGAAAACCCGAAGGAAAGAGGCCACTCAGGAGACCTAGACGTATTTGGGAGGATAATATTAAAATGAATCTTAAAGAAATAGAATATGATGGCGTAAACAGGATTCATCTAGCTCAAAACAGTAACACGGTAATGAACCCTTGGATTCCATACGTATAAAGTGGGGAAGTACTAGACCAGCTGTGCGACTATAAGTTTTTAAAAGTACACGGCGCAACAACCCAGGAGACAGTCATCTTCTTAGTCGCCTCCGTCAGAACATCAAAGCTCACACAATTAACCCAATTAAGTAACCCTGAAGTTGTGGATAATACCGGTATAATTTCATAACAGGTATAAAATGCAATACACCGTTCTAATTATCGACTGAAAATCAATTAAACTGATATAAAATGGGGTTCCTGGAACCTTAACATTTGGTAAACACTGTGAGAGGGCGAAAGTATTCACTGCAGAAAACAAGTGCTACCAGAAGGCTCGGTTGCCACCGTATCAGAACTGTAAAATACGTAAAAGAGAACAAAAAGGCTAAATGCGCAAAGCGGTGACCGTCATAAGATGTAAGTAATTGGACTATACTGTGATGAAGTGGGACTTATTTTATCATGAATATGAGGCTAATTTCGCGACCAGCGTGTGGGCGTTCTGTTAGGGGTGGAGGGTTCTGATGTGTCTCGTGAGGAATTGGCACGAGGAAAGAGCAAGCGGAGGGAGGGAAGAGGGTGATTTGTAGGATGCTGAGAATATATATTAAAAAGTTCCATAACTGACAGGAACTTCCGTCAGAAGAGTCTACACTGCGGCCAGATCCACATTACCAGTATCAACAAGACTGAGCGCCCGCAGCAAGCTAAGCTACAGTAAGTCCTTTCCCTTATTAACAGCATTATCTGAATAAGAGAAACTTCAATATCAAGTATAGTTTTTAGAAATGTCAATTTTTTGGACTACATCTTTCGACAGTATTCATCAGGAAAATAAAATTCTTATACATATTATACAAACAAAAATGAGATAGTGTATATATATTTCAGGATTTTAAAGATTTTAGAAAATATTTTACAGTAAAATGTATAGTAACCTATGCATAATAATTTATATAACTTATGATGACTGCGTACAGTCGAAACATGTGGTATAAAAATTTACATTTCACAATAGTGTGAAGGACGTTGTAAAAAATGGCGATTCTTCAAAACACAAAAACTAAAAATTCGTAACATGTACTTGCTCAGACGAAATAGCATATTTCAACAAATTAATATTATTCTTCGGTCATGTTACTGTGCAATCATACCTTAAAACTTACTTTATATGGAGCGGCCAGAAAAAATACAGATGTACAAGAGTTGTATGATCAAAACGTAGTAACATTAAATATCGTTGTTCATGTTCGCTTACCAGTATACCGAAAGAAAACCCCTGCTGTTTCTGACATAATGGGAAGATTTATTTCGGAAAAGTAGACATATCTGCATTAAATCTGCATTTCAGTTACTTCCGCATTAAGTCTTTGAACGGTCTACTAACATACAAATACCCTTTAATTCCGCACGTTTACAAATTACTTTCGAGCATTTCCTACATATTACATTTAAAAATATAGATAAGTGGGGATGCAATAGATGTTTTTGAAGCAATTAGATACAGAATTACACGTAACATTTATGTTATATTCCTACAAAACAAGCTGCTTCCTTACGGTTTCTTAAAAATAAGTCAGAACATACCCTTCATATATTACGTAGTCATACAAAAAGCTAGTTCTTACAGACGGATAGAAATAAAGAACCCCACGCATTGTTACATATATTTTGCTTATTGCATACCGAAAATGTCGTAATACGAATGAACTGGTTCAACAATAAAGAAACTGCGACTATGATATACATTTCAATTTATTTCTTAAATTTGTCTGATGTAATGTTATTGACAGTTATGACCCATGTCTGGAATGATGCAGTTTTTTTATCACATGATGTGAAAGAAATTCAGTCGCCATTGAACACTTTAATCAGTTCCAATTGCGCTGAGGTCTGGATTCAGTATAGCGTGACTGAACGCTACCTACTTTAAGAATAGTTTTAGTATTGCAAAAAGAATTAGTTTTGTGCATTGGTATTCTTTTCATGAGCTTGATAACTGACAGTCAAGTTAATATAGAGGCTAGAAAGATGCATTTCTCTTGCAACACCTCAAAGTAAAACTGAATAATTCAGTTACTGAATTTAAGAGCTTCTTACAAATATGTAAATGGTTTTATTATTTAACAATATAATTACTGAAATATTCCAACAGGAATCGTAATTGACAGATGCTGCAAAGGCAAATTTATAGACTTCATTCACCTTATCATTAGGCACAAAAATGCTTTTATGTCCGTGATTATAACATAAATGTGCGTTAAGTATTTCCATCAAAATAATTATTTTAATTAGAACTGTATGAGTTATCCGTTATTTAATGCTGGAAACGCACTTTGACGGCATGAAATATTTATAACGCCAACACTTGCCTGGGAACAGCCGATAATTAATTTTCACACTTCTAAACATAGTCTTACTGTTCTACCACGTGTGTTCCAGACTGCTCTCTAAGCCAACTATTTATTCCCAATAGCGCAGTGGATGAGAGAATACATTGACATTTATTAAGCCTGCTGGTTACAGTTTACAATGTTGCACATGATTCCCTGGCCTTACGCCCACTTCTAAATATCTTTACGTTAGTTTTACCATTTTACATTCTCTACTTTCATTTCAAACTATAACACTATCTCTCAACATAGAGGGCAGGATAGTCGCAGGAGCTTGGATAACCTATTCGACCTCACACAGTTATAAATTATCGTAACAGTGAACTTTATGTAAATATTGTGTAAAAATAACTGACCTTATTGGCGATATCAGGAACGCGTCTCTCGTATTTTAAGCCTCGGAGAGGTTATCACGGAATATTTCAGTCACTTGTTTCAAAACTAAAGAAAAAAAACGGAAATGAAAGAAAAAACAAACTACGATGTTTAAGTTTCGGTCTACTTCACTCACATACTGAATGATAAAATTTCGAGCACGTCATGAAACGATATAAAGAATTTGTCAGAACAAAATGCACTTTGAAAATGACTAAAGGTCGCGAACAGGACGTTGTGACCCAATAAGCTAACCATTGAAATCTAAATACATCTTTGGAATGTAAGTCAGAATTAGGAATTTTAAGCAACTGATCTCTATCAAATACGTACCATCTCGTCGATAAAGCGGCTCTGTTTACAAACATTCCATATTTATTCCAAAGGATCTTTAAAGTATTTATTTTAAATTCGTGCACCATATACTGGTATATATTTAAGAATGTACAGGACACAGGAGTGAGCTTTAATAATAGAAGTCAAAATTTACAGCCCTTTCATCTCCAGGGAGTTTGTTTATTGCAAATACATTTTTTCATACCTAAATCAGGAACTTCGTTATCCTTCGGCAACTTAAACACTTTATACGTTAACATATAAACACACACCATAAAACACGTGCGTCTTATGTGCTATGTACAAGCTGCTGAAGTAGGACACAGCGGTCATGGAAATATATCAGAGCATCTACGCCTAATATAATAGCCACTGTCCATTACGCTTGACCGGCGGCGACTCTGGTAGCAAGAAATGCAAACGAAGGTATGGTGGCGCCTATTGTGGAATCTGGCGGAGTAGAAGTTTCGGAATTATCTGGAGTCAGACTGACAGTTTTATGTTGGCAGGAATCGAACTTCAGTCACTGTAAAGATGTTTTTACGACTAATTTAGTAAAAAAATTATATAAATTTTATGCTTATAACGCGATGCAATAAACTGTGTTGCTGTTCGATACAAAGAGATTCATTCTCGTCAACTTAGATGGGTTATACGCTAGGCTAGTCTGAATATAATAATGTTAAATTTCCATTCTTACCGCCAACAAACCTCATCTTGTATTCGTTCCAAAATCAGCGCGAGCTGGTCAAACGGACTTCGCGCAAACAGACGATCAATTTTGCGAATAATCTACATACAAAAAATGGAGAAAAACATGATTCTTTTCATGCAGTTCTGGAATATTATAACTGTAATGGGATTATAATAACCCCCTCTAAATGACGACACTTGATCAGATGGCAAAAAATAAGCCTAGTATGAATTTAATTTTTGTAGTAGTAGTATCAGTACAGAATTCAACAGCTGAAACTTGAGACAGATCTTACTGCCCTATTTTCACATGCCGGATAATTAAATGTAACGTCAACTCTAGAAATGTCTGCAATCGTTGCGTAATGCTAGGCATGTATTCACATATGCCAATTGCTATGGTGTATGTAATTCAAGGAGCAATGTACGTCAGTGGATTCAAGAGAGTAATTAAGAAAGCAGCACTCAGTTCACAGAATTCTGAAAATGACTGGATGCGTCACTGCAGGCCTATACTGTGAATATGGGATATGGCTATACTCCTACAAAATGTACGATACGGATGTTGAACTATAAACAATTCAGTTTATAAATCCAAGTGTTTACAAAGCAATATAATTATGATATGTAAAAAGTTATACATCGTACTCGACCTTTCCCATATTACGCATCGTTCCAGTTGCAATGAAGTCTAACCAGGCGAGTTAGTTAGAAGGTAAAGAGTTCTAAACAAAAGGGGGGGGGGAGACAACAACAAAGTCGCAGAGTTTTAACACAAGTGCTGCTCTGCCAGGTTTGCTACTTATTTGTCCCCTCTAGACTAACCCTTGAATAGCACCTTAAAACTAACCACGACTGAATTACCACATTTGCCTTACTGATTGTCGTATTTATTTATGGTTTAAGTAGGATAAAAGATTTTCATGGTGGCGAGTACGAAGACGGCTGTCTTCTGGGTTGTAGCACCGTGTAGTCTTGTAGAAGTTCACAAACGTTTCAGAGGTCTTCATCGTCTTGATGATGGAGGCAGCAAAGACCTCTGAAATGTTGGTAAACTTCTACAGACTACACGAAGCTACAGCCCAGATAGAAGCTGTCTAATTATGATTCGCTTAACGACGCTGTCAGTAGCTCAGACTACAGGCTTGTAGATCGTCAAATATTAGGTTGATTAATGAATAATGAATTAAAAGGGGGAGAGAGTCTTGGAAGAGAACGTGGGTTTTTTTTAATTACAGCATTTTTCATTTCGTAATTCAACAACTGTCCATAATGAAAGGTAGCTTTCAGAAGATACAAAGATTATAATAAAAAAGTAAAGCATTGCCGCTACACGCCATATAGGCGTTTGGGGGGGGGAGATGGCATAGCTCTTACATTCTTAACCTTTACCCCGGAAAATGACCCTGGTACCCATTCGACAGGAGGCTGAGTGGGCCCCAGAGTTGGTCTGGACGCAAAGGCCAGAGAAAAAAATCCTCTAACCCTGTCGGGGGTCGAACTCCAGTCGTCGAGGCCGTAGTCAGTCACTATACTGACTGAGTTACACCGGATCCACAAATATTACAATCTGAATAATATGTAGACAACTGTTCTGTGCCTGACATACACAGTGTATATATATGGAGTTTCAATGGTTGCCTCGAAACGATACTGACAGACTTTTTGACAACCAATCCGTTAAGAATGGGAGTAAAGCCAACTGTCGATAAGTTATCTCAGACAAAACGCAATATCCAACAAAATATTGGTATAATAAATAATCAATGCATTATCACAGACATTTAGAGAAACATGCAATATGCAGATATAGGCTAATGCTCTTTATGGAATTGTTGTTTATTCCAAGGATCATATGAAAACAGTAAAAACACACTGTGGTCAAAATGTAGAGTCGCTGGATGTTGAAGTTGCAGGTGGTTCATGTAACTACAACTGTGCTGTAAAGGGTTAATTAAGTCAAGGAATAAAGCCCACTTACTGGTACCTGCACCTTGTCGTGGTGGTGGGACCTGAGTACCTCAGTGACCCCAAGAGCTACTGGTAGGGCCTCCCAAGCCAGATTGGTCGAGGGGGAGAGGTCAGACTAAGACAGGTACCCTGGTCCTCCAGGTTGGGGGTTGGTCGCAAGGCTTACAACCTTGCACCATAAAAAGGAAGATGTTTCGAAACCTCGATCAAAGCCTCGGACAGACGGATCTAACAGAGGACCGAATGGAAGAGGAGAATTGAGGAGGCCATGGACCGAATACGGACCGGAGAGCCATGGAAGAAGAAGAAGAAGAATTAGGAAAAATATGTTCTCAGAGGACTTGATCCAGTTATGCAAGTGACATAATAAATCAGACATGATCATATTGTAAACGAACACTGACACGGGAACTAAACTGAACTAAAGCTGCCGCCATCACGTTCATAGTGGTGCAAAACAGCTGGTATCGACATCACAGTCGCCGCAGAAGATGAATACCACGCTGTTTATGTATAACACGAGACCTCTTTCACTCACTCGCCAATTTATACAACTTCATCCCTTTCGTCCATTCTCCTTATTGTTGTGGGCTGCCTCACTTTAGGCCATAGCCAATTAAAGCGGTCATGTTGTTAAGCATGTTGTTTCACATCATCATGCAACGTGTCCTGTCCTCTGCACCAGACAGCTGGGCGCTATGCTGGTACATGTTCACAAAGAAAACTGCCACAAACGAATTATTCCCTCTACAGCAGCGCAATACAAACACCAATAACTTCCAACCAAACGCTTAAATAATAACTGTAATGACACGCGAGAAGTTTGTTGTAAAAAAATGACGGAATCTTGTGGTAGAAAGTAGGTCGAAGAAATGTCCTAGAAGAAAAATTTCCCTGGCACTACGAGGCAATTTTCGAACACATAACTGTATCGATAAATTACTGGGGAGGTACTGCCCACTCTCTACAATGTGGCCTTTGAAATTCCCATGTGCGGCCTCACTGACTCTTCAGCAGACTGAGCGTGGCCTGTGTTCACGTCAAATAAATTGCTAGTTCACAATTTCTAACGCAATGTTTTGAGACTAACAAAAAACATAAGGCAATTGAAATGTTGAATGCCAGAGTGATCTAAGCCTGTGGAGGAGATTCGTAAAATAAAAATCCAAATTTCTAGCATATGTGGTCAATACTTCAGCGACTCAGCAAAAGATTCCGATGGCTTGGAGTACGCAGACGTATACGTATTCCACCGTACAAGCCAGGTCATGGTAAGGTATACTTGGTAAGAATGTTCACTTCAGGAAAGTGGAGACTGAAAAGTAGTGTTAGCACACTCTGTTGGACAAAGCCTCGATTGACCTCACGTCAGATGTTGGAAGAAGAACGTGGCCTTTCCAAGCTGAAGCGCAGAACAGCCGACCATTCCAGAAGCACATTTCTTTTTTTATGATTCTGACGTAAATCAATGCTCTCCAGTCATCAGAGCCCTTGTGTGCGAATTGATCTCAAGGAACTTAAAATGCTTTCGTTGATGATATCATGCTCATCTGTAAGGGTAGCAATGCAAAATTTCCATGAAAAATTGCGGGTTATTTGTACGCGTATGTCAGAGCCTGAACTTTTCTTGGAATTGTGACCCGGATGCCAGCAAATTTAATCAACTGCGGTGGACCCCAACAGGTAAACTATTACAAAATACCAAAAAAAGAAATTAAAGAGCATAGGACGAACTGAAAGAGACTCTCTGACGTATACTTCGTCGTGTTTTTGCTAAATATTATGCAGTCAACACAACTATTATAATGTTTCTAGATATTTATTACAAATCAACTGTAAGTTTACATAATTTTCAAATTGCACATTTCACACAAAATAAACACGTCAGATTACAAATATCTTAAAGTTTAAATATCTCAAATATTTTAAATCTACTATGTTCACATGCTTTGATTATTATTGCTGTTAATAATTGTTAACCCGTAGTCCTATATGTCTATATTAAAACAAATATTATCAATTCCACAATCTGTGTGCTTTAGAAGAACACGTTTTATCACAAACATATCAGGCCTATAAATAACTAATTATAAAGAGCAGAGAAGGCTACCTTTTTATAAGCTTGTAGTCGCTCACCTTGTCAATAAATTACTGTTAAGGAACCCAAATGTTCACTGAAGTGATCATACAAGACCACAATCAGTCCCTATCCTAAGCCAGATGAATCCAACCACGCCCTTCTACTATACTCCCTAAGATCTATTTCAATATTATCCTACCACCTACAATTAGTTATTCCTTTCGAGCACTCCAACCAAAAATGTTTACGCATTTCTTATCGTCTCCATGTACGTTACAAGGCCCATCCATCTCAATCTCCTTGATTTTAACATCCTATAATAAATACTGGCATGATCCATGACAGACGGTTCGTGTTCTGAAGTTTTTCGGTAAGAATTTCAGTCAAGAAACACACATTCTGACCAGATTTCACTTTACTCTCCTCCGCCTTCTTCAAGGCGAATACCAGGATGTTATCTCAACGTAGTCACGAATATTCCTGTTCGTCATTGACGTCAATTCCCTACGAACTCTTACATGACAGGACTTAGTGTTTGAACATTCAAGCGAAAATAAATCCATAAATATCTTTAGGAGCTATGCGGCATTTCTTTCACGGATATGCTTACCTGGACGATGTCTCATAGTCTGTCTACATACGAATTTGAAAAGCCTCACTGTAACTGTAACTAAAAACACTGCCCCACTAGTATCTACATAAAAGATCACAGCATACGTGCAGAACAAGAATGGTGAAAGGCAAAACTCTAGTGTAACTGGCCTCAATCGTAAAATAGGTTCCTGAAGTAGTCTAAGAATGTAATGGGTTCGCGATCAATCAAGCCGACTATCTTTACATTTGATTCATAGAGGTGCAGACCGTAGTTCTATGTTATGGAATATAACATCTTAAAATTGTTTTCACTATAAAGGATTTTATGCAGTCCCGCTGGGTGGATGCTTTTATCAGACATTAATCCTTTAAGTCTCATTGGTTGTACACACCACTTACTCTAACATTCTGCAACTACGCTCTTTGCCTCAGAATGGGTTTCGTACGATTCTCACAGTAAACACCTATTATTTTCTTGAACAGCATTAACCAGTTATCTCTGTAACGAGGAGGTGTTGTGACTTTTTCCTGCCGTAGGAATTGAATCTTTAAATATTATTTAGATAAGCTTCGTCTTCGAAACTTAAGAAGTATCTTGCCGGCTGGTTTGACTGTCGCCCCTTCTCTCAACAGACTCAGGGTCACAGCTGTCAATCCACAGTACCATGAGATCTACAAAAACTAAATAACGATAATGTCCTTGAACACTGAACCCGGGACCTCTCAATTATAAACTGTTAACATAATTTCTTACAATAATTTATTTACCGTCTTTACACAAACTTAAAAATGTTGTTAAAATTACTTAAAATTTATAACATTTTTTCATTAGATACTAGATCTTGTTACATTTTACATTCGACGACATGTTTCGACGTTATTTCATCATCATCAGGTCTATCTATTAAAATCTGTTGTACTTCTTGCTCTGCGTATATTGATTTGTTTTATTTGTTTGATTTTTTAAGTCTCTTCCATTAAATTTGAAGGCTGTGCCCGGATGTTTTAAATCGGGTTGTATGTGATGTGTTGTGTCCGATATTACGGGCTCTAATAGATAGACCTCATGATGATGAAATAACATCGAAACATGTCGTCGAATGTAAAATGTAACAAGATCTAGTATCTAATGAAAAAATGTTATAAATTTTAAGTAATTTTAACAACATTTTTAAGTTTGTGTAAAGACGGTAAATAAATTATTGTATTAATAAACACAAACATGACGCAATTAAGATATAAAAAATAATTTCTTAGTGCGAGACGCAAGTTCAGTTTAGGCTGCCACGAAGAAGAGACGTATGAAAAGGACAGGCGTAGGGTGTAGTGGGAAATAACAGAGTTTTCGTTTGTGTCGTTATAAGAAATGCCAATTCTAAAACCGGAACTGTAGGAACAACCTAAATTGACATCGCACAGTGTGTACAATCTTGTCAAGAAACAGCAAAAGCGCAAGGGGAGATCCGATGATTGACACAAACACGCTCTCTTTTACATTCACAGCTGGACCACTCAGCTGACTCATGTGTAATTTTCCTTTCCCATGCGGTAGTTAAGTCGACCATGCGGCCTGTATACGAGCTCTGAATAAACCGTGAGCTACATGACGTGGTACGACGAACGATAACTGTTCGATCACGGATCACACTGCGCCCTACAGGGACGAGAATACAGACATTCAAGCGATACAAATGTTCCAACTAGGACCATGTGCAAAGACTTACCGTCGCCTATGCACAGCAGTATCTGACAAAAGCCAATATTTACCATCTAATATACAAGAGGATCAATTGTGGCACGACATATCAAGTTCTCACGGCGGCAAGTATTAACATGGCCGTCTTCTGGATTGTTGAGCCGCGTAGTCTGGGAGAGGCTTAATGGCGTTTCAGAGGAGCTTGCTGCTTCCGTCGTTAGAGCAATCATAGCCAGCAACAAGCCACCTCTGAAACGTCAGTAAACTTCTACCAGACTAAGCGGCGCAACAACCCAGAAGACAGAAATCTTCAACTTAAATTCTCTTTATTTTTCCTAGTAAAATTCGAGGATAGTCCTTAAATATGCCACGGCCACTTTAATCCACATCATTCCCAACCTTCATTTTGGATCAGTCTATAATTCTACGCCACATGGCCTGTACAGCTAATAACGGGGCGTCAAACGCTTGTCATTTACCGAAGAAACTGTCTCTTTATTGGTTTTTTAGCCTGAATAATGTCCCAGAAAATACGTTTCAAGTTATACAAAATAACAAGGTAGTGACAAGTGGAAAGAGGGTGACAAAAGAGGAATAGGACCCGCAGATGACAGAAATTAATAACTCTCTGGTGGACAACATGGTCAGATGGGCTACAATACTGGCACATGTAAGAAACTTGTGGTCGAGAACGTATTTAAAAGTGACGTTTCTACGTATGATGGAAACACAATATAGGGTGACGCTACCTGACGGAACACAAAACCGTATTACAAAGATAGGTTACAGGTTGAATAAATTAAAACCCTGTACTGATTATAACATTTAACGAATTAGTGAGATACTGATACCGGGAATTTAATAATTATCCAAATAAATGCAAATGAGAGAACAGAAAAACAAGAGGTTTGAATTGTGTAGGTTATTTCGTAATAAATACAGAAAGATTAAGAATGTTTTCTAAAGGACAATCTTTCCAAAATAAACAAATATGTTTGTCTTAATTTTAAAAAGTCTAAATCCGATTTCAGATTATACTAATACTCTTATTTCTTAATAGTTCAAGTTCACTGTGACTGCTAATTCATTCACTGTATATTTCACATTCAACGTCACTTACAAATAAATTACAGGCCTAATAAAAGCGTTATTTTCTGCAATATAAATAGGCTACATGTGTGTGTATAAAAATGTACGATTTATTTTCATACGTAGACCTAAATACGTAGTGTTTTTAAAGTTATATTCTGATTTACCTCGTCTCGGAACAGAAATAGTATGACATGTTTAATAAACATTGTCTAAATTTTCTTCCTTTCACACAAGAGGTGACTGCGAGTATAATCTTAGTAGGACTGATACGGCCGCCTCGAGGTGCTACGTACTACTTGTTACTGAAGAAAGGGAGAAACTAGTCATTCTGCATTTCTTTTAAAACCGTCCGCTCAACTAAAGTATCGACATAAAACGGCTCACGACCCCAGTTCATTTTTACCATTACGTTTCACGAAGCCTCTCTTTGGGCTGTGCCACAACTCAGTCGGTCAGTCGCTGGCTTCTCACCGCAGAGACCCGAAATCGCGCCCAGGGCAGTCGAAGTGGGATTTATGGTGGACAGAGAGGCACTAGGACAGGTCTTTCTCCGACTCATTTGGTTTTCCTACCAGTACCACACCACCGCTGCTCCACATTCCCTCGTGTATTATTTGGGGGATGGACAAAGGTGCTGTTAGTGGCTCACTTCCTCAAAGAGTCTCACACCATCGCACTAGTAACAAATCGATTATCTTAAACAACCTTCATCAGAGTTTGATAAACGCTTCAGTAGCCGGAGATGGTAACAGACATTCATTCATAAGGTTTGAGTTATGACTGTTCACACATATTGTTAGAAAAACCCAGAAGTGGTAATGATATGCAATTATTATGATAATTAGGCATGACGATGTCTGAACGGTGAAGACAAGAAGAGGCGGAGATTCGGTGTTGCTGTGAATTCGAATCCAAAGACTTTTTTAAAACTGAGTCAGGCTGACTGTAACGACGCGTTGGTTAACATTTTGCAATTATTAGCTGAATGACACGACCTTGGAACCTCTGTCTACTTCTGACCTCCGCGCCAAGTCTTCGGCGATTCCCTGCAACACCTCCTGGTGTCTATTGCTCACCTCGAATCAACAGGAAAAGAGGCCGTCATGGCTCGCTGCCAGCTACCAAAGTGGAGAAATGCACTTCGTTTTAACTTGAAAGCTAATTTTAAACTGCAAAACATGAAAAGTCAATGACGAATTGAGAAACTGTTACGTCCTGTCAATATACACACAGATACATTAACCAAATATACTAAAATTACCTGTGGTACACATCCGTCTTTTTAAAAGAGGCTGTAAGAGACTGCGGGCCGAAGGTTATGAAATGAAATTGGAGTAACCTTCCACTTTTTGACCTATATCATTCTCCACATTAAACTAATTTTTATTATTCAGAATGCGCCAGAAATGCCCGACGGCTTTTGAAATGTAAGTACCATCTTTCCCGTCATTCGTCATGCAAAGTGCTCTTTGGAATTTAGATGAGATGGAGCGCTGGTCAGTAGCAACATCACACTGCGGCTGTGGAACTGTTTATGAGAAGCCAGTCAATTACAGGTACACAGCATGGTTTCCGACTACACGCGATGCACTCTGCTTTTGTGGGTATCGAAATGGCGTCAACAAGGATCAGTGAAGGACAGTAAACCTAAAGGATGTCCACGTTCGGTGCGTGCACCTGAAAATGCGGAACCAGTAAGAGAGGCCATGTTGCGAAGTCCGCACAGGTCAGCTCGAAGGCAAGCTATCGCGCTTGGTTTAAAGGACAGTAGCGTTCGGCGAATTCTGCACAAATATTTGCATTACCATCCCTGCAAAATCCAAATTGCCCAGGAACTTCGTGAACATGACAAGGTGAACCGACTTCATTTTTGCAATCAGTTCTTGAACTTGGTGAATAATAATCGCAACATTGTGAACTCATTACTGATGTCAGATGAGGCCCACTTCCACATTTCAGGTTATGTGAATGAAAAAAATTGTCGTTTTGGGGCTGCAAACAACCCGTGTGAACTTCACCAACGCCCTCCGCATACAGCGAAAGTGACAGTATGGAATGCTACAACGTGTTGTGGCATTAATGCCGTCTCGACTGCAAAAATGTGTTGAACAACCTGCAAGATGTCATACTCAAACAGTAATGCTTAAAACAAATTCTCGACGAAAATGGAAATGCATCCGCCTGTGTTAATAAACTGTTCAATTCTGCTTTGAAAAGTTATTACATTTCAAAAACCGTCAGGTGTTTCTGGTACACTCTGCATTTTTCATTTCTCTAAGTTCATACAATGAGAGCATAATGGGAAAGTTATAAATAAAACTAAATGCTTGTAGGCCTTCGTAAGCATGTTTTATCTCTGCAATTAGTATGATGAACGGATTCAACGCCGTATGATCCATTTCCAGTGCCTCCTAAAGACAGAAGCGATAAATTCCTCCGAAACGTCGGTAACTACGTACAATACTCTTGATGACTGAGGTGATACGATCCTCCGAAACGTTAATAATCACCTATAAGGCCACACTGCTACACAACTCAGAAGACCACAATCGACTCTTCACCGCAGCAAGACCTCAGGAACCACCACTGCCGGACGGCCACAGATCCGCCACAGTCAATGGGCCGCCAATTGAAGCAATGGGCTTAATGTAATTTGGAGGAGATTCAACTCTCAATCTGTTGCCTATCTCGGCGTAATTTTTTAATCTGGTGGGCGTATGACACAAAGTAACACTATTTATTATTTATCAGAGTTAATGATGGGGAGAGAACAGAAGATCAAATACGCTGATATTTTTCGAAATCGAAACTGTTGAAATTAAGAGTTACTTAATGGCTTACCTAACGCTCCTTCAACAACTACATACGTTAGACTTCAAAACGTAGGACTGATTACGACTTTCAGGGAAGAAAAGATATTAGAATCGAGTGGTCGCGGTCCCAGATGCCTGTATGGAATGAGCAATGCTACTGAGGCCACTTTCATGACAACTGACTGCTGCTTCGAGATTCAAGCCTAGGATCTCCCGAACACGCACTGCAGCCACTGAAAGGCAACGGTCAATAACGTCAATAAGTGGGAAACATGGAGTTACATTAATCAATACGTATTAATTCTGTAAGCGTTTTCCGGAAATTGAAATCGTGAGTGTACAAATATGGCAATTAAAAGTAAGAGGCAACCTTTGGAAAAATACCTTCACGAGCGGAATGCGGATTGTAGAGGTGACGTAAATTCAAATATTGATTCAACGGTCCATTTAATACGTGTGTTTCGCATGCCGCCATTCTTATTTGCTTCATCTGTAATAAACATTACTAATTTCCGCAGAAAATATTTGTATCTCCGAATGTATCACAGGATACTCTCCACTCACGCCTCTTAAATGATTAATTAAACTAAACAGAGTTCAACCACAAGTATGTAGGATTTCAGACGAAGATGGCTGTCCTCTGGGCTGTACAGCCGTGTAGTCTGGTAGAAGATTACCACTCAACGGCCTGATGATGGAGGCAGCAAGAACCTATGACACGTTGGTAAACTTGGACCAGACTACATGGAGCTACAACCCAGGAGACAGCCATCAACTAGAAGTACGGTTCCTAACCTTTGATTTACCTGGCCTAAACAGGCCTAAAGAGAATGTAAGTAAGATTAAAATGTCACAATGATTGGCCGGAACCCAGTTATCCCTACCTGTGACTCGTAATTATTATAAATTGTGAGATTAAGAATTACGATGCACAAAGAAGCAACTGGTATGTTGTTCCTTCTTAATCTAACGTCTGCTCATTTTCAGTAATGTTGCAGCAGAAGTGAGCAAACTACGGAAGGCAAAAAAATTCAGTCTGGCATACAGCGTTATTAAAATATTAGGCATATTATTAATAATATTAATACTAATCATATTTCTCATGCATAATACCGCAACATCAAAAATAAACTAAACTGGTAAAATTTTGCATTTTTTATGAAAACTGGGTCTGTAGTCCACGTATGATTGATTACTGTTCTCGTTTATTAAGCCCAAATCTAGGATTAGGTAAAATAAAATATTGAAGGGTCAGCTCCATGTTCGGTTTAATATGTGTCATAACACCCTTTGCATACAAATAAGAGTTCAAGGAATCGCCTTCGAATTGAACGAAAATAGATAATTATATTATGTGGCACGCCTACAAAGAACATAAATGCAATCAGTGAAGATAAGTGAGAGATGATAACTAATGGTTACTTCTTATAAATAGTGTAAAACAGAAGGGAGTGACGAGCGAAACCTCCAATATAAATTTTTATCAGCAGAAGGAAACGGTTTTCGAGTTCTGAGATGACTTAGCATAAAAAATCCCTTTGTTTAATTTCGACGAAGCCCATAACACGAAAAAATATGCTGGGAACAAAACCTGCGTTTCATTCTTCTCTGTAACTCCTGTTCGATATATTTTTCGCTGCGATAAATATTTAGCGGCTTAGTTCGAGATGAGCGCAGAAACGCACGTACGTACATCTTCATGCAAAGTGTCTGTCTGTCTGTCTATAACTGTCCGATTCTAACCCAAAGTATAATAGCTAGATTTTAGTAAACTACTCAACATCAAATGTAAATAAAATCAGTACAGGGGTCCTCGAATTGTTATCGGAGGACGGACGGATATACATCGCGAAGCAAACTGCCGGATTTTTGTTTCAATACGAACGTGTGAAAAACAAAGCACACAAAAATAAGGAAACAGCTACAGAAAGAAAGACCATTACGCTGCAAGGATCTCGACAACCATTCACAGTCGCAACAGTGTGATTCATATTCAAAAAGTCGGTGAATCGAATTTAAAGGCCGACTATTATAATGAAGTGTGCTGCATTCGTAGTGACAGGTTAGCATTTACTTTCCCTCGCATAACTGTTGAGTGGGCTGCTATGTAAAACAGAAACAACGCACAAACTTGAGCTGTCTAAATAATACAAGTGACTTTTATAACAATTACTTCTATTCTGAAATCTATATATACAAAAAAATCAGCAAAGACAAGAAACAGAAATGAGCTGTGTTACGAGATTTTGCTTCATAATGGCTCTGCACTGTACACCATTTGTAGCTTATTCATTAGCTGTCACAAATTATATCCCACCTATAGGTAGTGGAATACGAAACGTAATATCATCACAAACCGACAAAATTCATCCTTGACAGTCCAGTCAGCATCATGCGCTTCTCTGAGTCACGGGCATATCAACACGGTATGTTGAAACAGCGCAACATGTGATTATCACTTCAGTAACACGGGGGCGCAAAAGACATTGTCAGTGACGCGCCCCAGACGCGCGCTAGAACCGTCGGTAAATACCCAATGACAATGTGGGCGGGTCTCAGAGCCAGCATTAACACAGACAGCAGTAGAAAATTCCTTTGGCAGTGCCGAGAATCGAACCCCGGTCGGCTAGTCCGCAGTCAGACATGATACCGACTGACCTGCGCCGGCTTATCTTGTGAGGTGATGGACATGTGAAAATATGCAACATAAGATTCTGTCGAACGTAAAAAAATTCCTCATGTGGTGGGAAAAACTGATTACTATTGCAGCTACAAATTAGTAGCTTGATACAATAATGGATAAAAAACTGATGATGTAAAAGAAGTTTTGAAGGTGGACTGGATTCATCTGGCTCAGTACTGGATCAAGTGGCAGTGAACAAACTAATGAAACCTCGGATTCCATAAAAGTAGAGAAATTTGATTAACTGAGCAACTATTAGCTTTGTGAAAAAAGTACTCCTTCACGGAATTACTTAATAGAGAAGTAGAACGACTTCGAGAAAGAATACTGCCCACAACACATTAGATAATTGTTCTCATTCGTGCTTTAAATATAAAACTTTAAATCACGACGGTTACTGTATGTATCACCCGTTTTAACAATCAATAACATTTCATTTTGCACAATGTAATGGGTTTGTATGATTCTATGAGTAAACAGCGATTATTTCCCTATCAGTATCAACCAATTGGTCTTGTAATGGAGACGTGTCGTGTTTTCTTTGAGGCAGTAACTAAATTTGTAAGTATTTAGACGAGCTTTGGCTTTAAATGATCAGGTCTCCACTCTCAAAGTTACTGTGAAATATTATTTCGAACACTGAATTAAAATCTCAGTTTTCGGACGCTGTAATTTGGTTTCTGAGAACATTATTAAGCATATATGACTAACATTTTATCATAGTTAAATACATACCAGTACGGTATATTATTATTTGATTTGGAGATCAATGACGATCTGAAAATGAAATTACAATCGTGGAAAAATTGATGCTACATGCCAACGGTAGTGTTTTTTCTTTCATAAGTATGATGTGGGTGGCAATGTCGTGTGGGATCGGTTACCGAACATGCAAACGGGAACAAGAGTCATGAATGAAGAAAACCACAGTCTCCAAAATGTATCTTGTAATCTTGAGCAAACTGACGCTGTGGAAAACCATTCAGAGAATTACGTTATCAGGAAAGAAACTCTTGATTCCTGATCTCAAGGCGTGTTTGTGACGCGTAATCCTATGTTCTGTGACTGGATAACTCAGAAAATCCACGTCGCAATTTCATAGGTTCAGCCAAATCGTAGGATATTAAGTGATTCAATACAGTTCACAATAATTTTAATTTTAACGAGTCTTTATAGGCGCATTCGCAACTAAACGCTACAAAAATACTTCCGTAAGCTTCGCCCTGTCTGTTACCATGTTGAAATTCGAGAATGGCAGAACGGATTTACATGAAAATTTCTTAATGGGGAGATTTGCTCAAATTTCAGGAGCGGAAGTAAGTGGAGAATCGCTATATTTGTTACCTGGGGAATCCCCAGTGATTAATACGCAGTCAGTCGCAGAACCACGTGGGGGAATATTCTGCGATGACGTCAACAAACAGCCAGACACCACACCCATGCCAAAGTGCATTGTACCCAGACAACTCTCACGCCACCATCGCCATTCGAAACGGCCAAATATCAAATTTTGCCGTTCAGGCCAGGACTGTTACATTATGCGTAAATTTCCTTGATTGTTTTATATTAGATTATCATTAAAACATTAGTAATTGTTGGTGAACAGCGCAAATTAATGTACAATAAACTAATTACATGTTTTTATAGATTGGCCTATTTGATAGCAGAATCTAAATTTCTTTGACTGGTAGTATCTGTCATACACAAACATTCGAAGCTCAGTATGTTTAGAACTTGTGACCTAATTTTATGAAGGAAAGCACGAAGGTGTCGACATCAATGCCGCGTTATGTCTCGTAGGTTACTTTCTTGAATGGCATTAGTAGACATCGTTTCTCAGTTAACTTTTTATTAATTTAACCAACTTCTTTCAAGTGTTTAACGTAGAATGTCAAGATAATCGTGAATGATGAACTGGGAAGGACATGAAAAGAAATGCTCGTGGCCTACTTTAAGGTAGACTGCTAGCTGAGCATTTGCTCTGACACCCTCTGCGAGACGACTGTGATGCTGGTTGTAAGCTCATGGGTGCTCGACGGTGAAATACAAAGAAAACACGGAAATCCACGTGAAGCTGGCCGAAAAACATAAGCCTATAATCTCAGCGAGAATCGAACAATAAGTGGGAGGTTAGTTATTGGTATCCCTTTCTCAGGATATAAGCTCTGTGAATCAATCTGTGGGCCTAAAATCACATACCGAAGTATAAACGTCGAGAAATTACTAAGTTAAGGTCGTCAAGTTTCTTCTTTATTAAAGATTTATTTTTATTTTTCCAATTAACCCTTTCTGCACATAAATGCAATGCACTGATATAACTACAGAGTAATTGAATAACATGACCTATGTGAAGCTGTACACGCCGTACATACCGTATCCGACTAACAGGAAATGTTACCTGGAGAATATATTTACTGCTTCTCTATCATTTAAATTGCTTTTACAACTGAATAATTTACAATGAGCAAGTGCACGATTGCGAGAAACCTGTAATTTCTCCAGTAACCCATAAGGTCAATCCTTCATCAAGCATTTCAAAATTGTTACTTCAGCCATAGTCCAGAAAGAAAAGGAATTATGTTTCTTTTGTAAAAGTAAAGTTGTCCCACATGTAGGCGTTTGGGGGAGAGGAGGTATAGCTCCTATTCATTCTTGACCTCGGCTCTAAATAGGGGTGAGTGGTCAGCATTACGCCCCGGCCGCGCTTTACCCCAGGGGAAAGGACCCCGGTACCATTGGACAGAAGGCTGGGTAGGCCCCAGAGCAGGTCTGGACGCAGAGGCTAGAGGAAAAATCCTTTGATTCTGTTCCTTTGTACTGAGGCCATACAATCAAGATTTGAAGCGAATGTTATTGACACTTCATAACTTCGATACTGCGTTCTAAACAACATACGGATAAACGAGATACGAACATATTATGTAATGTTGCGGTTAGGAATTCGGTCATTCATTCGCCAAACTTTTAATATTTTCAACATCTCTAGCAAATATGTAATATTTTATTTCAGTCCTGAAGATGGATATGTTAGGTTTATCAGAAACGTTGTTATCGACATACAGATCCACACAGCATTACAACCCCGAAGACTAACATCGACATGCAGGGAAGTTTCTTGATAGCGAAATATACAGATATATTCTGGTAACAAGCGGAATTTCAGGTCAGGCTGTACAAGATATTTACAGTAAACATAAACGTCGTAATATTACACAAAAAGAACGAGGATGCAAAGTGACATCAAATGTGTCTGACACAACCATTACAGCAGGCCACCACAAACCAAATCCCGTTCAATTTAATCCAGAAGCCAACTCTTAAGGTTCATTGCAATATTATCGTCTCACGCATGCCTAGATTTTCCACGTGGTATCCCAACCAAAGTATCGAATGGATATCCACGATAGTTACATCGGGTGAAGAATAAAAGTCATATAGTTCCTCGCTATGTATATATTTTCATTCCCTTGTCGGCAATTAGATATTTTAAACTGTTTGTGAATAATGTAAAATTCTCGAGGGCACTTTCAGCGATTCCAAGGTGCTCACGAACATATGGTTAGCAATCCCTGGAAATCTGTACCGAGTTCACAACTAAATTCACTTGACGAGAAATATTTTCTGCAGTTTTCATAATACTGTATGCTAGTATTTCAGATTAACTAAGCAGGAATTCTCCCCCCTCCCCCCCCAAAATCCAAGAACTCATATACAACAGGTTGGCGTAGTGATTTACATTTCTATTCGGAAGGTACCCGATTCGAATCTCAGTCAGATTACCAACTAACCTTACTGAGATTTTTTTTATGTTTTATGTCTCTCAATGCCTTACGCCAGAAGATTAGACAGTTACAGCACAATGGATACGCACAATGGTGTGTTGGACAACAAATTTGTGAAGCTTATTCATTCTTAAAATGTGCTGTCACCACATTGTGTCAAAAAGTGTTAAGAATGGTGTTCCCCGAATAACCACTTTCCCCAAATAAATGAACTAAAGATAGGATAGAAAATCAGCATTAATCAGCGGTGTACGGAGAAGACCATTTGTATGTTAGGGTGAATAGCCTCTGCCTCAGAGACTTACCCGGCTTGCTGTCGTGATCGCCAAGTATACTGGCACTTTTGTGGTTAATTAACTAACGACATAACTTTGTTCGTGTCTGTTTGTTTTGAGTCTGCATTCCACAGTCGTCATTTTGTCTCGTCTCGTTAAGGCAACCGGACAAACAATATTACGCATAGCTCAGTCAGTATAGTGACTAGCTACGGGCTGGACGACCAGGGTTCGATCCCCGCCGGGGGCTGAGGACTTTTCCTCTAGCCTCTGCGTCCAGACCGGCTCTGGGGCCCACGCAGCCTCCTCTACAATGGGTACCGGGATCCTTTCCCTGGGGTAAAGTCGGCTGCTGACCACTCACCCCCATCTAGTGCCGAGGTCAAGAAAAAGTAGAAGCTATACCTCCGCTCCCCCAATGCGCCTACATGGCTTGAGTGGGATTCGAACCCACGGTCCCGGCGACTAAGCGGCACAAGGCCCACGCCTCAGACCGCGCGGCCACTGTCCTACTAGAAGTAGGAATACATTAATTTTAAGGCCCTTTATTATGCGTTCATATACTGGTTTCTTACAGCTAGTATTGACCATCATACTCATATTCCACAAACAGAACACTGCCTTTCGGGATCTGGATACGCTCTTGTCTTCAGCTGGAAGGTACCTATAGGTATCACAGGGCCAAAGTGACCGACAAGAATAAGGCGGCAGAATTTTGGACGCTTCTGCGCATCTACTTACAGGTGCCAGTTTCAAAGCGTTGGTGTATAAAGTATTCAGTTACTTCAATCATGAAGAAGGTGACATTTATTACATATACAAACCGCGCTACCCGCTTTCGTTAGTAAACCATTTCCCGAAAGCAACCCAGTGTTCCATTCGTAGAATATAGGACAAAATCAAAAATATTAAAATCCATACGGAACGTAATATGCCTATGCCAATGCCAATATATTTTTGGGAGTTATGATCCGATTCAAATTAATAATTCTTGTCTAATTAATATAATGGACGTTACAAAAATTGCTACCACACTTTTGATTTTTAACCATATTCCGTCCCACGACACTAATCATAACAGATAACTAATAATTTGTTTTTTCTCTTGAAACTGTTCTGAAATGATTACATAAAATGCAGCCTTCTGACACGTCTACGAAAAACACCTTACAGAATCTGACGCCGTTAGAATCTGGTTCATGACTACCGTCCTATTTCTTCTTTATATCCACAATCATGACGTTATGCAGGTACAAACAGATCATCATTTCGGTAACGTTGCCCACATCATTGGAACTGGGTCGCAGCACTCCTAGAATTCATTAAAGAGACATTGCTTACCACATACAGTGTATGCATCAAATACAGGCATTACACAATTGTTCACATGTGATTCTAATACCGATAAAATGTCGTAACTCGACCCAGATGAATTCTGTACAAAGAAATCCGAGTTCTGTGTGTACTACTGCTGGACGATTCTAGCGGGTTAAATTCACTTCTGATGGGAGAACTTGGCTTTTCGTTTTATTAAAACTTTGCGTGTGACGAATTATTAAAGAATCTATAAACCTCAAAACTGCCGAAAACAAACCAGAATTCCAAGAATAATCCTTCCCCCTTGTTTTGACTGATTATTACTCCATTTAATGATGCTTATCGTTCAAATTGATCAATGAATTAAAAGCACAAACAAAATGCTGGTGAGAAAATCGGTGACGAGAGACCGCTTTGGACCTGAAAAGTGAAACATCTACTGCATTTAGGAAAGTAGGTTACAATGAAATATAAATTGGATTACACTGGTTGGTCATCGTGGTGACAAACATTGGGGCGCCATAAGATAACGTAGTCATTTGCTTTGTTCCTATTGTTTTACGTCACGAAATCTCTCAGAGGTTTCTACTACCGATGACGGATCTCAAGAAGGTTATAATGACGAATGACTAGCGAAAGCACACGTTCCTTATGCGGGCTTTTCTTAAAATAAACAGCACTAAAATAATTACATTACTTATTAATATTACCAATCAATACATTTAGATAAATAACATAGGTAATATTGCAAGACTAGACGGGTGAAATGTGATAAAATACTTTAAGTTACCTTGCCTAAATAAACTGAAGAAGGAGGTACAATGTTCACCATGATAGGGATATTTTATAGAAAAACGGTCGAAATGAGAATGTTTGGCTCTCAATCGGTCAATTCTATTTGTAGCCAAGTGAATGGCTAACAGAGAAACAATCTGTAACTGAGCCTTCCACATCTTACGGTAGGAATATTACTCATCCGTATGTTGTCTTTAAAAGGGGAAGACTTGTTATGTTTCTTTGTAGACGGAAATACCCCGTTTTTTCTTTGCCTCTTTCGAGAACAGAGATCACTTTTTATCCCTTCTGTCCTGACACTACGTGCCGTATGTCATCAGACGTGAAGAGCAACGTGCAAGATTGCACGGCCAGTATGTAGAACTGCACTTGTCTTATGGAGAATTAATCTCCTTTCATTTCTAATGGCCTATTCGTATTACATTTCAGGATGCATTAAACAGCGATCATAAACAGCAAACGTCAGAATCGGCACAACCAAAGGAATTTACATAGCTTGCAGTCACAAGCTATCGTTCATTTTCGTTCCGTTGAAATCTCTAGAATCTAGAGCTTTCAACGGAACGTCGTGTTCTTGATCTAGAGTCTAGATCAAGAACACGACGGGCAGGACATGCAAACTGGACGGGGAAGTATACAATATAAACAATTCTGGTGAAGAAATATCGAGCTCAGTGGCCACCTAAAAATAAAAAAGAACACGGTGATGTAGGAGAACAGTTTTAAAACAAAACTTGTTGGAACAGATAGTGGTAATGTGGATTAGACTCAGCAGGCTCAGGTCTGGGTCATTAGTCGGTCTCTTGTCGTGGTGATGATCTTTCGGATTCTTTGTTTAGGTCAACATAATTTACAGAAAAACTTCTCAGGCGATAAGCCGTAAGCATACTCAGTATCAAAGCAACCGATCGTCAGATAATATACAATTGCATTTAGTTAGAGTGAAAACTTCATATTCTAGAAAAGTATTCACTTAAGGTAAACTATGTACAAACTTAACACTATTTATTTTGATTTGAACACACTCTAAACAAAAAAAAATCGTCATATGGTAGCGATAGCTGTGTTATGGGTTGTAGCGCCGTGAAAACCTGAAATCCAACCAAATAATTCCCTGTAAGACTTGAGGTTCTCACAGCGGTGAGTATGAAGATATCCGTCTTCTGGGTTATTACACAGCGCAATAACCCAGAAGACGGATATCTTCAAATAATTCCCTGTTGAGAATCGAACACCGTTCGTTCCAAGTCATAACCTGCTACCTCACTATCACAGCTTCCTCATGTCATGACAAAGGCAGGGTATACCAACAGGTACAAAATTTCAGCGACGAAGAAGGGGCATTTCAACAGTTGGTGCCTGTGGGCGGTAAAATGAACAGATGTTTTCAAGATTTCGTCAGAAAATAAACCGAAAAAGAACTGTTTGGAGGAATCCACGGAAAAGTACCACGCCGGTGATCACTCAGCTTGTCCAACCATCGTATAATTTAGTTGCTGCTTCTTGTTGTACGTGCAGGCAGACACTTCTGAAAGAGAAAAGGGAGAAAGAAGCACTTCATCGTTTCGGTGTATTGCATCAGAAACTAGGCCGCCTGTACTTGTGCTGCATAAACAGCTCACTCTTTACACTTCTTACTTTAGCACGGCGTCCTCAATAATAGGAGAACAAATTCTCTCCATACTTAACTTATATCTTTGGTGTTCACTAACAGTACTAAGTCAGTACAAATCATTTCTTACCGAGAACCAAAGATATGATAAGACCAAGCACCTCTGAAACGTCAGTAAACTTCTACCATACTACGCAGCGCCATAACCCAGAAGACAGCCATCTTTATACTCACCAGCTGATCTCATATAGGGATCTGAAGAAGTGTCCCAGCATTGTCGTTTGTTAATAGAAACAGCCACCGAAAATTCCTTATTGAGGACCGTTAATTTAGAAGCTATTGGCGTATCTAAACTATTACAAAGCCTTCTGTAACTACTTGCTATTCCACGACATTTTGAAATCTTAATTAACGCTTTCGGAATCATGGACAATCAGATATTCTTCCAGCCACGTAAAAGTACACGTTTTATGAAAACATACGTTTCCAGGAGAGCAGGCTTTAGACCTTCATTCACTTCAAAGGCAAATGAAATTTAGTTCGCCGAAAACATTTCTCAAAGGTATCACAGTTTACAACAATGTTTAAACATCGACAAATTAAACCTATCGAAACATGTATCTTTTTAGCCTATAGCTTTTTACCTCAAAATCGATCAAAATAACGGCAATTAAAGACAGAGGTTTGATTAATCGTTTCAGAAGTCAAACCATGTAACTAGTTACAGGGTAGCATATAGATCTCTTAAAATTTTGTTATGTTAATATCGTTTTAGTTGTTACATTTGAGGGAGAGAAACACATACCTGCAGCTACTTCCGTTAACAGAAAGCGTGAAGATATGTGAGCGGCGGTTGTTAACTGTGATTGGTCAATTCTCGGTGGCGTGTTCCAGTATACCTGCAGGCGTATATAGCACGTAAGAGATTGGTCTCATTTTCTTGGGTTAGATCATACTCAACTCGGTATCCGGGGATCATAATATTCGGTCATCACGAATCTTTGGTATGTGCTGACCTCAGTTCCATACCACCAGTCTTCGTTGAAGAAAACTGTATCGGATACAGATATGTTTGATGTTACTGATAGTGAAATTATGGTCTACGAATACACAAAATAAAACTGTCTTGTTACTAACTTTAAAGGTAAAGTAGCATCGCCCTGATAATTGAGACAGCAAGCGCCTCTGAAATGTCGGTAATCTTCTATCAAACAACACAGCGCTGCTACCCAGAACACAGCCAATTTGCAGGGTAAAAGGTTTACAGTTTTAAAATAATCCCATCTGATATCATAATACAGTAATTTATTAAATGTAACCGTTAGAAGTATGCAAAAACTTCTTTGAGTGTAGGATTTGAGGTTTTCGCGATGGTGAGTCTCCTGGGTTCTACCGGACTACACGGTGCTATAACCCAGAAGACAGCTAACTTCTTTCATTATTTCAGCGAAGTTCGTCTGTTAACCATGCATTAATGTCTCTGTACTTTAATGTAGTTCTATTGCTGTTACTCAAATTCACAATCAAATACCAACCGCCAGTGTCGGCGAGTCTTAAAATTGTGCTTCGCAAGTTGACCAGATACCTAACGGGTTTTAGCGTCAACCTTTGCAATACACAGCCGTTATTTTAGGCATGTTGCTTAAACCGGAAATGTAAGGGGATAATGATTCACCATGACCACCCACGAGAAGAAGTAAGAAAGAAAGCGTTGTCTAATATCCGCAGAAACCGGAAATGACAACAATATTCACAAACAAAAAAGCCTCGACTACCGGTCTACGTGGACTTGAAAAAATACAGGAGGAAGTAGTAAGTTTTTTATTTAATATATTGTAAAAATCTGTTTAAGGTTAACTCAAGGTCATCTAGCAACATTCGCGCTATTTATGTCCAATACAGAGCCAATGCTACCTAGTTTTTAAACACTACACACATGAGCATGGAATGCGTGGCAGAAAGACTATAAATGTTCTTTAATATACCCTCGATTGAAAAAGAAAATATATTAACAAATCACCGGGGAATGCTAGCTGTAGTTAAGTGTGGTCACGTTTAGAAAAAGCACGTACATATCACAGTACGAGTATGATATATAGTCTATAGTGCTTATGCTAGGTAATGTTTAAATAAAAACAGAAAACAAATATAACCATTTCTGTTAAACTACTTCTCGAAATATTTACTTTTGAGATTAGAAACCACAAAAATTAGAGTTTATGGAACTAGACAGTTTCAAAAACGCAAGACAAATACGGGTTTTTTCTGGCTCCAAAGAGGCCATAGGTATCCCACAGAATGGAATAAATATATACGAAAATTCTTTCCTTTAAGAAGTAGTCAAGAGACTCACTCTTTACGTACGAGACAAGAAGTACTTATGGAAAACTTACCTGGTGTTATGAATATTTAAATAACATTTCGAAGAGGACGTTCCAAAATATTTCAGAAAACAACGAAACAATTAGGTACACATTTTATTAAGTGTGTGTAAAAAAATGAAAACATAAACAAATCCCCAAATGGAAAATAAATTGGAATTAAATTAATATTATCAACTGACATATTTATATCTACTTGAAAACAACTAATAGTTAACTTGAGATAAACCGTCCAATTTGCTATATTTTAAAGCTCAATTTAATTAAGAATTTTTCTGGGCTGTACATTTGTCTGCCCGAAATTTAACAAAAAAAAAATACTAAAACAACGCGGAACCTGCAAATAACTGAAAGGTCAAAAGAGAATTATTCTGAAGTTATAGAATGTTAGTTTTTAAGTGTAAGTACGGCAAAAGAAATCCACAAAAAGCACCAAAGTTTTAACTGCGGAAACAACTACACAGAAATAACACGCATTTTTCCATGGTTAAAAATATACGACAAACACATCAAACTACTTCGCACATTACTATTATTAGAATAAGAGGAACTTGTTTTTAAAAGCCTATTTCCACAGCGCCTCTCCTCCAGTCTGCGAGTAAGCACACACAACTCGATCGTATTTGCCGTAGCTAACAGACACCAAGAACCACTCACGACATACAGCAACTGAAAATTTCATGTTCAGTAGCTTTTCCTTCCGTTAGGTAGGCTTACATTGACGTTCAGTAAAAACAATTTTAGAGGAACTGGATATGAAGTACTCCATTAAAATACGTCACGCGATGATGGCTAAATGTCTAGAAAATCTTACGCCTACGTATTAAAAATATAGTGTAGATGGTTATGGTTACGACAAAAAATTAGCTAGGCCCATAAAATTATTTGTAGATTTATCTTGCTAAGAATTAATTTAAAGCAAAAACATTTTACGTGAAAACTCTAAACTTTAATAGAATAATCATAACTCTTAGATCAAAGTCCAACATGAGAAGCCAATAATCACTCAGATGATCAAGAAGTACCCCACTTTTATGGAGACCGCCACTGGTCAGATAAATCCAGTCCACACCCAAAATATCTTAGTTCCTCACGACTAATGTTAATATTATCTACGCAGCTACGCCTAGGTCTTCCAAGTTGTGTCTTTCCCTCGTGGTTCCTGCCCGAAATTTGTAAGCAGACAGAGGCACCAGTAATTTATAAGCGATATTGCTGTAGAATAAAGCTACATAAGAAAATAGCTGAAAAATTAATCTAAAAGGAGAATAAAATCAGTAATCTATAAGTGAAAACGGTGATGGGGAGAGCAGATTAGTTATAGGAGTAAATAACTGAATAGCAAGATAATACCGCCACTAGAAACGGTTATTTGGAGCTGTAAACGGCAAAAACCCGGTGTTGGGCGGACACAGACTTCTGCATAAGGAACTTCATAAATGATTGACTGATTTCAGAAATACATAATCTACACACACATTCTAATTTATATAAATGCATGAGGAATAATTTTTAATATAATTGAGTCTTAAAACACCAACCACGAGACTAGAAGTGTAGTATAAAAGGAAATCATTCTGAACTCGATAGTTTGTTGACTCTAAATAAAGAGAATCAGCTGCCATGTTTGAAGGTTACCTGAATTAATGTTATCACACGAAGGAAAAAGTTATTCATACCTCTGAATAGCCATTCAAATTAACCTGTGACCATTAAAAAAAATTCAAAAAAGAAGAAAATGTGATTAGGTAATACTACAAAGCTTCCGGTGCGATTATATTTAAGTTAAAAAAGTAGAGACAGAAGACCTTCAATTTAGGCTAGTAATTATTTTCCTTCAACACGTGGTATAAAAAGTCTCGATATATGTAACCTCTACAGATACAAGGCCAACCGGCTCGAGAGCTATGACCAGAATACAAAGACTATTAGCTTATTCACAGCACTGGCTTTGTGATTTTTTTTCTGTCTCAGAAGCTGATAGTTTACGATGATTCATTCAGTATATATTTGCTTTTAGTTGTATGGTAAGATAACTATAGGCTACTAAGCGAACATACGCCAACGAACAGTGCAGTGACCGAATACTGGCAAAGCTACACAACCTCTCTAACCAGAATTACAAAATCTATACAGTCTGCTGTAACGGAACTGATGTTTACTCTGAAAAAATTCATGGAAAATCTTTAAATACTAGTTTCTACGTAACTGGCCAATTGAGCACACAAACCCTGATATTTTTCTTCGAATTATACTTCAGAAGTTTAAGAAGCTGACTGATAGTTCCTTTTGGGAAACAAATGTTGAAACAAACTTAAACATACGTCTCTCGTCAGAAAAGTTTCAAGCGACAACAGCTTAACAGAACAATGGACTCGAACATTTTAAAAAGTTATCTATTACCCCGCATGTGTGCACAAGGAAAAGAAATATTTAAGTTCTTACACACACAATCAACATCAACTTCAAGGACTAGACCCAATGGTCTGATTTACCTACGGGAAAGTGCCACTGTTACCCTTTGAACGGATCACTGGGTAGCCTCAGAAAAGGCCTGGAATCGGTGGCGATGAGAAAAATTCCGTAAATCGACCTCCGGTCAACCAGCCCGTAGGTGGTCACTATAGTGAAGATGATGATGAAAGCAGCCACCGTGGCCATCACCTTACACTTCAACTCCCAGTCGCTTAATTTAATATTTCAAAAATAAAAGTAAAAATACGAAATATGATTTCTTTCCTTTACACAGTGCGTTACCTGAACACGTATTATCTTTAAACATGTTATAACACTTTCATGACAAGTGAGAGAACAGGCAACTTAGGTTTTAATGAGTGTTAACTGTGATTGTGGTTCCTCCAACCTCGAATTTCCCACAAGGCCTTGGTCTTGCCACCCGCTGTACGTAACCTTCGCGGTTGGCAAGGAATCGCTGTGATTATTTATTTGGGCCCAAGGTGAAAAAAACGAGGAAATGCCAAGGAGGTAAGGTAGTCGTCCTGATGTTTGACCCGAATACTGGCACGCCAAACGTGACCTACCGCACTCTGTGCATGCTACTGAAACGTATACTAGCTGACGTAATATCGACTCTACTTTCATAGAAGTGTGTTCCTGATTTCTCTGGTGCGTGGAAAGTCTGAAAATACGGCATGCCGTTAAAGAACTCATAAAATAGTTGTTGAAATTCTGCAGAGTCTGAAGTCACGACAGTTCTGTCCTCCAAGTTACATCAATACACGGGAAAAAACATATTTTTGTCAAGCAACAGTGATCGATATGAATGCTCTGAAAGCAAGAAAATTCTTACTCGGATCTGAGTTGCATCAGAATCAGAAGAAAGTTTCACCCAAACATTAAACCAAACTCCAGCACTTACGATGTGAGAGATATGTATTTCTGTATATTTCAAAAGAAAATCAAGTACTTACAGACACACAACACCACTCTCGCACGTTAATAAACAATTAATTAATCTTTACCCTTTACCATATAACAGATTGACCTTAACCGTAATTCACATGTTTTATGTGATAAGGACATATTGTCTTTAATAGAAACTGACATTTAATTCACAGTGTGACTTAACTAGCAAATTATGTCCGTGGCTTATTTTAATAAATTCTTCGTAACATAGTTATGATAACAGATATAAGTGGCAGATTTCTGTAATAACATGCGCGTTATTACTGATTTACACAGGTTCTTTTTATGTAAATGTTAAAATACCTACTACAAAACCAGTCGGTCGACTTAACAACCTCATCGAGTATGTCAATGATGATTTTGTTGCTTCTTAGTAAACACATTAGATATTTATCTTTATATAAACAGCATTTCCTGTTTTGTAGTCTGAATATAAAAAAGTGAATACATGATAATTTAATTTGAATTATTTCGCCGGCTGAGGAGATTTTAGATAACCGATTTGAAAGTTATGAAAAAATAAGTTCTACTGACCTGTTTCTATCAACTAATAGCAAAACAATTATCTAACACTACAATTTATAGAAGAGACACAGTCAGTATTATGTAACTCAGGGAGGTAAAACTTTTTCATCATTCGGGCCAAGAATATTTTTCCCGTTAAACCCAAGGACAAGAAACACCTCCTGGTATTATTTCTCGAAACTAATAAGCAATTATCATGATCCTTAAAACACTTATTCAGAAATCACAAATTACCATATAAATTGTATACAAATGTCCACAAGTACATATAATTTTAAATTTGTTCCTGTAACAGATTGTGCCCGACTCAAACTTTACCTCGAAAAAAAAAGAAGTTAAATATGAAATAGAGACAACTTTAAACTTTTACTTTTTAACTCTAATAAAACGATACAATCAATGTTGGGAATCATATGCACGTATTAATAATAAATAATTGCATCGACTGTGATCTCACATGATACAATTTATAAAATAAACATAATGCATCGCGCTGATGAACACGTACTAAGGAAGGCACAATAAGCCAAAACTCGTCACATGTTCAGTGGTTTCAGATGGAAGTACGAATTATATTCAAATTTTAAATGTTCATGTGTCGTTCATACATTTAACAGAGTGAAAGGCGAATTTAGTGCAACTGAAGTCCAATAAACACGTGTTTCTGATGGAAGTGTAACATGGAAGTCTCGATGTATGACATCATCTACAAGAAGGGCTTTTCCCTAGCCGCCGGCCACTTTGAGGAATCAAGAGACTGACATAATAAGCCTGCAGCCTGCATTGTGGCTGCAGATTGAGAACATGCAGCCTCCGCAGGTCATCCTAGCAAATAGAAAGCATTCAGTTGTAACAATGGCTGAAACAGGGATGGCCAAATGTAATCCTGCACATTGGCATTCAGTGCAACAAGAAATGCTTTTAGTTGCTGGTTAAATTTACGTCAATCGAAGAGATATTAAAAATAACAATCGTTATATGTCTCCATCCATCTTCAGGGCATCTAGCAAAACAAATGAAAAATTCTAATCTTACGTTTAAAGCTTGTTACTAAAACCACTGAGCTGAGAATGATTAGGAATACAATCACTATTTTATCAATAAAACAGAAGGGACTATTAGGCTAAACGCCCTTCCAGATCACAGATAACGGAACGACCATTAAATGATACAATGAACCGTTGGCAAGGAATACGTCAGTAATCAACGGCTGCAGCGTCCAGCGTGCCTCCAGGTAGCTGCGGACAACCGACACTGGGCTGGCCCTGCTTGAGGTTGGGCTAACAACTCATCATCGTAAAACACCAACAAACTGCATGCTTAAAGGTCACAGTAAAATCGTACATAGTTAACACGAGCAGGCGAGTGAGTAAAGACAGCTCAAAACTCGCAGCGCAGCAACGCTAGCAATTTTGTACCAATGGCTTGAAGTCGAGCGGTAAGAGGGCGAAGCCCTTTTTCGCGGCCCTGTGGCACGACGGCTACTATTAATAGGTCAAGAAATATACACGGGGACTCGGACGACACACAGAAGAAATTTCAGAGGCATGCAACTGACTTGGGAGAGATGAAAAATGCATACAAAATCTTAGTCGGAAAACCTGAAGGAAAGACCACTTAGGAGACCCAGACACAGATAGGGATCAAAGTGTGAATTGAATTCATCTGGCTCGGGATAGACACCAGAAGCGGGCTCTTCCGAACACCCTTGGGGTCAGCGACGGCGAAATTCTTGAATAGCTGAGTGACTATAGTCACCATTAATAACTATTAATGTACACCCCTAGCTGTAGACCTATATACCCAGGCCAAGTTCACCTTCAAAATATACCTTTTAAAGATACAGTCTGTCGGGAAAGGTTAGATTTAAAAATACCCTATCATCATTCTTCGAAATTCAATGAGCTGAAGCTGATGCAAAGTATTTCCGCCGTCAAGCATGCGAACTGAAACATTTTTGCAACAAAGATAAGCACAAAATTGTGTTCGAATTGCAGTCAGCATTGTTAAAACGTTATGGCACAATATCAATCATACATCGGCATTGGTTTTATACCATTTAGGAAGAATGGACAGAGATTGCTTTCCTCAATTGGCATTTCGTTAAGAGACCGAAAGGAAAAGAAGATTTGATATGACCAAATCAATTATGGTAATACCAATGACGTAACCCTACAAACTTCATGGTTGTGATGACTGAATCCTGGGTTATTTCAAGTTGCTGTTAAACTGTTATTGGCCAAAAACTTCGAAAGAGATGGATAGCTTAGATGTTGAGTGAGTAGGGATTTGGAAAAGTGTGACGATGCTGTTTTTCTGGCCTGTGATGCCATGTGTACTCACTGGTAGATACCGTTTCGGGGAAGCAATGGGAACAATGGTATCCACCCACGAGTCCACACACACAGCGCAGAAGAACAGCATCATCATCTTCACTGCCGTAAGAATCTCAGATTTCAAAGAATCATAAACGCACGTGTATGTACGTATATAGAGGTGGCGCTCTGTACTTACTTTCGGGAGGCACCGTTCGATTCTCGGCCAGGATATTAAATATTCTGGCACATTTTTCATGTTTTTATTTCAGTCTCTTCAGTGAATGTGTGCGTGCGTGTGCCTATGAAGCCTAAAAGCTATTTGACAGTTGTTTTGTCGAAAACAGAAGTATCAAAGAGAACAGATTGAGCTAGGATTGACGAAATAAACTGGGAAATTGAGGTACTTAATAATTTACAAATTTCGGAGTTAAACAGGTTTTTACTCGTAGCGTGGCTGGGGAGATGGGAAGTAAAAAACATTGACGGGGAAATTTCTTGGTAACCAGTAAATTTGAAACCCAAGACGTAAATTGCATGTAGAATAATACTAATATAAAATCTAAATGTTGTGCTATGGAACCGATTAAGATTTATGATTAAAATAAATGTTCAGAAGGCCATGTTTCCAAAGTCCACATGTTTTTGTATATTATCCGCTTAAAATTATGTGTAAGAATCGTGTAGTAATGATAACAGCGTAGTACTGCGAAGCGAAGTAGGCCTATATGTTACGCACATACAAACTGAAACAGACCATATCGACTTCAACACAAGGTTTTTCTCATTATTAAACAATTCGAATTATCTTCAAGTAAACATGGCAAAGACGAAAATCCAAACAAACGTTCACGAGGTAATCAGAATCTCAGCAAACTGTACACAAAGACGGCTCTTATAGCATAACATTTAATTGATATTACTAATTAGACACTAAATTCGTTTTTTAACAACTGAAGTCGGCTTGTACGTTTAAGACATCCGACCCACTGACGTTTCATACAGCAAAGAAAAAGATCAAAAATTAGTTTTAAAAATCAAGAATGCCCGTATCTCCACAAAACATATTTTTCCACGAAACATGAAATTTCCCGGCTATGATTCATAGCTCTCGATGCCCATCGGAAAATGTCAATGGCCACCCCAATACGATTACAGTCAATATCGTGTTCATCTTCATAGTCATGACGGATCAGATTACAGTCCGATAACAGCAAATGTAAAACGGGAAATTACATGTTTCCAATAAGCTAAAAATCCAGACTCTACGCAACACTTCAAACTTTATTACATACGATGTGATGCAAATTCTACTTATGCTATGCGCATACGTCGCAGAATAAAATGAGTTCCCTATTCAGAGTTGTATAAGAAATGTCACAGCAAATAGACATACTGTGATAAGAAGGCACCTGGTTTTGCGTATGCACGTCACACTGAAGCGATAGACTGCGGTTTCGTCACATCGAATCATTCATTCCTTTGAAACTACGCTACAGAGTTGCATAGCAGTTTCTTTCCTTCATGTGAAACCATATAATTAGGCACAAGAAATAAAGGCATGCGCTTGTGATTGGTAGTTCAGATAGAGGACTTGGTACTGCTTTACGTTGTATTTAGTTAGAATGCTGCGTCATGATACGTCATCATGATGAAGTTGATTTTGTCTGGATTAGATGGCGGAGAATTACGGACAAAAAAAACCTTCATTACTCATTAGTGTAATTACTAATGCGATGGTTACGCCACTGCTTGTACAAATCCAAGTACCTCGACTCTTCTGATTCAGTGTCGAGTTGGAATTAATTTTGTTACTAAGATAGTGTAATTGCGTCATATTGTGAATATTCTAACAATTATTTATTTCAATCCGTCTTATCACAATATTTAAAATTTCTTATAATTAAGATAATAAAATATCATTGATGTTCCATATCGATTGATCGATTTACATTTTGGAACATCCTTTACACAACATGTTTCAGTTTTTTATAAAACCATCATCAGGTGTAAATTATTTACGAACTTAAAACTCAAATATGATTCCATTTGGTGATGTTTCATGCCATTTGTTTTTCAATTTTGGGCGAGGTGTTGTCTTTTCTTAATTTTATCAGATGTACATATCGGTCTGTAAGTAGAAGATTGAAAGAAACACTAAAGAATTTGAAAGAATTTATAAAAGAATTTTAGAGAATAAAATGCAAAATATATAAATTATAGTTAGAAAGTAGCAGTAAAATATAAATAAAAATAATATAAAATAAAAGTAAATCTAAAATAAAACATACCTTAGATGTAGGAGTGATTGTTCCGATATTACTAATTATTAACATCTGTGAATGATATTTCAGGAATTTTTTGGAACCTTAACTTTAAGGTGACATATATCATATCATACTCAGTTCAATAGCATGAGAGCACAAAACCTGGCCTTAACTGAGTAAAACAAAGGCAGTAGAACCTGAAGGTTTAACGTGGCTAATACAAAAATCTGCCACTGTAGGCGATCCTGAACTATGTCCACCCACCAGACGCCTCATCAAGAAGCAAGCTGTATAAATCATGAAGTTCCTCTGATGTTCAAATATATAATCATTTTTTTTAAATACTTCGTTTCAAGATCGAACAAAATAACTGAAAAATTGCTTTATACGTTAAGCATTTTAGGAAGAAGGGCTCTTAAAACACGGATTACCGTCGGCTTTCATAAAAGATGGGGAATGTAATCAGTTTTTTTCGTAGGAGAAAAGGCAATCTCCTCGAGTGTGGCTGGACAGCAGACCGCGCACGTGTGTAATTCTAGGCGAAGTAGCAACAATCCCATCTCTGGGATTGGTGGACATTTTATGCGGATGCACAACACTAAGTATAAAAGCAAGAAACCAGCTGCTGTGATTGATTAACGTCGGACTGGCCTCCATTTAGACAAGGTGAAATACAAACAGCAATAAACACACGGTTACATATCGTGAGTTCGTTAAATGAAAACATCAAGAATACGTAATTCTTCGTTTTCCTTATGTCCTACTAATAAATGTCCACGTGTTTATTATAAGTTGCGGAAGATAAATGCTAAAACATGACGTACGCAAATTGCCAATCAAAATTCATAAAACTGAGCGATAGCTTAATCAGTAAGATTACTTGCTATGGACTGGGCAACGGAAGTTCGATTCCCGGTAGAGGCAGACACACTCTGGATCCAACATGTCGGTAAGGACTTTCTTTCGCGATGGAGTGAGACTATGTACCTGAAATCATTGTCCACCCTCCAGATGATACAGAAATAAATATGAAGCAGTGGTGGAATGATACAGATAGGAAAACCGAAGGACTCGGAAACAAACCTGCCACTCTCTTCACCACAAATCACCAATACACTCGCCTGAGCTACGGCACAGCCCTTGGTAAAGACTTCATCTGCGGGCCTACCTTACATAGATCCGTTGGAAACAAAAAGTGAGGTTCAGTTCTCGTGTCAATGATATTAATTTTTGTTATTTACATTGTCTTGACTATTATTGTTGTTGTTGTTGTTATAGTAAGAAATATATATAATTCCAACGATAATGCAGTCCGATTATGGAGAATTAGAAAAGTATAACGAAAAGAAATATGGCAGACGACAGCTAAGCCAAGACAAAGCACCTTCATTAAAAAAGTTATACTTTCGATTTCCGTTTTCTTAGTCACGGTTTCTAATTCTGCTCAAGGAACTGATATTTGTACGTTTCCACAAAACAACATATTCATCACCAACAGTCCACCAGTTTGCCACGATAAACATACTAGCGTATAACAGACATAGAAAAATTATATAAAATCAATAAAATGAGATTAATATCATAAAGATGAAACTTACTGTTTATGGTGGCCCTCCAAACAGTTACAGAACTTCTTATAAAGGAGCAAAAATCTGGAATAAGAAAGAATAAAACAAATTTAAGTGCTGTCTGATTTACAGAATGTGTTCTAAAACTCTTCCTGCAGAGATGGTGGATCTGAGAGTCTAAGAAGGATTTCTTTGGCACAAGTGTTTTAACCCCCATTCCGGGGGGAGTTTAGTTTCTTACTCAAGGGTTAAAACACTTGAATGAGACACTAAAGATTTTAAAACGCAACTAACCCCCTGAAAAAGCGGTTAGTTTAGTGTGTTACTTAGGGGGGGGGGGGGGGGGGGGGGGGGGTTGGTCAAGTGTTTTAACCCTCCATTCTGAGTGGTTAGTTTAGTTTCTTACTCAAGGGTTAAAACACTTGAATGAGACACTAAACTAACCCCAAAGGGGGGTTGGTTGCGTTTTAAACACGTGATCCCCCGAAAGGGGGTTGTTGGTCAAGGGTTTTAACCCCTCATTCGGGGGTTTAGTTTAGTTTCTTACTCAAGGGTTAAAACACTTGAATGAGACACTAAACTAACCCCCCCCGGGGGGGGGGGTTGGTCAATTGTTTTTAACCCTCCATTCGAGGGGTTAGTTTAGTTTCTTACACAAGGTTGGTTGCGTTTTAAAAATTGGCCAACCCCCGCGAGGCGCTCCGAAAGGAGCGTTCTGCTCTAGTAAATATAAATTGTACTACACGTCTTCCAAGTCATATCTTATGGAACAAAATTTCCTAGTGATTCTGACATGCTCGAAGATGTTTCCTCACAATGGTGTAGGACTACGGGTAGGATGTAGGAACACCAAACGTCGAGGCGTAATTATTAGCTCTCCTGCTTTGTATATGAGCAATTCGAACCTTGGTTATCCTGAGAGGTTTGATGTTTTCTCTCAACCCTTCCAGACAACTTCTAGACCCGTTACTTAAAATACGTCAGATCACGGCCTTCCACATCGTTTCGAATTCATCATTCACAATCACATTAACTTTCAACACTAGACGCTATCGTACAACTTAAGCAATTGAAAAAGCGTCGTTAAATAAACCATGACTCATGTACGGTTTAAGATCGAGAATAATCAATCAGCGCCTGCCCACTCACTGCTCCTGAACTCAGGAGAAACAGCTTCAATCACTCCCAGATATCATGCATAACCTATGAATTTTTCAAAAGCTGTTCGATTTTTCTTGGTCGCGACCGACTTTATAACTATTCGGACGTCATTTCTCCAGAATACATGCCTATTTGATAAATCTATACTATGCATAAGGATTGTTGTGTTGTCTAGAAAGTATTAATGTACACATTGTAAAGCAAAGGCACAGACTTCTAGAAAGCTGTCAGTCAGTCAATATATAGTTCAGAAATCTGCTATATGAGAATTACGTAATACCCAAACCACAAACTCGCTATTTGCCTTCTAATCTTTAAAAATTATGAAGGATAATACTGAAGACTAATGAAAAAGACGAAGGTAAATATAAACAATTTATAACTCAATCTACGATATTATTAAATTACGATGAAAATACAATACGGCACCGAATGAAAAAGAGTCTCACAAACAAAATGAGAGAGTCCATTTGAAGAAATTAGTGCTGAGAATTTGCTTCTGAATGTCAGATAATCGGGAATATACTGTATTTGGAAACGCAATTAAACATAGCCCAGTCCAAACTTAGGAATTACCTATTCGGAATAACAAATCACGAGGTTGTAATCGTACAATACATGTTAAGAGGGATGTCTATAAACGTACAACTTGCATATGGAATACCTAATACTGCAGGAGCGTGTGGAATGAAAAGCATTTCTGGGAATATTCCTTTCAAAAAATCCAACAAAGGAAGTGCTGTCACGGTATCGTAAATTGCAAAGCAAATATCTTAATATGTCTTAATAAAATATAACAAGTACAAATACTGGAAAATCCCCTTTTACTGTGCAAAATAATTATGTTAATCAGGCCTATTATTTTTATCCTTCAAGGCGCATTGTACCGTGTTCAGATAGCGTGATAAAGTCTGAAAGAGGCTATGGTCCATAACAATTATATAGTAGGTAAGCAGATTCTTTTGTAAGTTCCAAGACAGGATTGAGAAAACCCAACAAAAACTATCCAATAGCTCGGAAGAATCTCTCACAAGAAAATATAAACTCATCCAACTCATTCATACCGAATAAACAAAATTTTGGCTAACCTACACACGGTTAACTGAATTATCACATTTCTAAAGTATTCATTTCACAAAACAATATTTGGAAACTAACGACTAATCCCATTTACTTCTGACACAAGCAAAACTTATCTGATTAGGTATATCGGAATTGTGGATGATATGTTTTATTCGTCACACCACGAATAAAATTAAAATACAAATATAATATTTAAAACACTATTTTAAATATTATACAGATAAAATATGTAGACATCTGAGGCGAGGAATAATTTTTTATTTCGTCGTCTCAGGACCTGATAAGAGCTATTCAAAGTGCATTTATTTTAAAAGTTATTCAATATAAAATAAACTCTTACAAGACTAATATACACAACTTTCATCTGGAACTTTAGGAAGCAGCCCTACGTCCGTACAAAGTTTAAAATTCCGCCATAATTTACTCTGTAGGTCAAATTACACGTTGTACACATTCACATAAATTAAATTTTCTGAGTTAAAATCCTCCTCATCTGTGTCCACCGTTAACATTAATGTTGATAACTGGCTAGGATGATGAAGACAAACGGAAGTATGATGGCTGAGTAACTTGTAAGCTGCTGTCCAAGAGTAAACTAATGAAAGCCTCAATATAGTTTGGGTAGCAGGTCTCTCGGAACTGAATCAGCAAACCATGAAGAAGCAAGAACTAACTAATCGTCAGGGCAGCTGCGTTATGTTTCGATGGAAGCACAGCTAGATCTACGTGGGTCAACACAACCTCAACATCTTGAGCCAAGCGCTCACTTTCACTGTCCAGAAGGTTAACGGCAGGACATTTATAACGTCGTGCGGTCGTCCTGCTCGTTCTTATCGACATAAAATAGGTCTCATAAAATTTGAAGACATATACAGATATCTACATCAGACCAACCAAATTTCACATAGATTACCTTCAAGAATATTCATCAAGAACTTCTAAATCGATTCGAAAGGGTTCTGACAATGGCGTATTACAATCTGGACTACAGATATTTTCGACTTGCCGATCGCCTGATATTCTAAGAACACACGCTTCGAAGACCGGACCAGTCTTCGTCCACAGGTGTAGGAAAGGGGCCACCTACTCTGATGTGTCCGAAGAAAGAGGTAACCACGGTCACTGGACCAGAATACCATACGATGAACAAAGACCAAAAAGATAGTAAACCAGATCAAAAAAGTTTCATTGGAAGAGTTGAAAATGCAAGATTTTTATTACGTTTTACTTCCACAACAGAGCAGAAAACATGACGAAAAAAGCTACATTTTCTATCTATATTTGAGTTATTCCATGTTCTATTTCATCAAAAGTATGGATAATGTTAGGGAGGAGGGGAACGTGGTACCATAAAGATTGAGAAACACGAGTAATTTTTTCTTCCTTTAAAGAACAAGGCCGAAAGCGACACCCAAGAAGCGGGAAGTACCAATACCAGGAAGGAGGAATCTGTGCAAAGGACATCATAAGATTAATACTGTTAGGTTAGATATACAAAACCTATAATTAGATTTAACCATGATATAAATGCATAATACTCGTTTCAAAGTAAGTGCCAAGGCCATACCGATCGCTTTAGGCAAGGTAAGGTCGTTCGTTTTATCACTCTTTAACACATTATAACAGAGGTGAGGCATGCAAACACTATTTCATGTTGGAAGTGAAAAACATATCTACTGTAATATTTGTATGTACAATTACGATGACCAACCTAGACAATATATAACACGGGATGATTACGACTTGGGTAAAGTGACAATCTAGAAAGGTCATGACACCGACTTTCAACCTGCAGGTTTACACAAACGAAAGTTAATCTCTTTACAAAGGAATATCGAGTTTCTCCTGCAATACTTTACAAGGGTCTCGAGGAAACTTTGAAGTTGAGTCTTCCAAATATCCAATAAATTAATAAAAAATAATTAATCACTCTGTGGTGCATTTACCCCTACTGACTTCTTTTGAAGTACCACGTCCTTTAACAGTAGACACAAGCATGAAACGAGATGAATTACACAACTACGCGTATAATGAAATGTACTACTACAAGCTAACCTTCAAACTTAAATGCCTGCAATCCTTAAATTAAATAAATCTTTACATGAAATTAAATGTTTAAAAATTCAATTTCTGGGTTGAATTTATACACCCTTGTTGGATCCATATAACGCGACGGACAATGTCCATAGAAAATAACTTACATGACAACTTCCCTTTCGGTTAGAGATACGCCTCGGTTGCAATAACGCCACATGAAGAAGGATTTTTAGCTAATCTGCTAAACTTTCTCTGTTTAAATGCACTTACTGCGAATAGAAAGTTGGAATGTCCATTGTGAATTTTACATTGAGTGCTCCAGGCTATAAGTTCACTTTCTCGTAAACGCACTGCATATGATTTAGCCTACATTAAGGCTTGTCCAGTCTTTGCCAAGCCAGAGACACACTAGACAAACAGATCTAAGCTTCTGAAGGGATCAGGGTACGGATTTCTTTTCCACAGTTCCTCCCTTCCCCCGTAAAAAGTGCCAGTATTGCTAAGATGGGGTGAGACCATGTCTCTATGGAACTGCAGTCGCTAACACCCATTGTCCAACCCCCAGATGAGCAGCGGTGAAATGATACTGGCAGCGGAAAACCTTGCAAACATTCGTGTACCAACAATCACGGTTAACGACCTAATAACAGATTATTTTTATGGGAATAAGTGAATGAATACGAGTAAAAATGTAGACCTGTGTGAAGTTGAACATTACAAGTATTTTAGATATTTTTTTACAAATAGGACAGAAAAATAGCTATTTTTTTTATTTCGTATATCCGTAAATTATTTCTTTGGTATTCGATAACAAGGAATGAAGACAAGCGTAATTTGTAGTGACAAAAGTTTTTGTTACAGAACACCAAAACATTTAACGGTACACTATCAGTTATTCTGTAGAGTCCCTGTTGCTGATCCTTATTACTAGAAGATATGACGGAAAGGCCTCTAATCTCACTGACAAACTGGACAACATGGTGGAAAATTTTTGGGTCAGAAGATGGAGACAGTATATTTCTCAGAAATGTTAGTATTTATCTACGAGTCCACATGGCGTCACAACGCAGAACATCGACATTAATAAGAGACAGGATGTTCGTACACCCAACGCCACTTGATTATTAATTTATTTATTACTTGTTTTGGAGGGGAAAAAAGCAGTGTACATCACACTCCATCCAACAACCTTTCAATAATTATAGAAGTGTATATGACTTGAGGCTTTCGCGACGACTAAATGCTTGTTGGACTACTGCCCCATTTTGACGCGGCTTATCACCCTAGGGGATTTTGTTGAGTTATAGAAGTAATTTACCCTTAAACAACTCAAGTTAACATTTCAGGCAATCAAATAAAATTTTATCATAACTACATGAACTTAAACTGCCTTAAATTTGTATAAAGCAATACAATTTCACATTTTAAAAAGAATAATCTAACAATGTTCCCGGCTTCCACCACTTCATTTATGAATCTGCCCAGATTTCAGTAGGTCGGCTCAGTTTTGAAATCGCAGGATTCGGAAGTCACTAGACTTTATATTCTTCCACTTACCCAGAGTTAGCAGAACAAAAAACGTTTTTAGAGCCAGCCGGGTTCGGCAGCCACGTTCCCTGCCTTCTAAACCATTCAAGACCTACAGATTTTATTCCACAATTTACCTGAAGCGTCCTGCAGAAATAAGCAAACATCCTAATACGAGCTGATGCACTGTCCTCGCATCAGAATTGCGATTTCGCATATGAAACGTATGGAAGTAGTGTGCAATGACAGCGCGGAATGAGGCGTTACAATTCGTAGGCAGAAATCCTGGACTAGAGGCATTGAAGAAACTGACACTTGAACGTAAGCAACAGACGGCATTAGAAGATAGTTGCAACACCATTTTTTACGTACACAGATGTCATAAATAAATACCACGTTGCCAGGAGTGGCAAATGGCCATTACTGCGCCGGCAGACCATTAGAATTGGACAAATATAAAATAAGGGTTTTACTGTATAACACAACATCATAATAATAAAAATGATAATAATTCAAGTATTTTTATTAGTGTGCTGCATCAACAGCCAGAAGGCCAATTACAGATACAGCACAAGACAAGACACAAAAACACAACAATTAATATAGTAAAGTAACAACAACATATCTTAGCATTATGGAGCGATCGTTCGGGATAATAATAATAATGAAAGACATGACTTCTAGACCAAGATTTTCTACTGCTTACCAGACATCAAATTTTACTTAGATAGCCCTATATATATATATAGACTTAAATATATAAACCTACTGGGGAAATACCGATGCAGCATCATGACAATGTTTAAAATTCAAGTTCAAGAAAACAGTTTCAGTCTAATTCTCGGGAAAAAATCCAGCGTGCTTGTAAAAATCTAAAATTTAGGGGAGGGAGAGAAGCGAAAGGAAGGAATGTACAGAATAAAATAAGCTGTAACACATGGGGAAAATTGCAGTATTTTTTTAATTAACACAAATCAACCTTAAGCAGAATGGCTAGAATCGGAAAACTAGTAAGTTCGCTTTCGAGGCGTGACGTATCTCTGACGTCTATACGTCTATAGCGCTGATTGGTTGAGCTTTCAAGTAAATTGTCATGTGTTTAAACTGTAGCCTCCAATGTGAATCTGGGTATCACACACAGCACATGGCACCAGAAGAAACACGCTGCTAGCTTCGTACGAATCTACACGTGACCTTTCCGGTTTTGTATCTCGTAGCCAAGTGGATTGTGATATATATCAGTACAGTGTACATATATTTAAGTGAGAAAAGTTCGTACTTTCATTCAACTCTCCTTTCATATGAGGTAAAAACATCGGTGGACATTTGTTTATAAAACAGTGTATACGTGTGCGGAGAAAAGCAAACGGACTGAAATTCACCGACCTCTAGTATACTGGAAATTTTGTCTGTCTGACGTAAACGAAAATTCAACTCCATTTCTACGCAATTTGCATAACATTACGGTAAGTTACAAAGGCTTCACACTTAATTTTGATGACATATTACACTAATGAAAATATTGATCACAGAATAATTAAATTTAAAACCACACGTTGTAAAATTACTTACATCACTGTCATACGTGGGGGCGGGGATGGTTGCCAAAGTTTAAGAGTTACAAAAAAATCTTTTGTAAATTTCTCGTCTTAAGAACATTACTGTACAATGGAAGGAAGCGCAAACTTATAATTATTATCATTAATTAAATCTTAAAAAAAGGGAACTACTTTTAACGAAATAATCACAAAATGCGAGTTATTGTCAATTAATTCACTTTCTAGTGAAGAGAAAGAATACAGTCTACTTCATTACAGCCGTTGCTGGCACGTGCTACCGATGAATATTAGGAAACTTCTCTCACATACATATGTCAAAACACACTGACCTTACAGGACAGGGGCCAAACAGTAAAACACAAGTAAGATTTGAGGTTTTCACAGCGGTGAGTATGAAGATTTCTGTCATCTGGGTTGTTGCGCTGTGTAGTCTGGTCGATGTTTACCAACGTTTCAGAGGTCATACTGCCCTGATGACGGAGGCAGTATGACCTCTGAAACGTTGGTTAACATCGACCAGACTACACAGCGCAACAACCCAGATGACAGAAATCTTCAGTAAAACACAAATGTAAAGCAAATGGCAACAAATCGTAGAATTAACTGACAGTGTATCAGTTGCAAAGGTTATTAAGCATCGAAATAGATATAGGGTGATAGTGTACCTTGAAATGTAAAAAAGAGGAAGCATGTATGGCCTTTTGTATGTAATCAGCAAGACAGAAAAAAACCCACACAAGTCACGATCGCCGGCAGTCTGACCAAGATTCGAACGGCTGAGTCCCAAATACAAATCCTCTGTGCAATCCTCAGCTAATTGGCTCAACTCCATCTAAACGTTCAGTACGATAATTGATAAAATAATACGGAATTCACTATCAGTAAATAAACAAAACTGTAGCCTTTCTAAGTATCAATATTAATTGAAGAAAGAAACCGAGTACGCATGCTACCAGATGCCGGCGGGAGAACAATGAGAGTGATACAAATTAGCCTTTCAAAACTCGATGATAACTATATGCTCCACCTACTTCAACAATCAACGACTCTTCAATTTGCATTTATAGGTCTTATATGATTGTCAGTGTAAAAAGGTCCTATTTCCTAAAACAGGATTAACCAGTTGATCTTTGTAACGGGGAACAGTTGTTTTCTTTGCGGTACGGCCTGAATTATTTAGACAAGCTTCGGCTTCAGAGGGTTAATAAGCGAAATACGTAGCAAAATCTCGGTCGACAGATACGTATTTTAAAACACCTCCATGCACGAATGCTCAGGAGCAACATCCTAGACCTATATAGGGAGGGGGAGAGAGTCAGACATGGTCGGTGACAAACTAATAGCAATCAGATGCGCATGAGAAATGCTGAGTAGCACATCCGGAACATATATATCTAATCTGCCACAGCTAACATTACACGTGTTCCCACGGAGAAGAGATAAGAAATATGCATTCTGACTACCCCTGATGTTTTTAAATTAGGTACGACATACAGGTTGTTTAAATTATTACAATTTACAAAGTCTGATGTCTGCCGGCATTGGAACGCATTCAGATTTTTAAATCGCTTCCGTTTAAAATTTGTGCATGAATCAAGTGTTTTAAATTCCATGTTAATGTCTGTACGGTCTTTAAGATTGCTACTTATAACACAGAACTTCAATTTTAACATAAGTGTCAGTCCAAGATAAGGATACAAGGGGTTAGCAGCCATTGATGAATCTCCACGCTCTGAGAGGAGTTAATATTTACAAAATATGCTGAGTCAATAGGGGCTAGACGTTTATGTAGACTATAAGAATGTTCTTAAATATTTAAAAATGTTTTCGATTAAGGATTTATAGTTTCTAAATTCGAAGTAAATAACTGAAATGATTGATAATCATCTGAAAAAAACACGAAAGTGTATGAATACACCTGACGACAATATTAATAGATTCACTAACCCCCTCAAAGTATACAACACATCTGTCTTTGGTGCGTTATGTGTTGCAGCTCGAATTCCAGTATAAACTGTTATGTTCTCCTGAGACGCGTAACATATTTATCTGAGTTGGCGCATATGTAGTGAACACGTGTTCTAAGCACGTGCCCCAACATAAACAGAAATTATGACAGACGGCAAGTATCTTAAATGCCTTGTTATTCCACTGTTAGTTCTCGTCAAATATGAGACTTACTAAATTAATATAAACGTAGACTGCTGTTTTCTGAGTTGTTGCGCCGTGCAGTCTGGCAGATGTAAAATTAATGCAGAATTGTAGCTTTAAAATCTAAATCAACGAGATCACACATGAGACATAAGCGCAGATAGGAGGATAATATCAAAATGGGATCTTGCGTAAACAGGATATCATGGTCTGGACCAAATTCATTTGGCTTAGGACAGGGACTAGTGGCGGGCTCTTGTGAGTACGGCAATGAGCCTTCGTGCTTAATAAAAGGAGGATTACTTGGCCAGCTGAGCCACTATTACCTTCTCAAAAAGGAAACTGTTTTGCGGAGTTAGTTAACACTACTTAACGAGATGAAATTAATTATTCATCATTCAAACGAATTTGTTGCCCAACCTTCTGACAATTTTGCAATTGAGAGAGGGAGTGACGCCAAGTATCCAACTATTAATTACTGTAAATCCAAGTGTCCACTGGAATAACAGCTTAAATTATACTGGCTGATAATTTAAAGACCTGAACAAAAGAAATGAATGTTTATAAAAGGTTTCTGAATCTTATAATTTCAAGCATTCATGAGAACACCTGTATATTTAGTTCAACATTCTAGCTCATGACCTTTCGAACAGTGAAATTAATACGGTAGTGAAGTTAAGTTGAAAATATATCGACCACCTTTTGTCCAGAGCTGTATTTCAGCTCGGTCTCAATCCATTCTGCATCTGCCAAAAATATTACATTTAAAAAAATCTATCCAAGCAGGTGAAATGTCAAAATGAAACGAAACTTAGAAATTTAGACTGTGCAGGTCTGAACGAAGCGGCATTTTCAATTGGAACAACCATGTACAGAATAACAGACCGCACGTCGGTTGTGGGATCGTAAAGTTAGGGGCGCAGGGCGAATGTGTGTCTGCAGTTTGTTCTGGTGTGCATCCATCAAACCCTGCATCACCAGAAAGCGGAAGCATTTGAAACACAACTCATCAGCAACAGCTCCCGACTTCCAAGTTGTCCCCCCCCCCCCCCCCCCCCATTCCAAAAGCTGACAGTCAATGCCACCCAGACCCTCGCACAAAGACATTCAGCCGCTTCATCCCTTGCAAGTTGTGAGGGCTGCAGACACTACTACGCTTCAGCGCATCGATTCTTTAAACCAAGTGACGCATTTAACAAATAAAAACTATAAAATTAACTTAATGGAGGAGAGTCCTTCTTAAGACGCGAAAAGCCTCCGAGATGGCCAAAACATTTGCAGCCTTTTATGGAAACAGAAGAGTCATTACTATATTTACAAATGGCAGCCACTGGTCCCTATCCTGAGCCATTCGAATTCAATTCACACCCTTCCACCATATTTCTCGAAGATCCATCTTAATATTATCCTCCCGCATAAGCCAGGGTTTTAGCATCTTCCCTTCAGGTTTTCTGACCAAAATGTCGTATAAGTTTGTCATCTCTCCCATACGTGCTATATAGCCTACCAATCTTATGTTCTAGATTTGCCATTCTTAATAATAATTGGTGCAAAGTACCAATTACGTCAACGTTACGTAATTTTCTCCAGACGTGTTTCTTCCTGCCTCACTACCCTGTTCTCAAACACGGATGTTCTTCCGTTCATGTGAGGGATCAGCCCATCACAAGGCTTCGACCTACACAGGACAGCACAAGACCATCGCTTATGCTTGGTTGGATTTGAGGTTCTCACGGCGATGAGTATGAAGATAGCTGTGTTCTGTGTTTACAGGACCTTGCTGCCTCCATCACCGCCATGATGCTGATGATGGAGGCAGAAAGGACATCTAAAAAGTTGGTAAACTACCAGAGTAAGCGGCGATACAACGCAGAACACAGCTATCATCATCTGTTTTGTTGAAATTCAAACCCACGATCCCAGCCTTCCAGCGGTCCAAGATCATGCACGAAACTGTGGTCGGCGACTTCTACACAATCTGAGGTTAAAATGAAAGTGACTGCAACTCTGTTATTACTTAAATTAATTACAGTACCAAAATATCCCACTCATCTGATCAGATTCCGCTTTCCCTGTGTTTCAGGATGAAAGTTTTAGAGAGATTTAATTATAGACTAGACTAGAAATAATTATTTATACAGGCGTTTAAAAGTATTGCGAAATCGGATGATCGTAAGTACATGAATGGATTAGAAACCTCTCTTTTAATAACTGGATATTACTAATGACAACTTGTAAATCGGGGTCAGGTGTCTTCTTGTATGTGTCACAGGAAGAAAGGAGAATGTCTTAATCTATCCATACATCTAACTTTATCCCGGCAACTTTCACTTGGTATATTTATATACTCGAGTAGGTTAGTTCTCTAATTTCACATCGACATTTTGTACATCAAGTAAGTTACCTTGCCGCTTCCACTTTTCACTTCGCCAATCTGACCGTCATCTTATGTCTACCGAAGACACTTTCTACTGAACCAACATCTAGGCGGGGAAATTAATGAAATTTACCTTGAATTAACACTTGACTTTCTGCCGAGCAAATAAAAATTACAGTGCATTTTTTTGTAATATAATAAGGTAATGAAAGCTCTTGACCACTCAAATACTGGGCTCGCAGATTCGAATCCCACTCGAGGTATCTATGTTCGCGTCTGACTTGTGTCATGTACAGGTAGAGGCGTTGTAGAGAGTTCACCGCCAGTTCGAGGTGCCTTACCAAATGTCTAACGGAAGTTTTGAAAAAAACTAGAATATCCCCAGCAGCCCGAAGCTTCGAGGAGCTGTAAATACCATGAAAAAGAAGTAATAGAAGAATAAACACTACTCTGGAAAAGGAAATATTTGTAATCATACAGCCAGCATAATAACAGTGAAAATAAATGCACATTCTTCGTAACATCTGCAAAAGAAGTCGTGCCAAGCGTACAACCATTATGCCAAACATTCAATGTGACTATGGGTAGGACAATGACTGACAAATGTAGGACACCCCATTTATACAGAGTGGAACAAGCAAGGTAAAGAAACCCTCTGCTATGAAGACAATGCGTAAGATTAATTTTATTGAAATCTGTTTTAAAATATCGACGAATCGTCGGTATTAGTTTTCGCCCGTTTCTTGTTGAAAGCTTCTCCTCAAGAATTATTCAAGTTGTTAACAAAAATTAAAAGTCTAGGCTACTTTGAAACCCAATACAGAAAATATGGAAACAAATTAAAAGTGAAAAAATAGAATGCCTTAAAATATTCTACAAAAGTTATCAGTGTACCGAATGAATTAACCAGTAGCCGCGCGGCCTCGGGCGTGAGCCTTGATTGCTCGGACATCGGGATCATGGATTCGAATCCCGATCAAGGTATGGCTGTTTGTCCTCTGTAGGTAGAGGCCTTGCGATGGACTGATCACTTGTCCACGAGTCCTGCTTTCTACATAGGAATACTATGCTTCTTTCTGGCTAGTATCCATAACTCGTGTTCCCGTTAACCTTACAAAACCGTAGAACAATAATCAACGTGAGCTCAGATTAAAAGACGAAGAGATTTCGAAGTAGAACAAAATCCTTCCGGGTGGTTCTTTTCGTAACGAATTCACGTACTATTTCGTGATATCAAATGTCCCGAGTCTGTGTTTTCTTGACCTCTATGTATACGGTCGCGAGGTCGTTATTGACAGCAAGAGTAACGCAGTTAGTGGATAATTTCTAACTAAGCCTGCTTATTTTGGGCGTTACTGGTTTTTAAATAACTTATACGAATCACTGATCTTCTAATTTAGCTTGCGTAAAAAGTCGTTCTTGTTTCCTGTCCCTTGCTTTTTAATTACTGCAGTCCTTTAGAAGTATTAATCCGAGCGGATATTCTGGAATCCAATTTTTGGAATGTCGGGTAATTTGGTAAGCCTTGTGTTACAAATAGAAAGTTAACCTTTCAAGAACACGATTTGTCGTACGTTAAATTACAAATAAAATTTAAAACAAAGTGCAGAAAACTTCTGGCAGACTGAAGTTGCATGTATCAGCATCTGAATAAGAGTCCTGCAGACTAGCACGAACAAAAGCTGGCAGTGAAGGAACATGCCCCTCGATGCTACTCAATAGGAAAGGAATGAGGAGAGCGAGCAAGTACATCAATCATCTCGTACAAAGAGAGCAAGAAGTAGCAGATCTGGCCAGACAGCCTGGCGACACGACCGGTTGGTTCTCTCTCGCCACAGCCGGAGAGCATACAAAGCTCAGGATCTCCCAAGGGCAAGATTCGTTTATTTTAACCTCATTTTGTACTGCCTGACAGCAAATGTATGAGATGAAATGAAACGTGTTTAACAACTTAGCTAACTCTGGGCAAGGATCAACCTGAAACGTCTATCTAAACTTCTTGACGATCTGATATGTCTATTACCGACAAATCAGACGCGAAAAAAACAGCGTTGTTCACACATAATGCCTTTTCTTACTACTAAAGTTCAATGGTGTTAAATAACAGATATCCAGTATTTACGAAAAATGACTGGATTTTACTAATCGAAGTAGGCTGTATTAAAATACGCTTCCTATGGTCAGCCACTTTATAAAACGATTTGCAGAATTTTACCTGCACAGAGTACCAATGAGTCACAAAAGTAAGAAAATTTTTATTTTTCGTCTACTAAGTGTTAGCCGGGCTAACACGGCTAATTGGTTAACATGAACGCACCATCCCTTAACCTGAAACTCTGGTATCCATCATTGCCATCATGATAGTTTGGAGGAACAGTGCCGGCGTACAGTATATGCTAGGACAGATTACGTATTGACTGTGTCCACCATCAACTATATACCTCAGTCTGATATAAATGAGAAAAAACTTAAATTAACGAATGGAGAAATTTTCTTTGGTCACTGTCTGGTCATTTGGTCAACGTCGGGATAAACAAGACACGACATGTCGGAATTTGTTAATATTACTGTCTTTCCATAATTCTCTGCTGAGGTGCCATCATAGTGATTAATATTTGAGGTTTCATTGCGGTGGCATGTTCATGTCATTTTTTTGTACTAATCCACCTTTCGTCTATTAAAGTGTTCAGTGACACGGCTAACATTATCAAAGAAGACAATCAAAACAGTATCTGTCCCGTCTAACTGATGATTGAGACATTGCCAGCCTCCAAATTGTCGTACATATTTTTCATCCGTACAATATTCAGTGTCTCAATACGTTTCTCCCATGGTAAATGATTGTTTGGAAACAAGTGGAATCAAACATTTCTGCTTTAAGATTCAGCAACGCAACATTTTTGCCCACACAATGCATTCATGGATTTTTTATGATTTTCAGAATAAACACAGATTATTTCCCTTAAACAGCGTTAACCAATTGATCTTTGTAAAGAAGCGGCATTGTGTTTTCTGTGCGGTAGGAACTGAAACTTTAACAAGGTGGATATTCCGTATTATAATCTTTTTCGAACATCTGTATTTTCTGTATAAACAAACTGAACTTCGGCTCCAATGAAAAATACACATGCAGAAATACGAGAATCCAGTTGCGTTGCAATGTGTCATACAACTAAATTGAGTTGAAATCTGTTCGTGACCAGCATTTATGCCAATTGTAAAATGCCTAAGCACTTGGATATAAACATTCAAATTAATCTAGAAGACAACAAAAAAATTACGCCTAATAGGAATATTTCACTGGAAAAAAGATGAGGCAAAAAGTGAGAGAAAACTTGAACTGCGTTTCCTTTAATGTTACCACAACTATCTGGATTAAATATTCTTAATCAGTGGGTCTAGCGGTTTGTCAATTTAATTGGTAATGTAACCGCAAATGTGAATGTGCAAAGAAAATAAAGAGTCGAATGTTGGTTAAGAAGGAAGGAAGGGAGGGACAGAGGTTCTGAAAGTTACCAAGACACTATAAAAGGACAATATATCCATGGTGGCGCACCTGTTCAGTTAAGTCACACACTACTCTGCTGGCAAAGAGCAGCTTGTCCAAGATTCGTGCGCTGCATACAAAACATGAGACCAGTAACAACAATAAATCAACAGTTAAACATTAACTGGTGTTCAGGTTCACAATGGGTTCGATGGCATGACATGACAAAGACTGATCGGACATAAAATGAACATGTAATTCCACAAATAAGAACAAATATACCCAAGATCTATAAAAACGTAGTACTAGGCCTAAAAAGTATTCTGACAATTTGGTCTATGAATTTGGAACGGTGGCTGTCCTTTCATATTTCGATATTAAGGATGTCAAGTTGGTTAATTTAAACGTGGCCAGTATTCGTCCTGCGGACTGCATAATGCTGTCTGTTTTGCCGATGTGATTAAGAGAAAAAGCATGTAAACAGCCAATAACAATTTTTGGACAAATTACAGACAAGTTTCCTGCTAAGTGAATCCTGATTCTTAGACTAACGATATCGTATCAGCTGCAGAGGTCAGATCCATAAAGCGTCAATTTACTGAGAAATGCATTAAATGGCACAAACCCATAAAGAGATTATACGTATTACAAACAATATTATAATACACACAGACCTATCTGGTTATAACAACTAATTTGTTTGCATATTAAAAGGCGTATTTTTTACACGTCACAGTTTGCAACTGAAAGTGAGCAGGTAGGATTTAGTATATAAAGTAGTGGTTCTCAACCGGTGTGCCGCCAAGCTTTGAATACAAGTATAATTATATGAAACTAAATATGTGAATTAAAAATCAAATAATTTTAAGAGCATGTTTAGGTGATTAGTTAAATTTAATCACTTTTCTGCTTGACGATAATTTTATATCTTATACCATAAATGACATCACTTTAATAAATATTTAAGTCTATATTACACTCCCTTTTACACCTAACTAATTAACTAACTAACTAGATGGCTTACGGAACCTGAAGGTTCATCAACGAATTAACCAAAGCCTTCCACCGGTCCCTGTCCTGGGCCAGCAAAATCCAATAGCCTTTAACTCCCATACATCCCGCCTGACATTATCCTCCCATCTACGTCTAGATCTCCCCAGCCGTTATTTCCCTCAGGCTTCCCGACAAATACCCGGTCCACACCTCTTGCCCCATCCATGCTCGCCACATGCCCTGCCCATCTCATTCTCGTTGACTTAATCACCGTGACAATATTTTTGGAAGAGTACAAATTTTTAAGTTCATCATTATGCCCTTTAACAACTGAATCATTTATTGTTTTAATGATAACACAAATCACATATTGACGTACGAAATAAACTGTATTACGCTGTCTTATATTCAGATACTGTCGCAAGGTGTATGGAATTACGAAGACTACCATGTTGTACATTAAAAGAAACATTAATAATAAAAAACACCTTCCCAAGAAAACACTCCTCCAAGCCTTATCGCAGCTTGTAGCATTGCCATATCTACAATTCCAACACTAACTGTGAATGGACAGATGAAATATGCCAGCTGAATTACGGTTTGGTGAAGTAACGCCAATATTCTGTGCACACGGTGCAGATAAATTACACAAATAGCTATAAATACAAGTCAAGAGCCTGTGAACTGCTTTATTTCCTAATTCGAATCGTCTCATTCATAAGTCTCAGGCAAGCTTGTACATCCGCATATATGGTTCCAAGGATTGACAGCCTCCTATCATTTATGACGACGCAATATAACCGCTTCAGAACTGATAAGCAGGCCTGCTAGTTCATTGGTGAAGCCCAACACTCACAATTTTCCCAGTGTACAATGAGACCAAGAGTTAAGATTAGCACTCTTGCTTCGTATTCGGGAAGACCCGGGTTAAAACCTCGGTCCAGAGACTGGTAATCCTGACTGACGTCTCTGGTGGTTTTCCACAGCCCCTCGAGGCAAATACCTGGATAGTGCCTTAAATTAGGCCACGACTCCTTTCACATATTTCGATGCTATATATTCTGAGCTACTCACGATGTAGTTAAATAAACCACAGACAATTAAAAATAGACAAATGAGTGACTCGTAATAATGCCCACCTACAAAAAAGAACATTCACTAAGTCTAATGTGTCTGCTGTAATTCTGAAAATATCAAAGCTTGGGTTCTTAGCATTATGACCGCCCTTTGTCCTTGGAAATATAAGTTCGTGACCTGCACAACTTCAGCCTTGTCCACCGTCGTCGTTATCATTGACGTAAATGGGTTCCATGTTTTGCTGCTCGAGAACTAAGCTACACTATGAGGGTTGTTAGTAACACGGAATTGGTAACAACAGAAAACAACATGGACCAGCTACAAAGAACATCAACATTACTCATTCTATCACTGAATGGAGGATCGTATTAAAATTTGTTCGTTATCATAAACAAAAACTGGCAAAATTATTACTGTCTGCCACTCATGCAGTTATTTGTGCTTACAAAGTTTATTTATAGATGTTAATACAATGTTAGGAATACAGCATGATGGCAGCAGACCCGGATCTTTGCCATGGGTCAGTGAGGAGGTAAAATAGCCAAGCAGTGACGTAACCACGACCAGAACAAGGAGGGCTCTTGTCTCGAGCATTGAATCTCGCACATGTGCCATGAACATGACATGACTTAACACTTGATCATGACGGAAACATTCCACAGTAAACCGTTTCAAACATAGGTCACATATTCACCGCACGAGCAAGGAATATTTCAAACATGCTTTCTCCTAATACTTCTTAATGAATGACGCAGATCAGAAAAGAACCCGCTAGCATTATACGGTGTCGTCATACATGCGTACGTAAACAATAATTGAAGAGATTAAATAAATAAAATACGCAAATAAAAAATTACGTTTAGCACGAGCCTGTTTGCCCTTGGACACGATAAAACACACTCCAACCACGTTTCGACTAGTTTCGGGCCTGTGTGTTTTGCTTAGGCATGTATGACTGACAAGCCTTCTGAAAACATACACCAACAAAATAAAAACAGTTTCTCTAGCTGTTTTATGAGGGCTGAAATTTTCACGACGATGATAGTGTAAATTGTCTTCTGGGTTGTGATGCCATGAACCAAAAGATACGCAGTTTCTATACTTATTCACTTCTCAAAAATACAACTGGTGTCTCTGCCAGTCATTATGTATGGTAGTGGAACATGAATCCTAAGATCACAAGATCAGCAAAGAACACAGAATACAAGCCTAAGGTTTCTGAGATGAATGTTAGGAATTACACTGAGGGAAAATACTAAGAAGTAAAGAAATACAGTAATGTTTACAAAAAGAAACTATAACAGAAGATAATTCAAAGACGATTATTTTCAACATAGGGGACAAATGTCAGCTGAACAATGACCGTGGCTGGCAAGTTTAACGTGGCAGCATTGGTGGGCGAAGGGAACAATTACAGCAGTCTCGAGACGAGATCTTCTGCCAAAGTCTTCTCACGAAAGAAGAAATTAAGTACGAAATTCTTTTCTGTCTCGCTGCATACATGGTTAACATTCAACGCTTGTTTTAATCAAACTCTTCTACAACTCCTGGCAAATATCACCCTTAAAATAAAGCAAAAATTCTTTATTTGTCTATCACACTGATCGCGCGTTTGAATCCCGCTCGGGGCATAAATGTATGTTACGCGTTTTACTCTGCTGTGTTCTGTGTTAAGTACAGACCTTGCGATGGCCAAATCCCCCGTCCAAGAAATCCTACTAATGTCAAGGTGATTTACAGTTCTATAATTCGAAACTGAAAGAGACCAGCTGATGATGAATAATTATCATTCATTCGTGGAGATTAACAATTTCAGTACCCGGATACTGAAGCAATAAATGGTCCTTACATAAGTATCTACATTGTAGCTAGAACTGCGTTCACGGTAGATAAAGTTGTTACTGATCAGAGGGTTAAAATGTGCTGAACTATTTTGCTGTCCGTATTTCATGAAAACACAAACATATTCCAGAAAACAGTATTCCATACAGTACGTTGAAATTGTGTTTTTCGTCAGGAATAGGAAGCAACTTTTTGTATAAATTCATACAGACAAGTAAACGAAGTATTCAAAGATTCACGATAAGTAAACAAACCGTTAATGAACTTATCTTTCAAATTGCTCAAACATATCACTGGCAGCTATAATGTAATCAGCGTCTTGTCAATGATTCTCGGTACGAGTAAAAAAGCTAGCTACTCCCACGTTCTCGCTGGTAGATTGTGTGGGACGCAGCCGTGTTACAACTGCTAATTCAGCTCTCGACCTCCATGTAGTAGAGCGAACCTTGACCAATACATATGAATTCCTGTTTCATATTTGGTCACAAATCACGTTCACAATACAACGCGAGATAAACGATTTGTGTTTCAAATAACAGCTATTTTCATTTGTGTATCAAGGCATGCTGACTGAGTAGACTGTAGGATTTTTCAAGGGCAACGACAGAGTTTATGAGGACTGCACAGCAAAGCTAAGTCTTAATTATTCTGAATTATCGGCTTGATAATCGAAATATCGAATCCATATACCGAGCTGTGAGTAATGACTTTTAAACTTGTAAAAAATACGTGTATCTCTTTTTGCTTGGACTGATTACTAGTAATTAAAGACGAGACCATTCGATTTACAATTCCACCAGCAGTTACCATGATGGGAACAATATTATGTAAAAGGGATAGCACATTTATTTCTTTGTCTTTGTATACTTTACAGTAAGAACTCAGTTTATAAAAACAATTGCCGGCATCAAGAAGTGTGGTATTTAATAAAATGACTCACGTATATGAAACAATGAAAATCGTATTTGAAAATTGCAAAGCACATGAATACAAGTTTTGATCAAACTGTCAACGCAGTTTTTACAAGACTTCATGGCCGTCGGGGAAGGGAAAAAAGTCTGCGCACCTGTGGTAGGTAGTTGACCACCAACCAAGCAGAAGTAATTTCCCATACACTGACAAAACTTTGCTATATCCCTTATGGCTACAGACTAGACCCGTAACAACCAAATGGTACTACGTCTTGTATATGATAATTGGATGCTGCTCGCAAAATTCCAATCACGAAGAGCTGCAGTCCACTCTGAGGCAATAATTATATTTCAGCCATATAAGATGCAATTACCTATACGATGACTCCATTCTGATGTATACCTCGAACACACCCATTGCGGTATTTTTATAAAGGACTAATACAGACAGAACACACACACACACACACACACACACACACACATATATATATATATATATATATATATATATATATACAATTTTACACATGTATACATTTATCAAGATCCACGTTTGAGAGACTGCTTGGCGCCCAACGGGGGGCTGTAGATCTCTCTAGATGGATGATCTGTAATTATATCTGAAGCCATAACCTAGTGGCAAAAAACTTCATTCCACTGTTTTTATTTTTATAGTTATTTATTGCAGAATTAATTACAGTATATTCGTCCGACGTCAAGACACCTGCTCTAAATTAAGAATGGTTGTAACTTTTATTTTTCAGTACATGTGACGCGCAAAGGATAAACGACCAGAGGACCACGTGCGTTACATTAAATTATAAAATAATGAATATCACAGTCCTAAATAGTTGCCTATGGTATTCTGAACAACTGAGGCTGACTCCATGAAACATAGTGCTTCTTAAGCTAACAATACTCTTATATAGTAAAGAAATTCCCAGCCTTTTATGGGACCTGAAGATGCATTACCGTGTTCACAAAAGTCTGCCACAGATCCCTGTCCTCTACCAGATTAATCCAATCCATATCCTCCAAACCAATTTTCCTAAAATGCATTTTAATATTATCCTCTCATCCATGCCTACGTCTTCCAAGTGGTCTTCTCCGTCCAGGCTTTCAAACACAAATTTTAATGCATTTGTCGTCTCTCTCATGCACGTTACATGCCCCGCGCATCTCCCATCTTTGACTTAATTATCCTAATAATATTTGGCGAAGAGTAAAACTCATGGATCTCATAATTATGCAATTAAATTTTCTCCAGCCTCCTATCTTAGGACCAAACGGTACAAATGGGGTGAAAACAAAATCTTATAACTAAAACTTTAACATGATTCTAATCTGAATCAAATATCTACCAGTTAAGGACCAATTCTGTAGACATTCACACGAGTCCATTAAACTTTAAGCGTAGGTCAGAAAGTGTGCACACAGCGTAACTATTCCGTTCCCTCTATTATTGCTTGTGGACTTTCAGTTCGTGAATGATGACTTTTGATTTCCACTTGTAAATAGAGTTACAAGACCTCCAATAAAACGTTAATGAAAACCAGTCCCATCGGTTCTCGAACACTTGCGGCAAAAGTGGCTTTGATATAAAATGTGAGTTCCATATTCATCTACAACTCTTGATCTAAACATTTTTTCGCTCCGATAAATATTTAGGGCGTTACGCTCGAGGCGTGCGCGAAACCGCGTGTGGGGCGTCAAGTAAAATGTCCCTTATTGTTCGATGCCTAACAACAAGTGGAATGTGTCAACAACTTTTAGTAAAACTACCAATATCAAATTCCAAACAAATTACGTTCATACATGAGGACAGAGAAATGGCAGTTTTTCAACTTTTAGTTGCGAAAGCTCCAAAAAACCTAAACACTTTATTGTTGTACTGAAACTTAAATCACATAAAACAACAGTAACAAAATGTTATTTATTTTACTGTCATTAATATTTAAAACGTATTTTACTATATTTATAAGTCCAAGCAATTGTGTTGTGAATTAACTAGAGAAGGTTTCGACGTTCTAAGAAATAAAAAAAGTAGAAAGCGACGTTTAAAACAAACATTACTGTCTGCAATGGAATGCCTTCATATACTGAGATTATACAGGAATTTACCCTCTTCACCAACTCACTATCCCGAATAGAAAAACGCAACACATTGTCTGCATTATCTGATAATCGAGAATTGATACAGAAGAACATCAAAAGTAAACACGCTTGAGGACTGGCTAATTTATATAATATGGGATGAGACTGTTACAAAGACATACCGCCGAAAAGCTGTTGATGACGTAAACAGCATAAAACGAAAGGAGACTGTCAGACGTTTTACCCCAGCAGCACTGTTCATTCATAACGAGTGTTTTAACATAATAATATATCTTCCAGCTAGACATCCCTCATCTCGTTCCGGAGCGGTTGACCAATGATTACAGGGAACAACGGGCAGATTTAAACCACATAACGAGATAGCGTCTTACTTTTCTTTTATACTCTCAACGTATATTCCAAATTGCTGCAGAAATTATTTCTTTCTTTCTGGTACTGCATCACTCATCAACAGATCAGCAATAAACTTCATGGAATTTATATGGACAAATAAAGTAGCCTACAATACACTTCACTTAAACTTAGAAGATTGCCTTCTAACCACTTCATTAATGCCATTAAATAACAAATAACTTGTCGTTTTTCAGTAATATTTTTTTCTGTTACCAGAAGGACGAGAGGGCACTGCCTGGGAGCATTCACAGTCGAAAATTTGTCTCTGTTTCTCCCTGTTAAGTGTAGTGTATCTCACTACACCCCAAAATTTGTCTTCTCTCTCACCCATTCGGCTTTAAGGTGTTAAGAGGAATAAGCTCTCGTACCAACACCGTTTCTATTCACTGAATTCGTTGAGAAATAAGACCATTTATCGATTACATTACAAGTTCCACGTCCCCACAAAAGACAATAAGAGATGTAATAAATAATTTTGATATCGCTGAATTTATTCCACGCTTATCCCATTTCAATAAGAAAAGTCACAGACTGCAAACAAATTATGAATATTAATTCTGAAGGGTTCTGATGATGACGTAATGCAATCTGCGTTGGTGGGGTTCTGGACTTTGTCCATAGTCTGATGTTTCGAGAACTACATCTTTTCCTCGTCTTCAGGAACTTACTCTGTGGGATCCGTCAGAATGAGCTGATCCCAATTACTGGACCATTGTTTGTTTTATGACAGACGACGGACAAGGTCCAAAACCCAACAATCCAGATCATGAAATATTAGTTGCAATTTCTTTAACTTTATGAAAACTTCTCACTAGAAGAGTTGTGCATTTATGCAGACTGTTTTCATTAGATCAAGTGATGGTGAACTAAACCTAGAAGTAAGATTTCAGGTTGTCACGGTACCGAGTATGAAGGTTCTTGCTGCCTTCGTCATCAGGGCCTGATGACGAAGTTAACAGATGAATTCAACAGAGATTAATAGAACTCTTGTCCCGTAGGTTCTGGTTGCTTTAGGCGATGTCAACAGACAAGAAGCAACAAACCATCCAACATGGCTGTTCTCTCTAAATCGGTAGTGGACTGACACGCTGTTAAAACAAGTCTGAGATAACCATTAAAACCTTTTATCTACGGCCAAAACATCGCACTTATTATTGTAAATGCACCCTGTTTTTGTTATCCTCGGAAAATACTTCAACCAACCAATTTGGGGGTAGAAAACATTAACATCGGCCAATTTTATGGGTGGAGCAAACAAATATTCACTCATAAGAACACACAAAAAGAAACGTTACCACAAAAATGTCCCCGGATTCGTCTAGTGTGGTCCGAAATTATTCGCCTACGTACCGGTACAAGAATGCTGACTGACAGCAAATGTTAATTAGCTGTACGTTTCTTAGAACTTCATTAATAAGATTTATTTTTAAGTTATCCAGTAGTCTCAAGGCGGGCTTGTCGGTCTCCTATGTTGATAGTCATTAGGAATTTCCGTTGCATTTATAAGTCATTTTGAACCAACTGACCGCCCGTTCAGGTTTCATACCAGTTGCTGTTTTATCCTAAAGGTCAGCTAAACTGAATGGCATACCGTGGCGAACTTCACTCTGGAGAAAGGAAAACACGATCGCCAACAGTTACTCTGCAGCAATCTGTCAGAGCACTTGTACCCTATGCCTCGGACCCAGTTTCGATTCTTTTTCAGTGTATGCAGTATTTATAGTGGACATGGCTGCTTTGTACATGCTCCATTCTCACTATCACCAACAACAGTAGATATTCAGATAATCCTAAAACGAAGCTGTCACTCGGTAGGATTTGAGGTTCTTACGGCGTAGAGCACGAAGATGGTTGTCTTCTGGGTTGTAGCGCCGTGTAGTCTGGTAGACGTTCACAAACGTTTCAGAGGTCCTTCCTGCCTCCATCATTATGCCGCCCTGATGACGGAGGCACCAAGGACCTCTGAAACGTTGATAAACTTACACCAGACTACACGGCGATACAACTCAGAAGACAACCATCTTCGAAACTGTCTCTCCTTGCACTTGAAACCAATACATTCTTACTTGTTAAACGTAAGCGTACACAAGCAAGACATTGCATAAACGAATGACCCTACTGAACGTCCTTTCTAACAGGACCATTACATATAGGACTGAGTTTCTCGTAACTAACCTTGGGCTTAAGTATGTTTCAATTGAATAAATGTATGATGCCACTGAGTGGAACCCCTTTGCGATATTACTAGAGACCATACGTTGCGGTCGAGTGGTTAGTACTCCTTTACATTCGACAGACCCAGGGTTCAAATCTCCGCCTGGAGACCGGCTACCCTTACTGAAGGTTTTCGTGGTTTCCTTAGTGCCTCCAGGTATATGCGACGATAGTACGTCGAACTAGACTACGACCGTTTCCTTCCACACCCCTTCCAACTCATAACTTATTATCCATCCTATAATTCGACACTGTGGACAGCGTAGTTAATAAACTAAAAAATATATAACATTAGGAACATCCAACGTAGCCTAGTTTAATGTTCAGAAGCTCAAGCAGTCTACACAGCATATATATATATATATATATATATATATGTATGTGTATATATATATATATATACACATGCACACAGTGCGTTCACTAATAAAGTTGAACGCAACTGTCGCTTCCCGGCTCCAAGATGGAACCGCATTGCATTACTCGCCACCGAACACTACGTGTTCCTGGTATCGCTACATACAAACAATAATCGACTCATCTATATAAAAGCTGTTCCTGCCTGGAGCTGGGAAGTGATAGTTGCGTTCAACGCACCGTACTTTGCCAGTCATTTACAAATGGGGCAAAGAAACGTACATGATCCCTCTCTTCGGGGCCTCGAGAAACAGCGGAATGTAAAATGAGTCTCAGCATGGGTGTTTCGCATTATTCATGTCGGCTACCAGGTGATACAGATGGTTGTTATTCATCAGACACATCACTGTCCCCCCCCTATCAGTTGTCTCTTACGGGTATCGGTAGAGTGAACGTGTCAGTATTCAAGGATTCGCTATCACATTAGCCCTTGTTCTATTACGATTTTCAATCTGGGGCAGTTCTTTACACTTGGGTTAGCGGAAGGGAGGTCCATCACATTCTGGAGCATGGGAACCAGATCTTCACATTTCATTCGTACTTCTTTTAGAGCAACGCTTCACTTTGTACTTGGTTGGCCAATTATAGGGCTATTATGATATCGATGACGATTACTTAATATTTCTATGACCTTTGCATACAAAATTTGAATAAGGAAAGCACACAAATGATAGATTGTAACGGCCCATTAATTTAGTTAATTCGTAAACTTCTACGTAGTTTGTTTTAAGTGTCTCGTAGATGTCTTATCTTAAAGCAACTTACAGTAAGGGGGATCGTTACCATGCTTAACAAGATACCGACCATGTCGCACACTACAGCAATAACCGCAACAAAATAACAGAACGGGTGTAACACGAAATAACGCGTCTTCGAATTTACCTTAATTAGGCAAAGAGCTAACGTCACAATAGAAACGGATATTATGACAATTTTGCCTTTCAGGTTAACATTTCAAAGTAAAATGTTATTCAAAATATTAATTCAAAAGGGTTGTGTCCGGGTTACTAGGTACTTGCATACTAATTCAAATGCACAACTAGGTACGCAATATAAATTTTCAATGCACTTACATTTGTAATCGACGAGCATCGAAAGCTAAGAGTCAAATGTAACCGTTTCTTATTTCAGATGCAACATCCGCATTTAACCCGGATCTTGGCGTGCTCTCTGCTCGTCAGCATGATCATCACAAGTTTATTAACAAGTCGTACGTCGGGGCTGGCTGTCGGACATTCGCTTCATAAGCGCTCCTTTTTTGAAATCCAGTGTAAAGGTGTTTACGACAAGAGCATCTTCGCTAGGTTGGACCGAATCTGTGAAGACTGTTACAACCTCTTCCGTGAGCCACAGCTGCATTCCCTTTGCAGGTATGTTCTCTTCAGTTTATACTTCACTCACATAAAGGTTTGAATTCCAATTTGAGAATAACGCGTGGTCTTTAAATTCATGTCTTCTACGATGTTGCTCATTTCAGTCTGGTAAATATTTATCGACGTTACAGAGGTGCTTCCTGCCTTCATCATCAGACTACACGACGCAATAACTCACAGGACAGCCATCCACATACTCGCCACCATGAGAACCAAAAATCTCACAATGTGTGGTCTTATTGCTTTCTTGACTGGCGGGTTTTGATCTTGAACACCAACTAACACATTAAAATTAGTCGAATAAAAATAACTGTATGAGTTAACTCAAAATATGATTAATTAGATATAAATTTGATGGCCATTAAACTAGTGAAATTACTGAACAGCACATCTATCTCTTGCTATGTGTTTAATAACGGCCCTGGCAACGAGTTACAATTTAAATTTATCCAATTTTAAATTTCTTCAATATACATCAGAGTAGCTTGTCATTAATATTTATTTGACTGCAGTAAACATCGTAAACCCAACATTAATGAGCATATCTTCTTTATTACGCCGTCTCCTTTACAAGAGGTTGGCGACATATTATGAAAAGGATCCTTCCATCCTTTTCTCGGACTGGGACCTGTTCATATGTTTTTTAGGCAGGTGATACAGAAGTGGTTTGCCATAATGAGCATATAGATCGATGAAATTATAGTAATTACACGAGATAAAACATTTATATCTACGTTCACATTTATGACAAATTTTGAGTGACACAAATTTATTTCTTGAGTATTCTCAAACCAGAAAATCGGCTATGGTGAATCCAGCTTATTACAGACTTCAGATATAAGACTGGAAAGTTTCAGGGGAAAAAACTACAGCAGTGTGAGATATCTTAGAAACACCTCTGATTAACTAGAACATGTCCACTGAAATTTCAGATCATGTCATAAAGCAAATATGAGTATACCTGTTCTCTGCAAAAAAATCGTTTGAACTTGCTTCAGCTGAAAGTTGATATGGAACAATGTAGAGACCTACTTTAAAATTAAAGTCTTATATTCTGGGTCTGTAAATTGCAACCTACATGTAAAAATAAGTGATGTGAATACACATACTCAGTGCCTGAATTATACAAAACAGAAACTAAAAGATTTATGCAACATTACTGTTTGAGTCAACATTCACCGGTCCAAAATAAGTATTAGACATAAAAACCATGGGATAGTATAAAAAAACAAAAACAAACAGTATCTGACTTCAAGCTACCTCATTTTAGAAAGTACATTTTAATTAATAAAGTATATTCCCATACCATACTTATCTCTAGGAAAGACAACAACATGGATTTCATATAGGCTAATAAAACAGACTTCTAATTCAAAGGCTATAAGCATTCAAGTCAGGTAAAATGTGACAGTGACAAAATTAAGTCAGTCTGCAAATTTAAATTTTTACACAGCAATGGAAATGTGAAATATTCTCTGTAAAGCCTTGTCATAAATATCTTCACTGCCTCAACCTAAACCATTGAAGAATTTAGTATAGTTTTATTCAGCTTGTCAAATACACATTATCTTTGTGTCCTGCTCACTCTCTGCATGAAATAAATGAATAATAGGGAGATAATGATCATCTGCCTCAGCTGGAGACCACATGTTTCATTTTCCAAACCACACAATAGATTTTTACTAAATTTGGTATAAGCAGTCCACATGACTAGTTGTCTTGTGAATTTTAATTTTGTCCATAATGATCTCCTGTAACTCTTTTTTTTTATGGAAAGCTCAGACTAAATGTTTATGAAATTTCTAATCAAGAAATCAATATATAACATAAAATTTAAATCTCATAAAGATTTTCAACATACATTTGAAGCAGTTTTTGAGGTCATGCATTTTTATGAATACAACTAAAAATTAAACTGAGTCATTTTGGCAGCATTCACTGGTGAACATCTTTGCCAGCAATAAATTCGCAATAAATGCAATAAAATGTAATAAATGAACATTCACAATAAGGGACGTAAAATTGTAAAGAACACATTTGGAAACAGTGTGTACTCTAAACCAGAACACGATTTTCCAGTCTTTAACATGTAACCCACAAAATGTTCATAGTTATTTTGCTTGTTTCCAGGAAAAACTGTTTCACAACAGATTACTTCAAGGGCTGCCTGGATGTGCTTCTTCTTCAAGATGAAATGGAAAAATATCAGACATGGATAAAACAATTACATGGGGCAGAACCTGGGGTTTAGGTACTTTTTGTTTTGCTTTTAGTTTTTATTATTTGTCCTTCTAGTTCATGTTTTATTTTGTATTTATTTTCTTGTATTTTAAGTTAGAATTTTAATTCTAAACCTGTAAATAAGCATTAACATTGAAAGAAGTTTATATTTTCATTAACTAATTAATGAATCTACAGTTTTACTTATATTTCTTTCCTTTTTCAACTGTTTAATAACAATTTGTTCCATAAATGTCATTAATATAACTACAATAACATTTTTTTAAACATTTTTAAAGCAAATAAGTATTTTAAATATGTACAACATATTTTTACTAAATAATAATTAAATAACTTTTTGTTTTTTTTAAACCGATACGTGTTTTGCAAATCATATTAGAAATGCATAAGATTAAATACAAAAAATAAGTTTTATTTTTATGTATATATTTTCTCAAGACTTTTTTATGTGTAATTTTTTTACTTTCCCTTACAATGAATTTTGTTGGAGGGACATTCATTTTTGTATTTTTACTCCTGTCCATCTTCAATTTTTTTCATGGCACAAAGGATTTTTGATTGCCATATGGTCCTGCACATGGGTGTTTCTGCATTTACCACGAAAACGTTGTCAGAGTAATCTAATATCATCATGTTTATTTCAGATCTAAATGCTTCAGCAGTGATTACTTCAAGGGCTGTCTTGAGGCCTTACTCTTAAAAGAGGAAGAACAAAAATTCAACCAAATGGTTGAGTACGTTGGAAAGAAGTAAGACATAAGACAATCCAGCCTATGAAAGTTGTGAATATCAACCACTAAACGACAATGGACAAGAGGAACCTGCCTCCAAGAACTTACACCACTTTATTCTAGTCTTGCAGTGGGGGGGAGGGGGAGAAGAAGAAGTTGCATATGTATGATATTACCATTAGATATGATTCAGTTTTTGCTACAATGAATTAAGAGAGATCTAATTCATGAACATTTTCACCAGAACATGAAGAGTGTTTTGTTTTTATTATTTAAAAGTATTAATTTATTAGTTTCATGGGACATCAGTTTGTATGGAAGAAATATGCATTTTTGCATTTAAAATAAATGACTTAATAAATACAAATGTCTCGTAACTTAAAATTTAATAATTAAATTATTTCTTCACTTATAAATATGATATTCACTGTATGTATTGTAAATGCAATCAGACTCCCTTGGTTTCAGAGTCCTACTTCTAGCTACACTTTATAATTCTTAAAAAATGCTACATATTAAAACTTACCACAAAAAATGAAAATTACTACATACTTTTACATGACTTGTTTGGTTCAGACTTACACAGTAATATTGTGTAATTGACAAGACAAATAAAAACCTGGAAGTGGAGTAAAGATCATACACACAACAGGTAATTTGAATGTCAAGCTATCATTCCAATATCAGTATTCCTCAATACTTGAATGAAGGTGTAGAACCTTTCTGCATTTGGATTACTATATGCATTAAAAGAGCTACACATATCATGTTTAAGTAAGTACATATGATGTGTCTACTGTGAAGTAATGTATAAGACAGTCCAGTTATATTCTTTGATTTGACTGTTCATTCTACTGTATTATCTTTTATTGATTGCTGTGCCTGATAATAATTGTGACTGTTTGATTAAGCTCGAAAGCATGTATGTTTGTACACACTTATTTTCTGCATTGTTACTACTAATGACTTGTTTTTCTTCTATGTACAGTATATAATGTGTTTTATTTATTTAAAACTTTTTTATGAATCTCGAAGAAAGTACGGGTTGTATGAATAGAATTATTGTACAATGTATTTTAAAGACAACAATTTGGTTATGTAATTTTATTATTGTCATGTTTAATGACGTTTTTATGTTATATTCTTTGACTACTGAGAATCTAAATTCTCACAGGACTCACATATAAGAAAACAAAGAGAAGCATTGTCTAATATAAGTTAAGTCATCACATTTGAACCAACATGATAGGTTCAGTGAATGAACCTTCAATATCTATCCATGTATGAAGGTTTACACATCAATGTCCTGTTCACATTGAAATGCATTTTCTGTAGAGTGATATGGTTTATTGTTTTTTTTATTTGTTGCTCTCTTCATATTAATTTTAATATTGTACATTAAAATAAAAAATATCTGAGAACTGCTGAGCATTCAAAGGAAATTTTTGATACTGAAGAAGGTGGCATTTTACTATACAAGAGGAAAATCAGAATCAAAACAGAAACATACAAGTCATCTGTCATCATGTCATGTCTCCTTACATAAATATTATGATTTGTATGTGCTGTTTACAATGGAAAGCTCATGATACATTCACCTTCTTCTCCTCCAGTTACTTCCACACTATCAAATTGGTTATTCAAAACAATGTTAATAAACATTTTATTATGTACACAAGTGGCAGCTCTAGTATTTAAGAATTAAAATCTATTTTCAAACAACAATACTTTGTTTCCTTCTTCTTTGCATCCTAATACACCTCTTATGTGTAAAATAAATGCTTCTCACAAAGGACATATGACAGTCAGTCACTTACATGTCTTTGAAGGACATAATGCAGTAAAAACAAATTTCCTCCTGGTGCTTAACCCTCTGAAGTCAAAGCTCGCCTAAATCATGCTTTAAGAATCCAGTCTGTACCACAAAGAGAACTCATCATTAAAAAATCTTAGTGCTGTTTAAGAAATAATCACTATTCACAGTGATAATTACACAAATAACAAATGCAGACTTGCTGATTGTTGAAACAGCTGGGCATTTAATTACCAGCAGGTTTTGGAAGGGTTTATTAAGCACACATCACAAAGGAAAAGATGGCAGGAGAGGGAGGCGAGTGATCAGCTTCATGTCTGGATGTCTTGCCTACAGTACCAACTGGAAAGGAAGCTGAGTGGGCCCCAGAGTTGGTCTGGATGCATTGATAATGAAAAAAATTCTGCCATACTGGGAATTCAACCCTGATCATCCAGTCCACAGCCTAGTAACTATTCACTGAGTTATCCCAGCCTCAGAAATATGTAAAAATGACACATGATGTAACTGCTACAAATTCCATATTCAGAAACTATATCAATTATTGTGGTTATACAGTGTGAAACAAGAAGAAAGGATGATTACAGAAAATTAAAAAAAGAAAGTGATCATGGTATTTTTCAAGTTCCTATCCCAATAGAATATTTCCTGAAAATACTGAGAAAAACCTCAAGACATTTGGATCAAAATAGCTAGTATTTGCCCTTATTTAAACTAGGTATCTTCTGAATACCACTGACCCTTTTAAAACAGAAAAATGCTAGATCTGGATACAAGACCAACAAGTCACCATTAAGCATTCTGCTCTGACCATGTTATAACAATGGATCTCCCTACATTATGGACTTCTAGATTGTCATTACATACTGGTACATATACATCAACTCCAATGTGGAAAATATAAAGATTACAAACGTATTCATTGACACTTTCGCATCCCCAATTGGCCTTGATTTATTTACTTTTGGTTTATTCAAAGACCACATAACATCAAATGATGAAATTAATGAAATGGAAAGGATATGTAAAGTATGAATCATGGCCTAACTTGAAGTATTAACTGGGTATTTTCCTGGACAGACTGAGTAAACAACTGTGCATGTATAGAGCCCTTAATAAAGAAGTATTCCACTATATTCAATTTACTACATTGTTGTACCATTATAAGAAAATAAGTTTCAGGGCCATATAAACCATAAGCACTATTCTATGGAGGAAAGCCACAAGATAATATAATTTTACATGAAAGCATTTCAGAAATTATACAGCTAATATAAAGTCATGTGATCCAGCTATCAAGTTAAAACATTCATTGACATTAAGGTTTTATAACGCTTTCGTTTGCATATGCCAAGTTTATTTCAACCCTTAACCATAAACTTGCAAAAGTGCACATATCAGCTTGTGGCTTTCCACAACAGAACTGCTGTTTCAAAGACAACCATATATAATCAAATTATATTAATTCTTATGGCCCTTCAGGCATACTAAACATACATAACAGTATAAAAATTCACTTGTTAACATGCATTAGAGGCACTGGTATCAAGTTCTTATTCATACTAAGCATCATCCACATGTCTAACTAGCCTGACAATAAAAAATCATCTTTTCACAGAATTATCCAGTAAATGTAATAGTACTTACAATTTGTACATCTTACAAACGTCTTCGAAAGCACAGAAATCCATGCTTATATTAATACATCACCATGCACTCTTAACGAACTGTTAAAAGTAAAATACTGTTATATAGCTCAAACATAAAGTAATTAGATGATAGAAGAATCCACATTATCTTGACCTAAAATAATTCCTTTATTATGCAGTATTATAAATTGGAGTCACTTCAAATATTCTCCATACTTTCCTATTTTATGACGTTTTTCGTTCCTTTCACTGAAAACGTTATAATTAAAAATTTAAATTTTGCGCGTTTGCTATAAATTATCATACACAAATTTCCCCCGACCACTAGTACCGATTCTCTAAAGCTTACTGTGAATGGCGCCACCTGTTAGAAATCTTTGCTCCTTGCCAACCTCACGCACATCGTTCAAAGTCGTAACTTCAAAACTGATAGTCACACATGTCTTACGTACTTAGTAACATAAATGGCAATCATATATATTGATTAGGATGAAAAGAAAAGTCATACATTTAAAAAATATATAGCAAATAAGTATTCTGTACTTACAAATTTCACAGATATAAACTCACAATATAGCAAATGGTGATAAATCCACAAACCAAAAGAAAATAAAAAAGCAGAAAATGGTCTGTGACTGTAAAATTTAATCAGATGATCTTGAAGATTTAGTCACTGCACTAAATATCTTCCACATTTCCTACACTAAATGGAAATGTGATTGAATACTGTCAACACTTCATCTTGCAAAAATTGTAATTTCGACGTTGGCATGCCCTGATATTGTGGTGGAGATAAGTAAAATGTGATCATGCGCACGTTCTCTTTGGCTGATGTGATGTAAAACGTGATCATTTTCCACTGTACCCTTATAAGACCTACAGAACTGATAGAAACTATTTCAATAACATGTAATGTCTTATAATTCTACGAACAATTGTCGAACAATTTTTAAATTTCATTTAAAACTGACAATTCTATGTACTCTTTGCTGTTGATAATATAATAATCTAAGGTAGATTACAAAAATAATGATTTGTGAATTTAGCCACATTGTTACTGATATGAACAAATAGTTAAAGGTAAAAAACTCACTTCCAAATTTTGTCAAACATACTTCATTTTCTGTAACCAATAACAAACCTTTTCTTAAATGAACATATGCTGCTGTTCTTTTGTCTAGAAAGTTGATGATAAAATGAACTGAAAAAAAGCAGCACATGGACCAAATGAAACCTAAGTAAAGTTCAGTATTGTTTTTAAAGAGCTTTATTTTATTTCTCATTAGAATGGATTTTGCATACTCTCATTGAGCCATGAAATAGAGCATAATAATCTTGTGAAATTCAACCAACAGAAATAAAATAAAATAATGAGAATGTTAAAAAAGTTATATAGAGAACTGTTTAAGATATTTTGCATTTTATCACTTTCCTCAGAATATATATGTGCTTCAATGGCATTTGTATTTACTAACCATAAAATTGTTTTGGCCAAATTAAGAAATTCATAACAAGATAATACAAGATCTCCATAGACCATCAGCAAATCTGACAGTTTACCTAAAAGATACATTCTGTGCAGGAATTTAATTGTAACACAAGCTCCCAGTATGAGTTATTAAACTATCCACTGACAGAATATAATTCCAATAAGCATTTGAAGAATTCCTTTTGACACTGCCCTTTTATTTTGTTGATAAATTTATAAATCATAATATTCATCGCCCTGATGACGGAGGCAGTATGACCTCTGAAACGTTGGTTAACATCGACCAGACTACACAGCGCAACAACCCAGAAGACAGAAATCTTCTTATAAATCTTACATTAATAGCAGATTGCTAATGATGTATAACTTATTGTAAAATAGTGATATAGAATTTATGCTTTATAGAAGTAAGTGGAACATAAATGCAAAGTAAGTGTATCATTTTTTAAAAGAGCTTATATTTTTAAGCATATATCTGACACTAGTTATAATGGTATTCTTTATATGTTGCTTTCGATATTGTTGAATAAAAGGCTCTTTTCATTTTTATACACTGGCATTTTTTATTTCGTGATCTGTGATTCACAGAATGCATGAAAGCTAACCCAACCTAGTATAATTCAATCTAATTTAATTGATGACGAATATCAAATAGTACGTCATGAGGACATTCGTTCAGTTTTTTATCTCCCCATTTTGGCACACCTTATTTCCTTCCACCACGTACAGAAACTGAACAAAACACATTCATCAAGCGGTATGGTAGGTTTTGTATAAAACTATTTCTACGGTGTTAGGTTATGCGATAACTTACGTTGTTATGCTTCTGATTCTCTTAAATTAATTTGTGAGTTTAAAATAATTTATACACATGACTTTTAAATTCCAAAATTTAGCTATTGTGTTACATCGTTTACATTTTACGGTTTTATATACGAATTTATATTGGAATGAAATTTGAAATCGGGGTCTCCTGTTTCGTATTCATTGGTTACCTAACATCGTAATTGTACTCAATTACAACGTTAGGTAACCAATGCTATTGGCATATGATTGGTATTCATATTGTGACATGTTCCACATACTTTGTTTGTACAATGAAGGAACAATGGAAAGTAAATAAATTCTGTTCTGTTCACTAATAACACATTCAACCATTGGACAGGATTTAGAGCCTGCCACCTCATAGCCTTAATATTGAGTTTACTGTTGCCCTGTTCTGTGTAGTTTTTAAAATGAATGTTTTCCAAGCGACTTTCCCACCAAAAAGTTGTTATTCCTTGCTCCTTCCATCCAAGGCACACGCATAACTTATTCTAGTGCCTTGATGTCACCATTTGAGCAGTGCAAATCAACTAATTCTTCATATCTGGTTTCACATTTGTGGTTTTATGATTTCTGTTTGGTTAACTTCAGATACTGTCATACAGATCTAATACAGGAAAATTGTGTGTGCCACCTGGCATTATAAATCCATGTAAACATTAGTGGTTATGCTTTCTTGTGTAAGTATTTTTGCTGTAATACTGTAATTGACTGTACATTACTATGATACCTATGTAGTTTTTTATTTGTATTAGAAACAGTTATTATATTTGTGCTATGGTGTTTTGTACATTCTTGGCTTGGACCTATGAAGGATTAATGGGATGTAAATAAATCTTATTCTGTTCTACTATTTTTAAAAATGGGTCTCTCCATGTGGCTTCTTCTGTTTCAGGAAGTGTGGAATTACACCACATAACCTGATATTGTAATTTTCAGATTGTTGATCCCCTTGTTATGGATCCAGTATTGCTTCAGAAGCAGGTCCTTGATAATGCAGAAGACCTAAGGAGTTACATGCAAGATTTGAAAAGCTGGGAAGCTGACATGAAGAGAAAAGAATCAGAGCTTGCCACAACAGCCTCTGATGACCAGGTTTGTGTACTTCCTTATAAGTTTTATTAGGAGTATATTTTAACCTCCTATAACCAAAGCAAGTTTTAGTGTCTGACATCTACAGTAACAAGTCTTTTGCTAAAGCAAACTAAGCTTGCCTCAGTGTTTTGTGAAGTGTTCTGCCTTTTTTTCCTCAAATTTATTAGTTAATATTTACTTCAGGAACTGTACCTACAGTGGGATTGTTAAACAAGACTTCTTCCTTTTATGTCATAACAGATTTAATTACTGACACTGAGTGGCACATTATAGAAAGAACAGCTATGTGAAACTACTTTGTGAATTTTAATATAATTTTTACAGTGATTTCATGGAAATCCTCTTCAAAAAATTTGTTTCATTTTCAGGCACTTCCACCTGTTCGCACTAAAATAAAAAAAATATCTGAAGTGCAGAAAAGTAAACATGAAAAACAAAATGAAATGCCAGCAAGGATTTCTGGATATGATTATGCCTCTTGGGATAAATTTGATGTGGTGAGTTTTATATTACTATGGTGGTAATAACTAATTCTTCCTCTCAGTGAAGCAGGTTCTACTAGACACCATTGTCCAGCATGTTACCTGTTGCTAATGGCATAACAATGTTAAACTTATAACTAAAACAACACAAATGAAGAACTTGTACACATTCTGCAGCTATTTTTAACTGAAAATGCATAAGTGGGAAAATAACTGTACTATTGATTTTGTTTAAAGATTATCAACTATTGACTGAAGTGTTAAAGACTTTCACATAATCTCTTATAAAGTCTCTAGGGCTCTGTGTTCTTATGATCCTTGTGTCTGTAAAGCCAGTGTTAATTTCATTCAGCATAATATAAAGTGGAAACCATTCTTATCAATACTACTGTATGCCTTGCATGAAAATTAAGATTATAGACAAATTCTGTGAGTGGTTTTCATAATGAAAATCATTTCTTTCCAGATTTTGATATTAGGTCTGATGAAACTACTTTCAAATTTAAGAAATGTGGTTGTAGAACATGTAGTTATTCTGCTAGGGGTGCAGTCTGTCTTCTAGAGGAATCATTGGACTATGTTTCTTTGAAGGGACTATACATTTATAAAAGTTTCAGGAGCAATGACAGCTCTTGCCTTGCTTTCTGGTGGGGCACCTGTATAACAGAATATAAAATAAAATGGTGAAACTTGCTGTTCTTGAGAAATATAACCCCTGACATTGCACCAGGATGTACTGTATAGAGATGTGGCAATTCTTCCATTGCCTGTAGCACTAGGCTTGTTAATAAAGAAAGTTTATGTGTCACCAGCATTTCTGTTGACTCGATATTTTTATTTTAAAGGATAAAGCATGTGAAGAATTTGATGGTGGAAGACATCAAGAATCAGAAGGTGATAAAGACACAGTCAGTGATAGTGAGGAAAAACAGATCAGAGAAGAAGCAGTCTATGAAAAGGAAATGGTTAGTTTACAGAATGAAATCTAACAATCCTGATATTTTGCATAAAGATAATCTTCAGACAATATTACAATTTTATTACATATGGAAAATAAATTTTTAAAGAAGTCTTACAAGGAGATTTTTCTTAGAGAGATATCGAGTCATGAAAACCACTTCATAGCTGCATAATATTAGCACCATGTGAACACTTAGGTTTGCTGAGGAAGTATATTTATCACATTCAAAGAGGCGTCTCATTGACTTGAGAATACATAAGTACTGTCACTACCTGAGAATTGAAACTTCTTTTATGTCATATTTGATTTTATCCAGGATGCAAAGTAGCTGTTTATCCCAAGATCTTTGGAGCAATATTGAATACAGTTGATCAATATAATTTTTTGCAACATGGTGACAATTTATTTTACATCTGTTCAAGGGGAATGATTTGGTGAAGAGTAAGAAGTGGAAAGAAGCAATTCGATGCTACAGTCGAGCCATCAACTGTTTCCCTTATGATGCTATTTTCTATGCAAATCGTGCTCTTTGTTATCTTAAAACTGAAGAGTAAGTTATGTTCCTGTTATAGAATAAGGCTGCTGTTAAAATTTATTCCTTATTTTCAAAATACAGTCATGAAAACCAATAGATTGCCAGTGATAATTTGTGGAAAATTATTCCTGTTACTATGGAATATCATTATAAAATTCATATAGCATGTTGCTCACCATAGACCAAGACTAGACTATCCATATTGGGATAGTCATAATAGGATGATATATTTCTAGATGGATGTGGATGTGCAGCTTGAATCTTCTAAATGGCAACTTGTGAAAAAAGGAAAACTACAAATGAATTGCCATTTATACCTGTTATAAACATTATTCAGTTGTATTTCCAATATTAGCTACAGGATATTTAAAACATATGCATGAAAATGTTAAACTTCTAAACTGTATGTTGGTGCAGTAAATGAAAGAATTAATTTGTATATTTTTAGAACAGAATTATAAGTAAATAATTTCTCAGTCAACCATTGCCCAAATTTGTCAGTGTGTTAATTTCTTTTTTACTTTTCAGTCTCAGATCAGCTGAAGCAGACTGCACAGCAGCATTGCAGTTGGATTCTAGTTATGTGAAAGCATATCAACGCCGTGCAATGGCTCGAGCTGGATTAGGTCAGTTACAGGAGGCAAGAGCTGATCTGCTAAAAGTAATGGAACTAGAGCCAAAGAACATGGCATCAAAAGCAGAATTAATGAAACTGGAAAAGAAAATCAACATAAAACCTCAACAAAATGTAATCCTTTGAGATTATCACTTGTATCCTTAAGATATTGCTTTATGATCTTTACCAGCTTTGAAAAATGTTAATTGATAAGTATCTTGTGTACCAATACCTTATGAATATGTAGCTATACTGAATTCAGGTATATCTGTAAGAACAACGTAAAGGACATAATTATTTGTGTTGTGAGATTTATTAAAATTCAAAGTACTATTTATTCTTTAATGCTTGCTTTTCAGCAGTCTGTGAAAGAACCTGGCTTTGCAACTTGTTCTAAAAACATTGTGAGTCTAGAAACAGATAAACAAGTCAAAATTTCATCTTATGCACTTAAAGATAAAAAGGCAGAAAAGGAAACAGACACAAGAAATGAAAGTAAAATGCCACTTAAGCAAATCATAAGAGAAGAAAAAGAAGTCTCACAAATGTCTGTCAATAAAACTACTGCTGTAGCAGAAGTAAAGAAAGATGAAAAGTGTTTTACAGATCAAGAAATCATAGATGAACAAAGTGGAGAATCAAGATTGTTGGAGAACATTGTGACTGAAGAAGAGATATGGTCTACACATGGAGAAGTTGAATTGGTATATTCAATACACAAACCTCCTCACTTACGTTCTAAAGTAAGTATAGTTAATGTAGTCAATTATGCATGTTTTCAAGAATTCCGAAGACCTCCACACTAACTTGTAATGTCTCACACAGAATACATCAGTTTGAAACTTATTAAATTTATCACAGGGATGGAGTTGCAAATTAGATTTGTATCTACAATGAGAATATTAATGTTAATTGTGTTGATATAATGTTTCACTATGTGTTCCCATAATATAATGTTCTATTATGTTTTTTCCAATTTGTAAATATGTTTTTCTTGTATGAAAATACCCAGTTTGGAATAATGTGTATCTTATTCACTTAGGAATTAAAATTGTAGACAGACATCACATTCACACATACTAAACCATTAAAAGCAGGGTAAAAAAATTTGAGGCTACTCATGTCTGTATGGAGTGCCAACATGCTTTAGTAAAGTATACATACCATTATCAAATCAGTAGGAGAGGAATGTGCATGTAATTTACTACTATAGATTTAGTCAATGATATGTGTATGATTTTAAGCAGTTTGGTATTGACAAAAGCCTATATTGTCATCTCTGTTTGATTGTATTGACTACTATAGTAATGCAATTGTAACAGTGAAACAGTTTAAAAATGATTTTAATTAATGTGTATGTGAATAAATATATACAAATCTGTGTTGACATAGGAATTACTACAGTGAAATTACAATTATCATGAATGTTTATGAATATATATGTAATTATATGAGCTGGACTAATACATAAACTGCTTGGGAGACATAGGCGTAGATGAGATAGATCTTAAAATAGGATGTGGACTGGATGCATGTGGCTTAGGATGGGTTCCAGTGGCAGGTTGTTGTGAACATGGCAGTAAGCCTTCATATCCAATGAAAGATATGGTATTTGATTATCTTAGTGACAAATTTATAGAATTAATTAAACCAAAACATATGGGGTGATTCAGGAGAGTACCAAACTTAGTGGATACATTAATCAAAAGGTTTTTAGTAAAAATAGTCCTGTTATCATGGCTCCAATTTAGAAAGTTTGAGGAATCTGGTAGTTGCAAAGACTAAGATAAAGATGCACCAGAAATATGGAAAGTTTATGCTTATTATTGGACATTTTTCCTTATGTTTAAATGCACACAGTGTTTTGGAAGCTGGCTGTGCTTCCATCATCGTATGAAACTGCGCAACCAAATCTGTTGAGATCTACTGAATAAAGTGAATCTGAATACCCTGAGAAGTCGACCAAACAGATTAGGTTGCACAGTTTCACTTGATGATGGAAGGAGAGTCAGGTTGCATGTATTCTAACTAAAATACCAAGGTAAATGTCCAATACTATGCATCAGTTTAATGACACATCTTTGTCAAAAAGCTTTTAGACAGAAATAGAGGTTTAACTTTTCTAATGCAGTCATGTAAATAATGTGCCCATGATGTTTTGTAGACTCCTGAATCACTCTGTATACACATTGTTCTCTTTTTTAATTTACATATGCATTCACAAATATATGTCTTATCACAGGATGAAAATTTGTTTCAAGATTTTCCGTGTAAGTAACTGTAACCGCAGATTTCTGATATTGTGTTTTTCCCCCCTTTTTTTTTAAAAAAAGAAAGCTTTGAAGAGAATTGAAATTCAAGAAGTTGATAATCATTTTAGTAGACAGCTTGGAACAAGTAACAAAATATGCACTGCTAATTCAGTGGAGAATGAACATCATCAAATTACTGTTGGCTTAGATACAGGAAAGCCTACAGATGTCAAAGAGCAAAAGACAGAGGGATTTCATAAAGTTAATGATGTAGAAAGCAGTAAAATGAAGTCAACATCTGAAAATGAAAATTCTACATCACAGAGTAAAGTCACTGATCATCTGACAGAAATGGTATCAGAGAAAGTTCCCCCTATTCCTAATACATCAGTGCAGTTTCAAGTTGCTTGGAAGAAAGTAAGAACAGACCCTCACCTCAGCTATCTCTACTTAAAGGTATGTTAATGGTAAATCACAATGCTCAGAATATTGTTACTCTAGAAAGAATTATGTCTGTCTGGTTACATTAATCTTAATGCAATAAGTGTGGTTCATTAATATGTTAGGATTAATGCAATCTGACATTTGAACCTCAAAGATTCTCCAAGAATGCCATTTAGTAATTGGAAAATGTTTTCTATAAAGTTTTTACTTCTCATTTTTGTTCAGTGTTATAAATATAGATTATTTTATATTGATTTTGGTCTTCTGGTCTGGGTTCACCATTGGTCTTGAGGATGGTTACCAGTGAAACATTGTTAACTAACCTACAAGACCACAGTCAACATCTTCACTGCTGTGGGAACCTGATCTCAGATGTTGATTTAATTGGAAAATTGTCAGTATATTTGTTATGGAAGTGGTGAATATTGTATAGCACTTCTCTCTTAACAGTCATAGGCTTTTTTGAAGTCTCTTATCGTCCAGCTGAACACATTTGTCATTTGGCTTATATCAGCATTTCTCAACCTATGGTACACATACGACTGGTGATATGCGAGCCAATGTTGAGTGGTACGCGAAATAAGTAAGAAAAATAAAAAGATAATATTAACATAAATAAATTTTCCCTGATTGCATTTTGTTAGTGGTACATTTAATATGTTAAATTAGAATTTGTTGTACACCAGCAAAAAAAGGTGAGAACCCTTGGCTTATATTAAAACAGCCTCTCAAAATTAGAGTGGTTGCTCATTGAAACTGTCAAAGTGTACAAAGGCTTTTATGGAAGAAGGTATGATGTGATTCCTTGAAAAATATACATCCCTCAAAGTGTTCCTGGAGTATCATCCTGACTAGGCTATAAGCTTGGATGGCCAGAGTTTGATTCTTGGCAGATTCATGTCCAGACTAGCTATGGAGCCAGCTCACTTTCCTTTCCATTGGGCTCCAGGAATAAACCAGCCAGGATGTAAAACTGACCGCTTACCTCCATATAGTGCTAAGGTTAAGTGTGTGTAGCCATACCTTTACTCTCCCATGTCTTCCTGATGTGGTGCATAATTTAGCATAGAGGCGCGTCTTCAGTTAGCAGTACTGAATTAAGTACAGGGAAAACTTTACCTTGTTGCATTCAATAGATCAAAAAATATTTCAGCAAATGATGCTGATAGATGTGAGGTTCTAATGGTGGTGAAGGTGTTGATGATGTTCTTGGTTGTTATGCTGTGTGGACTCATAGGGAGATACAAACATTTTTGGGGCTGAAGATGGAAATAGCAGCTTCTCAAAAACATTGGTTTCTGCCTGAGTCAATATGGTGTCACAACCCGAAATACTGTTGGCAAATAATGCAGAATCTACTGACTTTTTATTTGTAATGTTTGTTTGATATAACATGCATATTCCCCAGATGTTTTGCCTTCATAAATGAAATATTAAATTTGTATGATTTCAGCAAATTCCTGGAGCATATCTGCCAAAAATATTCCGTGATTCTTTGGAGAGTAGCACACTTAGTGATATAATATCTACCATCAAAACTGAGTTTATTCAGTTTAAAGAGCCTGCTTTATCATTCCTTATGGGATTATCTGATGTTCGAAGATTTGGTGCTCTAGCTATGTTCCTGTCTGAAAGTGACAAAGCAGGTGAGGCATGATCACAATGGTAAACAGTAATCTACTACTTCCTGCTATGAATTTCCAATCTGTATACATTTTATAGGACTTCCAGTACATATAGTAGTAGTAGAAAGTGTGAAGATTATTTCAATCTAGGTCAATTTCAGTCCTGTAGTTTTAAGACAAAATATTTTATAGTTAGGAATTTAGCAGAACAAACTATTTTTGTGAAAACCAAGATATTTATTCCTGTGACAGGCAGAATGGCATTGGCATACTACATATTATTTGTCTTATTTTCCTGAATAGGAGTCAAGAAGATACTGGAATACTGCAAAGAACAAGGTGAATGCTCAGAAGAAGACAGCATAGACCTTATGACAAAATATGAATTATATTAAGATATTTGTAAACAGTGCTGCATAATCGGTGTATTGTGCTAGACTTTGTAAAGATTATCTTCGTACTTTGAAAGTGCGTTAATTGGAACAGACCAAACAGTGTGACCAAATGGAGGTAATGTACTACTACTGTAATATATTTACAACTTGGAATCAGTTAATATAAATTTGTCTCAAGAGTATTATTATTAGATAACTAAAATAACATTTACAATAATGTTACCTAACTTTATAAACTTCTGCTGTAAAGTGTGAAAACTGAAAGTTAATCTTTTATTTTCCTTCCATAATTCAACAAGCAAGGTACCTCTTTAATGAAAGTTCTTTGAGATTCATCATTACTTCCCTAAATATTTTCAGCTCAATATTAAAGCAGTAAATTCTTGTTAGGAAAGAAAGTACAAGTGCAAAATTCTTGCTTAGATTCTGAAGCTGTCATTTTTATGCAAATCTTTCTGATTTTTTCTCTCATGAACTTTAAATTACTAGCAGTAGTCATTATTAGTCATCTTGCTATATATAATATAATCAACCCTAATCCTTTTCTTCACCATGAGTTGGGCACATCTTAATGCATTGTCCATGATGAAATGCCTAATGCCATAGTACTGATAAAAATAAAATGTGTGATGGTATTACAAGCAGAGAACTACTGATCAAGGTGACAGGTCTTCAAATAAAAAGGAGACCTATTCTGTTGTAGCCTGTAGACTGAGCTATTCCTGATCTGTGAACCACAAATCAGGAATAGCTCAGTCTACATGAAGACAAAGGAAGATCCATCCTTCACAAACAGTGATTTAAGTTTTAAGATTAAAAAACAACAACAGGCAATGGATAAGTCCAAAACAAATAAACAGTAATATAAGACCAACACCAAAAACATTTAGTGAAGACCTATGTTTTTATTCTTGTCTTCATAAACACTACAGTTAATGTAATTATAACCTTAAATGTACTGGCAAGACAAACAGTAAATACACTGAATTTATATGCCATAGTGAATGTACAAGACAAAACAAATCCATGAAAAAATGTGAAGACAGTTACCAGCTATACTCTGCAGCACAAGCTTAACAAATAATACATGTAACATCTTATAATGTTTGGTTTATAACTTGATTTATGAACAACAGAGGTTTTGAACAATATCATGGCTTATCCTCAAGCAAATTCTATTATCAAAGCTTAATATCAGTGAGAATTCTTTGAATCCTCATTACTAAATCAATCTGTTAGTAACAGCACTTTGGAAAGCAAAGATATGATATCTCTGTAAATCAAATTTCTGCCTCTTTACTATGTAATTTATTAACAATTATTAAGTGTAATATACCTACAAGAATCCAACCACAGATTGAATATAAAAATAGCTGTGAACAAATTGCCTTAATTCATCAGCCAGATAAATCTGTTTTATTCTTTAAAAAAATTAATTAATGAACTTCAGTACAGAATAGTGAATTGATTCATCACAGACAAACTATGTCATTCTGGGATTCAACTGACCTCTGAAAATACTGCACAAAGCCAAGACCACAGATTCAACTCATACCTTAAAAAAAATATGAATTTAGAATAATATGTCTGCAATTTGGACTATTAAAAATAACATTAATGTGAATAAGTAAAGCACAGAAAGAACAAAAAAATTATTCACAAATTATAAAAAGAATAGCACTTCATACACTCTTTAAGATATAGGTTACCAATTCTGAGGCTACGAAGAGCCAATCAAGTGAAATAATTTTCCATTATTTTGAGAAATTCACCTAGACAAACTGAACTGCTGCCCACACCTCCAGACCAATCTCCTTTACAATCATATTACTGCCACTAATTTTAAATGGCAGAAGGTATAGATCTCATAGAAATAATTTTCTTAGCATTATCAAACAGAAATCTGTATCATAAAATGTTCTTTTCTTAGTACAAGAAAGCTATGCTGGTTTACTACGATTAACTGGTAAATGTGCTTTCAAATTGTCTTGGCCTGCTCCTTGAGTTAGCAAGCTTCCATATTGTTGCCACATTTCTATAGCCTTGTTCACTATAACTTCTGCTGTTTCTTCTGGTATGTTGTTCAAGCAACTCAGAACATTGTCAATCAACAAACACTTCAGTAAATTTCGCCTTAAAGTCCTCAAAATAACAACAGCTACAAACACCAAAATCTTACATGAACCACCTGTCAATTTATCCCATATCTTCCCAAGTGAAGATTCACTTATTACTCCCGCAAAACACGAACAAAGCCAGTTCTGTAATGGGATTGCATTTAGAGCACCAATATCAACAAGATGGTTAAAAAGAATTCCATCCTCCTTTTCTAATATGTTTTTGGTGTATTCTATTAATTTAGGCACATCATTATGAAATTTGTCAACAAACTGGAAGAAACCCTTTGAGATCCAATATATATCAACATCATTATCAAAGACATTTAAAAGGGACTGTGAAATTGAGCACAAACTCTGGTATAAATAGTTATCCAACTGTGCGTTCCAATCGTACTTGAGTCTCCCAGTTTCCAGTAACCACATTAAGATAAATAATTGTGGTTTCGGTGTTTGGTCCATAACTATTCTCATAAAGTGCAACGAATGCACCAAATCATTGTATTCTTGTTCTCTCTGTTGCATAACAAATTTATGACTCTCTACGTGAATTGGTACAACGTCAAGAAGAACTTTCCATACTAAGTTTCTATATAACCCAGGTACAGTAAATCTCAAACAAAATTGTTGTAATTTCACTTTATCCAGAGTCTTATTATCTTTGAGAAGAATTTCCAATGATTTCTTTTCCTCGACGCTTCTAAATCCCACTTTTTCGTAATAAGACGAACGAAAATTACGTTCATCGGTCGCCATATTCTGAACACAGCAGTGAGCTCAATAAACATTACCAACTACCATTCAGAATGTGATAGTTCTCATGTATGAAATGGTCAATTATCTAAAACAGTACGTGCGCTACGTTTTAGTGTTACATCGATATGTGCAACCGTATACTGTCAAACTGAGCCATCCTATCCATATTGGTGAAATGTGCATACATTCATAAATCCTACTTATAACATTACGGAACTCCCACGTAAACTTCTCACTAAGCGTTGCCGCTCTTAGTTGGCTTTTACAAATATAACTTACCAAAAACATACAGCATGTCATGCGAAATATGTCGTCACCGTTTGTTTTCAAAATACATTGGTTTTATTTGAATTAAATTTATGCTGTCGACATACAAAAGAAATTTCCCCACCTTCGTACTGCTAATAACAATGGAACGTCTCTTTCCATAATGTGGTGGGAATAAGTAAGGTGTGTCCATGCGTGGCTGAACGTAATAATCTTCCAAAATTAGCATATATCAACTCGTGAAGTAATAAATCAATTTTAATTGCATTTAGTATTAGAGAATTTTTAAGAACCATATAAATTTTAATTTAGAATGGATTATTTTGACTATCACTTTACACAAGAGCATAAATATTTTTATCACAAGTACTTGGAAAGAAATCGATTTTTCATCTTGCTTGGATTAACATGAAGGACTAATCGCATTAACGGTTTTTAACTTGCTACGATAAACATTCATAACAGTATAATTTGCTTAAAATTGCTCATTAATAGCTAAGGTGACGTCATGTCAAGTTCAGTTCAAATGTTTTATTCTCAATTTGAATACACCTTCAAGTTTGTAGTGTAGCATCTCGGTGTGTTATGTTGAATTTGTGGTTTTTCTGCCAGTCATTATTCACACCTCTGTTCATTTGAACAACATGTTTGGAATCAAAGTGACCGTCATTTCAATTCCCTGCCTCTATGTCATTGCACTAAAGATTATCTCTCTGATGTCTAGAAATAATAACTACATATTAAAATGTTTATAATTTGGTTAAAAGTTTAAATGCTAACATTATTACCATTTTTTTACCTTTTTTTCTTTAGCACGTCCTAGTAATTGTGTGTTTCGTCTTGAAACACACAATGATGTGGGATATGGATCGACCTGTACAAAGTACAGAGTGTATGAAACGTGACAGACACTAAAACCAAGAATACACCTTATTTACTCCCGCCATGTGGCGGTACAGATTTAGGTTCGATACAATTAATATCGTTCAGAATATTTTGGAAAGGAACGACCTTCAACAAAATATTTAATATTTACCATCCGTGTCTCCGGATGTCTAAATGTGAGTTGCAAGCTAATTTAAAAAAATTCAAACGCTTAGGTATAGAAACAGATGTTAAACAGAATTGACGTTCTCATTTGCATGTAATTGCCTGCTTCGTACATAAGTTACGAGAATCGACTATCGAAACAGTACATATTCCATTTTTCAGATATATTTGTTTACACACATTCCTTAATATTAAAAATAAGTCTGTAGGGTAATACACTGCGAAATATCTAATTAGTATGAAATATACAAATATAAGTACATATGATGAAATGGAAACAATGAAGCAATAGTTTTCGTACTTGAGGTAAAATGTCTGCCATTGGCGATCATATTGGTAGACCTGGTATCGCCTGATCGCTTACGTCATAGATCATAACACTAGACGTCATATTAAGATTATATTTACATTAAGCGGCAGTGTTTATTTCTGTCAAAGTGACTACTTTGTAACTGTACGGAGTACTGTATCAGAACAGTGGCAAGATGGTTTTGTGTTAATTGTAAGAAGGTGTGCCTTTTCTCATGTACAGTATGCGAAAAATTAATGATGGTTTAATGTTAGGATTTATAACATTATGTGCAGTGTGTCAAAGATGAATATATAATTATTTCTTTTGTGATTTGTCACCATGTCAATTTTCAGGAGAGGGCACTGTTTATTCATAATATTATTCATTATAGGAGTTGTCATTGCAATTGTTTAATGTGTACATAATACGCTGATTTTAATTAAATTCAGGTATTAACAAACAGAATGAAAGTGTATGTTTACGGTGACTGGTCCACTGAGAAGTTTGTAACTGTATCCTGTTATCACAGTCCCTTAGGTGGTAGAGCAGGCATTTTTCACCCCAAGTGCACAAATGCAGATCTTGCCAGGCTTGTGGTAGCCCCTGTTCATGCAAGTCTTTCCATGGAAAGTCTAGACAGAATATTGTGTTCAGGTGTGTTGAAGTTACTCTTTCAGGATGGCAGTTGCAGTGAAGATGGTTCCATTTAGAGCATATACTTTGTATGCATAAAATTGTTCTTAGGAATCTAGGTTTTGTACTTTTAAGCTTCTTCAGGTTGTTTACTGTAAGGTCTTGCCAGGTAAGTTGCCCTGTAGGATGCAGCACAGGAGATTTTAAGATTGAAGAGGCCAGGTGATAACACAGTCAAGTTTGGGATATCATGAATTGCTCATATCACAGATTCAACTCTGCAGCATTGTTTCCGGGCATTTAAATTAAGTGACAAATTCCATTTGTGCCCACAGGTGCAGTAGTTATGGCTTGCCAAGTTCCCTCTATTTCTGAACTTCATAACATTTGTTTTGGTCCCATTAATGGTGATGTCATTTTCCATTGCCCATGTGTTAAGACCATTAGAAGCTTCTTGTAGGTCTTGAGGGATTGATGAGACAAGGACCATATCATCTTATGTCTTAAGTAATACATTGTTGTCCATTTATTTGTTATAATTATAGGCATTTATGTTTCAAGTCTTAGTAATCCCAGTAATGTTTATTTTATTTTATGCTTATAATATTAGTACCACCTCTTTGTTATGGTAAATTAGTTGTAAGAGTTACTTAATAAATAGGAACTCAAAGATGTGGGACCAATTTCTAGATTTGAGGTCATTATTTGGGATGGATTACAGTAGTATTTGTTGTTGTTGTTTATGTGTTTTTAGGAAAGAGGTTCTGTGCATTACATGCTTGAAAGTTGCAGAGATCATCATCTTTTCGATTTTTCCAGACACTGGCTGTCGCTGAGTACACAAACATATAGAGCAACCTCGGAGGAGGTTGTAAAAATGTCAGTTGGCGGCTCAATACTGAGGAGTATGTCTGTCAGTCATTGGAAACTTATAAATCAGCTGAAAGAATATGTGTCAAAATCCTCTTCAAATGAGAAAGGATTTCTGTTTGTTCTCAATAAAGAATGGGCCTCTGTGCTACAGAAACTGACCATGACTTATGACTCAGTAGAGTCTCATACAAGAAGAAATGTTGATACAGACACTGCTATAGTTGACAAGAAAATAAAAAGTGAGAAGGAACCTCCAAAGACAGATTCCAAAGAGCCTGCAGCAAAGGAAGATGAAGGTTACAGTTTGCCACAAGTACTGACTGGTCTAAAATTGAAAAAGAATTCCAGTCAGAATGTTGAAATGCCTGAAGAATCAATACCAAAATGGAAATCATCAATAGAAGCTGTGTCAAAGGTAATGAAGAAAGTTGGTAATTGTGCAAGTATATTGATGTCATCTTGGCTTTTATTTAATGCAAGAATTATCTACATTTTCAGATCAGCATCAATTCCAGAACAAGGCATGTAATAGCATCAATTGCTAATGCTGAAAGTGTACAGTCTAGACTGAAACGTCTGGAAGATCTAGCTAGTCATTTGAATCAATATCCAGAAGCCAAACACCTTGCTATAAAGGTAACACTCATTGTGTTTTCTCATCTTTTATCACTGGGCATATTGAGCTAATGTTAACACTAGATGTATATTTAGGAGGTTTATGATTTTAATTCTGGCTGTGCTACAAGTTTTCTTTATTGAGATTTGTTATTATTTTTCTCATTTTCTCTATGTGAATGTTGTGATAGTACCTTCAGATAGTCCATAACCATCTTTTTCCAAATTCATACTTATTCATTATTCATCTTCATCTTCATTTCATTTCCAATTTTTAGCTAGTTAATTTGAACAACTTTTTATAGGCATTTTAGTTTTTGGAAGATAATTTCCTTTTTCCCTCTTTGGCTGATTCCCCACCAGAATTTTGTAATCCTTACTAAAATCTTCCCTTGTTCATTCTGTCTTTAAAGTGAAACATGTCATGCTGGTTGATAACCAGTGTTTAACTGCATTGCATACTTCTAGTGCATTTATGGTGGCTTGGATAACTGTTGTCAATTGTGTTCTATATTTTGCTTTTGCCATTGTGGGTATCACAGTGCACAAGGTGTATTCAAAAGTGTGAGTACACAGTATACTTCATTGGGAATGTCATGGCCTGTCCTTAAGTGCAAGTTAAAAGGGAAGCTTGTGATAGAATAGTTTGGCCTTGCTGAAGAGAGATTTTCACACAATGGTTACAGACAAACTGGTGGATATAGAAGCATTTAAAGGACAAAACGAACAGTGTTGTCCTAGTGAGTCTTGACGTAAGAGGAGCGTTCGACGCGGCCTGGTGGCCAAGTATCCTCCTTAATTTGAAAGAGCTTAGATGTCCAAAGAATTTGTATGAGTTATCACAACATTATTTTAGCCACAGATCTGCAACATTCTCAGTCATACGAAGTTACGAAACAGGTTGGCAAAGGCTGCCCGCAAGGCTCCTGTAGCGGACCTGGCTTCTGGAACATAATGTATAACTCACTCCTCAACCTGAACTTTTCAGACCACTCTCTGGTCATTGCATTTGCTGATGATTTAATAATTCTGTCAAATGGCGCGAGCGATATGGAAGCAGAAAATTATGCCAATGCAGATGTTAGAAGAATAGAAATATGGGCAAAAAATAACAAAGTACAATTTAATGATAGCAAGTCTACGACCATGCTGATTACAAAGAAAAGGAAATCTGCAAATAAACAAATTAATATTTACGTAAACTATAAACGAATTAAACAAGTCAAAGAAATAAATACTTGGGAATACATTTGAATAGCAAAGTAACAGTATAACAGAAAAGACTATTCAACTTATACATATGCTGACGAGAGCAGCAGAGCTGCATTGGGGTTTAGGCCACAAAGCTTTGAGAACAATATACAAAGGAGCTATTATACCTTTACTGACATATGGAGCTCCTGTTTGGGAAGGAGGCCTACAGAAAAAGAAGAACATATATAAACTACAGAGAGCATAAAGGCTGATTAATATTAAAATAGCGAAAGCCTACAGAACACTATCATATGAAGCTTCATGTGTCGTTGCCGGGGTTAAGCCTATCTGCATTACTATCGAAGAAGCAGTGCAGATATATAAAACTACACACGGACTGAAAGATGACTCTACCGAGTACGAAGCACCATTAAACAAGAAGGAATGGCCTCATCCTGCGGAGAGAATAACTCTTGATGAAGTGAAAGACTTCAATAAATACAATGTGGAAATCTATACAGATGGAAGTAAACACCAGGGAGGGGTGGGTGCTGCCGCTGTTATCTTCAAAAATGGAGAACTAATTTATAGTTTAAAAACCAATTTACCTGATCATTGCTCAAACAATCAGGCTGAGCAGATTGGAATTCTAGAGGCCTTGGATGTAGTAACAACTTTAAGGGACATCAGCATTGAGGAAACAATAGTAGCGGTGTACACAGATAGTCAAGTTTCTCTCGATCTACTAAAAAGCAACTTCAAACACGGCTTCATAATATCTAAGATAAGAAATAAATTAAGGAAACTTGATGATCAAAATTGGACTATTCATTTTGGGTGGATCAAAGCACACATCGGAATTTTCGGTAATGAAATAGCAGACAGATTAGCGAAGGCAGCAGCAGCAGAAAATGGTGGAAATGTAGTATATGCAAAGAAGCCTAAAAGTACAATTATTAAAGAAACAAAGGCAAAATGGCAAAATGAGTGGAACACCACCAATAAAGGAGTGTAACCGCTCATCTGGAATTAGTTTGGTTTTGTTATTTGTTCCTGTGTGTTTCCAGTATGTCAAAACCTTTCTGTAAGATTTTAGCACCACCTGCAGAGAACAAGGAGGGACTTCAGCCCTAAGAGCTAGAAGTCGTGTTTAGGCCATCTGGTTAATATCCGATTTCGACTCCGCCTACGACAGACAGTAGGAGCAAGTGTGGAGGATCGTGTTGGGCGGTCCGTGAGAGGTCTCTCTCTGTCATGACAGCAGGGGGTGTTTCGCACCAAGCCCGGGACCCTGGCGCCGAAGAAAATTAGGGGAGACTCACTCTTGTTTTAAGTCGCGATAGCGAAGGTTCTAGGACATACTGGAAACTGTATATTGTATACAAATAAATAGTAGTGCATTCCAACTTCAATCCGAATCATTGTTGGCTGGTGTGATCAGGCCGTTAACACGACCTGAGACAAGAGCTACATCCCGACTAGCTAGCCCCTAACAATCCTACACCCTGATAAGGCAGCTGTTACGAGGCCACGAGCAGTGGACGGTTACAGGAGCAGTGTGCAAGAAATTCTTCCCATCAGTGTGACAACGAATGCAGCTAAACATTGTAATACGTCGCGAACTAACTGCAATATTGACTGGACATGGCAAAAACAAATCATATCTACACAGGTTTGGGATCATTGACAACCCAACATGCTCATGTCTGAAAGCAGCACAAACAGTGGATCACCTCATCTATGAGTGTGAAAAACTACAACAACCAAGGCGTAAATTAATAGATGCAATAGCCAAGAATGGTGGCACATGGCCAGTGTTACATGAAGCACTTGTTCAAAAATATTTAGGTCATTTTAATACATTCATTAAATCTATAGATTATAATACAGTTTAGCACAGGAACATAGGTACAAATGGTGGCAATGAATCACGATATTACAATTGTGTAATCTGTTAACGTGTTATACATTAATGCATGTAATATTACAATCTTGTAATGGGGCATGCTGAATGAATGAATAAATAAATAAATAATAAAGATAATGAAAGGATATATGTGCCATTTTTCTGAAGAATGATTGAATATGGCAGTTGAACATTGTCTAGATGTAGAAACTGGTAACTGAAGATAGCCCTTTTAATATTGTACAGCACTCACATCTCTTAAATTATATAAAATATGTTACATTTGTTTGGCCCGGGGGGGGGGGGGGGACAAAGAAGGCAAGAAACTTTTTCAGTGAAAAGATGAAACTCCTTGAAATTTCTGTCCTTCCATAACAGCACTAAAACTACTGAACTAAGTTCATTGAAAATTAATTTGGTTTATCAAAGATAAATTTGTGAGGCCATTTTGATTTAGTTTGATTAATTTTTTGAGTGCCATCTTTTACTTCAGAGAATAAATTAACTATTAGGAACACATTTTAAGTAATTTGACAGATTTGGATTGAAATTTGTATACAGCACTTCTGTTTTACAAGTGTTTTACATGTGTAATTTACAGTCTCATGTATTTTAAAGGGCCCAATGCTCTTTTAAAATTACATGTTATTTTAATCCTTAGGCAGATTTTTATGACAGCACCTCTGGTGTCTATATTATAACCATGTGTGAACATTATTTTCCTTCATCCATTTTAAGGGCCTAAATATGTTTTGAGGCATATTTAATGTCTTAAAACATAGAGGGGTCCATAAGATCAAGTTGTTATGTCTTATACGAGGTCTGTTCAAAATATATCGGACCTTAATTTTTCACTGCAAGTGAATCTGCTCATTCTTATTCTGTTTTCCAACATATTACAATTAAGTATTCTAGTTTTGTTAGTATTATTCTGATAACCAGAAACCTGTACCATTCTTCTTGTGTATGTTATTGATCTCTTAAACTGCTGTTGTGTTTATATGCACTTACACACATCTGTTACTCAGTTTTCTGTTGACATCCATACCAGTGAAAGATCACTAGAGCCACACTGTTGAAAAGTGTAATTTTTCTCCCCATGAATAGATGTACTGCATCACAGCCATATCCCTGCACAGTGCAGTTTGTTTGATATATGAATTCAGTCATGATACCTTTTGATCATGCAAGGTGACAAATGTCCACTCTTGTCAATTGCTACTTTGGACAGTTCTGTTTGTGGAGTGCATGGCTGCTAATTATGAACAGCTGTTTTAAAGGGAACCAGCTTTATTTTAAAGATTTTGTTCAAACATATAACAATACACTGTAATGATAATCTGCGTGATTTACTGTCTTATTCGTTGCCTATTATGTTTGTGAATTTTTATGTAAAAAATCTGGCCACCAACTCAATCTATAAAAAAATTTATGCCAGAAAGTTGCTGATAACCTTTATAACAGTATTCTTAATTTTGTCTTAGGAAGGAGTCCTTCGCCTTTTGCTTCAGACACGTAAAAGAACAGATGATGAACTTACACTAGCTGTCTTGCGTGAAACATTGGCTGTACTTGGCCATGTTGATCCTTTGCCTGGAAGAGGAATTAGGATTCTTTCTATTGATGGTGGAGGAATAAGGTAATAATGTTTCTTTTCTTTAACTATCTGTACTGATCATGACAGTATTTATATTCCAAAGAAGTTTGTGAAAGTAGCATGGTGTGTGTTGTTCCATTTACCATCATTCTACAAGATAACAAGGACTGCTGTGTTTCAAATTCAGTGGAAGTATTTGACTAAAATATAATAAAAAACAAATGGCTGATGTATATAACAGTAGGGAAAACAGTACAAATATAAAGTAATTGAAGTGAATATTTTAAATTTTTAAGGGACTTCAAGCTGACTGAAAGCCCATACTTTATAAATTAATACATAATTGTAGGTTATTGTAAATCATGATTTGAGTAAAACAGTCTTGCAAAATGACCAGAATTCATATTGATTTATAACTTAATTTCAGGAATTTAGGAGAGAGAAAGTTTACATACATAGCTTATAAGTGATGTAAAATCCATTTCATTACAGTTGTTTTCCTTGTAAAAAAAAGCATAAAATACATTTTCAGTGAAATTATGAAAGTTCTAGAAATTATTATTTCAACTTCTAGAAATATGTTTCTGTACATTGAAATGTATGAAGATGTAGTTGAGGAAAATGATAAGTAGTGTTCTGTCAGTGCTGTCAGTAGATAAGGATCAATGTAAAGCCATCACGGACTTTAACACTTTAATTGTCGAACGTTTTGCAAGGCTAAAGAACAGACAAGTAGGATTTTGAGGTTTTCATGGCTGTGAGTCTGAAGATGACTGTCTTCTGGGTTGTTGCACTATGTAGGCTGGTAGAAGTTTACCAATGCTTCAGAGGTCCTTGCTGCCTCCATCATCACCCTGAAGGACCTCTGAAATGTCGGTAAACTTCTACCAGCCTACATGGCATAGCAACCCAGAAGACAACCATCTTCAACAGATAGATACTTTTTTCTTTCTTTTTCCTTCTTCCAAAATTTGTTTGCAGAAATGCAATCCACTATGAGTAAGTCATAGTAATTTTTTCTCTTTTTCAACATGCACTAACTAAATATTTATTCTCGCCTTGTTCGTATTATCTTTAATATGAATAATATATACTCTCTTGCTTTGTACAGTGTAGTTCTCTAACATCTATTTTGTGGGGTAGGTACACACACATGTTGAATACATTTTTTTATTATTATTTTAGATTATTGCTACCTAAGAAGTGTTTGAGCTGCCAGTGGTTTGGAACATTATGGTAGTGTACAAAAGACCATTATTGAGGATGCCCTCTGAGGCAAAAGCCTACTGCATTTTTTCTGTTTCTTTTATCAACTTTATTATACAATTTGCATACACCCCAGACATTCGTGGCCTTCAACTTTGGTACTTGGTTTATGGAAGGATTTATGAAAATGGTCGATATGGAAAATGCCACTGTACTTGATCTGCCATAAGAGTATTTATTAATGTTTGCTACAGTCCATTACATGTTGGTTACATACTTCTGGTTGTGAGACCATGTTGTGTAGTTGTCAGTATTTGAGGAAATGTTTTAACCATCTGTGAAACTATGTGGTGTTATAATCCAAGAGATTTCAACCAATATATTCACCTCCATGAGAACCTCAGATATCTGATTCCATTGTATTTTTCCTATACTAATGAACTCCATGGAGCAGAGTCCTCCTTGAGAAGCAAATAGTACACTGAGCTAGTCAAGAAATTTCTCACTTTTTAGGGAACCTGCATGTTTGTATGTTTTCAGTACATTATTATGTGAATAGTAAGTGTGAGTAAAGTTCTTTTATTTTAGATATCTGTCTTTGTAGCATACTGACAATTTATTTCTATAGAACAATATCTTATCTGTCACAATTGCATGACTGTTACAGATTATTTGACATGTGATACATGATGTAAAATCCATTTTTGCATAACTGTGTCAAATACTGTACCTTCCTTTTCAGATTTTATTCCTACTGCTATGCCTTTCATACTGACTTCTTATGTGGTCGAGCAGTGTCCTTGAGTAGCTAATAATACTTCCTCAGCTAGGCAAGAAATTATCCCCACCTATTGTAGAACCCGAAGATTTATAAGGTTATGAACAATTCTGTGTTTAGAAAATGTGCCACTAGGCCCTATCCAGAGCCAGATGAACTCTGTCTGTCCTCGCACCCTGTTTCTTGAAGACTTATTTTAATATAATCCTTCCATCTGTGCCCAGGTTTCCAAAGAGCTATCCTGTCTTTAGGTTATTTATCTAGAATTTTGTATGTGTTTATAGCTATCCCGCCCTAATATTATGTGGTGGACAGTACACATTAAGAAGTTGTTCGTTATACAGTTTTCTGTAGCCTCTTGTTGCCACCTGTCTAGATCCAAATGTTCTTCTCAGCATTTTATTCTCAAACACCCTCAGTCCATATTCTTCCCTCTAAGTGATTGACAAAGTTTTACACCCATATAAAATAAAATGTAAAAATATATTTCACCATGTTTTTAGATAGGAAATGGGAAGGCAAAGGATTTTAAAACAAATGATAGCATGGCATTCTTAAAATCTTATCAGATCTTAATTTGTTTGTGTATGTTATTTTTATTTGTGGCTGTCATTTTCAAATATTTGAACTTTGCCACAGTTTCAAACAATTTGTTAGATTTCACCCTTCAGATTTTATGACAAATATTTCATTGGTATCTTTCATATATATTAATTGGATGTCTGAAAACTCTGGGAATTTGTTCTTTTTTAATTTCACAATTTAATATGTCCTTTCATGTGACGCTGTGGATTATGCAGTGAAATGCTTTAAGTGAATCACATCTCAGAACATGTAATTTGACTGCTTGATTATTACAAAGGAAAATTTTGTGAAAGAAAAGTCTAAACATGATGGAATTCCAATAAATATGTCATACTTAATTCCTGAATTTTCATATTGTGTGACATCTCTGTACCCCACACTTCCATTCAGCAATTTTCATAATATAAGTTGATGTTCCTTGTTGCACATGCATATTCATGTAACTTAAAGGAAATCAGTAACAAAATTATTATTCTTAAGTAAATTTTCCCTCACCAAGTTTTTTACTGCATACTCTTCATATTATAAATTACAGGCATGATCTTGAGTAGCAGAACATAAGTAATTGTTTTGTATTTATTTTGCAGAGGTGTACTTGTGATAGAGTTGTTAAAGAAGTTGGAGGAGCTCACTGGAAAGCGGATTTATGAGATGTTTGATTACATCTGTGGTGTTAGTACAGGAGCCATACTTTTATGTGTTCTTGGTATGCATGCTTAATATATACATGTATGCACAAGATATTTAAATGTTTCAACAGTAAAGCAGATTGTGTGGTTCTGAAAGTGATTTTTTGCTTCATTTTACAGTGCCACAAAAGAAAACATTGACTGAGCTATCAGAAATGTACAAAGAATTGAGTACAAAGATATTCACACAGAGTGCATTTTGGGGAACAAGTAACCTGGTGTGGAGTCATTCATACTATAACACTGAGATGTGGGAACAGCTCCTCAAGATATATGTTGGAGAAACTCCGCTTATAAGAACAGCTAGAGATCCCTTAATGCCGAAAGTAAGATGAGTTGTGTTTGATGACTATAGATAATTATACCCAGCTTATAACTGAAAGGCAGCCTTTATTACCTACAATATACAAAACCATCTGACTTGGTGTTTGTCACTGTGTTTGAATCAAGTCACCGATAACACGTGATTATATAAGTAGGGTGGCTTTGGTACACATGGTAAACAAGAGGTACAGTACATGAGATATACAATAGTTTAAAATAATATACTTCTTGGATGTTATCCATCATCTTAATATAATTAAAACATAACATTTTAGAAACTGAGTCCATAGGTAAAACCTACTCTGTTTATATCAATTGAGATATTCTGTCTCTCTGGATGGGTTGAATTTTTGGTTATAAGTGTAAGTTTTCACTTTTCCAGGATGAGGAGTGGGTGTGTAAAATAAATAGAAAAATTACCATGTAGTAATTGGCTAGACTGGGAATGAAAGTATTCTTGAAATTTGATATTTTTATAAACTTGTTGTTTACATATTTCTATAAATTATATAGTATAACATGTAGTTTGAATATAATTGGTTGTGATGATAGTCAAGTTTAAGGTTCTTTAACATATCTTGTGTAGGAATTGGGATTTAATTCCTGTGTTACCAGACTGCCAGATGGACATCCTCTCCAGGATTAACAGTTTAGCAATGTGCTACTGGAACATACTGCCAGCTGGAATGCATGAAGGCCATGTTGACAGAGGATAACAAGTTGGCACAATGAAACATATTTTCTCTGTAGAATGAGGAGTGATCATTTTTGAGACATAACCATAATTGGTCTCTTTTGCAGTTGTCTATGATTTCTGCTGTGGTAAACTTGCCAAGAGTAACAGCCTATATATTTAGAAATTATTCACTGCCATATAAAGTTCAGTCACCATACATGGGAGGTACCCAGTACAAATTGTGGGAGGCTGTAAGGGCATCTGCAGCAGCACCATCATACTTCGAAGAATATAGATTAGGTGAATTATTACATCAGGTACGTGTAACAAATGTCGTCCTCAGTGGACCAGTGGTTAGCGTGCTCTCCTCTGGAACCAAGGTTCTCGGGTTCAATCCTGGCTGAAGTCAATGGATTTTATGGGTGATAAAAATCCGTAACACAACTTCCTTCGGATGGGAAGTAAAACCGGCGGTCCCATGTTGTAGATTTATGGCATGTAAAAGAACCTTACGAGCATGATATGAGATGTTTCGTAAGCAAAATTCAAGGGCCATTTCTCACCCAAGTCTCCTGATTAACAGCAAGATGGCTCTGGTAGGATTGAGTAGAAATTGTGCAGTCAGTGGGCTGGTCGCTCACTACTCATAAATGCACAGTTCAAGACCAAGAAACCTTTGAAAAGGAGGCGGCGAAAACCCACAACTGGGTTGTAGAGCCAAGAAACATGACTTGTAACAACTAATGCATAATACTCTTTGGTTTATAAATTATTACATACAAAAAGAAGTATACAGTTAAGATAATTCAGTTATGTGCCATTTTCTATAATATTTTTGTTACATCTTGAAGTAAACAGCTCTTTACAAACATGATATATCTGAAGATTTCTGTCTTCTGTGAAAACCTCAAATCATACATGATTATGATCTGTTTATATCAATCATGATTATCTGTAGTCATGTGCAAGTTTTACAAATAATTATAGTAATGCTATTATTAATACAACTTGAGAACATTTTACATTATCTACTTTTATTGACATTCATGTTTTGTGCGTTTCAGGTTTAGCATTTTATTGTCTGGCTTTCTGATATTTCTTAAGAGAACTAGTGCCCAAACTGTTATAATATTTGTATTCAATATTAAAGCACTGGTTTATAAAGATGCCATAAAATCCACAACTTGTCATTAAATCCTAATGCTATTGAAGTGATAATAGACATGAAATTAAAATAACAGTATTGATTTCTTTAGTTCATTTGAAGATTATAAATGACATAAAAGGTTGTGTTGTCATAACCATTCATTTTAGGGCATGAATTTAATGATAATTACATTAATTCACTCTTTGTTTCTTGCTGTGCAGTAACTTTCGCATGTCAGGTACAAAGAGGTGTTGTAGAAGGTTGGCCACTGGAAATGCTAAAAAGAATTGTCAGTTGGTGCAGGATGTGTGAAAATGCTAAAAATCCAGAGCTGTCCTTTATATGAATGTATTATTGCAGTTACCTTTGTGTAGGTGTTTAAAGCTTAATGCTACAGTTAAACTGTAAACATTAACAGTATAGTTGATATGAAAAATTAGGCTTTACATTGAATTGTCAATGAACATTAATGTTATTACTTCTTACATAGTTACAGGAAAAGGAACTATGAAATGCAAGATTTCTTTTGTAACATTAGGTAACATTATAGAGGCCATAATTTTGTTTTGCTTGCTGCAGTTATATCAGATTTAAGAAACAAAATATGAAGTTGCCCAATAAATCAAGAACTTAGTTTATGCTGAAGTTGAATTATACCCATATTGATTCACACTGGTAGCTACTTTGTAAATGTAAATACAGTCACACATTTCATTTTTAGAGGATCTATGCAAGTGTGATACCGTAGAATAATAGATGAGTTTCTTCATCTCAGGATGGTGGTGTCTTAGTAAACAATCCAACAGCTGTGGCTATCCATGAAGCAAAGCAGTTGTGGCCTGGTTGTCCAATCCAGTGTGTAGTCTCATTTGGCACAGGGCGCACAAATCCAGTAATATGTGGTGAAGATGTCAATAGTTCATCCTGGAAAACAAAGTTTTTCAAAATACTTGACAGTGCAACAGATACAGAAGGTAACTTATACAAACCTTGCCATCAGAGTATTCCACTTAAAATAATTATGTGAAACTGTGATATACACAGTGGCATTTCATCTTTAAAAACAAGAGAATTTCTCACTTTTTCTTATGGCAATGAACATTTCACAGCACACAGCTATTATTCTCAAATTTGTGAGTGACTTTAAAAGCTGAAGGTGTGTTGTTGCCAGAAAATTAGAACATTCAGTTTTTTAAACAGTCAGTGTAACATAAAATTCCTTTTGTCAGTGGAGAAAATGTATCGGTAGCATATGCGAGAGAAAGTACCTTTTGTACCTCTAGGTTTCACCCTGTTTTGCTCTAAGCTTTCATGCAATTGTTCTTGTATTGTTATTGCAGCTGTTCACACAATGCTTAATGACCTTCTGCCTGGCAGTGTGTACTTCAGATTTAATCCATATGTAACTGAAATGGTGACAATGGATGAAATTCGACCAGACAAGATAGGTCAGTTGGAACAAGATGCAGCTATGTATTATCGTCGTAATGAAGAGACATTTCAGGAGGCAGCAAAAGCATTAATGCATTCATCTACATGCATGCAACGAGTTCTTAATTGGATAAATCTTCACAGAGAGCTCTTAGGAATCAAATAGAAATATACTTATTATAAGGATCATTCCAAGTTCTGACACAGATGATTGGTTTGTGTGTCAAAACTTAGATTCATCTGATAGAGCCAATGTACTGCCAAGTAAAGCAACCTGTTCAAAATTTTTTCATGTATTATTAAACAGGAAGTTGTGTGCAGTCTAAGAATCTTCACCCAGTGTTATACTTAACTTTTATTTCCAACTTATGAGAGCTCTGAGGCAAGGATGAGTAGCAGAAATTGTTGAAAATCAAATATTTTTCACAAATCACAGTCTAGGATACCTCAGTCAGTATATTGATTAGGCAAGCCATGCCATAGCTTGGACAGTCAGGTGCTGACTTCTCACTTAAAACAGCTTGCATTTGTGCCCAGGTCAATCCAGTGAGATTTGTGGTGAATAAATTGGCACTGGTACAAGTTCTTTTCTGAATTCTTTGGTTTTTCCTTACATCTATCAATACACTGCTGCTCCGTTTTCATTTACGTATCATCTGGGGGATGACAATGGACATGCTGGTGGCCACAATTCCACGGAGACATGGTCACTCAACAGTAACAGTGATACAGGCTTGGCTATAGGTATATCTGATATAAAATAAAAGTGTTAGTTCATATTTTTCTGTTTCTTTGCACATTTCTCATCCTGAGTATGCAACATCACAGGAACTTAAAGTTTATATTCTTCCATTCAGCTGCACCATTTTTGTGAGATGATTCACATGTTTCCATTTGGTCATATCTCTCTTTGACATGATGCTGATAACGTCACTACAGAACATGTAACAAGAGTGACATTTCTACACCTAAACAGTGTTGTCTCTATGGCAGACTTATAACAACAGATTGGCTGTGGTTGTTTCCAGATTACAATATTGTCACATCATGGAAGGAGGAAACAAGTATCTTCCAGTAATTCATGTGTTTAAATGATCTGTTCAGGTTCATATGAACCTGAATTGATTGTCACAACAAACAGTCCTCCCACCTTTAGCTCGTCTTGGTTGTACCTGTCCATTACCTGGTACCTCTCTTGAATTGCTGCTGTGTTTGGAAACAGCTGTACTTACATTTGATGTCACTTATCTGAACTGTTACTGGGTTTGTTATACTTATGTTGTAGTTTTTTAATCCTTACTTCCTTATAAATTCTGTTTTCATTCTTTTACTTCAGTGAATTCTCTCAAATTGAAGAGAATGGAATGAATATGAAATTATTTTTGTCCAGTCATGCTGATCTGCTAATGTGTGACCTATGCAAATAAAAATTATAGAATGTACTGTTATATTTCTTCCCCCCACTCCCCAAGTTTCTTTTTCATTGGTCTGGCCCATTTGCTGAATTATAAAATACTTCTTGTTTGATAATTTATTAGAAATGCTTTGTATAATAAGTGTGTGTGAAAACAGAACCTGTTTTCAGATCATGTGAGTAGTTTGTACTGTATTTTCATGGAACTTCCATTAAAGCTGATGAAGGTGCTATAAATATATTTGTGATGAAGATGCTGAGAGGAATTTTTGAAGTCATTAAGGAAGATCATTTGACAAGAAGGTATAATTATTAATTATACAGACTATATGGAGACCAGAATTTGGTGTCATATTAAAGTAAGACAAATTCAATTGGCAGGACATATGACCAGGTTGGAAGAATCAGACCCAGCTAAGCAAGTACTAGAATCACAAATTTATGGAATCCAGGAAGTTGGTAGGCCCAAACTAAGATGGATAGGTTGGGTGGCCCAGGATAGAATGAGATGGAGGAGGATTGTAGCAGAAGCCAAGACCCGATCTGGGTTTTAATGCACTTGGTGGTAAAGTGAGTAGTCTAATGGAGGGGGAGAGGGAATTTTAGAGGTGAAAGTGTAGTTAATCTTCTTACCGACTGGGCTGTCATGTCGCCGTTGTTCTTGTGAATCGCTTATAGGGTACAGCACAATGCGTATTGCACTGTGTTACTCTGGAATAGCTTTGATGTAATGCAGCTAGATCATCTTGTGTGCCGTAGTGTGTTGTGGGTGTTTTAAGGTAGTAACATTTTGTAGATATGTATATCTTCATCCATTCAATCCGTAATAATATTGTAATTCTATTACTTTGCAGTTAATGCGCAGTGTTGGAACTGTATATTGAGAGAAACTTTTATTGGTATTTATGATATCAGTTCATAACTTTCTGTTGAAGGCGTACTTGCGTTTTAGGCCTGTGTTTGCTATTCATATACAGTTGTGTGTGTCTGCTGCATGCTAGGACCAATATTTATGTGAAGAGGTGTCATTATTTGGTTTTATTATTTTTTTCTAGGCTCGTAGAAATGGCGAAGTCCAAAAACCATACTAATCACAATCAAAGTGAGTATTGAAAGGTTTCTGATTAGATTGAAGATTGTGATCCATGTGTGGAAGTTAATGGTTAGTGCTGCATATTAGGCGAAATTATATAAAGGGTTATTTATCCACGCATTTTAATACACAATAGAAGTTGGCCAATACAGTGTTGCAAGAATGTTTTGAATGTAATCGGTGTTCTGTTACAGACAGGAAAGCCCATCGAAATGGAATCAAGAAACCGAAGCATTATAGGCACGAGTCTACGAGAGGAGTAAGTGGTCAAGCACGAATCAGTTTTGAACTATGTACAGTAAAACTTAAGTAGTGAAGTTTTGAATTTGTCGTAAGGGAGTTGTGTTTAAATGGGTTAACCTATTTCATTAACAATGAATTATAATGCAATGCCTTTGTGCTTTCTGCATTATAATGTATGGCTCATTGGAGTGAAAAATGGTTTTAATAAGCTCTTATCAGTTTTTGTTTTGTAGGCATATGAACTGCATTAAAACTTGTTGGCCATTTTTGAAAGAGCGATAGAATGTATGTGCTGTTGTAATGAATGTAGGTAAACACCAGACCACAACCCAGAAGACAGCTGCCTTCATACTCACTACTATGAAAATCTCATCATAATTGGTTAAAAAAATTCATACTTTAGGATATGCTCAAATCAGATTATCACTGTGTTGTGTTCAAGAGTATGCAGTACAGCATCAAAGAACAAACAAAAAATTATCTCTTATTCTCATTCATATCCCTCCATGGAAGTTTCTGTAAAATGTCATGTCTGATCTGTAAGGTGGTGGTTTTATTGTAGTTAAATTTTATTTTTCAGGTTGATGCAAAATTCCTCCGAAATCAGCGATTTGCTAAAAAACACAATTTGAAGCCTGAAGAGCAAAAGAAACGTGCAGAACAAAGGAAGGCTTCTAAGGCAGAAACTTCATAATTTATAATAATGGTACAATAAATTAAACTACAGCATTGCATAAAGGTGTTTATTAATACAAAATAACCCTGATTCCTGTCCTCTTTAAATTTTCATACATCACATGCAAAGTCTTTAGAGCATTAATAAATATTAGTCTTGTGGGTTGTAAGTAAAAGTCTTTTGAAAGAAAATTTTCAAGACTGTCTAGAGCCCACAGAATGTAACAATTGTTGATTCAAGTAGAATTCAATACACATTTTATGCATAATTAAATGTTCAAAGGTTTACATTACTTGGGGTATAATCACAGTTTTCATTCTGTTTTTAACTTAAGTTTATTGTCTTCTCAAATAGAACTTGTTAAAAAAATATCCTGAATTCATGGTAAATCAAGAAACCTATCTAACTTATGCATGACTGTAACTTGTTTTTTTGTTTTAAGGGTTGAAACAGATTTTAACTTTCTTTGTGTTGGCTTAAATTTTGAACTTGGTACTGGAAATTCATCAAATTTAGAATGGCCTCCTAAACCATCATATGTTTCTTCAGGACTTGCATCCACTGAAGAACTTAGTTTTGTATGATGGGCCTTTTTGAATATGCTGAATTTATTGCTGCCTGAAGATAATTTCAGATTCATGCTCTGAGAACCCTTCAGGGGAGTCAGGCCGAAACTGCATGATTTAATATTCAGGTATGGTGATTCTGGATCAGACGTCTCTTGTGCTTTGGACCCAGGTGATAGTAGTGTACCAAACTGCAAATAAGACAGTAAGATATTCCATATGATAATCACTTTGTCACCAGTTGCATATACAAACTTAATTTAACAATAAAAACTGTGTAGCTGTTAACTTGCTGCATAGTCCATCATTTGAGAATGAACCAATCCAACTCCATGGAACATTCATCCTTGAGAACCCAATAAATAACTATACTTGGTTAATTAGAAATTTCCCGCATTTTATGGAACTTGAATGTTAATTACCATGTTACAAGAGCCTGCCATTGGCCATCCTGAGTCAGATGAATACAAGCCACACCCAAAACCAAATTTCCCTAAGATATATTTTAGTATTATCCTTCCATCTACACCTATGTCTTCCAAGTGGTTTCTTGCCTTGCAGGTTTTCTATAAATTCTGTATGCATTTCTTGCTCCCCCCCCCCCCCCATGTATTTTACATGCTCTGCCCAACTCATCCTCTAATACTTGAGCTTAGTGCTTTATAGGTATCTTAATGCTGTTTCTTGTTTATTATAATGGATTTTGTGCAAGCATATGGCCACCAATCTGATTCAACACATGAAAAACATTTGCAAAACAATATTAATTTAAAGCTGGGGGAAAACAATCATCAGAACTTTCAAATTCCTAAGGACTTTGTGTGTATATGTAAAATTTTGTTTGAGAGTATATATGTATTTCAGATAAAATTAGATGCGTATTTGACCAAATATACCCTTTTTACTTACCAGTGTTGACGTAGATGTGTCTCCTTCAGCAGAATCTGTCATTCTTGGTACTTTGACTGCCTCAGGTATAGGACTTTCTAATATCAGTCTCCGAAGAGCACTATCCCTAGGATTTTTGCCACTGGGTGAAGAAATGGCTTTCTCAAGATCACGTATTTTCTTCTGAAGGCTTCTCTTCTCATGCTCCAAATGTTGCATATCATCTTCCAGTTGTTTATTCAGCTTTGATTTAAGATTTACTTCTTCATATAGCTTTTCCTTTTGTAAATTTGCTGCACTTAGATCCTGCTGACATGTTCTTAGCTGGTCTCTGAGAGCCTGCTTCCTATCTGATGCTGCTTGCATTTCTCTAAAATAATTAGACATCCCATAATACATGAAACTGCAAAATATTGTAATTACATTCACTGTGTTTTTGTGATATACATAACAGTCTAGTCATGGATATTGTGAAATGGTGATGGGGTGTTCATCACGGTGTCACTCATTTGCCTGAAGCTGATCGTACTATCATTTGTCAGATTACCAGCAGTAGCTATAGAAAGCATGATGTACATTGTTACCACTGAAAGCTCTGATCTTCAGATATAAATTTATGTTTTGTAGTGAAGCATGAAAATATTTGTCAGTTTTACCCTCCTACAATCTTGATGCATACCAGTGGATTTAGTGGTGTTGTATTGGGAAGATGCACCAAAAGATTAGTATATATATATAAAAGAGAGAGATAAATGTGACTGATGTTTGGGCAAAGAAACACCAACATTATCAGTTTTGATGCATTTAAAAGCATTTCCTAGAATAAACTATTAATATGTCACTAGTGAGACCGATACTTGAATATGGAGCTGTGTGTTGGGACCCATACAGGAAGGACAGGTAAGATCCCTAAACCGGGTGCAGAAGAGAGCGGCTAAATTTGCAAATTACATGAACAAATCTGGTTGGGAAACATTGGCACAGTGTAGAATGATAGCCCGATTGTGCGCCGTATTCAAAGCATACATGGGGGGCTGGGCTTGGAAAACGATAGGGGATAGATTACTAAAGCCATGCTACCTGGGCAGGGACGATCATAGTCAGAAAATTAGGACTAGGAAACAAAGAACGGATGTTGGCAAATATTCCTTTGTAAATAGGACTATAAGAAGCTGGAACCAATTACCTCCAGGCGTGCTAGAGTCTTTCCCCTGTAAATTAAGCACCTTTAGAAAGAGAGTCAGAAAAGTAGTTATAAGCAAGGGGTTATTAAGTGGGGATTAGATGGTGATAAGGGAAGTGAAGTGTCTTAGTCTCGAAGTGATGAAGTGCTTTAGTTCTTTGGGATAAAAGTTTCATGTACTGAGGTGTGACTTTATATTCTACTCTAAAGTATTGTGATTAATTAATGGATGTGTGTTTTTGTATGTGTCTCCATGTAAGGTGAAATGTTTTTATAGGGGTGGATGTCTAGTTATGTGTGTAAGGTGTTCTATGGAGTGTACTTGTTTATATTATATGTATTTTGTTGTAATTGTGTAGTGTAAGGACCACTGCCACCGGGTGCAAACCCAATTGCAGTAAATAAATAATAATAATAATCCACTATCATAATAGAATCACTTTTCTGTACTTAACAAATTACATTAATGGCACACTAAGTAATATTTGTAGCAATGTTTCCATTACAGGCAGTAGTTGCACCAAATGTTGAGTGCAAAACTGGAGAGATATGTTATGATGTGATTAAGGATGACAGTTTAAATCAAGACACGCTACAAATATTTGTAGTGGTGTATATAAAATTTTAACTTAAAGTTTAACTTCCCAGTTTAATTCTGGTCCTCACAATGAACTGAGAGAACCTTTATCACATAGGATTAGTAGATTTAAATCCCCATATTATGGGTATTACTAGCTGGACTTAAGGTCTAAGGTTCAGTGGGTCAGCAGTATGCTTCTACAACACAGCCAGTCAGATTGCATATGAGCCAATACAAGTTAATTAATTACCTTCTAAGGACTGATACATAGGTTGCTAAAGATTTCCTTGAATCATGTGAGTCTGCATGTTTATCCAGGATTTCTTCCACTTCTGTTGTGGTTCCATGAACAATTATCTGAATACTGAAAGAAGATGGTATGTTATATATGACACTAGCTCAACAGTACTTTTATCACAATATAAGCTTGTGAATTAAAATGTTTACAGAATGTGGTGTATGTATATGATTATGTACACTTTCAACTTTATCCATAGCTCTGAATACATGCAAAATCAGGTCAGTTTGGTTACTTTTTACAAATAATTTTCTTGTTAGCATTAAATGAGAAATAGAACTGTAACACAGTTACCTCTCCAGGCAAATGCTGGGACAATACCTGAAAATATGCCAGTAGCTCTTCCACATCTCTTACGACTCTCTCATCACTATCTTCTTGCAATATTTCATTTGACACTATACAAACCAGTAGTCAGTACAGAATTATAAAATAACTGATCACTTTGTCTACCGTCTTTCCATTGCTACAAATTAGAACACAGATGTTAATTATAAGTACTTGTGTAAATTAAATACCTCTTCAAAATTTCAAGTTGTTTGCGGAGTTTTTTTGCCTCCTCCCGAGAATCTTCTGCATCTTTGTTTTGTAGTCGCAGATATCTGATTTGATCCTTTAGTGCTGATACTGATGATTCTTGTGAACGAATCTTGAATTCTAGTGTTTTAATCTCTTCCCTAGAATTGGATAATAATGGATCTTGATTTTCTGGCAATGTTATCTTGTGGGTCACAGGTCACAAGTAGCTTGCTTGGAAATATGTTAATCCCAAAATTATTGTTAATTAAATGTACGTATGACGAGCAATATATGGTGACATCACAAAATTGGTAATTTAATTTGTGAACTGAAGGTGCTTTTTGTCACTTGTCCATCACTCCCACAGTAAGTGGTTTAGAGGATTATAGATGTATATATTCAGCAAACTAACAAAATGCACAGTGTTATGAGATAGCTACCAAAAGGAAAATACTAAAGATTAATGAAGTATTAAAATGGAATTACACATATTTGAAGCTGATAATTCTTTTCAAGACTGTTTTCTAAGAGTGATTTATTAAAGTATTGTAACAGTGCAGAAACACATGTTTAAGATAGAGCTAATTATATATATGTCAGTAAACCATCTACATAAAATAAAACGCTAAAAAGTAATGTATGTATGTTTTTCATGTATTACTAACCTTAATCCCTTATTTTGATTGCTCAATGTTTGATTTTCTTCAGAAGCATTTTTAATATCTGTATCCTTCAGATGAATCTGAAATGTCAGATTATCAATCTTATTACGCAAAAGACTAGCATCTTCTTCCGGTTCACTGTTTGCAACATTAAAATAAATTCGATGGATTGTCTTCTCAGTTGTTTTGTATCGACACTGTGGACAGGACTTGGATCTACAATAAGAATAGGAATATTAATTTAATCGTTCTCAACAGTATAATACACAGACAAAGCTGTAGTTCATAAGTGTCATAAATCTTAAAAAACACATGAAAATAATAAAATACTGTTTAATTAAATACCTCTCAATCCATTGAATCAAACATGGATAATGGAATAGATGGCCACAGCCTGTTACAAATACCTCAGATGTAGCAACAAACAAATCACCACATATCACGCAACTAATGTGCATGATTTATATTACAGAATAACTAAGTGTGTACAATAAAATGACTTATTCTTTTCATCCTACGAACAAACTAACAAATTATTCCATTTCCCGCCATGTCAATAACTGATTAGTACCAACCATGCGATCTTAATATACCGATTCAATCATTTCATTTCTCCACTGGGCTTCCTAAAAATAAGCGCGATTTTTCAAATTCGAAAATGGTCACCATGCGATGAATCGATCGATGATAGGTGCTTAATGCAAATTATGTTTGAAATAGGTCCTTCTTTCTTAGCACCAATGATATAATCTTAAGAAATTTGCTACATCTGTCACAAAGGAACTGGTGGTATTGAGATGGAAACAACAAATCTCTTCAAGTCCTGTTGTTACTATTTGGTTACATTGCAACATATTCTGCTGCACTTCCTTTTCACTGCGCAACATTATTTGGTAAGTGCCACTTTGTAGTTCTGATAATGTTAAAATTAAAGAGAAACACTTGCTATGCAGAGATTACTCCAAAATAACCCACAAGCTGCAGTACAACATAACTGTGATGTGGGATGTAAATTGCTTTGTATGAGATGTAAATTTTTTCAGTTATAGACTTTTCAATGCAGTGCTGTATTTTTTTAAATTGATGTTTAGTGTACTTCAGTGAAATTTTAACACCAAATGTCTTGGACAATCAAAAATATTTTGACTAACACTTCCTGGCATATCAATATTGTTCTCATTGCATTATACATAAATATATCTTTATTGCATATGATATACTCGTTAATGAACTTTATTGTAAATAACCAAGAACTCTTTCAAACTAATTCTGCTGTACACAATGTCAACACAAGGAATAAAAATCAGCTTCATAGACCAGTTGCCAACCTCTCATGCTTTCAGAAGAGTGCATATTATGCAGGAATCAAAATTTTCAATAGTCTACCAACAAATCTCACAAGTCTTGTAAATAAGAAGGAGCAATTTAAGGTAGCATTAAAAAGATACTTAATTACACACTCCTTTTACTCTGTCAATGAATTTATGTTGTTTACAAATAAGTGATAAATTTTTCTTGTGTGTAATGGGTAGATCTATTTGTAGCTTATCATTTCTTTAGGTGAATACTTTGTTTTGTATTATGTGAAATTTATATAATTAGTATGAATTGTACTTTATAATATGTAATGTATTATTATTATTTTTATTATTATGACTTTTTCCACTTACTATTGTCATCTGACTGTCTTATGGATCCATGGAATGTAAATAAATTATTATTATTATTATTATTATTATGGATCTGTAAGTTAAGTCAGATGACAATAGGATGTTGAATAAGTCTTAATGATACAATACATATTGCAGGTCCAATTAATAATATTAAAACATTTCACATATTATAGATGAAGGTTTCACATAATTAATAATATGTTGCAAATACATCCTTGCATTATATACAGTAGATAAATTATATTACCCATTTTTATCACATGAAAGCAAGAAAACCTTAATGACCTTTATTTGTTAACATTAGAAATTCATCAACAGAATAAAAGGATTGTGTAATTAAGTATCTTTTTAATGCTATTTTCAATTAGAAGACTTGTAAAACTTGATGGTAAACTATTGAAAATTTTGATGCGTGCATAATATGAAGCCTTCTGGAAACATGACAGGTTGGTAATTGATCTGTGAAGCTCTTTCTTATTCTTTGTGCTGACACTGTGTAAAGCAGAATTGGTTTGAAAACGTCCTTGGTTATTTACAATGAAGTTAATTGATGAGAATATGTATTCATATAGAAATCCATTCTCCATACCCCTCCAATTACCCATGGTAACTGGGGGAGTAGGGGCCCAGATAATTCAATTAATTTTTAAACTAAACTAAACTAAGTGTTTGACAATAATAATAAAAAACCCAGTATTGTCAGGGTCATTAAGTCAAGAAGAATAGGATGGGCAGGGCACATGGCATACATGGATGGGGAAGAGGTGTGCATGGGATATTGGTCGGAAAGCCTGAGGGTAAGAGACCACTGCGGAGACCTAGACATAGAAGGGAGGATAATCTCAGGCAGGATCTATGGGAGATAGGGTTGAAAGAGACTGGATTTTGTTGGCTCCGGACAGGGTTTGGTGAATTTAGTGATTCTATAAGCCATCTAGTTAGTTAGTCATCATTCTCATTTCAATCAGTGATACATAAATTTGTTCTAATTATTTAATTCTAATGTTACAGCTCTCACTAAGCATGCTGATATCATTTAACACTCATTCTTCTCAATGTCACCTGCTATATCTCTTTCTCCCATTTCACTCCACTATCCAGAGAAATTCCTAAACATTGTATTTCATTTTTCACTTCTGTCTTTTTTATTAACAAACCCTTATTGTTATTATTATTATTATTATTATTTAATAGCAATCAAACACTAACTAATATTAATAGTGAAAATGTTTATTCATAATTTTGTTATATACAGATATTAATTTTAAATCCAGCAAGAACCAAACATATTACAGTATATAAAAAGAGCAAAACAAATTAACATACACAGGGTATAAAGTGCAGTCATTCTCTCACAATAGTATGCTTGCATTATCCACAGCCAGACTAAAATATCAGATGAACTGATAGGAAATACTTCCCCCACACATTTTTTTTATTTACATATTAACATCACTTGGATTTTGGCTATACACCAATCCTTCCCCACAACTTGAACATTACTTGTTATTCAAGAGCTAGTTCATCAAAGCATCAGTACTGAAGAATCACTGTCAATTTAAAGAAGGGGGAAAAAGTTCAATTCATCGTTCTTCTAAAATCACAGTTTCTTGTGGGAAAAACTTAAGTTCTTGTAGAGTTACTTTAGGATCAAGTGAAGTAAGCTGAAACACCAAACATATTCAATGTAAATCAATGCAAGACAAAAATACTAAACAAAATAATACTGATTACTATATGGAATATTTGTCAAATAAGATGCAAGTAAATACAGAGAATAGTATGAATCTGATACAAAGGAACTTTAAAACGTATCTCTGAAAATTCATGGCAACTGGGAAACAAATTTTGAAATGTACACTAGCATAACGGTGTGTCTGCCTAAAGCTGACCCTCCGAATAGTAGGGAACTTTTCATCTAGTACCTTCTCTACACAAAAATGTAACAGTTAAGTAAATACTTGTGATGTAGGTGGCCTGAAAAGCAAGTGATGTTCTGCACATGTATAAACTTCCTATTCCTGAGTAGAGAACGCTGGTTTTTAGTAGAAAGATATTTCTCACACAACTTTGTTGCTTTCTGCTGTTTATAGTATTATTACTCATTTATACACCTTGTCATTACTGACTACTTTATGACTTCCAGTGTTATAAAGTATTACCAGTAAAGTTTACATAAAATTGGAACAAGCATGATATTTTCCGGCATGCTAGTAATTCAGCATGTGACTTCCCAGGGATTACGTAACTCTTATGTGCAGTAGGTTTTCATGTTCAGTATCTGTTATTGTTGCTTAATCTTAACCAAAACAGGAATGTGTTGACAAATTTTAGTAAACTCCCCAATACCAAAATTCATGGAAATCCGAAGCAGGACTCTGCACCACCTAAGTTATTGATTTTGACTCATGCCTCTATCCTCAAAACTTTTGAATTTTTAATCCAAAATTCATGTAATTCAATATCATTTATAAATTACATTTGAAGGTTATACCACTGATTGGCATTCTAATGAAGGAACTAGCAATTATTAAAAGAAAACAATAAAGGTCATTTTGCAGTCCAATACAACTAAAACCTAATTTTGTGTGACATGGTGAAAATACAATGTCATATGAACAAGGAGAGTTAAATTACATAGATTCAAAGTTAAAAAAGTCTTGCATTCTGTCCTCAGTCACCTCACTCTGTAGGCTATCAAAATAACTATAAACAAGATATTCTATGGTTTATTTTGGTAACATAAAATTATAAGGGAGAAGAGGAAAGAACAGACTCCAATAAGAAGACAATTTCACTTGAACTGAACTGATAATCCATGCATAATTATGTCATATCAATGTGATGTTGACATATTTGCAAACATTAACATAAAATTCAACTTTGGTCGGTCAAAATTCCCTTAAAAGGCACATTCTAACCACTCACATCTGAATATCATGTTCCATAAAGCCTACCCTGTAAATTACAAAGGACAGTCTGTTGAGTTGGGTATGACATTACTGTAATTCAATGTAGAATCATGAATTCTGTACAACTAATGCTGATGCAGTTCAGAATTTCTCAGTTCACTTAACTACAGAATGCTGGAAGAAGTGTACCCAAATATTTGTCAAATGATGGCAGAATATGTACAATTTATTTTTAAGTGTATATATCTCCTTGGAAAGGTTAATATTGTGGGTAAAGCAATGTGCTAGTCTCTACTAGCTTTTGATTACAAAAAAACCTGAGGGACATATTCCTGTACAAATACTCAAACTCATTTTTATTTATTTGAAGTACTTTTGGTCCTACAATTGAAATCTTACTGAATGATAAGAGCAATAAATCCAACTTACATCCTTTCGAGGCCAGCTAGAAATAACCTTATACTCATCTGGTGGATAACCCTGCACCACAAGGAAATCGAGTAATACCTAAAACATACAGAAAAATTACGCACAATAAATGAAGTACAATGCTAAAATAATAATAATAATAATAAATTAATATAACATACTTTAAGTGGAGCTGTAGCTTGGAACCGTCGAACCAAACACTCCCCCTTTGGAAGTCTGAAACGAATTTTGGCGATGCAATCACCAGCACTCTCTTGTGGTTCTTCTGGTAACTGAGACTTAACTTCCAGTCTATGTGCCTAATACAAAACAATGTCAGGATTAAATTTTCTGTATAAAACAAAAGTTTAGTATGACAAGGCAATGAATAACTGGTGCAAGTTCTATAGAGACATTTAAATACAGCGTGAGAAATTTTAACATCTGTCACTGGCTGGCATTGTGCTTGGTTTTAACTCAGGCTGACTGATTACTTGTTCATCGAGTATTAAGGATTTATGAAAACTATGAAATCCTATCCTAACTATGAAATCGGCTGGGGGGTGATGCTGACCACTCACCCCCATCTAGTGCCGAGGTCAAGAAAGGGAGGAGCTATACCTCCTCTCACCCCAAGCGCCTGTATGGCACGTAGCGGGACAAACTTTACTTATGAAATCGTATCACTCAAGACAATCAGTTTGTGGGCTGAAATTACAACTTGGGACCATGAAGTAGGCCATTTAGCCATGACATCTGATGTTCTTAACTCTTTCTGCTAGTGACTGTATATATGAATTTAACATTATTCAATCCACTTCCTTTAATTTATTTGCATTCTATACTCCATTCTCTTCCAATCTGTTCAAAAGTTGTATGTATCAGAATAAAGAGTATTTTCTAAATTTGAAACTGTTATTACTATTCACCAACATATAACTGTGTACATTAGTATTTCCCTGCAACTGCCCTTCATATAAAAGCAAAATAACTTTTTAATAATGCAATGCTTTTTAGTAATACTTAATTTCTCTTAAATTATTCTGTATTTATATGTGTGTAGTATACAAGAAGGGAAAAAGTAAGACATACTTCTTTTATCAATTCTACTTCTTGACGCTGAATTTCTCTCTGCTCCTTTTCCTTATTTTCCATCAATTCTTGATGTCGTTTTGCCTCTTCTTTGGCTCTGTAAGTTCATACCAAAATATTTAATACCATGTGTTTTATATTTAAATTCTTTCCATAAAATACTTCAAAAGTACAGTGGAATCTGTGAACAAGAAAGGAACAGAATTACCTGTCTGCTTCTAGTGATTCCTGATAAGCTGCATCTTGTTCTCTTTTCACAAGTTCTCGAGCTGCTCGTTCGTCTTCTTCGCGTATCTCCATTCGCTGCTGCTCAGTAAAAACGTCAACTGCTTGTATCAAACTAGTAAGCAATTCACTAACACCCACATTACCTATGACAAATTATACAAATTATGTGAGATTTGATGTTTTCACAGCAGTGAGTATGAAGATTTCTGTCTTCTGGGTTGTTGCGCTATGTAGTCTGAATCGCCCTGATGATAGAGGCAGTATGACCTCTGAAACGTTGGTAAACATCGACCAGACTACACAGCGCAACAACCCAAAAATCTTCATACAAATTATTTTCTGTTCATCCATATTTTATTGTGCTTTACAAAAACTAAGACAAACATAAATTTTATTTAAATTAAAAAATTACAGAAGTTAATCATACCATGCACAATTGTGAATACTTCAGTTGCTGACCGCATTCTCATTATGATTAACAGTGCTGGAAGTCTCTCCACTTCTATATTCCTAATTGTCATAGCTGCCACACTACCCAATGTTCTAGTCACAGACCCTAAGAATCTGCAACAAACAATATGAATAATACACACAGAACATAACATCTTTCAGAAGTGTTCATATATGGTCTGCAGCTTTCCTTGAGGGACATAACCTTCTATTTGATCCCTGTAAATTATGGTGCTGAGATATCCTAAATTATAAGGAGAGTTCTGATGTTCTGAGAGAATTCTATTCTGGGCACTCCAGATCTCGGTACTAAGTCCAGGTAAGTTATCAGCTTTATGCACCAGTTGCTATACTACAGATTGTGTGAACACACACATATCTACACATGCATGAGGCTGAAGAATTGTATCTCTGCAATTCAGTGCAAAGAAGAGTAGCAAATTATTAATAACAACATATTTATTACTGTAGGCACAACATAAAAAGAATGTAAAAGTTTTGACCAGCAGTGTTTATTAGCACTGATCATAAACAAAGTTAGTAAAGGATTTGAGGTTTTCACGATGGTGAGTCTGAAGATGGTTGTCTTCTGGGTTGTTGCGCCATATAGTCTGGTAGAAGTTTACTAATGTTTCAGAGGTCCTTGCTGCCTCCATCATCAGGGTGATGAGTAAAGCAGTAAACTTCTATCAGACTACACAGCGCAATAACCCAGAAGACAGCCATCTTCAAAGTTAATAAACCAACCATTCAGTTTGTAGTTATCTTAACATAGCTTTCAGCAGTGATTTTTCAATTGCAGAGCTGTAAATTTGTTTTATCTGATTGTAAATTTACCTTTTATACACTTGTATAGTAGTATAAATCAAACAGTATTATAATGCTTCTTTCATAATAATGTAACATGAACATAAGTTACGAAGTACAATACTCACTTTAACTTGTTTGATTCATGAGTGAGATCCCAGCCCCACACAACAAAATGATTGTTAAGACACTGAAGAACAGATTCAAAGCCTAATAACTGAGTGCAAAACACATTTGTGAGGATGCTGCCATCATGGTGCAAGTACACTGCAAGAAGCCGTCTCTGCAAGAAGTGAAAATTCATGAATCAGAGGATATAGTACAGCTGTATTCATGTGAACAAATATGTACAGACAGGACTTCTAACATGGAAAAGTGAATCACATTAACTGCTGGCACCAAAGTGCACTAACTTTTCATTATCAAAAATACCATGCATGTTTATTAACATGTTTCTAAGAAACATTTTAATGGTTTTCATACATTTATATGGTACAAAGTATGAAAAACTGACTTCTTTAGCTAACTCTGTGCATAACGTGCCTAATCTATATATGAAAGGAAACTGGGGAATGTCTTGCCATTACAGGGTGTCTTGACTAATGAATGAACAAATAGATGAATTCAATAAACTAAAGAAATCTGCGACATCATTGTCCTTAATGTTCATGCCCCAACTGAGGACAATAGCGATGATATCAAGGATAGCTTTTATGAAGAATTGGAATCAGTATTTGATACATTTGGCAAGTATCACATGAGAATTCTGCTAGGAGATTTCAATGCAAAAATTGGGAAGGAGGATATCTTTGAACCCACAATAGGCAGCGAGAGTCTCCATGCACTTAGTAATGATAACAGTGTTAGAGCAGTAACCTTCACTATGTCAAAAGATCTAATTGTAAAGAGTATAAAATTTCCACACCGTGATATTCATAATACACTTGGACTTCTCCAGATGGGAGCACACACAATCAAATAGACCATGTTTTAGTAGATAATAGAAGGCAGACAAATATAATTGATGTGAGGTCTTTCAGAGGTGCAGATTGTGACACTGATCATTATCTGGTGGTAGATTTTTTTCTGTATCTGAGACATTCTTCATCAAGAACGGTCTAAAACAAGGAGATGCTTTGTCTCCCTTGCTCTTTAACTTTCCGCTAGAATATGCTATCAGGAAAGTCCAAGATAGGCAGGAGGGTTTGAAATTGAATGGGACACATCAGCTATTGGCATACGCTGATGATGTTAATTTATTGGGGGATGATATGAATACAATAAAAAGGAATGTAGAAGTTTTACTAGAGGCTAGCAGACAGGTGGGGCTAGAAGTAAATTCAGAAAAAACTAAGTACATGTTAGTATCTCATCGTCAGCAGACAGGAGGGGCAAAATTATCTTAGGGTAGCTAATCCTTTGAAAGGGTTACAAAGTTCAAATATCTGGGAACAACAATAACAAATCAAAATGACACTCATGAAAAAGTTAGGAGGAGATTAAATTTTGGAAATGCTTGCTACTTCTCAGTTCAAAATATTTTGTCTTCCCGTCTGATTTCTAAGAACCTGAAAATTAAAGTATACAAAACAATAATCTTGCCTGTTGTTTTGTATGGGAGCGAAACATGGTCTCTCACTCAGAGGGAGGAACACAGATTGCAGGTGTTTGAGAATAGGGTGTTGAGGAGGATATTTGGGCCTAGGAGAGAAGACGATGGGGCATGGAGAAAACTGCATAATAATGACCTTAAAAATCTATACTCCTCCCCCACTATTGTCAGGGTGATTAAGTCGAGAAGAATGAGATGGGCGGGGCATGTATTGCACATGGATGGGACAAGAGGTGTGCACCGCTGGGGAGACCTAGACATAGATGGGAGGATAATCTCAGGCGGAATCTATGGGAGATAGGAGTTGAAGGAGATAGGAGTTGAAGGAGATTGGATTTTGTTGCCCAGGACAGGGTCCGGTGGAGGGCTTTGGTTAATTTGGTGATGAACCTTCGGGTTCGGTAAGCCACCTAGTTAGTTAGTTAAAGAAGAAATCAGATTATCAACAAGATATATTTCTAAAAATGTAATATTAACTTGGAAATCATATCTTACTCACATCCTTAGCTGGTTTCAAACAAGCTTCTTTAACAGCTTCATCCAAAGACCCAGGGAAAAACTCTGGATGACAATCTCCATAACGATTTGTAAACTGATCCGCAAAGTGAATACATCCAGCTGTTTCATCTTCCACATTATTCGGAACTACAGACAAGAAAAACAACTTCATTTTGTCATTTTAAATTATATTCAAGTAGACTTTCTGTCTCTAGAACTTATAGTCTTTTAAAATTGTGAAATGCCTTTACAAACATTATTTAATTAGGCCATAATTCTTTCCTCATGTTACATTAGGAGCAATCTTTGTGTGTGTGTGTGTGTGTGTGGGGGGGGGGGGGGGATTTTCATCACTGGCCACTAAAAATTATGATGTCTTACAAGCCAGCTGAATTTTCATTTAGATCAGACAATTTTAATGTTATACAAAACCAAACTTTTTAAAGCTTATTTCATTACATACAAAAATATACTTGTCAATAACACTGCACATAATTTGACAGTTTGTATTCTATAAACCCACTTTTGCAATATAAAGAAAATGTTTTCTTGCTTTCTATTACTATCTATTATTAGACTTAGTCATTTCAATTTTAATGCGGTAATTAAAATAATTAAATTCACTCTCCTTTGCACCCATACAGCTCTTGTAATAACATTAAATCTCTGAAGAAAAATCTATTTCTTAAAGTCCTGTACTTTCATCTGAGGGATAAATCAGACTTTAGGTAGAGTTATAGGTGGGGGGCATAGATACTATTGTCAAACAGCAATAAAGTAAGTTAGAAACTACATACACAGGAAAACAATTCTGGAAAATATCTCAGAATTGTTATCCTATATGTGCATTTTCTAACTTGCTATACTGCTGTTTGACAATTATGGACATTTGCATGCAATGGGAAATTAAGTTTACACTGTAATAATTCCCTAATTTTCATTTGCTTTCTTCACTATTCTAACATACTTAGTGGTTGCATCCTTTTTGTTTCAACATCAACAAATATATCATCCTCTGTGAACGTCTCTGAAGCATCTTCAAATTCTTCTACAGAACTATTGTCACTATCTGCCAAATCAACTATAAACTGAAATGAAAATTGTACATAATGTTATTTTATGGTAGAGTCATAAAAAATTTAAATACTATATTAATGTAAATTTATAACATGGACTTTTGGTAATAAATTTCCAATAATGTAGGGTCCCATTCCTTTGTAAGCTATATGGGAAAATTAATTAGAAGTACTTACCCTTTCAAAAGTACAGCTCTATTTTCACATGAAAGAATAACCTGCCGTGTAGTATGATACAATACAAAATATTAAATTAGGATAAAGTCTTTGTACAGAAAGAGACCAAAAATGGATCCCTCAAATTTTGGGATCTCCACAGCAATATTAACTATCAACACATTCAACAATGACCTCAAAAATATAAATTGTGTTTAATTTAATCAATAAGGGTGGACAATGGAGATATATAGTTACAAACATGTTGCTCTATTAAAAAATTTACTCAATCTTAGTAAACAAATAGCAATGACCACTTTTTTGTGGGGGATGTAACTGCACATTAAGAAGATGGTAGAATTTTGTCTCGGGAAAAAGTTTCTGGATGTCAATGTGCTAAGTCTTTTGGACTGCAGCAACATAAACTAATAGGTACCAACCTTCTTATTTTCCTTGGCAGGATGTGCAGAGAAAAATGCTCTCTTGACAGTAAACTCATGAACAGGATGAATTCCTGAACATGCAAGAGTTGTTCTATCATTCTTCAGTTGTGATGGCCAGCCAGTCCAAACCTGATGTCGCACAGGGATGTCAGTGAGTGTATAAACATCTGTTTTCACTTCCAGCACTGTTTTAGACCCAAGAAACTTCAAGCTGTAGTCCTTTTGCTGTGATTCATCATGAATATTTAATGTATAGGACTGAATCAGTTTTTCTGCTATGTTTGAGCTGAAACAAATTGAAGAGTGATCTTCAAATCAAGCACAAAACTATAATTTTTAGTGACAAGACACAAATATATTAAAGTTGGGCAGTGAAATCACCATATAGAACAAATCAGGCTAAAGGGATGGGGAACTCCATCAGGTAATACAATTCACAATTATTTTCTTACAGAAGATTATTTACTTCCATTGACCCAATGCAGAGTACACACGGTCAAACAGGCAGAGTGAAGATAATAGGTGCTCCTGAATTGTGAAATGTGCCTTAAAAGATACAGAGAATTTATGTGAAATACTTTGAGGTTATTTTAAGACTGAATTACAGGAAAACTATTAAACATTGGCAAACTCATGGAATTTGATCCTGATATGTCCATGAATACAAACACACATATATCAAATGGTTCCCTCAATAGAGCTATCTAGATATCTAGATATCTAGATATCTAGATAGATCTAGATATCTTTAAGACACAATAATGACTAACGGCTAGATTTACATTCATCAGAAGTTGTCAACTGTAGATGCAAACTAGTACAGTATATTATATTATTATTTTTATCAAACTGTATTAGGCCTGTAAGTAATATGGGACTCAAAATAAATGAATGTGAATGAAAATTACACATGGTAAAGTTTAACAAAAGTGTCATACAAAATTTCATCAAAATCTATCAAAAGATAATTTAGGAATGCAAATAAAGTGAAAAAAAATTTACTGGAACATTCATATAAAACTCCATTTCATGTACAGTTATCAGAACAGTTACTCCAAATTTTCCCTATAGTTTAAAAACTGTTACTTGTGGTGAAATGCATCAACAGAGAATTAATAAATGCTATTTAAAATTTCTGTTTGAAATACACCCCCAAAAAGGTCATAGTGTGAAGGCCAGAACATTGCACAAACTTTAAGTAGCAGAAAAATGTAAAGAACTGATAAACCTCTCCAATTGATTATAAATACTAAATACCCAACAATGTTAACATTCTGGTGGAAAACTTCAACTGAAGTGAAAGAAACCTTCATAATTAGCCAACAAATACATTTATATTACCATAAAACTTGGCAAAAGCCAACAGCCAACCTACTTATCTACCTACATACCAGCATGGCACAATGGAAGATATCCCTCTGTTTCGGAGTTATCAGTTTCAAATTACAGGCAAAACTAGACTATCCTCATTGAGAATCATATCATGCAGTTTTTATAGAAAACTAGCGCAAAGCACTCCTTTTGGAGCTCCTTTCATCTATCAATTTCTGTTGATATTTAATACTACGTTTTTCAGTGTGTTGTTTTCTTTTTGCTCTTCTGTTAAATTGGTCTGATATTTTAGTTCTTTACGTCGCTGTTCAGAGGCCAACTGTTATTGGTCAGTCAACTTTCTACGTCCAGCCCCACCCTTGCACATCTTCGTCTTAAAATCGACCATAAAGTCAGTTTTCGCAATAGTTTTCGTAATATATCGAATGAATATTATAACTTGAATGAGTAGTATTATTAGTATCAGTTTACTTTGCTGGTGTTGGTACTTCAAATAGTTGATAACATCTTCTTTCACTTTTCTTCATTCCTTAAATAGGTCTGAAGCATCATTTGTTTACTCAGCATTGTTGTGTTGGTATACCAACACAACAATGCCGAGTAAACAAATGGCTACAAATAGGTTGTTTACTTGTCATTGTTGTGTTCTATTATAAATAAAAATACAACAATGGCAAGTAAACAAATGTTTGTTTGATGATGTCATTTTTTGGCTATAAATTGGTTTTATACAAATAGGTTGTTTACTCGCCATTGTTGTGTTCTATTATAAATAGAAATACAACAATGGCAAGTAAACAAATGTTTGTTTGATGACGTCATTTTTTGACTACAAATAGGTTGGCGACGACGCCAAATCACAAATTTTTATAATAAATAATATAGAAGATCTGCATCCTGCAGATTCCAAAAATGAATGTCCTGGGGTTGTACTGCTTGAGGTGTCTGACATGTCAGTGATACCATCTGCTCCCAATACCACCTAGCATATTACCCAAACATATCTAATTTAATGTATTGCTATACAAATAGTGACATTTTATGATCCATGTATAATGCCAAAGTTCTTTTCTTTTAGATGTATTTCATATGCAAATAAACTAACATAAAGATTCATTAATCTCAACAATCAAAATCACATAACCACTTAGCACAGAAAACAATTTTTTTAAAAATTTAGATGGTTGAGTTGTAATGTTACATAAGAATTTATCAGTGCTATGAGAAAATAAATAAGTTAAGTCATATAATATAAAAGATGCATAACTCCATGCAGCAGAGTCCTTCAGAAGTTTAAAATTAAAATTATGTAGAAGCAGAGGATTGGCAGACAGATAAAGAAATAGGTGGTAATCTGGTTTTAAATTTATGATAAAACTTACCAGTATAATGTACTATTGCATTACATGTGGAGTTATATGTTAATGTAATGAAGTTTCACTTGTTGTAATGAATGATGAAATATTTTTCAGATTTCAGAATGAAATCTTTTACTCACTGGGAACATTATTTTGCAGAAAACAAATAAAAACTGTATTTGTATTAATATGATGGGTTCGATTCCCAGCGGTGCCCGAATTTATAACTTGTGTTGGGCAAGGCTGTGGTCTAGGCAACACGGAGTTTTCCTCCGGGGGCTTCCCTGGTTTCTCCGTGGCATCCCAACAATTACTCCATTCACACACAGAAGACGGCAATGGCAAACCACTTCTGGATCATCTGCCAAGAATGTATATGAACAGGTCCCAGTCCGAGAAAAGGATGGAAGGATCTTGTTCATATGGACCTGTTGTCAGACAGAACACTAAATAAATAAAAATAAAACTTACTCTTTGGTAGAGAATTCACCATCTTCCACATTGTTTGGAATTGTAAGAAAGAGTATGTTCTCCTTAGGTAAGCCAAGACTTCCCAATATTGTAAAGTCTGAACTTGGATAACTTTTCCATCCTTCAAAACACTGCTGACAAGTAGGAATTCCCAACTGAGCTGTCACTAATGTTTTCAAGTCACCTAAAACAGAAAATTTAGCTCATAATGAAATATGTACATCAGTGACACAGGACATTAATAAGTTGTTCACACTAACCCACTGTTCCAGTATCTGGTAACTGCAGCTGTATCAGTTTCTCTCTGAAGTGGATGCAAAACTGAAGGAGTCTTGTACTGCTCTCAGATTGTGAAGTGGACGGGAGGGGAATAACGTCAGCACTAACACTCACAGGTAATTTAAAAGGCAATGAACAATCTGAACCAACACATGAAACAACAGTTATATCTGGGCTTGCTTTTACAGGATTGGTTGGTTCTTGTTTTATTTCTTCTATCATTTCAACATCCACATCCATCTCAGAAGGCAATGTTTGGGTCTCCTGTGGCATTACACGGTTAACAGCAGCCTGAAAAGAACAGATTTTTGTTATTATATTACCTTTGAGCATGACTATACAAGATTATGAACTGTATTAACCAATTTTTCTATAAAAACGTAAGGTACAGTAAAGTATATGTATAGAAAAATCATTCAGCATAACCCCATAATTTTCTCAACCACAAGAATGCTCATTCGTGATCTTGGACCTCTCATATTGCAATATGTATTACCAATTTACACTCCAGTGATGGTTTGTTAGGTTATAAACATGGCTGAAATTGGCAAACACATTTTCCAAGATTCTTACATCTACAGTAACAAAAGGAGGCCGGAATCAAGCTGGACATGTAACAATCATTTCAGATTGGGGTTAAGTGGGGCTTGATTCGATTATATTATGTTATTACAGTTAATTTAAAACTATGACTCAACAATTTGTAACACTGCAGTTGTAGGTGACATGAGCAGGGTGCCAAGGAAGGAGATACTTAGAGGGCCATAGAAGGGAGAGAGTGGAAAAGCAGGGAAGCTGTAATCATTTATTCAGTTTTCCCAAATAACTTACCAGAAGATCCCAATTTGATTCTTCCAAGTGATAAATTGCTTCTCCAACATCCTCAATGCCTGTGCACGCCTGTTGGGAAATAAATTACGTACGTCAAAAGCCAAACATTTACTTCATATTCAAGACTTATCTTCAAGAGTGAACAATACATCTCATGACCTAACCTAGAAGTGGCCAATAACTTGGTTATAACCATTGTGACAGACTTTTGTATAGCTAATTGCATTATAAACATTTGAATTTTCCTATTACTGCTATGTTTTTTATGAAGAGGACAAGCTTACCTGAAAGTCAGCCAGTATTTCCTCTCTATTCTCGGACATTTTTAATTATTTATACCAACATACATATGAACATGCATTCATCACTATTAACTGTTATTTGATGTGCGGATAATGATTCAGTAACATCACCGGTGATTCAATTGTTTAGACACGTTCACAAAATATAAAATTCAAAGATTAATCTTTATATTAGCAATGCTCGTTTAAGGCAACATAAAATGTCATGAAAATCGCCACAAATCCTCCAAACTATGTTTACATCCATTGATCAATGGTTCAGACGAATACCAGTATTCTTATTTGAATATATACATAATGCGAGAACAAAATTTTACTAGGTCTTTGAGAACGCACTCCGTAATTGATCAATGTTGACAATGTACGCTGTACAACAAAGCATTTTAGCGTCAAAATGGATAGCAGTTTCATTCTTCCTTGACGTTAAATATAACATAGAGTTAGTACAGTAAGGAAATTATTGTATCGAAGGAGAAATACTAGTGTAGCGTAATGCAATTATAACAAATTTATTATAACCTTTTAGACTTATAAATAACGGTTACGTTTCACACAAGGTTGACATTTCTTTTTTCATTGTTGGCTGTACCTGGTGAGACAGACGACGTTGTCTGTCATTCTTTGGTTGTTGTAATGCCGACGGATGGGTTATTTGTATTGCATTAATGTATACTTGCAAAGCGTATTCTTTTTAGAACATTTATGATTCAAATAAGTAAGAGAAAATCTACTGAGTACATAATAAACACTGTAAGTACATTGGTGTGTTAGGATATAACTACTACTGTCCAATATCTCTGGTACAAGGATATGTTGTAACTACCTTCAAGGGCAAGACTCCTTTTCGAGAAGCAAATGGTACATGCAACTAGTCAAATTCTTCTCATTTTATGGAACCCGAAGGTTCATCCCAAACAAACCAAACTGCCCTGTTTAAAAGAGCCCGCCATCTATCCCCAACGTGAGCCACATGAATCCAGTCCACTCCCCCACACCTGGTTTCTCTAAAATCCATACCTTTGCTTATATTTTCCAAGTGGTTGAGCACTCTTGTTCTGTTTTGGCGAGGTATTGGGTTGAAATTTAGCGTGGAGACAGACTATCCTTACTGAAGACTTGTGGTTTTACTCAGTTCCTCCAGGTAATACCAAAATCGTACAGTAAATCAGCTACAGCTGCTTCCTTCCACATCCTTTCCAATTTATTCCTGTATGATCCAACATATAATTTGTTGTATAATCTGAGCAACTGAAAGTAACATTAAAAAAGTGTTGGGATTGTGCTGCGGTGTAGGTGTTTGATTGTCCTCTCCCACACCATAATCAATTCACTTATGTATAATTATCTTTACTTTTAAGTTGATGCTAACTGTATATACCTGCATTTACCAGATCATCACTAAAACTAATAGTAACTTTATAGACATGCTATTAGGGTCTAGTCCTGGGTCTTGCGTTTAATGATGGTAATGTGTTTGGTAATTTTGTTCAAGCAAATGTAGCAGGCATATTCCTTGTTCCTGTTTCATGTGTGTAATTTGTCTGTCTCACTTGATTTTATCTTAAGTACATAAAATAAGTACATTCCAGGAACATGTGGCCTTTGTGGTATTTTCAGGTCTCATAATATTGTTACATTAGTGAAATAGAGGTTAAATGGGCTTGACATGTAGTTTTGATGAAGATAAATTTGTACAGACTTTTTGTGGAAAAGGCTGATGTTAAGATGAGTCTTGGAAAGAACGTTTGGAATGTTTGTGGAGATGGGAAATGGGTATATGTGGCTCAGAATTGTGTCCACAGGCAGACTTTGGGATTAGCAGTATCTGGCCTTAGAGTTTTACTAAAAGTAAAATTCTTCCAGTACAGACACTGTGCCATTGTAACATACTATACTGTATAAGTGGGAGCCTGGAAATCATTATAGACTTGAGTCCTTAGAGCAGTCAGCAGTTTTCGTATTCTAGCTGCCTTAACCCATAGGAAGGCATTCCCAGTACATGAGGCTTATTTTTCATGTTGGAATAGTATGGCAGAAAAGAATTGTTGCTGGGAGCAAATTCTAACTGAGTCATCTTGGTTCTATGATATTGTGAATTCTTCTTAATAAATGAACTTGCCATTTATAGGTCCTCTTTTGCATCGTGGTCATAAGTTGGAGCTATGTGATAGCTGCTGGAAGGTACATATCTCTACGTCACCTATGTACCAAGGTTCATAGTTCTCAGTTACATATAGATACCAATGAGAATTAATTACAGATGGCATTTTCTGCTGATGCCGCAGCTTTTCAAGTTCAGGTGAGCTTTGGAATCAGTTAATTTTTGTTTTTATCTATGTGCTACCTGCCAATCTTTCAACATGATTACTACACCTTGAAGGTTCAGAACAGTTAGCCAAACTTTTTACAGCCATTAAGATTTTCAAACCAGAACAGAGCTGAACCGAACCTTTATTTCAGACATTTTCAAAGTCGTAATTAGTGGGCTGCTGAAAATAAATGTTTTTTTTTTTTTTTTTTTCTGGATGATTTGTTATACCTCTTGCATTAGAGAATTCTTCACCTTCATCCTCTAAACTCCCTCAGACAAGAAGGTGCATTGTAGGACCTCGTGTTTATGATAATTTAAATAAAGTATTGTATTTTTTCTGACTGCTTTATTTTCTATTAGTGCTTCTTAGAGATGTTAATATTTTTAAACAGTAAACTTGTCTTTACCTCTTTGAAGCCAATGTTTATATAAGTATTACTTAAAAATTTCATACCTCAGAGATAACATAACACACCTCCATTACAAAGATCAAATGATTAATGGTGTTTAAAGAAATAATCACTATTTTCTCTGAGTAATATGTGAAAACCATGAATACACCTTATGATCAAAATGTAGTTATTGTTTGTTAACATGTAGTTACCACTGAACTTAAAAAACTTAAGTTAATCTTCTTTTCCAAAAGTTTCAATAAATCCACATTTATTTTAGGAGCGTCTGAAGGGTCTGTATCGGTTGGTGCATGATATAGAGGAAGAACGCATTCGAAGTGAACATAACCTTAATAATATTACAAAAGCTCATGAGAAGATAAATCAGGAAGAGAAAGTGTCACCATATTATCAGGTATTGTCAATTCATGATTATCCATTTCCACATTTATAACTTCAAGACTTTATAAAGTATTACAAAATAGAATCTTTGCATAGTTTCATGGGTATGCCAGAGCATCTTTTTTATGTTTTTATATTTATTATATTTTAGTATACAGAATGTCCGAGAAAGAGTGCACACATTTTAAACATTTTTGAAGATTTCCGTCTTCTGGGTTGTTGCGTTGTGTAGTCTGGTCGATGTTTACCAATGTTTCAGAGGTCATACTGCCTCCGTCACCAGGTCATCGCCTTGATGACGGAGGCATGACCTCTGAAATGTTGGTTAACATCGACCAGACTACACAACACAACAACCCAGATGACGGAAATCTTCATACTCACCGCTGTGAAAACCTCAAATCTTACTTAAACATTTTTATTGAGAAAATAAACAGAGCTAGGATAGTACAGTTTTCACCACAAGAAACAGCAGTTCAAAAAGTTTTTCCCCACCTTTCTCCATTTCACTGCACTTCAACCTGAGCTCCCTTTGTTGCTCGCACAATGTCCGTCCAATATTCAAATGCTTGGAAAGCATTGACACACATTTGAGGCGTGATTCCTTCCACAGAATGGATAATGCGGTTCTTCAAATCTTGCAAACAAGTGACTCGTTTGTGGTATGCCTGGTTCTTTGTGTACGCCCAAAGGAAGAAATCCACAGGCATTAAGTCTGGCGATCTTGCAGACCAATCTTCCAATCCATCTTGCCAGAAACGTATGGGGGGAAAACTTTTGGAGTTGCTGTTTTATGTCGTGAAAACTGTACTCTCCTAGCTATGTTTATTTTCTCAATAAAAATGTTTAAAATGTGTGAACTCTTTCTCAGACATTCTGTATTTTACATTTTAATGGGATTGCTATAAAAGCTTATTCTTTCAACCCCTTGTTTAATGTATGAAGTTTTATATGTGATTTTTTTTGTTTTGTCATTATTTGTTTGTGAATAATTGTCACATTGTAAGCCATTTGTTATTTTGTTTCATTACCTTGCATTAATTTTCAGTTGCTGATAATAAGATATTGATTGTGGTTGGCAGGCAGTGCCATTATGCAATTTATTCCTTAATTTATACAGTTTCTTTTAGTGATACCTGAAATTTTTTGTGACAACATTTTATTTGTATAAAAGTGGTGGTGGTATTTTGAGAATATGCCTAACAGTTTTAATGTATTTAGACTCTCTTCTTCATGTTTTGAAATAATGGTGTCATACTGTATACTGCCACAGAGAAAGCACTGAAGATACTTTGAGCAGTTTTTTACATTTTCTGTGCTGTTTTGTAGTACCTGCATCCTGATGTAAGAAGATAAATTTGAGAGATGTTGCATTAATTTTTACGTCTTAATACAAGAATTGCTGTGGTTCCCAAAATCTCTACCTTTTTGCTTATGACCATCACCTTCAGATCTCTCTTAACTCACTGTACATGATTATTCTTACATCTCATTTCAAAGTATACAAATTTTCACTTAATGTAGCACCATTAAATAACCTGCAAATCAATATACCACTTATGTCATATCTCATTTGGTGTTAAGCAACGTTTTAAATTGATTCAGTGCAATGTATAATCTGCATATCAATCTTTAACATGTACAGCAATCCATAATAAATGGATGCCTTTGTTCTAATAAGGAAATCAAGTACCTTTTCTGTCTAATTGTATTTCGTTAAAAATGTATAAAGCAATGAATTCAACACTTTTAATTGTTTTTCTCTAGCAAAAATTGAAAGGTCTGTATTCTGCTGCTGTGGCAGATGCTGAACAAGAAGAAGAATTAATTCGCAGTGCATTGACGAAAGTGAATGAGATTCGGTCCATCAGGAATGAAAGGAGGATACAAGCAAGGAATGCTGGGAATAAAGAAACAATACGTAGAGGTGCACTGATGAAAATGCTTCAAAGCTCAGCACAGACATTGCCTTTATGGGTAGGGAAACTTGGGGAGAAAGCCCCACCTCTTTGTGGTGCAGTTCCTGCAGAGTCTACGTATGTAGCAAAGGTAAGCTTTACTATAAATATGCAAGATTTGGATCATAAACAGTTAATATTTGACAAAACAGTCACATGACATTGAGTTAAGAAGGAACTATAGTAGGTTCCCTAAGATTTTCTGTTATAATCATTTAATTTAGTCTTATGATACCTTATGAATTCACATAAATGTTATATTTGTGATATGCAGATGGGAGACATGGTTGCTGCCTTGGTGAAAGGTGCAGAAGAAGAGGAAAACTGGATTCTAGCAGAAGTTGTACAATTTAATGCTGCCACAAACAAATATGAAGTAGATGATATTGATGAGGAACAGAAAGACAGACATATTTTGAGTCGGCGTCGTGTTGTACCCCTCCCACTGATGAGAGCAAATCCTGAGACAGATCCACATGCTCTCTTCCCAAAGGGTTCTATAGGTTTGTATTAAGATTTTAATATGTTGGATGATAAAACTAGCCATTGTAAACATGTTAGTTATTCTGATTGCTTTGGAGTCTTCAAGAACAATCAGGTGTAAATAGAATAGCAGTTGACACACTTCTAAACCCACTAGTACAGCTACTTAAAAGAACATCTATCTTTTGGAACTTTGTATTACTTCTAATGTTGCATTAGGGCTCTTGTGGACATGGCAATGAACTTTTGTGTTCCATAAAATGCTTGGAATTTGTTGACTAGCTTAGTGAATGTCTTTCCCAAGGACTTGCTTCATGGAGTTAGTTACTCATTCAGATCATATGATATAATTCCCACCAATATATAGATTTTCATTGGCACATTTTTCTAGTTAATGTAATTTTGGTCACTTAATAATCATTATAATAAAGCTTTGTTGCATAGATATGTATACATTTCTCCATAGTGCTTAAGAATATGTTTTTACTTGTCTCAGTAATGGCCCTGTACCCTCAGACAACGTGTTTCTACAAAGCTGTTGTGAATCAGCTTCCTACATCTTCAACAGAAGAATATGAAGTTCTTTTTGAAGACCCATCATATGCTGATGGTTATTCCCCTCCTCTGACTGTTGCACAGCGCTATGTTATTTCAATCAAAGACAAGAAAGGAAAAAGTCAAACATGACAGCTGGCCACAGTGACAGAGATTGTCACAGCACCTGCAACATGTTCAGATTGATGGAAAAAAAATAATAAATGTTGAGAAATGTCTAATTTTCTCACAGTAGAACTCAAGACTGCAATATACTAGTACTTTGAAATATCTATGCTTATGCTGGATTAAAGAAACTTGAATTAATCAGTGTAATAAAATTCAGTTAGCAGAAGAAGAATAGAGGTTATTGACATTTAAATGTTTGTGGTTGTAGGAGATGATATTAGGATTTAAAGCTGTCATAACTATGACTTGAGTTTGTACATTTCTTGAAATAATACATCATGAAATTCACATTTAAAGCTGCATGGGCTTTATAATGAAATATTACATATTTACTTTGGATTAAAACATACTGAAATGCGTGAATATTGTAAAATTCTCAGTTAAAATAATGTAGAGGTCTACATTGAAGTATCACATTTTTATTTTGTAGTAAAATATGGATTGCATGAGTATTAAGATCTTAAATTTATATTTGCTTAAAGATAGGAAATCAGTTTGTTGTTGAAAAATGAATGGTTCGTGTAGTATGAAAGAACAGTCAAGGTAAAGATAAAATGAATGGTATAAGTGAAAAATGTTTAGCTGTTGTGACAGCTTTGTCCAGCACAACTCTGTCATGGATTAGATGCAAGTTGTATCAGGGTTTAGGTAGTGGGAGATTTTTGCTTGCACAAGCTATGGAGAGAGATATGGGATAATGATAACATTTTTATACTTTTCATAGTGTTTAAGGGCTCAAAGAAAGAACAGACAATACTGTTACAGCCTGGTATCAGCTTCAGAAACAAGGGACTGGGGGAAAAGGATGGACCATGATTGGAGTCTTAATTTTTATACAATAAATTGGGTGTTGCCACTTTGTAAATCTGATAATTTTAACAGAAAATTAATGCATAACATAATAGTTTTACCATCTTCACTTTGTTATAAGCAGGTAGGGCCATGAAGAGCCTGGATTGCCTGAGAACAGGATGTGCCAGAAGGAATAAAATAATGGATATTATATTCCTGACCATTTGGTAAAACAAATTTGTTGTACGGATTAGTACATGTATTTAAACAATAATAACAACATTACACATTTTCCTTTCACTTTTTGACGTAAATACGTCTATACGGAAGGGTCATTCGGCAAAAGGGTGAAAGGAAAACGTGTAACGAAAATGTGTAAGATCTGTATCAACAAATCGACAACAATGATTACCAATAGAACGTCGTGTTTATTCGGCATTGTTGTTACCTAACGTGTAAGATCCATATCAACAATGTGTAAATATGGACCGACAACAATGGTCAGCTTGCGTGCATTGTTATGTTACCTAGGAAACGTCATCTGTTAACTTGGCATTGTGTTACATTACTGCAGTCAACAATCCGCTTCCGTTATTGCGGAAAGAGCTGAGCTGTGAATCGCTTGTAGAAGTGAGTCGTAGACTAGATAATTTTGACATTTCATTTCATTACATTCAGCTACCTTCCTTTCATTGTATTTATTGCTTAAATATAATTCAAATACAGAGACGTATTTACTTCAGATTCTCCGGAACCGTGGTTCCACTGTCAATTTTTTGCGGAATGACATTTATGTATGAGAAAGGAAGTTTCATTTCTGTATATTGGCCGTCATGATTAAAGTGATAAAAAGAATATAGTGACAATATAACCGGCATTACAAAGTCTGTGTTACGTGGTGGTTTATCCATCATCATCAAAGTTTAGGTGATGTAATTTAAATTTTTTCACAGTGTATGAGTAAAATTATGTTTTTCCCGGCACATATGGTGTATAATGATCGACGTATAGGTTACGCATAAGTATTTTGAATAGTGTACCAGTAAGGCGTTGGTCGTGTGTTTTGTATGTAGCGTATATTGATAATTAAGTTCAGATTAATGAGATTGTCTGATTTAGTTTTGAATTGAATTTGGGATTACCATATTAAATAAATTAGTTTATATATATATTTGAGATGTACATATTTGAGGTTAAAGTGACGTAGCAAATAAATTGCTTCGCAATTGCAGGGAAAAATGGCCGAAACAGAAGAGTTGGGTCTTACTACAGAAGACCAGTTAGAAGCTTTGGATTCTCTAGAAAATGGTCAGGAAGTTGAAGCTGCAGAGGGAGGGGAAGGAGATGCGGCTGTTGTTGGCTCAAATGCAGTCGATGATCCTGTAAGTTTTGTTTTAATATATGTGGCAGTTTTCGCAAGTTAACAAATTTGTTTTCATGTAAAATGTGTTGGTGAGAAGTCTGCACAAGAGTTTTCAGAGTGATCCTTATCAGTATAGCTTCTCGATTTCAGGAGTTGGAGGCAATAAAAGCAAGAGTTCGTGAAATGGAGGAAGAGGCAGAGAAATTAAAGCAGTTACAATCCGAAGTTGATAAACAGATGAACCTTGGCAGTCCGCCGGGAATAAGTTAGTACAAACATGCAGACTTCATGCAGCGTGTTTATATTATTTTAAAACCCTTGAGTGCCTTTGTTCTTTTTTTAACTGTTTGTATTCACAGTGATTGGAGTGGAGAAACGAGCAGAATGGTACATTTCAGACTAAGCAAACACAGCAATCTACTATAGGTATAATGGATAAAAGGAAACAAGGTGGTTTCATTTTATTGGAAAATATGTTTCTTAGTAACACACGCCATCACTTCCCTCTTCTTGCATTACATGTAGCCATATATCATCATATAAGTGTGCCTTGGAGTTATGGTTGGTGATTTATTCAAAACCGTGTTGAGTAGTAGTAATGTGGTGTGACTGCTAATCCTTGGATTTTATTTATAAGACAAAGTTGGTTGATACTGGCATGGTAGGATCGTGTACCTGTTCTTTGGTCTATCACAGGTAAAGGATAAAATTTTGGTTAATACAGTAGGATGTTAAAGCATTGTTCATGTATAACAAGTAATCCTAGCAATATGTATTTTGGATACTTGCAAGGTGTCGCATGTGAGGGGTAGTTTGGTGCAACTGTGCATTAAGGTGACCATATGCTTAGGTCTGTTACTTTTATGGTACTATGAAGAAGAAAATTGAAAGATTTTTATGAAAAAATTTAAGATTATACAGAGAATCTAAACATCTGGGAAATTGTACCTGGTTTTTGGAGGTATGCTTTGGAATTTTAGAATGCTTCAAAGATTAAAGTTATGTTACATAGAATGTATTACATGTTTTGGCATATATAATAGAACCTTAGATCAGTGTGGATTATGAGAGGTATAAGCTGATTGCAGGCATTAGGTTTGAGGAGTATTAAGAACTTAACAAGAAGGGTCAAAATATGAAATCAGCAGTACAGGAAAAGTTGTTTATAGTAAGGGGAGAATATTATGGACATGTATTTCATGTGGTTGGCACTATAATTCATTTGAATGCGTCTAGGATGAAAATGTTTGAACGATTGTTTGGGGTAACCAAGACAGTGAAAGATAGAGACATCTTTGTGATAGGGTGACTTTGGTAAAATTTTCAGTTATTGATGGTGATACATAATTTTTTGTGCTTGGTAAGTTGTGATTTTATGCACAGTTATATTTTTGATTTTTTTGGATTTGAAAGTCATTCTCAGTTGAAACTAAGTTGTTATTGAAGTGGATGTGAGAGTAGAATTAGGACATTGTGTGATGTGGGAAAATATATTTGAAAGAAATGGTTTACTTTTTGGAATATTTAATGTTTCTGGCTGGATTTATTGCACTATGTATTTATTTTTGATTGGGCAGCTAAATTTAACTTGTACTGTTAGGATATAGAATGTGGTGTTGATTGGTTGGATATGGTTTGAATGATATTAACAATTGAACCACCAACTGAAGCATTTTGGAAAGTTTGGGCTCAGTTTCTGGTGCCTGATATTTTCCTCACTTTACAGAGTCTTTATATGAATAGTGCAATTTCTATCTCTCTGTTTATTGTCTCTTGACTATTGTTATTTACCCTGTAATTTTTTAGCTGCCTTTATTTTCCACCTAATCTTTATATTAAATGTCTGTTTACAGCTAGTCCATTGAATATGTCTACGGAAGAAAAAATGGAAGTTGATAATCGATCCATTTATGTTGGCAATGTAAGTTGCAACACATGATTGGTTTTTGTTTTGATGTAGAATGAGTACATCCAGTCATGCAGTTTCACATTTATTCTTTTTCTTCATTTTTATTTTATGTGTTGATGTTTGTGAAGATAGTGGTAAGTATGAATGATTATGCATATTTTGGGGAATGGTTTCACACAAGGATCATTCTGTATGTTCAGTCCTGTACCTGTTTGTTAAAAGAAGTTTATGAATCAGACTCATAAATTGCATGTCACGAATGATGGGAAAATCTAAAGTAATATACATACAGTCAGAAATATTCTCACAAAACCCCTAACAGCATTATCATTAATGCAATGGTTATAACAACTCACTCATCCATACATATTATTCCACAAAGACTGAAATCAAACTAAGCTACCAACAATCACTTGCTTATATAAATAGATGATAAAAGCAACAACAGTGCTCATACATACATACATATTATTACATTCCATGGATCCATAAGATAGTCAGATGACAATAGGATGCGGAAAAAGTCATAATAATAATACAATACATATTATAAAGTACAATTCATACTATTGTATAAATTTCACTTAATACAAACAAAGGGTTCACCTAAAGTAATGATATGTTACAAATAGATCTACCCATTACACACAGAAGATAATTTATAATGTATTTGTAAACAACAAATTCATTGACAGATTAAAAGGAGTGTAATTATCTTTTTAATGCTACATTAAATTGCTCATACTTATTTGCAAGACTTGTGAGACTTGATGGTAGACTGTTGAAAATTTTGATTCCTGCATAATATGCACTCTTCTGAAAGCATGAGAGGTTGGCAACTGGTCTATGAAGCTGATTTTTATTCCTTGTGTTGACACTATACAGCAGCATTACTTTGAAAGAGTTCTTATTTATTTACAATAAGTTCGTTAACGAGAATATGTATTCACAAGGAAGAACTAAGATCTCTAATCTCTTAAATAGACTTGTACATGAATTTATAGGTTTCACTCCAGCCAATAATCTAATAATTTTCTTTTGTAAAGTGAATATCCTTTTACTGTTTGATGAATTTCCCCCCCACCAATATTCCATACTTCATTGTAGCGTGAATATAGGCAAAATATACTGATCTGAGTGTGTCAGTGTTGCTGACATGCAACAGAGATCTAACTGCATAACATGCTCTCCTTTACTTGGGTATCAGTTTATCAATATGATTTGTCCAATTTAGGTGATTATCAATTTGCAAACCCAGGAATTTTGTATTTATTGACTCTTGTATATACTTCCCACTATAACCAATACTTACAGCATGAGTTATTTGTTATAAATTTTATTATATTCGTTTTATCTAGATTTAGTCAAATTGTTATCAGTAAACCATTTACTCATGTGAGATAGAACTATGTTTGATGTTGAACAGAAATCGTCAAAAGTTTTAAAAAGATGACCAAGTAATGTTTTTCTCATGTCCAACAGAAAAGGGCATTGAAGCACAGAGTATTTTGAAGGTCAGGGAACAATTTTTTGATATTATTCCTCTGCTCAGTCATATCAAATCCTTTCTCATACAGTTGACATTGAATATGGTAAGTTTTTACAGTTAGTCTTCTCATTTGTGTTTGCACCATAGAACTTCATCTCAAATTGTAACTTTTATGGGGTTTCCTAATTCCATTTAAATACCAGGATAGTACAGTTATTTGCAAAATATGCTCTCTGTCCATTTGAATTCACAGTTGATACGGTTACTGTGTAAGCGTCTCAGTAGTAAATAGGCAAAATATGAATATGTGAATAAATTTGAACATTGATTCATATTAATGTAGGTTTTATTTATTGTATTGTATATAGTCAAGTTGAGCTATATGAGATCAATAAAATATGTGTGATTTGATAGGATAGGGACCAGCGACAGGCTTTTGTGGATGTAGTTGTGAACCTTCTTTGAGAATCTGAGAATTTCTTGATTAGCTGGACTAATTTTAGCTTTTCAAGGACTCTGCTGCGTGGAATTGCTTTATATGAGTAATTAAGGCAAATTAGTTTCATTTTATATTGAAGCTGAAGTATGAATTTTCAAATGATTCTACACTTATATGACTTGAAACTTTTCACAGCAACTAACTTGATAAACCCCCTTGGGCAACTAGCTGTGTTAGTTCTAGACAGAACCCCGATGCATCAGACCTCTGTCTCCATCATCAGGGAGTGATGTTAGGTTGACCTCTAGGTAGTTTAGGGAACCTGAAGGTTCATCACCGAATTAACCAGAGCCCTCCACTGGTCCCTGTCCTGGCCCAACAAAATCCATTCACTGACAACTCTTATGTCCCACAGATCCCACTTGATGTTATCCTCCTGTCTATGTCTCCCAAGTGGTCTCTTCCCCTCAAACTTCCTGACCAATAATCCTTGACCCAAATATCCTCTACACTCTATTCTAAAACAACAGGCAAAATTATTGTTTTGTATATATTAATCTTTAGGTTCTTAGAAATCAGATGTGAAGACGAAATATTTGGAACTGAAATGTAGCAAGCATTTCCAGAATATAGTCTCCTAATTTCCTCATGAATATTATTTTGATTTGTTAATAGTTGTTCCCAAATATTTGAACTGTGTCATACTTTCAAAGCCACCCAAGTTATCTGTACTTTGTAAATTTATAGATGATGGTTCAAAAGTAAATTTGTCAATCATAAATCTGAATTGAACATTGTATATGGAGACACTTCCAAATTTTGTTATATATAGTTAAATATGTGGCAATTATTTTTTACATAACCATTTTTTTCTGTGAATGTTTGTGGGCAAATAATTAAAACTTGTTTCATTTGACAGGTTTTTGAATAATGGAGCATGATTTGTGTTACCAGGTTGACTATGGTGCGACTGCAGAAGAATTGGAGCAACATTTCCATGGATGTGGTTCAATTAATCGAGTAACAATTCTCTGTAACAAATTTGATGGTCATCCGAAAGGATTTGCTTACATAGAATTTGCAGAAAGAGATTCTGTGCAAACTGCTATGGCAATGGATGAATCACTTTTCAGAGGGCGACAAATAAAGGTAAGTTCTGTGGTAGATAATGTTATTTTATTTTTAACTTCCATGATTTGCAGTGTTTGTATTCAAAGTTGACTGTTCATTTTATTGACTTGGGACTCAACATTTCTGTAGAACATGTTCTAAGCAGACTAGAAGACTCCATTACAAATGCTCAGTCTTTCAAAGTACAGTTTGATGTTAATAAAAATAACTTACAAAGATATGTTGGAATGCAAGATGGCAAATTGAGTAGTTCCCTATGCATTGGGTTGTTTCCATATTAGCAGTGACATGGTTAAAATAGTTTCTGTTGTAGTTGGCTTGGTGTTACGTATCTTTCATATAAGTTCTTTCTTGAATCGGAGATAAAATCCAATGCATGTAGAGAAACTCATTAGGTGTCATTGTACGTGTATATATGTCAGTAGCAATTCCTGGTGTAGAAGTCGGGTCATGCAGAATGTACACCCCAATGCTTGGCGGTACCAACATAATTGTGTTTTATCTCTTTTCCATGGCAAAGTGTGTGTGACAGCATATTTCAGAGAATTTTAGTCGGATGCTGAATCTACTCATTTTGCAGACCTGGTGCATAAAAAGCTAAGACATTTGGTATATAAGCTATGCAGTGCATGTGTGCAGATGATTAGAAGCAAAACATTAGAGCTTCTATTGAGAAAATGTAGTAGTTTATATTTCATCATAATATAAAATAAGCAAACAAACAAACTAGTAACACTATTAAAAAGACACTAGTGCCATACGTGTTTCAACCTCAAGAGGTCATCATCAGTGGCAATGGGGAAATTAATTAATTTAATGAAAATGGTTTAGAAGACAAATCATGAAATAGAGTATTTTACAAAAGCATATAGTGTTAATAGTTTGTTTGTTTGCTTATTTTATATTCTAATACACTACACGGTATGCAAAGTTTTAAGATTATATTTCATCAGTTTTTATAGGTCTGGCAGTTCACAGCTAGCCACACTGGATTATTTGCCTGTGACAAATATATGAATTATGAATGGTTCAATATTTAATACACTGCCTCTGATGAATGAAACAGGAATGATAAAAAAAATGTTTTAGGTTATGCCAAAACGTACAAACCGTCCTGGAATGAGCATGACTAATCGACCACCACGAGGAAGGGGCTATCGTGGAGGAAGAGGTAGGGGTTCATCGTATTATGGATATAGACCAACAAGAAGGCCAAGGTAATTGTTAATGCAGTGTTAAATGATCCCACTGGCATTTTACCAAACCTAGAAGTTTGTGCTCACTGCATAATGTGTTTCTCAGTGATTGAATCTGTTATTTTAGTGACTTTGCAGTTAAACATCCAAACTGTGTGACTGAAAAAATATTCACCTTTATGTAATGAGCACTGTAGCAAAATACTACTATAGAATTAAATCATAAAAGATCCTACCACCATATCAAACATTTTTATTATGAACTTTAATGGTTTGATTTTATAAATGCACGCAGTTGTTAATAGAGAACCTTATGTCGATGCATGTTAGCATAAACCCTATTTTACTGTAATTTACCACAAGAACTTTGACACTTGTTCATGCAGATGTATAATTTGTCACAAGACTATATTGTCAAGGTGGTTTTGACCTGAACTGAAAGATCAGAATTTAGAGTGTGTTCTAAAAAACTTATTTGGTATGTTATAAATTTGTTTACTTGTAGCAAGATGGTAACTTTTGTAAAACATGGCTTACAGTGTCTATTGCCATGTAGTATGACAGCTATCGTGTATTATATCTTTGAAAAACACTGAAGGGTCAAACAAGAAAGTCGAGAAATGCTTCAGCAAGACTATAGTTAAATTCTGCTGAAACAAATAATAAGAATTGGCTGTGTTGTTGATTTTTGACTCTTTTGTTGTGCATAAAAAGACGGAAATAGAACGGAATATCTTCTAGACACTCTCTTCATTTCTGATCCCTCTATCAGATTTTGACATAACTTTGTGTAGTTTACCCATACTGAGAACAATACACAATCTCATGCAGGACAGGAACAAAAAGTATATATGTGAAAAAAGTAAACATGTGCATGCCATGAAACTAGAATTAGAATGAAGTCATGTTATGGAAATAGGTAGTTAATAAATTGAATGTGTTAAAAGAAGTATTTATGAACAACAGTAACAAGGAGAAATTTGGGTTTATGATGAAATTAGGAGAATATATTGTGTAAATGTTTGTTATTCGGTTCAAAAACTATCACATCTTCTCAAAATCCTTTCAAAATATGTATACAGGTATCCCTTGATTTGTGCCGATTCAGTATAACGCTTATTTTGAAACCAGCAAGTCAAAAAGTGAAGAAAAAAAAATTACTATTATTTATAAAGTTTTACAATGTATCTCATACTGATTCTTATTCTAAATCGCAATTCTTATATCGCTGATTTTGAATAAAAATTATAATTATTTATAATCTCTCTGCAATTACATATGTTTCGTTCACACGAATTTGCTCCAATGAGATCAGTGAATGGGTAAAAGCTGTTTTTGAAATGCAAACTTTTGCATATGTGAGTTTGCTCTTATGCTGTTTCATTCCTGGCGCTTTAGACTTCCAAAGGACTAATTTAATCCCAGCGGATGTACCAGGGTTATTTTTACTACGCGATTTTCTATAGGTCAGCATCTTACATGAATGCAACTATCGCATAATAGCAGAGATGACTGTACACATCAGTCACGTGAAAGAATCGCAGTCAATCGCAGGGACCAACGAATTGCTGATTATATGTGTATAAAATATATTTTTTAAATTCCTTTTATTCTATTTCCATTATTTCAGAGCTTTAAATGTAATGCCATTATATTACTCGTCAATGTTTGGGTGCTGGGAACGCATGTCATTGACTTCCTATTGATTTACATTATAAAAGAGTTTCAATTTATGCCGATTCCGTTTACGCTGGTTTGTCCAGAAACGCATCCCCGGCGTAAATCGAGGGCTACCTGTATACACATATCTAGAACATTGATTTTTGCACATGATATGTATGGGTGTGGAACATTACAAGTGTTTTACAAACAAAATGATCAGGAAAATATTTGGGTATAGAAGGATATATTGAAGACTCTCATGGGATATACTTATTAGCTAGTATTGTTAAGATAATGAAATCTAGGAGGCTACAGTGGGCATGGCATGTACTAACCATTGGGAGAGACAAGAAAAACAGAATTTTTGTGTGATACTTCATGGTAAATGATGACTTGAAGTACTGAAAGTGAAATTACAGAATGACAGTAAGGTGGATCATAAGGAAATAAATGATAAAGATTAACCACAAATGGAAGTGACTAAGGAATTTATCAGGTGTGAGTTTTGGTGTAAGCAGTATTTACCCTTGTTCTTGCTAACAAATCACAGGTGCTTGGTGTTTGGATAAATACATACTTTGTGTGTGTTACAGTTTTAACCTTTGTCTTCTATGTAGGACACCATACTACCTACCATAATGTATTTTAGAGACCTAACTGGAAAACCGCTCTGTCATAATAATTTCCTTTATGATGCTCTGCATTTTTGTAGATTTTAATTTTGGCTGGGAGTGAGTACATATGAGACTTAAATATTCTACAAAATCATATCTAGAAAAAAATACACCATGAGAAAGTGTGACTAAAGGACAATGAATTTTATATTGGTAGTTGCATGGGAGGCCAAAATTTTTCTCGATTATTTTGTCATAATTAGCACTGAAACTTTAAGTTTAATATGTTATCAGTGGGAGTGTGATCTTTTTGTGTGACTAGACTTCCTTTTGTTGTTCACAGCGTGTGGGATGTAATTTTACTTATCTTGAAAATGGTCACCATTATTTGAGGTCACAGTCTTACTATCAATCCTCTTGCTCTTTCCCTGGTGTGTTTGTTATACAGCTGGGTCTTCCTGTTACTAGTTAAGGATTTGAGATTTATTATTGGATTGTATCATTCCTAATGTTGTGGATATGGTTGAGCTGTTAAATCTTGTTTGTTGTTACTTAGAAAATCCTATTTCTTGGTAGTTATGGTGGTGCGTGGTGACCTGCTGACAGCACACGGATTTTAGACATAAATAATGTTCAAGATGAAGTGCATCGTGAGAGTATAGAATTAATAGTGAAACCTGTTTGGCTTAACATTGTGTAATTCTGTGCTCATACTGACATTTTAAACAGACTATCATAATCATGTTTTTGGAAGATAGCTGTTATATTAGAGTGATATGCATGTAACAGTAAACATATCAGAATCTTGTTATCTGATGTATTAATCCAGAGGAGTATTTTGTATGTCTTTTTGGATGTGTTTTAAGAGAGATGAAAAACAGCCTTTCTTTGCCATGAAGATGGGATGTTGTGCGATGTAGTTGGGTAGAAATTGACTGACATTTCAGAGGTGCTTGGCCTAACAGAAGCCTAACAATGATAAATGTTTTCAATATGTAATGACAAAAACATACATTTTGAAATATTAGTCCCACCTCAATTATTCATTTGAAACACAGTGCAGTTTTAAAAGGACATTTTAAGGCATTCCATACATTGGCAATTTAAATGAGAATTTTTTAGCTCTGGTGTTTTGTGTGGTTCTTGCCTTTGTAATTTGTCACCTTGTATGATGAAAAATAGTTACGTGGTATCAAACAACTCATTTGATTTATGTTGTCAGTATTTGGTAGTATCTAATGTTATGAGCAACTGTTCAGTTTAATTAAGAATGTTAGAACAAGAGCTAAGATAAGTTATGCTGATGTCCATGTTGAGGAATACATGAAAATTCCAGCAATGTACATTAAACCAAATGTTGAAAAATTATTGCAGCAAATGCAAAGCAGTTTCATGTATCTCAATAATGACCGATTTTGATAAAGAAAGTTATTGAGCATTATGTGTTTATCTAGTAGTACTATTAATTTAGTAGCTTTTTTAATAAATTGCAGTGCTGTTTAGTAACTTGTCTTTATTTATAACTGTGCAGTTTACATACAAGTCATTAAAAAGGGATGAATGTTCTCCTGGGTCTGGTAAAGGTTGATAACCCCTGGTTTAAAGGTGATCTAGCTACACTGCCTGCAGTGAATTGTAGTTTGTGACTGGTTTTTCAGCACTAAATCATGATAGATGATACCTATCAATTGTATGTATTTCATATACATATTCTGTGTAGTGTTAACAGTGCAGTATATTGATTTATTGTAATTAGTGTTTATGCTAATACAGATACAGTGGCTGTTTATGTTTGGGTGCCCTAAATTGGTGGTTGTATTTTTTGAAATTTGGGTGTGTAGTAGTTTCTGCTGAGTGTGATTGCAGTGGCATCCATGTCTTTGCTTGGGTCCAGTAGGATGGCCCTGTGGGTAGGAGTATTCTATTCCACCAGGAAATATTGCAGAAATCATTCATTGTTAGCTTTAAACTTTTATGCATGTTCTTTCTTGGTTTCTTCTCCAATTTATATTGATGTTTAGACTCTATAACTTTGTCACTATATTAAAATAAAAAGAGTGTGTTGCATTGACAGAAACAAATATTATTACTAAGTAGAAAACTGCCAGAAAATAGGATACTGAAGTACAAATTTGTTACTGTGCTCTTTAGGTATACACAGATATATATTTTCTATGCACAGGTGGATTAGCTCAAGGCTCTTGCACTGAATCCTCATCATGTGCCTTATGTAGATGGTGAGAAAAAATTGTTTCATATATCTCTGTAGAATGAAATATTTTTATAAATGGGCACAACAGAATGAAAATAATTGCAAATAGTGTTTGTATGTCTTTGCGCCATAAATAGTATTTCCTTCAATGGAAGACGATACTGACAAGGAATACTGACACTTGGTCTCAGCTATAATTTGAAATGTTTAATTAGTTGTGAGTATGCTTGTATATTTTTAGTGTGTGTACATGTATTGCTGTTTACAGATATTTAAAGTATTTAATTTTGGAAGTATGTTTGGTATCAGGTATGTTTGCAGGTTTAAACAAGCGGTAGTGTGAATAAGAACATTTCATGCTGTCAGTTTGACAAAATTCATGTCTGAATGCTTTTCTATAGGCATAATAATTCCTGTAGACTTTTGACAAATGTTAAACATATCAATGTAATTTTAATTTTGAATCCAAAATCACATGAAGATTTTAAAAGTTATCACTTGAAACAAGGTCAATCAGTAAATATTTAGCCCTTAAAAATGTTCCTAAGATGGTATGGAGAACAAAAATTAATTTTTCATTGTATGTATACTCTCCGATGGGTTATTCAACATGCTTTGTTAAATTACTAAAAAAAACTCCATGAAGTAGAGTTTTTCTTAGCTGATAATCACCAGCTAGTCAAGAAACTCGTCACCTTTTCTGTAATATGCAGGTCCAATGCCATGTCTACAAGAGCCCACTACTGTGTCAAATGAATCCAGTTTGCACCCTCTTGCCAACTTTCTGTAAGATCCAACTTAATATTGACTCCTGATCTGTGCCTCCATATTTCACACCAAACTCATCCCCCCTCGATTTGATCATCTTAATAATATTTGGTAAAGAGCACATACAGTGAATCTCCTCGTCATTGCAATGTTCTCTGGCCTGTCATTTTTCTGTATTGTCAAATACAGCCAAGGTTATGTAGCTTAGTGGGGATGATATAATGACTAAGGAAAAATTTGTATAAAATGCCAGAGGAATAGGAGAAATGAGAAAACCTGTCCCAGCACCACATTGCCACCACAACATAACAGAACACATATGTCATGAATAGTTGTGTTGCAGTAGCCGATAGTCAGCTCACCTTTAGACCATTGTATTTTGTTGGACAGTAATGACAAGCACAACATATTCTGTGGGAAATTTTTCTTTTCACTTTGTCGATTTTCTAAATTATAAAATCATGGAATTGTAGTTACAAATCAAGAAATTTGTTGACTTTGTCCACAACTCGACAGTTTTAAGCTATGGTTGAAAAATGGTTCCTATGTTTGCTTCATTAAATATGGCATAGGCTTATAAATTGCATTCACTGTAAGGAATTTTCTGATCACTTGGCTTAAATCTCATTTTCTTTGAATGACTAAGCATCTGGCAACAATACATTTAATATTTATGCATTCTTTTCATAAGGTGTATAGTGAGAATACGTTATGGGCTGGTTGTGTCTGTCAATCCATTCATAATGGTTGCTGTGGTAATTGAAGTTTTTATTGATGTATATGGGAATTGTGGTGTATGTTATGATTGGTTTTGAACAGGTTAAGACATGTTAGTGTCAGTTAGGTTATGTTTGTTTAGTTTTTGTTAAGGAAGTTATGGTTAGGTGTTTAAAAATGAATTTTGAATGTGGGAATTATAAAATTTGTAATTCTGGATTATTGAAATATTAACAAAATTTTGAAATTGTGGGTATTAATAAATGTTGAAAAGTAGGTTATTTTGAAATTTTCAAAATTTGTTTTGTGGGACAAGGCAGATGTAATACCTATAAATGCACATTGCAAAGAATGCATGCACATAATTCATGTATTCCAATATGAAAACACTTTTCAAGCTTGTTAGTATTCCAGGCAAAACATTTGAATTGCACATTTTGTTTTGGAATGGTAACGTAACAGAGACGTCACACTAGAATTCTGTCATAGTGCCAGATGTTGAATGGAAACATTTCTCTGAATTGGTCTCTTCTCTAAACTATTTGCCTGTCATTTCGCAGGGGTTATCGTGGAAGATCGTCATACTACATGCCATACTGAGCCTATCACCGTGACCTTGGGTGAGCTTTCGAGAACTTTCACTGCAGATTTCCTCACATGGCATAAATTCACGAATTCGTGATGGAAACCTGTGTTCACTGTATGTATTTCTTTATGTTTATATCCTCATCCCTTATCCCTCAAGGAACAAACTTTGATATATATATTATAACTAGCATTAAGAGAATGCATGTGTGAGTGGAAGTTGGAGTGCAAGCATTTTGCATTCAGGAACAAGTTCTTTTTTTCCCCAATGATAAAAAAGCTATTGCTTTTATTAATTTTGCTCCTTATGTGGGTGTACGTGAAGTATGGCATGTTTGTATTGTTATACACTTTGACACTAGTGGGATTCTAAAACTATGGCAACATTTGCATTTTATTTGTGGAATTACATTAGAAAGTGTGCATCAATGAGACCGCAATGAAATAACAAAAATTATTGTGTAGGAAATTATATAATTATACTATCTTGTGCTTTGGTGTAGTTTGGGAGAATAATTCTCTGTTGTCCAGAAGACAATCATATTGCTTCTTTCCACATGGATATGTTTTAAGGGCCAGCTGTGACAAACAAGAAAGTGCTAAATGAGGGGACTGTAATGCGGTATGCTGGAATTACATTTGATGTGAATCAAACCACTTTAATCAGCACTGATGTTTTGTGAAGGGCTATTGAAGTATCATAGGAGAGTATGGATCTGAAAAATATTCTGTGTTTTAATCACTTTTTTGTGATCTGTACTTATGGGAAATACACATTGTGTATGTGGTGTATTAATGTGGCATTATCCTGGGTAATTTGTCATTTGATTTTAATTAATTTGACTGACTACCTAAATTTAATGTACTCCTGTTCATTGGTTTGGTTTTGTGGGACTGGTTTGATACTGAATGTAATAGGTTCTTGTTCATATAGCAGTCATTTGCAGTATTGTGGAACATTCCTCAGTATACATGTATCAGTAAGCTCTTTTAGCTTTCACTTGTTTGTCATTGTTCATGATGAAAATATGGTAATATTTGCAAATATAAATGTAACAGGTTTATTGTTTGAAATACTGGTCTATAAAATGCAAAACATGGCATAAATTCTGAAGTATGTTGAAGCAATCATTTTCACTGCAGGACATATATATGACTTGGATTCTGTCTTGGTTGTAGAGGTGTAATCAGTAAAAGAAAAAATGTCTTTCTTAAGTAAAGAATTTAGATACAATTTCAGTCTCTCAAATACTAATGAAATGTACAGTTGAGATCATTATTGTGGGAGCCTATATGTTTAATAATAATCCATTATTATTTGCTACCTATGTTTTTATTTTACATTGACATTATTAACATTTCATTATTCAAGTAACAGGTGTGTGTACTGTTTAGAAATTGTAGGTGTCTGCAATAATCTTATGCATTTGTATGTTTCTGTTAGTGTTTGTGGATACAGTTTTTTGCTTAAGGAAGTATTATCCTGGTTATGCAACTACAATCAAAGGGGACTAGTTTTTTACATATGGTAGTATTGAGTTTCTTATAAATAATGAAGTGAATTGTTGTTTAATGACAGTGTGAATTTATTAATGTCATTCAAGAATATGGTTAGGTAGCATATTTCTGAAATTAAGACTAGAATTCATCTGATAATAGTAGTAGATATAATGTTCAGAATGTACTGTGCATACTGTATTGTTTAATTTGTTAACTCCTTTATGGAGCACCAGTTGAATGCCATGCAAAGAAAATGACACAGTGATTTGAACCCTATTTTCCAATCCCAGCTACTTATAATTTTTATTTCATTAACCTTATGTTCTCCCTCTCCTGTTTCGTGTGTGTACTGTGTTTTTCAGGAACCACCAGGGGATATCAAGTGCTTGAAATGCGCCTTGTTTTTCAGGATTTTGGGGGTTCTTAAAAGGTACAAAGTTAAAAAAAAGATAACAACTTTGAGAAAGGCAGAGAAAAAAGATTAATAAAAAACAAAACAAAAGAAATGTAAAAAGATGATGTAATTTAATTTTGATGTAAAGAGTATCTCAATAAAGATATGCCTTAGGAACTAAGAACAGTGACATTTGTTGATGGCTGTAGGATGATCCTCTCTTTAGAATTCCTATACTTTCAACATTAATATTTAAGCACAAATATTTATCATATGTTGGTACATACCTTAGTTCTTGTGAAATACATCCCATAACATAAAGTGCTGACATTAATTACCTCTGGTGTCCATGTACAATTGAACATGACACTCCAAATTGGCAAATGCTGTAACATTCATGCAACATCGTGGTGAATGTTTTTAGCTCATTGATGCTGTTTGGCTTGTTCGGGTAGATTTCTCTTTTCAGTGGGCTCCACAGGGAGATTCAAAGAAAAACATATCAGGACTGCTGCAGTTACTTTAGACATGTTACATGTGTTTGTCAGTTTGGAGCATTGTGTCCAATTGTGTGTGGATGCTAGAAGTGACTACTTTTAGCACCTAATGTAGGATTCACTGTCAGAAGAAGTGAGGTGTGGTACTATAATGTTTTATCACCATGAATGCATAAATAATGGTTTCATTGCTGAATGTGGTAGACATTACATTGGCTGTAATTTTATAATTTTATCTGACCAGGCCAAGCCCAAATTTTATCTTCATTGTGTTTCCTGTACCCCCACTAAAGCCTGACTTTTTTCTATCCTCAATGAAGCCTGATCGCTATGGTCTGCCATAGCGTATCATTCATGCATTTTTCTTATAATAAATTCCAGTAACCCTTGAATGAATTATTTAATGATGCTCAGAGAACATATGAGGTTATTTTGGCATTTGAGGAGTGGGACAAAGATGTTATATTTGAAGATACGGTCATTTAGAAACTCAGGTTTGTGGGATTTATTTCTGGAGCCGAATTCTGTCATGAGCGTAAGGTGAGTGCAGCTATGAATAACTTTGCAAAAAAGGTAATGGTCTGATAAGACTGAAATGTTCTGTTTTGTGGTTGATTACTATAATTTGAACCAGACCCTTGTAGACATCTACCCCAATGTCCATTGGAGGGGCCCAAACTGCATAATATTAATTGAACAACCAAGGTTTCCAGTTACATCCATGGCACAATGATGTTTTGAACCAACCATTTAGACTAGACATCAATAGCATCTATGGTATATATGCTCGATCTTCTCTACATTAATCAGTTCAGGCCATCCACCTGCCATAACTTCGCCTTATTACCACGCAAATTATTTAAACATGAAAATATGCAGGGTATAATGACCATGCAGACAGAACGGAAATTTAATTTAATTTAGTATGACCGTTATCATTCTTGTCTAATGATCTACAGTCCTTAACTTCGTACGATCGGTAATATCAACGTGTAAATGCCATAAAAATTATGAGGTGTAACGATAACGCCATTGCGTATGCCTAACCTAACTTAGCCGAATCTGACAACTTCATATGTGATAAGGAAAAGTACGTATTTCGTAACCAGAGAATGGCTGGACAAAAATTAATTAAACTTAATATGAACTTTTTTTGTTGACTAATGAAGATTCGAGGTCTTTAATTTCCTGCACTCGGCAAAAACTAGTACTATGCAATTAATAACGTTGCATATTCTGTTTTCGCGTGTAGACGTCTAGGTCTAACACCTTTGATTTGAGTTCCGAGTGAATCAATAGTTCAATGGAAGCCCTCTGAGATGTTCAATTTAAAACTCCATGGTCAAAAGGCAATATGGCAGTAAAGTAGGTTAGTGTAGTTAATTTTATCATCCGTTGTATGAGGCAGATTTGTTCGTTGTGTTTAAATATACTTGAAAACTATTGCAGATAATTATGATGTGTTATTCTTTGACGTGCTGAACGAAATGTAATATTTTTAAAGAAAGTGTTTGTAATTGACTGATGATGGATATGCATGTATTTTATGTATTTAATTTACATGCACAGATGTATTGTCCCTTTCTGTACTTGATACGTAACGTGTGTTAAAGCTGCCCAAGGCTGTGATATGTTCATGGACTTGAGAAGAATTCGATGTGGTTCTCAATATAAACACTCGCGATTTGAATTCAGAAAAATAAATATATGGATAGTTTTCAAGGTGCATCAATTTTTGATATATCAGATACAGCAGAAAGATGTTTTATAGGTTATGAAGCATTATTTCGGCAAACAAAGTTGAAAATTGGATACAGTTGCTACTTTACACCAGGTTCGTTTTTACACATAGGAATGGAAAATCATGGCAGCGATGCTGATGATGAAGTTACAGATGTGTCTGGAGAATATCATAATTCATCAAACGAACTTAGTTTCGTTCCAAATGAGTATTATATATCAAGTGGTTCAAAGCCTTTATCATTAGTGATTAGAAGATGTAGTATTCCCACAACAGAGAACAGTTTTTCATCAGTTCTGAAGAGACATTCTGTTGGATCATCACCATTTACCAAGGAGTCAAAGATAACTTCAAACAGTGAGGTTTTGAATTTGGAAAGGGAAGTGAATGATTCACACTTCCAGAAGGAAGTCAGAATTACCTGTAATGCCATCAATTCGAATGTAGAAGAATTTGATAATTGCCTAGTGTCATCATCATCAGGTGTAGGTGTCAGAGGCCTTCAGGAAGTAATTTTGAGTTCGTCCCAAGAAAGCAGTCACTCCGTTGTGACTCATGAGTACATGGAAACTGTTATAAATGGAAATGCCTTACGTGAAGAAATCTGTGGCACACGCAATGATGAAAGTGGCCTTAATTGTTATTACACACATGGCAGTACATTACTTCAGTCAAAGCCTCTGTTTAAAAACTGTCGCAGTGACAATGCAGATGTACAGCATTCAGTATCTCCATTTTGTTGTAGGGTCACATGTGGAATGATGGATAGTGCCACAATTGATAACAAAAATCAGCATTCACCACATCCATTGGAAAATTCTGAGAATACTCTGTCCTTGATACAGAAAGGGGAACTAATTATTCATAGATTGTTTGAGGGCATGCCAGGTAGAAATATAGTGGAGAGTACTGTTAGAATTACAGAAAATGAAGGGTGCCAGGAAATAAATTCAGTGGACACTAGCAAATATGAATTAAATATTCCAGCTACTGTAATGTTGGACAATGACGTACTCCACATGAATAAATATTCTGAATATGCAGTAAACATGAATGACTTAAACTTAAAAACACAGTCTGAAACATTTTCTGTAGGAGGAGAATCAGTTGTAGAAAGCACTGTGATGGAGTCTCCAGTTAACAAAATATGTGAGGCAGAGGGGATATCTATAGTTGGTGACAGTTTAAAATTCCAAAGCAGTGAATCAGCATTATTACACATTAAAGTTGGAGACAAAGTTGAGTTACATAACCAAACTGAAAGAGGCAGTGAAGTGAGCACAATTATATGTCATAATACTGATGTTTCAGTGGGCAGAAATTTATTTGATGAGGAAGACCACACTGCACATACAGAAGAAAGTGGTGACATTGAAAGTTCTGAAGTAAGCTTTGATGGGAGCAGAACTTCTCTCCAGATTGATACATTAAAATCTGAAACACAGAATAAAATTGTCCATAAGCCTGATATGTTACAGAAAATTGATCACAGTGTAGAAAAAATTAAAGCAAACACACTACAACATGTATCTGTATCTCCAACTTTAGTAGGATGTGCACAGTCTTCCCCTCACTTTCAAAATTCTGAAAACAGTGTCCCAGTGATCAATACTGAAAACAAACAGACTCTGTCAGTAGATGATGATATTCATGTACAGAAATGTATGCAGTATTCATTTGACAATGAGGGGGAACTAAGAACAGAGTCTGGCGTTTGTTATAATTCCAAATATCCGATTTCATCCGTAGGGCCGAATGCATTTCTGATTTCTGGTGACATTACAAAAGAACAATCAGTGAATATAAAAACTGTAAATGATATGAAAACAAAAGTCACCAAAAATTTAGCCTGCAGTTCAGTTTTAGTGGATGAATCATCAGAAAATATAGTGGAAGTAGCAAGTGCAGATTGTCATAGAGATCAGTTCTTTAAAGCAAGTAAGACTGATGTGTCACAGTCACATAGCAGTTCAGTTCTTCTTCAATTGCACACTGAAGTTACATTGGAATGTTCTTATAATAATGTGTCTTCAGATGCTGTTTATGTTGAACATTCACCACTTCTGTTCAGTTCAGATGATGAGAAATCATATTACACAGGTAAGGTCATGCAAAATGTAGATGTGTAACTGAAAGTAAATTATCTGAGAAATAAAAGAGTGTGTTCTTACAATGGTAGAATTTTAGTATCTGTTGACATTTAATGTAAATTTATTTACTTACCTGCCTTGAAAAAGGTTATTATGCTGTATTCTTCATGAACAGATGAGATTATAGGTATGCAGTGGAAATAGAAGTGGTGGTCATCTGTATTGTAGCACCATATGATTTTGTACATTATCAGTACTTTAGAAGAATATTGCCTACATCTTCAGCAGGTAATATATCTCTGAAATATTGTTAACTACCTGCGAGACTCCACAGCAAGATACCCGAGAAGACCACAATCCTCAACATGTAGTTCTTGGCTTATTTTTATTAATAGTTTATTTAGTTATACTTTCTCAGTATCTTAGACTATGTAGCATTGAGTGACAGAATGGTAGTGAATAATGAATTCGAAGGGATGTGGAAGGAAGCAGTCATGGTCTGTTTTAAGGTACTTTCTTGGGATTTGCCTGGTGGAACTGAGAAAAACTATGAAAAATCTCAGGATAGCCAGTCTCCAGAGTGAGATTTAAACCCAGGACCTCTCGAATATAAAGCAAGAGTGCCAACCACTCGACCACAACATTTAGTCATAGTTGTTATTGTGTTTATGACTTTATGTGATTAAGATGTGTTTGTGAGTTTTCTTTCAAATGTAAGTAGAACAAAGAATATGAGAAATTTTCTTTTTAGGATAACTTTTAAGGAAAAAGTAACTGAATGGCATGGAAAGTTAATTTTAAAGTGTAAGACAGATGATTTCTAGTTGTATTTAAATTGTACAATAACCCATTTTATGTTAGACTGCAAGATTGTTTTCATTACTTACAGAAGCAGATAGTAATGAACTGGAAACAATTGCGACAACATCAAATTATGACAAAATCAATATAATTGAACAGAAGAGATTACATCAACTTCAAGAAGCTTTACAAGGTGTTCCCCCACCACCATCAGTTACAATTCCACAGCTCAATGTAACAGATATTCTTAGGTTATTGAAAGAAAATGAAAGTCTAATGATTACAGTAGATGCAGAAACTGAAGACAGTAAGAAATTGATTGGTGAGTAATGATCTTAAGTTAATTTTTCCAGATCTGTAGTATCTCGAGAAAATTATGCCATAATAAACCCTTTGACTATTAAGGCTAATGTAGGGTAGTGAGAGAACAGACTGGGGTGAAAGAGTTCATTATAATTGAAGTTTTAGGAGCCAGGCATAATGCTACCAAAAGACTTAGTAGTTACCAGTACACTGCAGGCAGGTATGTTATTCTCATGACAGTAAATTTATAATGACTGCCTTAATTTTGAGACTTGAGATCCTGTTAGTAATATTGATTATTCTTGTGTCCTTTTATGAGCAAGTACCAATGTTCAGTGGATTTTATTGGATTAAATTCTGTCCATATTTATTAACATTATGTTGTTCATGTGTGTGACTGCATTGGAAACCTTAATTTGTATTTTACAGTATTCATTCTACTGGAACCTCTCACTTTGTGAATACTCTATTGGGTTTGAAATCCCAGGTTGATTAGGTGTTCAGTTTCTTTTTAAAAATAGTAGGAATTGTTGGTTTTATACAGCTGTTTTGTGCCTTGCTCTCTGCAAACACCATTTTTGCTGATCTTGTATGTCATCTGGTTTCATTCATTTTCAGTTATGACTTGTAGAATTTGTTTATTTTAAAGCTTCCTTGGCCATTCTTTCTACTGATTACCAGGTAGAGTCCACTTGCATATTATTTTTGGCCATCTGAAGGTTTTTATTAATTTCTTGGGCTTACTGGTTTTTGTTGTAATAACATTTCATTTACCTTTTCTGCATATATAGGATTTTTACATTGTTTTGTTACCAGGAAAAGAAGCTGTAGAGTCTCAGAAAGCTCCATTGATACCATCATTTGTAGAACAAGTGAATAATTCTTCATGGCCAGAATCAAAATATTGCTGTTATCATGGTATTCAGTAAGTATCCACACAATCATGGAGCTGTAGCATGTGCTTAAACAATTACATATTTTTAAACCTTTGTTGTTACTTTTACTGTGTGTTTATGTTCTGTGCTTGGGAGTCAACAAATTAAACTAACTGAAGATTTCTGTCTTTTGGGTTGTTGCGCTGTGTAGTCTGGTCGATGTTAACCAACGTTTCAGAGGTCATACTGCCTCCGTCATCAGGGCGATGAACGTGACAATAGGGTGTGTGGGGCTAGGTTTATAGGTGCCGGAATGTGAATGGTGTAGCCTCCCCTGAGCCAATGGGAGCAGGCACGGGAGTGGACCAATAGGAGCGCGTGGGCGAGTGTGAGAGAGGGAGAGAAAGTAAAGAGAGAAAGGGGGAGTTCGGTTGAATGTGATCAGGGCCCTGAAAAGGGCCATGTTCATTGTCTGGTTGGTTCTGGTGGTGCAATCTTGCTTGCTCTCAGAGTCCTCGAAGAGTGTGAATAAGAGGCTTCGAGGACCGGCTCAGGTGAAGTCCAGCTTCCCTGTTGAAGTTATTGGGATGTAATTCGATCTCGACGGCTTCCCTGATTATCCAATCCATGTAGCCGGTTTTTGAGGAGGGGATAGAAGTGTCCCCAAGCTGTATGCGGTGTTCCATGTTGAAGCGATGTTCAGCAACCGCAGATTTTTCAGGCTGCCTGAGCCGGATGTGGCGCTCATGCTCCCTGATCCTGGCCTCAACGGAACGGCCTGTCTGGCCGATGTAGACTTTACTGCACTTAGCTTAGGAGCAGATTTCTGGGGTTATTGCCAGTCAGAAATTGCTAATAGCTATGATTTTTTTACAGTTATGAATTTATCATTACCTGAATGTAAATAAAATAATAATGATGTGCATTCTGGAATATCTCTGAGTCAATCATGTAACTTACATAAGTTCAATATGATTATCCTTTACATGGATTGTAGCATTCAGTATGTGATGGAGCAATGCATTTTATGTTTCCACTTTTTGTTGGTCCACCAGATGAGAGTATGTGGGCTGAGGTCTGAAGATCAGGGTGGAAAGTATTATGACCACCATGACTAGTCCATCGTTCATCAGAATGTATCACCTCAATCTTCTTTACAATACTGACATCACAAACCTCATTTTCATTGATATGAGAAACTCAGATCTGAACTTTTATGAACATTATTGGTGATTTATGATTTATTATATCAACTTTTATGAGGGCTGTTGATTTTTAATAGAATGGATGAACCAACAGTACACCAACTTCTTTGGAAGTCTGATATAACTAGTGAGCCAGCATCATATATCTGATGTTTCGGGAAGGCACACAAAGATCCTTGTTGATTATGTAGACTCTAGTGAAATTAGAGTTGGGACCCAGTTGATATGTGTTTCTGCAAGTGTCAGTTCTGATAATTGTTCTCTGTAAACTTTGTTTCTAGTTATAACCGTGGTAAGATTTCAGAAGAATTTGAAATTCTCTGCCAGAAATTACAAGAACGTTATGTTGGCTGTGAGACCACTTCATCTTGCAGTTTATGGTTTAATTGTGATATTTTAAAGAAAATTAATAACATTAGCAGTCGGCATAGGAGCACTGGTCAGTCACCAGGCAGACGTTTGAGTCATCTGGCACGCAGAAGGAAAACATTTTCCAGTGCTAATTTGCTCAACAACAGCGTTGCAGGACAATTATCAGGTAGTCGTAATTCTGCTGCTTTGGAACGGCGTCTCATCATGGTAGAGATCAAGTGAGTTGTAAAACAAGCCTAAAATAGTCTCTAATACGTACATATAGTTCTTTATACAGCCAGTAAATGATTATTTTAACCCACTTTTCTTAGAAAAAGAATATGCATGTGATATTGCCATGCTGTCTGTGTGTCCCCCTTTTGTCTTTTGAAGCTAATCACAATGGCCGAGTTAAATGTACGCAGTTGCATTGAGATAAGCTCAGGAAAGTATTTATGTTCTTATGTAAAATGGTCATTAAAATTGTGTGGTGTAAATGAAGATTGAAATGCCATAAGAGTTTTTTATATAATTCTCCAATATTAAATTTAATCAAAATCAGATTATCCATTCTTGAGTTTTTTCATGCATATGGACAGTTTTGAAGGACAGCATAGTTTGAGTAGGCACTCTGCAGGGGATTGTGAAAACACCTGAAAATATGAACTGAGTGGAATTCAGTCATAAGACCACCTGTGCATGAGCTGAGATTTCTAATTTACAGGCTGCATTAGTTTTTATTGCTAGATTATAATCTCACATTTCTTAAATATAACTTCAACAACACAAGATCTGTATGGAAAAAAAGATGTGCTGTAAGAAAGTATGCTCTGTGTGTTCTTTCAAGAACAGTTATGTATATTTTGTGTTTGTGTAATGTAAATGTGTAGGTTGGCAGGATGAAGTGAAGTTGAATAGGTGTAATACAAAAACCATTTGACTTTCTTAATTTAATAGTAATATAAATGACTTAAAACTTGTTTTTAGAATTATTGGTTTACTGTCTATACTGTGTTTTGTCTGTGATCTGTGAATTATAATTAATTTGTTTCATTCATCTGCAGGAAATCAGAACATCGGCAGAAGTCCAAGAATAATCATCCTCATAAACAGGTGTCTTCTGCTGATTGTAACAGGCTGCAGCAGACTAAAAGGGCCTTATTTAAGAGTCCACCCAATAAACACCAAAGAATATCTTCTAGTTCAGAATCTAGATCAGGATCAAAAAAAAATAAAAGTGATATTGATCGAACTAGAGTTCAGAACTCAAAACGTGCGCTTTGGCCAAGCACTTCTAAAGATAATGCTCCAGTGAAATCAGGGGATGATGGGGCATTTACTAATCTCAGTGGACAGACCAGTGTGTATGGGAAAAGGACAAGGGAAGAGAGTGGCATGCCTGCACAGTATAAAAAGTGTCCTCGAAGAATGCTGTTTGTCGATGGGGCAGTAAAAGGAAAAAGTGACTTCAAGAGTCAAAGGGTTAGAACAAGTGAAAACAAACCACAAGTTTCCTCAGTTTCAAGGGACCTAACTGGTGGCTTAAGTGATGTGCATAGAAAGGTGAGGTTTTTAACTTTTTCTTTACATTTGGTAAGGTCAGTGGGACCATTTTTGTCAACCAGATTTTAAAACACTAGGATATTTTGGCATAAAGAGTAACCCTTTGTTCAAGTACTGGTGAAGGTGCTTTTTCTGTATATTCAAAACTAATTGTAGTAAATGATTATTTGAAGATGAATGAACTAAAGATTATAACAGTCATATTCAACTTGTCCCAGAGAACTGCATGATGCACTTGGCCACTGCATATAAATCCAGGATACTCCATCACTCTGCAATAATAATAATGTTAGTAACATACAAGCAGAATGCCTGCAGTGTTACTGTGGAGAAATTAAAGAAATTTTAAAATTTTCTTATCGATTTTTCTTACTCCAAAGCTTATGATAGCCGTGATTATCTAACATTAGGCCTATTGCTGAATATCACAGAAAAAATACAGTCCCTAATCCCCAAAACATTTGACTTTATGTATTGGATGATCGAGCTATGGGGCAAGAAAGATTGATAAGAAAATGTTAACATTTTTTGAATTTCCCTGCAGTAACACTGCAGGCATTTTTGTATGTTACAAACATTAATGTTAGTGTAGAGTGATGAGGTATACCTGGATTTACATACAGTGGTCAAATGTACAATGCATTTATTTGGGGAACAAGTTTACTGTGATTGCAGTTGTGACTGATACCTCTAATTGCAGTCTTTCTTATATTCCTTGTCTGTGCTTACCTTGGCAGTGGTGAAAGAGTCCCTGTTTTAGTCAGGGGCACCAATAAGGTGGACTTGATAGTGCTGACATATGATGGCCAGCTGAAAGGACTTCACAGATTTATGTAGGATCTGAACCATAATGGCAGTTAGGTGTTTCCCAAATTCATAAAGTTTTATATCATGTGAGAGGGATGTAAAAGACACTTGGAAATGTCCATACTAATTCTGAGCAATTTTGAACCTGAAATCTTTGACACAAAAGGTTTATTCATAGACCATCAGGATCTTATATCAAAATCATACATATTTATAATTTTCAACTTTGTGATCCAATACTTATATAGTGCTTTGTGAGTTATTATAAAACCATGTCATCAATATTTATATTGCATAGTTTTCTTTTTTTTAAAAAATATGTTTGTTATAGTTACATGTTTTTCAAGCATAAAAAATACTGTAGCCTGTCTCAAATCACTGTAATGGTGCTGCTTGAAACGTTCATGTGGCTACCATCTTGGGACCCTTTGTGGTGGAGAAGTAAGAAGTACATGTATGGGTTGGTTTCCAGTTGCATAATATATTTTTACAGAATTTTGAGGAAATGACAAGTTGGCTTGAAGATTAGTAGGCTGATACAAATATAATAAAAGTATTAAAGGCATGCATGTGTAAATATTAAAAATGGATGGTGTGCTTCAGAGCTTACTATTCCAATACAGACCAACTCCTTTATAATTCAATTCATTTATTTAAGTGCTTGGCAACAGCCAAATAAGGCTAGTAACATAATAATGAGCATGATTATAATGAGATCTTGGCTGTTGTAAGCAAACAGAGAAGATTTGGTTGGAAATTATGTATTTTATGAGCAACATTTTATGGTTGAAGTAATCACAGTAGTTGAGAGCTTCATGGATTTAATGAGCAAATCTTTAAGCCATTATAATGAGCAGTGGCTGAACTGCCGTACGATGGACTATGATTTATTACTGCTTTACCCGTTTATGACATTCTCCCCCTTATCTCTTTCCACATTCTTGCTGATAGCAGTTTGTAATCCTTTTAATGATATTTACAGTCGACATTCATAGTGTGTTTGGTTTGATTTTTGTTCTCATTTAGTGCAGTACGCTACTCATGAAGAGCATACTCCTTGTTCTAGTGGTGTAGCGGAAATCCCCGCAGACCGTGCATGGCAGAGGTGTTCTTAGGTATTAGGGAAAATGTATAGTGATCTAAATGGTTACCCATGGTGGGGGAGGGCAGAATGATTCTTCTACACTGCTGCCTCATTTTAATAGAGCATGTCCTATGCTGCGGGTACATGTAACATTGAGATTTTTGTTTTTTTCCCCAATCTCTTAATCCTTTCTTGTATCTCTTCCTTAATGTTATGGATTCTCAGAAGACCTAGGGAGAGAAACTACCTGGCAAACTAACAAATGAAATTTGTATTTATCGGTATGAAACATTCAGCCACAATAACGGATATAATGAATAACAGTTATAACAAACACTTTTCCTCGTAAGTGATGAATGTATGCTTAGTTTTGTAACTGGTTTGAAAAATAAATTTACTAGTGTTTTGTAATTATTTCAGAAAATTGTGATAAATGTTTCTTTGTCTAATGAAGTGATATTTCATTATGTTGCATAGAAATTGCTTTGGGCTGTAGCCGAAGCCCTTCGAGCAGAAGGCATCAGCATGAGTCATCCTTTATTCCGTCCCTCTGCTGCTTCATTGGCACGATTGGTGCTTAATGTTATGCCAGATTTAAAGTGCAGGCAATTTGGAAGTACAAGTGATATCATGTTACAACTTGCCAGAGAACATATTAAGGATGTTATAAAAGAACAGCAACTTAGGGAGACCAAGGTAAAGAAAAGCATATAGTTTGCAAAGTGGTATATTAAAGTGTAAACATACTCAGGGCTATCCCACCATGTTTGTATGAATTTTGTATGTTCCAGTGTGCCATAATCAGTTTCATGTATTTTAATTAACTTGGTCAATAGATGTCGAAGACAAAATTGACACAGATCTCTAACTGAAGAGTTTATTGAATTTTGTGTTTGCTTATGTATTAGAGTTATCTCTTAATACTGATATTTTAATTAATATATTTTGGATGAATATGATTATAGTAAAGAAAATCATCTTCAGAAGTTCTGAGATTCACATTTCTCATTATGATGAATATGTTATTATAGTCTTCTGGATTGTATCACTGTACAATGTTATACAACATTTTGGGGTACCATTTTACCTCCATCTTCATGGTTCCTTCAGAGCATTGGTAATACCTACAAGACTACATGTTGTCACAACACAGAAGACCACAGTGTATCTTTTCAAAGGTGGCTTTATTCATTCAAACTCATTCAGATGTGGAAATCATGAACCCATTTTATTAAGTAAACATGTTTTAATAATGTTACAGTGTACAGTACAGTTTTACATAGTAAAAGAAGCAGAACACTTTTAAAGTAAAGTGCACAAAGACAACATTATGAGGTACTGTGTGTTTCAGCATTGACTTTTTTTAATGAGAGACTGTTAACATAGTCAGTAAGTAGAAATAAAATTTATTTACTGTTGAGTTTGACAACTTGGTTTCAGAGTAGACTTCATTGAATTTAGTCGTTGTGAAAACAATAGATTTTATCACTTTGTTGTTTGTAATGGGAAATATGATGGGGGTAGTGGGAGCTGTGTTATGTCTGAAGGTTGCTGAGTTGCAGAGAACAGTTACATGCCGCAGCTAAAGATTTTGAGTTGCTTAGAGTTTCTGCTTTATTAACCTATCTCTTTAAATCCGTAATTTCTTTCAGTTTATTTGACCAAATCCACAGCACCATTTACTTGACACTGGTCTCATGCAGAACAGACCTACTTACATTATTCATAAGAATATGCTTTTAATGGTTGTGGGAGCATACAAACCCTTGTTGCAGTAGATATTGCTGTTATGGTTTGTGTTTAAACTTGCACCTACAGATATTTTGAATGTGCTTAAGTTTAGCATAGTGTTTATGATTTTTTACACAACCCAGGGATCAGCAAGGTGTAATTATGAAAACTACATTTTCTTATTGTTCATTTAAATGTGCTTGAATACATACATATGCTCTGTTTTGTTGCACATATTGGGTTATAAAATTATTTTTCATGTTTATTTTACTCCATGTCTTTATGAGACAAATGCTTGATGTACCTTCAGTTGAGATAAAGTTTTGGGAGAAAAATATACTATTACATAAGCAAAGGCATACTTGTTTGCAACTTCATTGTTTGTTCATTGGGAGACAGTCATTGGGCATGTATAATAAGATACACTGTATTTTTTGTAGAAATATTTCTAAAATAGTTACATTGTAATAAATGTGTTTTGTTCATGGTAATTTGTTTGCTGGTGTGATTTAAACAATTGTGAGATCATGATTTATTTGTATCAAAGATAATAAAACTATGGAAAGCATTAAATGTTAAAATAAACCCAAGTATTTTTCAACATTGATATTTTGGACATTGTATGTAAATAAGCCTTGTACATGCTGTGTTTGTAGCATTGATTGACTTTATATTAGTTTTGTTTTATACAGCAGGAATTAGGTATCTGTATGGAATTCACACTGCCATGTATATTTTACCATACTAAATATTTAATATATTTATGTAATTTAAATTTACAGAAAGACATTTTGTTCAGCATATTCCCTTTTGAATATACATTCCCAGTTATGTCAGTTATTGTTGCATCCATTGTTTTCATATTTCTGTAGCAGCCAGTAAATTACATATACATTACATGAAATGCTAAAATTGTAAACCAAAAACCCTTCTCCCATCCAAAATAAAATCTTCTTTGCCTACTATCCAAAACAGTGGCAGGGTGATAACATATCCTGACTTTGAGTCTGTGAACTTCACTTGCTGTAATCCATCCTCATGTACTACATTTTTTCATATTTCGGAAACAGGTTAATCTGAAGAAAACCTTATTTACATTTTCTGCTCCAAATGATCTTCCCAACAACCTCCTTAAGGATTGTACTAGAGCTTTGAATCACCTTGTATACATTCATTTCAAAATTATAATTCACAGAGAAATACATGTCATTAAGTGGTACATATTTGATTCTTCTCTCATATATTACATGAAGATATAAACCCATGCATTAAAGATAATAAAAATGTTATCTTGTTTAACACTCTTATCTTGTAACAGGAAAGTGGTATTTCTCTTGCATTATCAGGTTGTTCATTGTGTTATTTCAAGAACTGATAACTGTGACAAAAACTAATCTGATGAAACATCCTCTCTTTACTTTAGTTTACAGGTGACTACCAGTATACTAGATTGCATGATTATCAGACTTTTCAGCACCTATCCAGAATAAGCTGTGTAGCCAAGGTACAAAATAGTTAAGAACAATCCTGAAACATTTAATTTCAGTTTTAAAGCTGGATTATTCTTTGTGTTTAGTGGAAGTGTTATAACTGAAATATTATTTAGGACACTATATTTTATATTTTTGTTGTCTAGTGAGTTTTTTTCAAACTGGGGTTGTGGCTCCCCAGGGGATTTTGAAGCTTAAGTCAGAAGGCATACTGTTGGCTTCTCAAGATGGACTCTGCTCAATGGAGTTAGTTAATAAACATTACATCAGTACTATTTATTTAAATTCACATTCCTAACATTTGAATGTTTAGCAGGTGATTCATTTTTGTTTCTAGTTCCTATAATAATTGCTTGTATCACTTTTGTCTGTTACATTATCTGTGTTTCAAGGTCCTTTTAGCTTCCTTTTCTGCCAAGTTTCTGTCGTCATGGCACATCCATGAACAGGCATTTTCCCTTTCTGTCTCAAAATTATCAGGCTTGCTGCAGGTTATAGTTCTACAGTATAATGGTTTCCGATTATAAAATATAATTGAATATAGACGCTATTATATCATTGTTTTTCTTTTTGTGTCAGTATTAGTTATTCAGGTAATGAGGGTAACTCAGTCAGTAAAATGACTTGGTATATACAGGATGACCAGACTTTGATTCCCAGCAGGTGTAGGTGCTTTTATCTTTACTATCATATGAAGACAGACTCTGAGATTCACACATCTTGTTACTCAGTGGGTACTGGGAATTCTTTTTTCGGGTTGAAACCAGCTGAGTAAAACTGACGTCTATCTAGTTTGAAAGTTAAAAATGTATGTAACTCTTGTCTTATCTTCTCTCCAACTATGTGACTGCAAGGTATAGTGTTTGGGCACTATACTACTACTGGTACAATTTATTGTGATTTTTAAGCTTACTACAAACTGTTACAGTAATAACATCAGCTATTGAGTGTGAGGTAATGGGCTCTAATGCATCACATATGATTGATGAAGTCATGATTGAGGAATATGTTGAACTCACATATCTGAAGAAGGCTGAGATACAATAGTAAGTTACAGATAGCATTTTGATGAATAAAAGTAACTTATGACTACATAGTATTTTTGTATCATATCAATTCCTGTGACATGATTCTGTGGAAATAATAATCCTCAAAATGTCATACACATAGCAGATTATGTGTGCCGAATTGTATCATTGTGGATGCTTTTATGTCAAGGCAGGAATAAAAAGTAGCAGATGGAATATCATGTACTGTTCACGACTGTAATCTTGAGACTTACAAGGAATGCAGGAAGTCCGGAGCATACTACTGTACTGCATAGCAGATTCTCTTTCCTCCTTTGCCCCACTTCCTCACCCCGCAAATCTCAAGATTACAGTCACAAACAGTGCAATGTATTATGTGTATGTGGGCCTACTTCATAGGACTATGGTTCACATAATCTTAACACATGAGTGATTTCACATTATGACGAGTCTTAATGGAGAAGAAACGTTTTGTAAAACAATTTTATTTTATATCTCAAACAGTATTTGGAAGTATTTTTATGCCATGAATACTGATGCTGTCAGTAGAGACTGTTGTTGCTTTCTACCAGTTGCTCATCTGGAAGAGCTCCTGCCTCAATTAAAGGTAATTTTTCCAATAAACTGCAGAATACATAACACAAAGTAGGTTTCTTGCTTATCTCATGAAAAAACAATTCTATAATGTCTGGTTCCATTTTTGCAGAATTATAAAATTAAATTATAATATTAATTCTTTTTAACCAGGTAAATCCTTTCGTAGATCGTTTATATGATGTCTTCTTTCCAAGACGAGGGCGGAATGGGGAAATTTATTTCTCTTTTGAAGACATGTTGGATATGTGTTCTGCATTGTCCCCTGAATGCCCTGACAAAGTAAAAGCTATGTGGGCATTCAGGGTCTTTGGTAAGTGTGAAAAATTGAATATTCTCCTGTATGACAGTGGTACTTGAGATAGTATTGAAAATGGTGAGGATGTCATAGCTTTTGTATTTTACAATTTTTGTGAACAATTTTTGTTACAGATTTCAATAATGATAACTATATCGATGAAGAAGATCTTACAATGATAATTGACAGACTGACACAAAAGAAGCAACTTACATATGATGAAAAGGAGAAAATTATAAAAATTGTAAGTACTGAGCATTTGTAGTGAGAAAGGACTGTGGTTCTTGCTGTAAAATAAATATTAATAAAAACCTAATACATGGCTTCAGTCTAACACACACAATTTAGTAGTGCTCAGTATTCATGATATGGTTTGGCACTTATGCTATTTTCAGTTGACTTTTCAACTGTTTTCTTTTCTCCATATTTGGTTAAACACATTATCTCTCTCCATTATCTGTTTATTTATTATTACTAATTTACATTTTTATCAGTTACACTATTTTATACATTCACCAGTAAAATCCCTTTGGTTACAAAATTGATTTCATTAGTTACAATATCCAGTTACAGTAGAGTCCCAATTATCTGGCCTAAACTGGACTGAAGGATGGTAGGATAATTGAAAATGTTGGATAATACAGACTAATGAAAAAGATGATGGTAAATATCAACTCAGTTTATAATTTAATTTATATTAAATTATGAAGAAAGTACAATATAGCATCAGATTAAAAAAATCTCACAAGCAAAAATATTATATAACATAAATTGTAAATGAGACAGTTTTTTTTTAGAAATTAGTAACGTGTACTTACATCTGAGCATCTTTCCTTTTCTTTGCATCAAGGTCATGCCAACACCTGAACAGTCTGTAGCAACTGAGTACATAAAATGTAGAAGGTGTAGTGATTTGGGAGTGTGATTCATTCCAATACATGCTGAGTTTATTGTTGATAAAATGGGGCATTCTGACACATAATCATATAAAGTGGAGTGTCAGATAATCAAAGGTCACGTAATCGGGACTCTACTGTATGTCTACATATTGCTAATCCATTCATGATTATATTCATTTGAATATGGATTCCTTCTTTGGAAAGTTGTTAAAATCAGGAAGATGATATGGGACTAAAGAATTTAGTGAGTGTAGTACTTGTTTGCAGGTTAAATATGAATATATATGTATATTTAAAAATCCTCAGAAAAATGTAAGGTTTTTGTCTTCACATGTGTCTTGATGAAACACTGATTCAGTCTGCATATGGGCTAATATGTTGACTAGTTAATTTCATAAGGTAACAGTGTGACCATTCACGAGGTGCTTGATTGATTTATTCATTATTTCTTTACCCACTGGTATCAAAATGTACGCTACATGATTGTTAATTAATCCATAAATTACTTTGTTTCAGATTCTGAAAGAAGTGGACCTGGGTAAGTCTGGTAAAATATCATCAAGGGAGTTTGTTCATGCTGTTACCAAGATGCCAGACTTTGCCACATGTTTTCAGTTGAAAGTGTAAACATGGCTTCTGGCATGAAATTTTGTGTTACATCATGCTGCTGGACCACAAAATATTAAGGCAGAATATGCTTACCAGTAATTAAAATGTATCTTGCATATTTAATACATGATTTTCTGGTGTATAACTTGTTATATGTTTAGAAGTATGAAGTTTCAGTTCTAATGAAAAGGCAGCAGGACTAATCAAACATATTGAATAAGTAGTTGTAGACAGGTGAAAAACTGTGGACCTCCCTCCAGCTTTAGAGTTTGGTTGGCGTCACCATAAAAACGAACATGAAATGGCCATCAGTTAGGTGAATTCTTTGGAATGACCTAAGCAACAGAAAATGGAACAAGTTTTGTGTGTGTGTGGTGTATAACACTGTGAACTGACAATAGAAATTAATGTAAATATTTATTTTGACAGCTTACTGTTGAAGATTATTTACATGTGATGGAAATTTTAACAAATGATGTGCATTTCAATGTCTACAATGTTTGATACAAGCACATTCTTGTGGCTTGGATCTTTGTTGCTTTTATTGTCCTGCTTGGTCTCGTGTTCACATTGTTTGGATTGGGAGTTATGTGGCCAGTCCTGAATGCAGCAGCCATATTTTTATGTATGTGGATCAAAATCAAAGTGTGTATCATGTAATTTACCAACAGCTTATTGACAGGCCTGACTTCTAATCCTTTAGTTAACACTTTTACTGACAGGAAGACTTCACAGGCTTTCTATTAAAACTGAATGACACATCAGAGATATCTGTACCCAGTATTATATGAAGCAGAAAATCCTGAAAACCAGTATTTTGCATGACAGTACCATCTTGTAACGTATATATAAGTTATATGCAGCAGAAACCAAATGCTGGCCTTGTAATCCTGGGGTCCTGGGTCTGATTCCTGGTGGTGCCCAAATTTATAACTTGTGTTGGGCAAGGCCGTGGTCTAGGCAATACGGAGTTTTCCTCCGGGGCTTCTCCGGTTTCTTCGTGACATCCCAACAATTACTCCATACACACAGAAGAAGGCAATGGCAAACCACTTCTGTACCACCTGCCTAAAAAACATATATGAACAGGTCCCAGTCTGAGAAAAGGATGGAAGGATCCTGTTCATAATATGTTGCCAAACTCCTGTAAAGGAGACGGTGTAATAAAGAAGAAGTAGAAACCAAACCTGTAAGATTTGGTCAGATTGAATTATGGTGGGCCTGGCAGTTCTCAAGCCTCATGAATGTGTTGGTGAGTAAAATTTTGAACATGTTATTTCACTTGTCTCCCCAGCTCTGGAATGTCATGAAGTGGAACTTGTTTTGGCCATTAAAATCTGAGAAAAATGTTTTAATGTGATTGTACAATTCATTTGTACAAAACTTTCAGTGATGTTCTTGTCATTTGATTAAATGAACATGAACTATTATTACAAGGGCAGTTGGGGGTAACTGTTATTTATGTAATAGTTCAGTTGCTGCTATCATTGGTCCCCAAAATATACCTGTATTCCTTAATGTTGATGTTACATTTTTGAGCCATATGTAAATTATCCGCTTAGTATGTACCTTGCAATATCGTCTTTCTTGAAACAGAAATCGGTACATGAAGTATAGGAAATAATAAGATGTACAAACACTTGGCTTGGTTATGAACATTGCTTCTGCCATATCGATTTACTGAATATTGGTTAAGTGTAAATCGGAATGCTTCTGTAATTTGGAAATTTTTGCTCACTTAGGAGTACGAAAACTAAACGCTACTAGGTCGGTTCAGAGTGACTTATTTTACAGGCTGTAATACACTGTACGCTGTGCTGATTTTAACGTCTTTCGTGTTAAGTGTATTATTAATTCACCCCGGCTGCACTTTACCCCTGGGAAAGGACCACAGTACCCATTGGATAGGAGGCTGGGTGGCTTTTATATAATAAAGTTAATTCCACATACACTTTATTTAAAATAAGTATAAAGTGTTATCATTACTCACTTTATTGTATGATTATGTTGACCACCTGTCTGTTATACATTTCTGGGGAGAACTTAAAAACATTATTACTAGATTTGCTACATTAGCCCCTGAGTTAAAAAAAACATAATTTTTCTAATTTAACACAGAATTTTTTTACTTATAATTTTCTATCCCTCTGACGAATCTTTATTCTTTGCATAAAACTGATTTTATTCTAACAAATAACATTTTGGACCTGGGCAAATTACAGTGTACTGAAACAAAACTTGCCAAAGTGACTGTACAGCCTTGGAAATATTATATTATGAAATGTGCAATAACAGATGGCCATCTGAAGTATGGACTGTAAAGTACATTACACTGAATTTTTCTAAAAATCCTTCAAACATTATAAACACCAAGTTGTAAAGTATTACATATACATCATCTTATATTTTAATTATTATCAGACAGTGTAATATATGGTTACTGACATTTGGAAGAGAATTTAATTTTTTTGCAAAAAACAAAAGTACCAACATCTGGTAATATCAAAGTAGTCAACCTGCACATAAACTAAATACCGAGCAATTTGTAACATGTAAACATTATACTGTATTTGCCAGAGTATAATGCATATTTCTTACCTCTGAAGCCCCCAGAATTTACTGCATATTATGTTCATATTTCCAAAAAATGTTCATTGTATTCAGAAACTATCTGATAATATTTTTTACAACTGATGTGAATGCTGGGGTCACATTAACATTGAGGCAAATACATCAAATTCAGAAGCTCATAAAAAAAGATGAGATCTAAGATTTAGTTTTGTTCTCTTTACAGTGTCTGAAGTACAGGGGACGCTAGTCCACTTATATTCAAAACATTTCACATTTCTTGTGTGTTTAGAGCGTTAAAAAATTAAAACTAATTAGCTTCATAATACAGTAAAAATACTGATAAAATTACACCAGGAAATGCATACAGTGAAATTGAAACTGTTCTTGTATGTACTCTGAGTACACCTTTTGCCTGTATCTGAATCAGACAGGGATGTTGTACCTACAGTTAAACATTTTTAATGGGACATAAAACTCAGCTTATGCAGTTCAAACCCACATCATACTTTTTCAAGTGTACAGTAACACCAATTTAGAAACAAAAAATGGAGGAGTATCTCGAATGCTAATCATTTCCTGTGTATTAATCAATGTGCTGGGGAGGGACAAAATGGTAATCTATCATGGCAGTAACATTACAAATACATTAGCCAAAGAAACCTCCTTTATCAGTGATTAGCATTAGCTTTTATTACCAACAATTATTTAAATTACGAATATTGGCATGCTGTCCAGTTTCCTGTCTCATTTGTATGTGAAAATTCAGAAAATGGAGCTTTGTTATTAACTTACACACTGATGAACAGTTACAGTTCATAACGAGCATCCACAACATTAAAACTTGAACCATCTTTTGTTAACAGTAAAAATGAAGTACAGGTTCACATGCTGGAGTTCATTTGTAAAGGAACTGCAAATTATATGTATATGCACATGCATACAAACATTCCTAAAATGCATATCATTCTGGTGCACTTTTCAATAAAATTGAAATAATACATATAATGGTAACACTTATTTTGACAATGATAACATTAATTCATTGATGTCCTCCACAGAATTATTTGGTGGCATGTCTAAATTCTGTTCAAAATTTCTCACTTCAATGACATAACCACCAGAAATAGTAAATCATACTGTAAATTTAACATGAATGCTACTTTTATCATGCTACTAGCAAAAGAAAAACATGACCAACCATTTGGTATAAGGTAGCTACATCATCACAAATTAATTATATTGCACATGAACTGTCCAAGTTGCCAAGTTTAAATCAATATAAGAACTTAGGTTAAAAATACAACCCTAGAATGAAAGACAATTTTGTATATACTAACTAGTATAAATCTGTGGTGAAATTTCTTCAGAAAATGATGATAACTCAACATACTGATGATTCTCTTGGAAATTAATCTTGGAATCGTTCCTGATTTCATACTTTAAAACTCTAATAAGAATTTAGCACATTGACCATCGCAGCTCATGTGTGTTATAAAGAAGCAAAAATATTTATGTGCTTACTGTAAGCAGTAAATTTAAATTACTAAAATATATGTAATTGTTTAGCTTTATTGGCATTTATAAACAGAAGATTTAAATTCTGAACAAAGAGCAAGATAGAAATCACACTAAAAGGATAAATACCTTCCATCAGTTTTGAAATGTATAGTGAAGAACATAATCGGTTTTTGGCTCAAAACAAGTGCAGACTAAATGAGTAGTAGATTTTACCCCTAGTAATTTTTCTCTTTCTAAAATTTGTTTGGAAAGATGTTTCATTTTTGATACCACGTTTCATGACTCAAATATGACACATTAATATTGCATTTTCAATGATATGTTTCCATAGTTTATAAATTTCAACAGAATAAAGGCTTAGTTTCTTTGATTTTGTCACACTAAAACAGCTGCAAATTCATGGGTCAGTAGTTTTTATCCACATTATACTAGATTAGAATCCCATCCAAAACTATTATTATATATGTGAATCTTATTGTTCATGGATTTGTTATATAAGAAGTACAAATATATTTTGAAATACAAGATAAGCATGATGCTTTAAATTTCAGAAAATGAATTATTAATCACAGATGATTAACATAAAAAATTAAACGTGTCCGGAAGAATACTACTTAACTCCTAGTTTTCTTTATTTTCTTGTAGTTTTTGCTGTAAATAATTTCACAGGCATTGAGCCAATCTTCCCCTTGCAACACATGAAGTAAAGTGGGTACACATCATGAAGTGTACCCCAAAGTAAATAAAAAAGTACAAAAATAAATGGCACTTTTTTACAGATAACCCCACTTGTAAGTGACTAAATTCAATTCATTATGTGTAAAAATAATATTACTTGCAAACACAATAAAAAAGAACAAATGTATGTCTACACATTACAACCATCAATAAAATTAAAGCCTATATTTTGTTAAGGTTTCTAACCTCTATGTTGTGTTGTTATTTGACCTGGCTCACAGGCTAAGTGGTAATATGAGAACATATTTGGGACTGGTAGTTGCTACATGCTTCAAGAAGTCATCATTTTCATACTGCAAGCTTATATTTTCCATAAGATAATAGTAACAGTTTAATGACATATAACACACAGTGAATGCAAAACAGACTGCAATATGCTTCAGAAAGCAAGAAGTGCAAATACCAATCCCACCTGCTCAATAGCCAGGAGAAAAGATGTATGTATAGTAGTCGTGGACTAGACTGTTACAACTATCCTCAGGTTCTCAGGTGCCCACTGCACAATGTCAGGAGAAATACAAAGAATTCACACACTGTGTCTATTTTATGCAAACAAATTTGTTCCCATGTACCTACAAAAAAACAGCTTAAGTATCAGCCAGAACAGCCTCTGTGCACAAATTTCTCATTTAAACTGATCTTACAGGCTACATGTAGACTATGTAGTTTACTATAAGTGAATCTTGATAGTACAAATACCATTACAGTTAAGAAAGGGGTGTTACGCAAATCTTATGTTAATTAATTTGATTAATGTTAGTTTAAAAAAAACATGTACATACATAGTACTTTTTCAGACTTAATAAACCCCAAGGACTAGTTCATCCTTTTCATTGAAGGTTATCAATTTCTGGTTGCCTCTTCAATGGTAAACAACACTGCCATTATTTCTTGAGGGCTACTGAGACTTCATTAAGTTCAGACCAAAAACATACACCCTATGTTAAAGCTTTAATTTACAGACAACAACGGGCACACAAATTAACAAACCTCAATTATCTTCTGGGGGTATGTGAAGGCAGGGGCCTTCACAGACTGCTCGTTCACCAGTCTCCTTTCATTAATTTACCATCTACTTGCTTATTAATTTGTCTGTCAGCTTGTATTATACCTTCCTCTATATTCAGTAATATGTCATTTCACAGAATGGTTCTGTGACATGCAGTACTAGCATATCCTCATGATAAACATATCAAATAAAAACAGCATTCCATAATCAGGAAACAGGATTATTTGTAGAAGCAAAGAGCAAAAACAAGACAGCACTGCCCAAGCCATGTTTTGTTTGACCTATCCCATAATAGTTTTTGGTCATTTGCAGTTGCAAAGACTGTACATTCTGCACTGCTCTGTTCAATGATCTTCATGTAACCAGATTTCTGGTTACTTGTATCATGTCTTTACATGGGTTTAATCTAGAATAGTAAACTACACAGTTCAGATCTGCATCAAAAGAACAGTTTAAGTGAAACGCCTTCCTATGTTTTGCTACACGACTGACATAAAACCCAATCTGAGGTAAACTTTGTTCATCTGATGGTTATATGTAGTGACGAAGGATTACAGCTGAACAGTGTGCAGTTTTTTGTGTTCATACTCTCTCATACAGGCTTTGAGCAAAAATCCTACTTATGTAAATATTTAAGTACCATTTCATGAATAAATTGGATAAATGTCCTGCATATTATATATGAAATAAATACTACTGATAATCCTTTAATTTTCATATCGAATAGGGTGGTGTTATATTCTATGGCACACAAACGTTTTCCTGTGCAAGAGTTCAAATATAATGTATGTTAGAAGGGGTTATCATTCATTCCATCATTTCTTTCCATGAATTCACATTTTACTTCATATTTATGTCCATTAAATACATTTTAAGGAAGCTGATAAAATATAACTCTTTAGAAAATATGATTAAAACATACAGCATATGAATACTCAACATTAATACTGAAACAGCCAACAATACAACTAGATTTCACAGAAAGAAACAAGATTCCTTGAACATTATTACTAAATTAAATGTACAATTTGTGTTTGTACTATATTAAAACAGATTTCACACAACATTCAATGAAATAAGGTGAAACATACAATTATAAAATTTTTAAAAATGGGAATAACTGCTAGTGTCATAACTGTAGTTCACCCCAAGAATTCATCGGTGGATGTAATTGTGGCTTCAATCAACAATCCAAAGTCTAGTTCAGCTAAACTTGCTGTAAGTGAAATAATTACACATAATTTAAATACATGAATAAAATGGAAATTAATATTTCATAAGTTAATTGATGATATTTCCATACCTTTTGCTGTAAGTAAATCAAGAAATGTATCAAGAGGAGACAGTCTATCAGCAGAAGGAAATGCTGCAAGGCCTGAAACATAATTGAAGCATAACAGCCAGTTTTTAGTCTAAATGTTCTTCCTGAAGGAAGCAGAGTTATAAAGTTTTACATAGTCTTTTAAGAATATATCAAGAAACCTGTTGAAAAACTGACATGTAATATAAAATGCTGGAACCATCACATGTAGTCACAAGCTAAAATTTACAATTATGCTATGTGGTTTCTATTTTAGTCTGCACATTTACATCAAATATTTACATTAATTTGTTCACAGTTAAATCTGAAATATTACCTCTAGTGCTGACATGTGCAGTTTTTGCTTTGTGTGCTGGATGTCCTCTTCCCTGAGTACCCTCTACTCCTGATAAGATATTCAGTGCATGCTCCCGAGCTCGGATCATCAGACTTACTGGATGTGACCACTGATTGAGTAAACGTTTGGCTCGGGATCTTGGCAGAAACAAAAGTAATCGAAGTTTCTTTTTGACACCCTCCTGTGTGTCTTCTGTATCTGTAGAAGTCCATTCCAAGTGACTTACATTGTCAGATAAAAGGAACATGATCATACATACCAACACAAGAATCCACAGCAGTTCAGATACTAAAAACAAAATAAATTCATATACCAGATGAGACTTCTACAGATATCAATCTGCATATTTACATTATTACATCAAATATCAGGAGGGTTTGATTTATCATAACATTCTCTTTCTTTTTGTGTTTGTCAGAATTTTTTTTTAAACTGACAGCATATTACCTGCCATGATTATCTTCATTACATCAACCTGCAATTCAAATACATTCCGTTGGAGATACTGCAAGAACATGGAGAAAGACAGCGTTCGATAACCCAGATATGTGAAGAATGATGTAAATCCTTGAGGCAAGGGAAATGCCATTAAGCCAACAGCGAAGTAATAACGTTCCAGGAGAGAGAACAGAACATAACGTCTTTCTTCATCTAGTTGATCTCTAACATGAAAACATAAGTGCATATATATTAATGTATACGAATCAGAATATTATATTGAACATGGAATTACAGAGATTTGTAATCAAACTCACACGAGTGCAAATCCTCGCTCTTGTTCCTGGTGGGGATCAACAGCAGCACATTGACACAGCAGCTGACATAAGTGCTTGGACATCTCCAACTGAGCTGCTACATAGCGAGTGGCCACTACATGCACATGCATTGGTGACTGCTTACTGCTGTTCTTTAGAAGATGCATGCTTAACTCACGCAGGTTCTGAAAAAACAACATACTTTACTCTAATACAAGGAAAGTGTGTACAGTTCATATTCTAAATTATTTTGAGTTTAAAATTTGATTTCATTACAGTTAAGCCATAAACATGAAAGAGCTTCTCTGTGAGAAAATGTAAGAATGTGAAATCTTACTTGTCCTCATCATTATGAACTTTCTATTCCTATGCATCATAAGATTGTATTGCTACTGGCATCATTATTTTAGTTGTACAAAGTATCACTATCCCTTTGATTAGTAACAGAATGCCATTTGTGGAATGGTTTGTTCTCATCCTTGGACCTATTTAACATGCCTGCAATGTTCAGTCTTTCTGCAATAACTCATAATTTTCTGAATTTCTCTAGTCATTATAATACAATCACATCTGGTTAGTTTCACATGTTAGTACACTTTTTCAGGATTAGTGGATAAAAATCAAGCATAAGTTTGAAATCTCATAACATACTTCATCCACAGTGAAGAAACAGAATTACTGTATTGGTAATATTATTTTTTTATTTTTATGTTTGTGAACCTTTCTTTTTACAGGTAAGATGGAGTGAGACTATGTCTGTGGATTTGTGGCCACTAATACTGACAGAGGTAAACTGAAGGATTTGGAGAAAAACCTGTCCCAGTGCCACCACAGATCCCATATAGACTTCTCTGCAAGCAAACCCAGGCCTACATGGTAAGAATCTGGTAACTTAATGTCTGTATTATAGCATGGTCCTGTAAACCCTTACTCTTACTACCTGTTTGTCCTGCTCCACACACCATATTTAACTTACCACAGAAATTACATGCTCCTGTTTGCTGGCTGTACAGCTTTCAACCTCATAAAATGGCAACACATCCATTCCTGAAACTTTCCGTGTTCCTGCAATCGCAGCCAGATCAGCCAGTGTACCTGAGCCTACCAAACTTGTTCCTGGTGAAAGAGGTGTGCTGGAGCGTGATAATGCCTCTGGCTGTAACAACCAAGCTATGTTACTTCCCTGCACTTTACAGTCCTTTCTAGGATCAGCTTTCTTGTGTTTATAGTTCTTTAGACCAAGATAATAAAGTATCACAAATCATGGGAGAAGTTAGAACTCTGTGTTTCAAGATTATGGGCACTATGTGAGACAAGTAATTTACATTTTGCAGTGATGTTTGCTATGAACAACACCAAGACTCTTTGAGTAAAAGGGTATGAATAATTCTTCCATATATCAGCAGTAATGCTTTGAAACATACTGTGATTAGATATGTACCAGAAGCTCACATTTAAGTAAATATTGGGAAGATATATATATAAGTGGTTTTCACTAATGAAATATATGGGATTATCTGCCGGTGCTTACAAACCTGAATCAAACACATATTATAATATGTGTTTACAATCAAAATATCTGTAAATCATCATTTAATTCAGTTTTTGTAAATATTTTCCAACAAAATATAATTAATATAACAACTTTAGCTTTAATATTAAAAACAAAATGATACAAAGTAGTCATATTACTAGGTAAACAAACCAAAGAAATAAACACAGGCAAATTTAAGTTCATAGCAATACCATAAAAACAATGTGGTCAGCGTATCTTATTAACACAGTACCTGGTAACATACGAGAGAGACCATGAGTTTGTCAGCCACTAAACTGGGTCTGAATCTTGGTCTCTGCTCCTTGCCTGTCCTCCTCGTCAGCTGATCCCAAAGCCTAGTCCACATATCTACACGATATGGAACCAACCTCTGCTGTGGTGACAACAACATCATCTCAGTATTCCATAATGTTTCTTGATTAAGGGACATACTCTGGCGATTCACCTAGTGGGCACATATTTGGTGGAGAACATTATGAGCAACTGAACTTTTTTAAGTCAGTAATTAAGATGCCTACCAACTGATTGCTAAGAATGAAAATTACATGTCTAAGAGAAACAGACAAGAATACCAATGAGAATTGACAAAGGGAAATAAAATGATATATTGGTTTTTGTATTTCTATATTCCTTATATACATAACTGTTTACAGTTTTATATATTTTTTAAATAAATGTGTACAGGAAGAAAATCAGAAATAAATATAATATAAAGATGGCAGACTAACTTTGACTTCCAACTCAAATACATGAGTGATGGTACTTAGTGGCAGCAGGGCAACAAGTGACATTGCATCAGCTGGGAGATTTCTCTGTGCTGCAGCAAAGGCTCCAGCAATAATCACTTCCTGTAGCAACTGTGGAACACTCAGTTTGACAGGGTGCTCTGCTACAAACATCAGCAACTGGAATGTGTAGACAAACTGGGCCATAAATCAGGCACATTAATATTAATTTCTTATGTCTTTTAACAATGCTGTTTCTGCAGAAATTGTAGAGCATTGATGATTTCTAAAATGTGATTTAGGAAAGAAATGGAAACAAATATTTGCACCTTATTTCAAGATACTATCCCAGCATTTGTCTGCAATACATAAGAAATATAACCAAAAACTTCAATCAAGATAACTGATCTAGTAAAGATGCAAAAAGACAATAAATATGAAGCAAGATTGATAAAACTGTATGCTCAATGGTTTGAAAGTCTTGAAAGATTAGAACAGAATAAAGAAGAAATGTAATGTAGTCAATGTACATGGTATTAAATCATGAAAGATGAAAAATATAATGTGACAAATTATCTTAAGTTGTGTACTACCATAATGCCACAATAATTTAAATGAGAGTTCACAGTGGCTTCTCTACTTCTAGGAGCATTACAAGCAATGCACCTGTTGAAGCATTTGTCAAATTTTATGTGGGCACATCTTTGACATCTTAATATTCTGACTGATTTAATTGTTGCTTATTTAATTATACTGTGTCGACTAAAAGGATATAGTTTCAAATACGATATAACAGTAATCATGAATACTGAATAGGGTGGGGTTGATATGGAATGAAGGAGTTTAATAAAGTCTGTTTCAAGGTTATGTCCTATTCACTTCAAGAAACTGAACAGAACAATGTAAAGCCTGTGTCAAGATAGCTCATTCCCAAAAAAGGGTATGAAAGATGTGTCTCTTTAGTACAGATTACACCTAAAACTTGATGTTCCCATGGTAATAAAGATATCAATCACAATCTTCTCTGTTGTGATGTCATGTGGTCTTGTAGGTGAACGTCAATGTTATAGAGAAACATATCGCATCCATCTTCAGCATGAAGTGAGCTAAGGATGAAGGCAACACATTCCTCCAAATTGTTGGTAACAATCTACCAGTTCATGTGACATCACAACCCAGAAGATAGTGATTAACAGGTCACATAATGGCAAGTAAAGGGTCAGAAATTCTCAACACAAGTGTTAGCATGGTTGTTATGAAACACAGGTGTGTCATGATATAATATTGCTAGTGCAGCTGTAAGTGTTCTGTTGCAAACAAGAAGGGGAGGAACTAAAAATATAGGGGATTTATGAGTATCAAAAAAGTATGAGAAGGAATGATGCATTTGGTTAGAAATAAAACTGGTTGCAGGTACATACCTTAGACACTTCAGGGCACAAAATTTCACAATGATTAAAGGTTACAGTATGTACTTCATCCATAAAAATAATATGGGATTGAAATACAACCAATTATGCACTTCATTAAATTTGACTTCAATAATATTGTGGATGAAGTGATGAGCCACTAAGAAATGTATTTTATTGAGAGTAAAGAGTAGGCAAATTTGGAAATTATGTAGCAAGTTAGCGTTTTGAAATGTGATATATTCAGGCTGGGCTTCCACTAAAATTATACATAACAGTATAATTTAAAAGATTTTACCTACTTTTCACTAGTTTTAATTATAACAATTTAATCCTTAAGCATAAATTTTCAATATAAATATCAGTGGAATGTAATGCTTCTCACCAAATTACATGAAAACAACACATATCATTTTCTCTTGTCTTTTATAGAAATTTGTTAGGTATTCATGATACAATTAAATACTGACCTAACACTGGTAAAACTTATGGTTCAATACCGCCAGTAAAAAACCTGTCAATATACACTGTCCTGATCAAATTCCATGCACCTCCCATCTTCACAACCTATTTTCCTATGAATTAACTACTGACATGACACCGCCCCAAAGAGAGAGAGAGAGGATGGCCATCATTATATTACCTCTGTTACAGTTTCCAAATCTCCTTGGTGAACTAAGAAATAGTGTAGTATTGCAAGCTGGTTTTCTAAAGAGTGATCACATTTAAAAGTTTCTACAAGGTGTCCAGTAGTCACTGTGAGTGGTATCAAGTCCAAAGTTGGTAGGTCTACTGTAACAGTGTTGCCATACTGTAGCAGTGGCACAAGATGTGAAGTATATGATGGAATGCCTGGCAAAGTGCAGCTCATAAGTATATGGCAGCATGGTTCATGAGCCAGTCCAATATCAAGAAGGTGTGTAAACAGGCCTGGTGCATATACTATCATATGCTGATCTGTGAAGAAGAGAGTTTGTATATATTTAACAAAGAACAAGAAAGGTTAAAATCCAAAACCAGAATATTAGTGAAGGTTTGCAAGTTGAATTGGTTCAAGAAGTGTTAGTGAATTATGGATATAGTGGTATGGACATAGACAATAGTACCATTTCTTTACAAGTGCCAGAAATGAATATGTCAAATAAATGACCTACGAGAAGACTAAGGACCAGATGGAAAAACCAAGTGAGGGAATATACATAAAATAGATTATTGAGAGTGGACATAGTTGCAGGAATTATGGGGGACAGAGAGGTCCTTGTTATAAGGAAATTTATTCTGGTGGAAATATTAATTGATAATGGTAATATCCCATGCCTGTGCCTATGACTTGCCTAATTTATGGAAGTTAAAATGGAGTTCTGCATTAGTGAGCACAAGGTAAACAAAATTTGGAAACAGTGTATGAAGTCTATATGAATCCACTCTGCAACCATTAATTAATCCACTAAGATACTTGCATTCCCCATATAACACTTCTCTATTTAACCCAATCATTACTGGTCTAGATAAGAGAGTGTTTAATGCTGCATACTGGACAATTGCTTAGAATAATGAGGCATAAAACTTTTGCAGTAATATTACAATGAAATTTTCTAGTTTATAACTTTATTGTATAGTATCACTCTTCAACACAAAAATTACATAAATGAGAAAGTTTTGTTCTGTATGCCTTTTACAAGAAGCCATCTTTGTTACTAGAACAGCTTGCATTTTTATTCTGAAAAATTCTATTAGCTATAATTCTATTATTATTGATTACATGAGTCAGAAGTAGTTATGACTATTTATTATATATGGCACAAGCTTCCAACATTCTGTATATAAAAGTCTGAAATGTCACAGTATGCTGAAAGGTCACAGGTTAACAAAGTTAATGATGTCTCAGCATGTTTAGTTATGTACAGAGTGATAATGCTTGGATGTACTGTGTTAATACACTGTGTGTAAGCAAATGGTAAACATATGAAGTCTGGTTTAGCAGATATGTATTCCACTGGAGAGATTTACTTGCTAGTGTGATGAACATGTGACTGACTTTATAAATCTTTATTTACCTCCATACAATGCAAAGGTTGGCTTCATTGCTCTAGCCTGTGACCATAGAATTCCAGGTACAACACAGTGAATTACACAGCCATGATGAAGCAGTGTCACAGAATATGCAAAATGAACTGTAGTGGACAATTCTTCCAAATTCCGTGCCTCAGTCATTGGTGGCTTCACAGGCTGAAATAGTGTATTATGAAGCAAAATTAATTAATTCACCTTTGTGTCTAATTAATGGTTGTGAATTTCTTTTATTTAATTCAATTTTTTATTATTTACACTAAGAACTATAACATTACTTTAATATATTCTTCAAAAATAATTTTTAATGCAATTTTTGAAGAAAGGTGACTTTATTCAGTACCCACAGTTTTCTATATAAAACCTGTGTAAAAGCATGTGTGAATTACAACAGTAAATATGAGGTAAGTCAAAAGCAAAGCCAATTTAAACATAGTTCAAAACAGTTTATTCCAAAAGCATGAACTTCAAACATAATCCTTACTTCTCACAAGTATTTCTTTCAGTCACTGACAAGCTAATTCAACAATATATTATCCTGCCACAGGATAACTTCTATCTTTTGAGAACCATGTATTAACTCTGAAGCCGCTAAAGCCACTTCCTTACAGCTATTACATAAACAAACCACCATACAGTATTCAGTGTGCACCACTTAGGAAAGTAATCTGTGCTTACAATTGACAATGAAAACTGAAAATAAGACATGTTTTCAGAACTGTCAGTACAGTCATGGCAGCTGCTGTGCTTAATGCTGAACACAAAAACATTCCTATCTTGTGTTAACTGGCTGGCTATGGACTGGATGCATATTTTGATTACTATCAGAGGTATTATTACTTTTCCCTTTACTAAAATATCCACAGTGGCTCTAGTACAGAATGAATCAGCCTTACATCCTCTTCTCCATGAGGAAGAGCATCAAAAGTGTAATCATTCATTTCTAGAGCTGAGATTAAGAAACATTCATGTATTTTGTACACCTACATGGTGTGCTGCTAGTAATCACAGATATGACCACTTTTTAGCTTCTCAACAAATAACAGAAAGTGATAAAAAGTCTTTACATTAAGCAGTCGTGTCTTCACATCATCCCCATTTAAAATTAATTTATAAAGCTGTTCTTTCAATGAAATGTATTTTGAGGTATTAAAGCTTTCTTCCTGATGGAATTCATAATTACAGTGTGAGTGGATATTCACTTTACCTGGTACAAGTAATGATGGCAGATGCAGACAAGACCTTTGGGATCACACACCACCTGAAGATCAAGTGAGCAATCATGTACTCGAAGAGGAATAGGGTCATCCTCATATCCACCACATGGCAGTGATTTTTTTGAAAGCTGTGGTAGATTTAATGGTATATTGAGCTGAAAGTAAGTAGGCAAAAAAAATAAGAAGATCAATACTGGAACAGTGACTCCTGCCTTTAAATTATGAAATAATGCAATACCCTTATAAAAAGAGAAAAATAACATGAATTATTTTTATAAACTTTCAATGTATTGTACCAAAACACACTTTTAGAATATATTTCTATTCTGTCACTTTCCTCTCTAGAGGTGAGAATAGTCTATCCTTCATAAAAATGCCTACATAACGCGGAAAGAGATCCAAAAATTCAACAATGAATATGAAGAAATCTCACTTTGTAATGTAAAAATATGATGATAAATAGGCCTACCTATATAAGACATGTATGCTTCAAAATTAATTAGATTTATATTTTAATTAATTACAATACTATGATTTGGCAAATAGGCCTATCAATATAAGAAACATATCTAATATAATTCTCTTGGGCAACAAGCCGCATCAGTTCCGAACACAAGCCCAATGTTTCAGAGACCTTCTCTGTCTCCATCGTGGGGGAAATGATGTGATGGTTGACTGCTATAAGATATTTCTACACAATTAATGCCTAATGACTGTTGGCAAATGGGGGATAGTGACTAAATAATATCAAAAGAATTTGCTGCTATCCCCCGATTTGCTAATGGTTGTATGGGGAGGAAGCATCAACTATGTACATAAACATATAGCAGTCAATCATCACATCATTCCCCTGATGATTAAGGTAGAGAAGTTCTCTAAAATGTTGGGCTTCTGTCCATAACTGATGTTGCTTGTTGCCTTAGAGGAATTTATTAAAGTTCAGTCATCATGAGAGCATCAAGTCATATATAAGAAACACACGGTTGTTTCACAGTTAGATTCATGTTTTAATATCAGGGTGAATGCAAAGGGTTAATACCTCACAACATGAGAGCAATGTTGAACATTAAAACATTTTCGACTTTCCTGCTCCTAAACATAGTTTACTTTAATGTACATTCAAATTTATTATCAAAAACATATTCTATGATCCATAAATGTATTATATAAAGCAAAACTATATCTGTGTCCATAGTTACTTGTGTCATACCACAGTCTCATGCGGCATATCATCGTGAAACTGAAGGCAAGATAAAGTTGGATTCAGTTCTTCTTCTCTCCCTTCCTCTGGTTCTTCACCCTCAACAATAAGCTGAGGTTTACGGTAATGAATATAATACAGAGACTGATTTATGGAATCCCACTGTGCCCATGAAAATGATCGAACCATTGACTCAGTGTTCAAGCAACCAAATAAATCCTGAAATAAAATCATTAATATGACAGTTTGCCATTTGGCTAACTGTGGATTATTTTCTTAGTAAGAGCAAAATATTTTATTTATAACAAACAAAAACCAATAAGCATTGTTAACTTCAAAGAATATAATATAACAACAATTTATTGCAGACAAAAGTCACAGTATCCAGTTTCACCCATCTCATATTACACTACATCACAGAATGTAGATTTAATTAAATTCTTACAAATCAAGTATTTTCAGCTTCTATTATATTAGTGTGTGCAAACAGATAAAATAAGGAGGGGGAATATATAAATATAAAATTTATGCGAGATTTGAGGTTCCTACAGCAGTGATGTGCATGGGTTCTGATGCCCTAATGATGGAGAGAGCATGTTTCTCCAAAATGTTTGTATCTACCTACAATCCCACACAGCATCACAACTCGGAACACCAACAATGACAATACATAATTTGAAAGTGATAAAAAAAATTTATTTGTTTATAAACTGAATTTTGTTGTTATGCCCATTTTTGAGCTATAAAAAACTATAAAAATATACCAGTGAAAATAAAAGTTTAATGACTCATGAAGCAAGTTCTCTAATCATAATCCTGGCTTTTCTTCTAACAGAGTTTCAATTTTGTTACTGGAATATTGGGTGTTGGAGTCCTTAATGTCCCCTTTAAATGTTTTGTATTCTAAATAAGTTGTCAAAACTTTCTTGTTCAAGTTAGGTAGTTTTAGAACCATTTAAACTTCACCAAATCATTCAAACAATAAGAGTTTGCACAAACCTGAATACAATATATATATACAGGTAGCCCTCGACTTATGCTGGGGATGCGTTCCTGGATGAACCGGCGCAAACGGAATCAGTGTAAATTGAAACCGTTTTATAATGTAGATCAATGCGTTTCCAGCACCCAAACATTGACGAGTAATATAATAGCATTACATTTAAAGCTCTGAAATAACGGAAATAAAATAAAGGGAATTTAAAAAATATATTTTATATACCTACAATCGGCGATTCGTTGGTCCCCGTGATTGACTGCAATTCTTTCATGTGATTGATGTGTACAGTCATCTCTGCTGTTATGGGATAGCTGCATTCATGTAAGACGCTGACCCATAGAAAATCGCGTAGTAAAAATATCCCCTCCGTAGAGATTAAATTAGTCCTTTGGAAGTTTAAAGCACCAGGAATGAAATTGCATAAGAGCAAACTCGCATATGCAAAAGTTTTTATTTCACAAACAGCTTTTACCGATCCATCAAATTCACGTTAACGAAACATATGTAATTGCAGAGATGACTGTATTTATAATTTTTATTCAAAATCAGCGATGTAAGAATTACGATTTAGTATAAGATACATTGTAAAACGTTATAAATAAGTATTTTTTTCACTTTTTGGCTTGCTGGTTTCAAAATCGGCTTTATTCTGAATCGGCGCAAATCGAGGGCTACCTGTATATCACAAATTCTTGAAGGAAGAGTGAATGAAAGGATCTGTATCATTTTGTTTATTATGCAATAAATATAATTCTTAGTACAATTTGTGCTAAAAATTCTGTTCTTTACCATTGTAATCAGTATAACACTGAGTACTAAAGGTTGAATTAAAACAAGACTAAACATACCATCTCATAACTTCCATCCTCTTTCAGATGAACCTGATTCAGTGAGATAGCTGAAAGTAAAACATAAAGATGAAAATGTATGTATACTGCAGGAACATTGCTATAACTTCAGAGAGAGTTGCTGTTAACATGAAAGTTAGGAAATGCAGTGAGATTGGGTTGACTTACATAAGTGAAGAAGTGCAGGAGCAAGACCCAGCTAGTGACTAAGCTGTAAATCACTGCTGATAAAGGCAGTTAGTTTTAGCTATGCTTCTTATAGGCAAAAGAATCTTACTAACCAATTATATTTCTAAGTGTATCATTCCAATAACTTATCAATCAATAATAATACTGCTTGATACTCAGTTTCAAAGTCATGCTACTAGAAGTCACCTGAATGTAGCATTTCTTACATCCCCTCATGTCTGCAATACCAAAACGATTGCTGTATAAAATTATAAAGTGGAAAAAGTTGTTGGTAATCAATACAGTATATTTAATGTAACTTTTGTTGGGTAATTTCCATTACAAATTAAAAACAGCAACATACCAGTAAATCCCCTTCTTTATCTTGCCTTTAAAATTTGTGACCTATTTTAGGTTTATCTACACATTTTGTGTGCCAATGAATATCAACAAAATGAAATTATTAAAGTTCCTGCAGTTAATCAGAAATGAGAAGTCAATAATATTATCTTACATTCTTGATGTACAAATAAGAGGAACTTTTCAGTGGCAACATGTTCTTTCTTTCTATACAAGAACTGAATCATAATCTGCTGGGATCTCACAAGTCCAAAATCTTTTGGTTTCCTCTGTTCCTCTGGCAATCTTATATCCAATGAGAAAACTTTATACACATCCAAGGAAAATACATCTGACATTCCTTTGTCTGTTTTTTCATTTGGAGATGGGCAGACTTTCTCTTTTGTTACAAAACCTATGAATAGAACAGATATCATATAAGACTTGAAGCTTTTGTGGTGACTAAATGCAATAAAATCATCTTCTTGGGTGACAAGCCATGCCACAACATTCCCTGATGATGGAGACAGAGTGTGTCTTGAAAAGTTGGACTATAATTCCATTTAGACATGGCTTGTCGCCCAAGAAGATTGTATTCCATTTAGAACAGTTATAACTTTCTTTTCAACAATTAACTTAATATAAAATTTATTTGAAGAATGCCGTCTTCTGGGTTATTGCACCGTGTAGTCTGGAAGATTTCCACCAACGCAATGTCATACTGCCTCTGTCATCACCCTGATGACGGAGGCAGTATGACCTCTGAAAAGTTGGTGGAAATCTACCAGACTACACGGCGCAATAACCCAGGAGACGGCAATCTTCAGACTCACCGCTGTGAAAACCTCAAATCCTACATACAATTGAATTGGTTAGATGGAAAATGAAACAGGTCCATACATACATATACAGGATCTACAATTTATGAGGTTGCGGTTGTGCTTGCATTGCGTGGTCGGCTGGAGCTCTGTTGATGTGGGCGGGAGTTGTGCGCGTTCTTCCGGTGGGTGACCGGCGAATCAGTTTCAGTACCGCTAGTAACAGCGAGCTACGAATATTTCTCGTCACTAATGCATGTTATTACATTAATTGTTCTTAACCTTAAATCATAAAAGATGTTCAAAGTGACTTCCTTGTGCTTGCAGGCAAGCTTCACATCTCGTTAACATGTTTCAAAATACTCGACGAAGCTCTTCTTGGGAAATTGCCCAAATCAATTGTCGAATATAGACAGAGTATGTGAAGTGTATGTCTCAAATACATTTTGTACCATGCTGAATTGTACTTTATTAATTGAATACCTCAATATAATCCAGGTATGATAATGATTAAAATTAATTATATTTACAAATTCTGAAAGAAACCTTGCAATTTTGGAACACTTCTTCCACAACTTCCATATGACAGAAGTGACTTTTTATGGAACCAAACCCACCATTTCTACATCAATAATCTGTTCTGTCTCCACTTTTTCTACAGACAACTTGCTGGTATTTGAAGTCTTGTCAATAAGCGTGAATTTGTGCTTCAAGACAGCATTCATAAATTGAAAATATAGAGGTAATAACAGAGTAAACATGTCACACTACAAATACATTTATGAACAGGTTGAGTTTTTCTAGTCTGCAAAATTAGTAATCTGATAACTGCAGCTACTGGAATTACCCACTTGGGATGTTGTACAGAATAATATATTTTAGAAAACAACAAAAGTCTATGAAATGAGTATGAGGAAGACAATGGATAACATATGAGGGTGGATTCTATTTTAAAGTAAATATTTGGCATATGAACCCTCATTAAGCTGAGGAAGGTCGGTTCATCTTGCGTTATGTCAGATGGATGTAATTAGTTGTAGCCAATATGAAGTTTTATATCACAAATGTGATGAAATTATTAGGCAAATTTCTGCAAATTTCCAATAAATTTGGAGTTATCTTGGAGACAGAATGAAACAAAGTTTCTACTGCAAGTAATTTTAATGCATAAACTTACCTAGTAAAGTGTGACTATGGTTTATAGAAGCTTGGATGGTGTTAACATATTTGTTAAATGTACATAATACCTGAAATTAGGGCAAAATTGTGGTTAATTGAAATGAAAACATGAACACTAATTAATTAAAGTAATATGTACAATTGAAGTACAAGGGTTTGAAACATTAATGGCTGGTTATGTAAAGAAAGTTAGAGTCAAAGGATAAATATTTATAACATATAAACTACAAATTACAATGAAGGGATGTTGGATAAGCACATGCAAAATCATGCAATGGTTCTATCATACAGGTTCCTATTACACTATTACCTGAAACTAATAAGTGATTGCTACATCACTATAAGAAGACATAAAATAGTAACATGAACATAATGAAAGTGCCTCAGTTCTGTTGGGTATGGGATAATGGTGAAATATAAAGCAGTACATAATAAACTATTATCTTCATAAGAAACCACCAGACTAGTCACACTTTTGTGAGTACACTTTCTGTTTTCCTTTTCACTTGTGTATTTCATGTTTCTGAACATTACTTTAATAAATGTTCAAGTAAAACAGACATGGTTCTTGTGTTTGAGCCATGTTACTTGTTTAACCATACCTGACGTTTTGGTAAACATTGGATGTAACTGTACCCATTCAGTTCTTCTACTTTAAATATTCAGAGAAATACCTGATAAGGTGCTAAAAAGAACACAAAATGAGAAGCACTTATTACAGCAAGGGAACTTGACAGTACCAGGTGCTTTTCAGTCACACCAAAACCTCTCTTGAAATTAAAATGATCAGATACAAGTATCTAGGCCACCTGATTAATATATACAGTAATTAACTAACAGCATGATAACAGAGCATGAAGATTCAACACTGCTAATACCACAGCCACAATTGGATATGGTCCTGGGATAGTTATCTCATAACATTTTTGGTCTTCCAATAAGTTTCCCCACCAAAAGTCAGTACGAATTCCTTCTCTACCTCGTCATAGCCACAGGTTTGGTATTGGACACATCTGTTTTAAAATTTGTATGATATATATTTTCAGTGCATCTTTTCTCATAATTTAAAATATTGTTAGAAAATTTAAACAATAGTCCAGTTTAAGTTTAGTAGAAAAAAAACATGATTGATTCGATGAAAAACTTTGTTTACACTTAAATACCTTCAGGATATTGTTCTTTTGATGATAAAGTCCAATAGAGCTTTGCAGTTTTGACACACCTTCATCAACATCAAATTCTGTCAACCAACTGACCAAGAGGCTTCCGTCTTGTTCTTGTCCAAGTAGTTTCCATTCCTTCCCTTCACCTGAAAATTGCCATAAAGCAGTGGATCTCAGTGCTTAGATGAAAATACACCACATCCACAGACACAGCAGGTACCTTTTTCAATAATGTTTTTATATGATCTCACATACTCATAACTAGGAACATCATACTTAGATACTCTGAAAAAAATTTGACTTCATTTTCCCAAACAATATAAGTGCAGTTTCAGTTTTACATTCATTTAATGTTTAAAAACAGAAGTCAGTCTGCTTAAACTTTTTCAAATCTTGTGAGAAAGAATATTTTATTTCTTGTAACCTTCTCTATGAACCCTTATTTATAAGAGTTTTCAAACAAGCAATAAATGTTGTTATTCCCAATACAATCAACCATTAATAAATAGAACAAATATAGAAGATTTCTGTCTTCTGGGTTGTTGCACTGTGTAGTCTGGTCGATGTTAATGAATATTCATCGCCCTGATGACGGAGGCAGTATGACCTCTGAAACGTTGGTTAACATCGACCAGACTACACAGCTCAACAACCCAGAAGGCAGAAATCTTCATACTCACCACTGTGAAAACTTAAAATCTTACAGAACAAATATACATTTTAGCAATGTCCTCCCCTCTCAGTACTACAACTGATCCAATTACATTACTAAAAAGCTCAGACAGTGTATTCCATGAAGATGGCTGTCTTCTGGATTGTTGCGCCATGTAGTCTGGTAGAAATTTACCGACGTTTCAGAGTTCCATGCTGCCGCCATCATCAGAGCAATGAGTAATCCTACACAGTGTATTCCATACCATAATACACATAGTATCCTCATGCATTCTTTGCAATGTGCCTTGCTTGATAGTTCATACTTGGCCACCACATTGCAGCACCTCATAACTTTCTTTATCCATCATTTTGTGATCACATAATGTAGCATATTCAAAGGTATGATTTTCAGGTCATGCAGAACAGCACAAATCCATCCAATGGTTTTCGATTTGAATCAACTGGACTTCATGGAAAGAAGGCATAACTGAAACCATGTCCATTTGCACAGGCCACACAGGTCATGTAGCTATATTATCTTTACATGTTTTATAGAGTTTAAATAATGAGATTCATATGCTATTACATCACCCCCTTATCAAACCCTTTACTGAAACACAATGACATGAGAAAACAATGTCTTGCTGCAGTAACAATTTTCTTTGAAACTACAGAAATACAATATTTTAATAACTAAATGAGATATTTTGTTCTGAGGATGACTTTCTTCTGATATGTAGCATCATGAAGACAGATATCTTCATACTCATTACCATGAGAATGTGATATGTCACCAATTTTTTTATCTTTTTTTGTGGAAAATTCTTTCCTGCACATAATACTTTGCATGATAAAGTGTTTCACTTAAAGAGAGATACAATTGATTTTAAACAATCTAAAAAATAAAATAAAGTCATATTATCAGATATACCAGTCTGAGAAATCTAACTACATTCAATGGCACAACTAGTTCCCTAAAGACAGTTTCCTTTATGTCTTATTAATTTTCACAGTTTATTTTGAACACACTGAAATTATGTAATTCTTGTAATCTTGCTGTCTGTTATATTATGTGCATTGTACATGGATAATTTATGTCTTCAGTGTCTGAATTGTTTTGTATGGACCTTCACCACCAGTAAAATCAGGTCATAAAATGAGCACAGAAATGGAAATAAAAGGTTTAAAACAAGTGCTAAAATTATATTAAGAATCTGTTAAACTTGGCATGTTTGTGAGACAAGAAATAGCATTCTATTAAAACAGCAGAGGTTCTCACCCTTTTTTGCTGGCATACCACTAATTTAATATATTAAAATACCAGTAACCAAATGCTTTCAAGGAAAACTTATTTATGTTAATATTATCTTTTGATTTTCTTACTTAGTTTGCGTACCACTAGTCATACACGCATCATAGGTTGAGAAACGCTGATCTAGAGAGTTTGCCACAATATCCTCTTCTGCTGATTATATAGAAGGGATTCCCCTAACTAAAATAAGCATTTGCTTTATTCACCAATAGGAGGCCTTTTAGGAACAAACAGGATTTTTCATATTGGTATTTTTGAGATTTTAAATTGTTGACTTTTTATCTTACAATTTATGTTTGCCTAAATTCAAATGGAAAAGTCTGATCCTTTTTTACCAATACACATACTAACCTTTTTCATCTTACATAAATTCTTTGATCTTAGCATATTGTAGTCCCTGGTTTGAAAGCTCATATGCACTGTGTCTGTTATTAACAGGATACAAGGAATGATTCATCCTCCCTATCAGGGTGCATTAGGCTGATTAACTGAATGTCATGGCCAAATGGTTAACACACCTTCATATTTGGGAGGTCCTGGGTTCAAATATCAGCCTAGAGACCAGCTACTCTGAATGGGTTTTTGTGATTTTCCTCAGTCCCACCAGGCAAATGCCAGAATAGTATCTTAAATCAGTCCATGACTGCTTCCATTAACATCCTTTCCAATTCATCATTTACTATCATCATCTCATTTGATGAAATGTAGTCTGAGGTACTAAAAAAACATTGTTAAATAATAAATAAATAAATTCATTACACTGATTAAGGTTAAGATCAACTGTACATAATCCAATAAATTTGATGGTCCATTCACAACTGTACCCAGAGATTCAATTCAGTTGGTTGTAAAGAATTAACTTGATTTTTATTCAAAGCAACAAAATAATGGAAATATGAAACTACATTGGTTATAAATCAGGGATTCACAACCTGTGGTCTGCATACTACCCATCTGTGTGTTTTGTGTGGCCCATGTACAATTTTTATAATACTGTATTAACGTATGTGAAGAAAAATAGTTATTTGATATCATAAAACATATGTTAAAATTATCAGTACCTGGCAGGGCCTTAACTAATTACTGATCAACACGTGAAGGGATGCAATCAAATCACAAGATGATGAATTAAATCTGAGACTGAAAAATTATTGTAGCAAAACCACTTTCAAGTATCTCAATAATGACCATTTTGTTAAAGAAAATTACTGAGTGACATGTGAACTAGTCTGCAATAAAAGGCATGATTTAGTAACATTTTCTTTAATACACTACAATGGCATTTCAACACAGTGTCCTGATTTATAAAACTATAATCTGAATCAATATCAAGGGGTGAATGTGGCCCAAAGTATGGAAAAGGTTAAGAATCTCAATTCTAAACACTAAAGTTTACATATAATTGACAAAAATATGGTAAAATCCTTTTTATCCTTTCCTTTCTTCAGTATGTATTTGTGATCAACATACTGCTCCCCTGTTTCAACATCTGAACCAGTTAATATTTACTAACTTGGTATTGTTGGCTACCTTATCTGATAATTTGTAATCCCCTATAACCAATAATAGAGCTGGGATAGCTCAGTGAGTATAGCGACTAGCTACGGGCTGGATCATTCATTCAATTAATAAATAGAGGGATTTTATTTTTGGTCATGATCTCAAAGATACCTTAACAGAAACATCCTAGATAGTATCATAACGTGTCCTTGACAATATTTACATCACTGGTCTGCCTTCTCTAATAAAGTATAAAATAACTCCCGTATTGCATGATTCAGTAACATTGTATTTAAATTCTAAATCGTTACCTTTGTGCGACTGGGATTGTAAAACCCCGTACAATTTCTTTCCAAGATTGTCTAGTGTGACCATATCTTTATAACAAAGGTCATTTACAGGGTTTCAGTACGTTTTAAGGAAGGGCTCTACGAACACCAATACAGTAAATTAAACAACTAAGATACGAATGGTTATTTTGCTATAATGACTTTATCTTTAGTTAAAATGTTGGAAATGCTATTAAATGTTTGTTCTAAAACTTGTTATTGATACTCTTTTGACTAGTCTATATGAACACTATTTCGCGCAATATTTTTACAATCTATATTTTAAGGTTAGCTATGACATTGCATCTTATGTTATGACATTCAATACAAATGTTCTCTCTCGTGTTTCTGAGGTTTAAATTCATTTCTATAACTATTAGGAGAAGTCGACGCAAAATATCACGTGTGATTAAATGTGAAATTCGTACGAAGATTATCACATCAGAATGAATATATATTTTGCTTATAAATTCATAGGGTATAGGAGGAACTGTGCTCATTTAATTATATTAACTGTAGTTTCATAAGGTTTAAAAAACTACAAGATTAGAATAACATATGGAAAGCTGATTTTATTATATTGATTTTACAAAATTGTACGCTGCAATACCTTACATACAATGTGACGTGACATTGTGCCTACGGTGGAAGCTTTATAATGTACAAATCCATTGGCGGAAGTAAGTAATCCGTGATTGGCTCAATGTGATCAGAATTTTGTTATAAGGAATGGTTCGATTCGATAATGTTAGGAAGGCGTGGTTTCACGTCAAATGAATGTGTGAAAAAATCGGTGTTTTCTTTATAAAAATATTACGAGAAAATTTATGGCCATCCATTTTGTGCATTCTATACGTTTCTCCTTATTATTACATGTTTTTGAGAACACAATTTTCTGTTTATTATTTAGTGTAATTTTCAGCTGAACTCTCGTTTGACCAATGACGGAAAGGTTTATAAAGTGTGTAAATGAGGTATAATTGTCTTTACTCTTTAAAGTCATTGTGTTAACGCGCCTGCGCTGAGGAGAGAATCATATGTGATTCGCCATCAAGGAAATGTGCGTGTTATTATGTGTGTATTGCGAGAAGAACAAATATTTTCAAAGAAAACTCTTCGTTGAAATTCAGCACGTTTAAAATGCGTTCTGTTGAAGAGTTGGGAACAAATGTCCCCGCTTTTCTGGCCAAATTATGGAATATAGTTGAAGATCCAGAAACTAACGACCTGATATGTTGGAGTCCGGTATGTGTCCAAATTAAGACCGAAATATTACTTTGTCATTGAACCATGCATTGATAAAGCTCACTTATGCAGTTTTCTTTCACTGTTGTCGGTCTGTACTGGAATTTTGTTTGAAGAATTTGTAAATTGCAAGTTGTACATTTATGTGATGTAAATTCTTGTACAGTTTTTGTCATAGTAGTGTATCATTTGTGACCTCGGATACAAGGTGACATACAATTTGGAAGTTTTTTTCTCTTTGTATTTCAGCAAGACAATATTAAACTAGCGGTATATTATCAGAAATCTCTTATAATTACGATGCCATTGTTTATAAAAATATTTGTATAACTGCATGTGAACTGGTTTTTCTGAAACATCTTTGATAACATTTGAATATTATATGTCTGACTGCAATTACATAACAGTTAATGGGAAAACTGAAGATTTGGGTTTGGGTCCATCTGTACCGACTTACTATAAGAGACAGCAAAGACAAAGACATACTGTCTCATCAGTGGACATTTTTAGGAACTCATACTGTTTCTGTAGGGTCCCAACTTGCTCCAACATTGGCCATTTTCTGTATGCACCACTTTGAAAACATAGCATGAAGCACAGTCACACACAGACTAACCCACTGGAAAATGTATGTGGATATTTATGGTTTGGTTCCATGGATGAGAAGATCACAACGTTTTTTTTGCTGTTTCTGACGGAGATACAAACATAGTGATGTTGTGCATAAATAAGAAGATTCTACCTTAGGATAGATTAATGTTATGTTGAAGGTGACATCCTTCTGGAATAGTGTCTGTAGTCTCAGAAGTTGACTGCCTCCATCATCATGGCAATAGCTTTGGATTATGTTAGTTTCAGACATTGTATTCTATTTACGCTAGTCCTTGGAAGGATTGTTATAGTGGTGCTGAAGGTAAAATGCTCTTACCAATGTATAACAAAGCTATTATGATTTCTTTTGATGCAGTGGTATACATACCTTTCCTTCTTCAGATTGTCTGTCTGATGTTTAAGGTTCTAATATTGTGTGATCATATATCCGTTTTAGTTATGAACAGGAATCTGTGTGATCTGTATCTCAAATCCCATTTGAAGTTTTTGGTGCTAAAATATTGGTACATATTAATGTGTAGCACATGATATTCTCTTATCACATATCGCTGCATAAGAAGAAAGAGTCCTCTCCTGATTCAGCAAGTAGGAAACAATTTAGCTTATCTAAAATCCTCTCTTACATAATAATAAATCATTTTGGCTTGCCATCCAGCAAGTTGGATTTGTTACCAAAAGTAAATGATCTCCCACAACAGTCCTGTAACAATTCTACTCTGCTTCCAAGAAACACATCTTCACACTGAACATTTGTGATTTTATGCCTCACACTTTGACTGTCTCAATGGGGACAATTAATAGGAGAGGGGAATGATTTTAACATAAGACTTTTAATTCCACTCCAATCCAGGATGTTGCTATTAGCTCTGATATTTACCTACCACCTGCGGTTTTCAATAGCTGAAGCAGATTTAATATTTTGATGATTATTCACTTTTTGCACACACTCACTGTTTAATAATTTGCTGTTGCATTTCCACCCTCCCCACTGTATTATGCTCAGTGATAAATAAGGTGCACACTTTCCGTGGGGTTCAGTTTTTACATCAGCGGTATCACAATACATGAGATATGTGTGTTACTATAAAAGCCTGAATGCTGGTGAAACCTAGAATTTACCAAACAGTGTTGGTAAAAGCCTGAAAAAAGCATCTTATGTTGGGGTTTTACCATTCACTATTGGTAAAACACCATATCCCAGGAGAAGATGGTAAAAGCAAAGAGAAGGGTATAAATGTAGTAACTCACTTTTGCAGTCAATGCTTTTTTCTAATTTTGGTTCCATAAATTAGTACATACATTCCTTACCTAAGTTGTATTTTAAAAAAGTTTAACAAGTCAAAATAATAGATAAAAACATTGCAAGAAATATAAAAATTGTGAAATAAAAAATACAAGACATCAAACCTAACCTAACCTTTTTACTACCTGCTTATGGTAAATCCTAACATTTGCCAACACCCATTGGTAAGACCCTGAAATAAGATGCGAATAGTTATGTTTTCTGGCTTATACCAACACTGTTTGGTAAATCCTAAGTTTGTCTGGTAAATCCTAGGTTTTACCAACACTCAGGCTTTTGCGTTAACATATGCACCATTTAACCTAACATTATGTAACACTGGCATTGACACATCTCTGTCTAAGAGCAGGAGGTTTGTTTTCACTTTGTACAATGGACTGTTCTTTCTGGCCTTTGTGGAAATGACCACTGCCTTTTAAATATACTTAATTCAACACCTCATCTATAGTTTCCAATATCAGACTGGATCATATGGAGATTGACTTACAGTTCTCCCAGTCATTTCCTTTGATAGCTTTAACCCTTTGAAGCTGAAGCTCATATAAATAATTATTAACAATTCACTGTATACCGCAAAGAAAACAATGTGTCACCAATACAGAGATCAAGTGGTTACAGTTATTTAATCATCCCTGTTTACAGTGAGAATTTATACGAAATCTGTAAACCCAAAATGCAGCGTTACTGATTGTTAAAGTAGATGGTGCATATAGTTACCATTCAGCTTTAAAGGATTAACTAACTTCCTCAGTGACTGAATAGTTTACAACCACGCAGAAACGTTACCATCAGTATGAGATTGAGTTTTTATGAAGTAGAAAGTGTAAAAGTCCCTTAAATGTTGATGTGATGCATAACTTGTCAATCCAGTTCTGTCCCTAAATAACTTTTGAATTCACTTGCTTATGTATTCTACAATCAAGCAGGAAGTAAGGCTTATTTCTTAAGATTACATAATTAAAAAATAATGATAGGATTTAATTATTTTTTTATTGCAGGCTGGAACAAGTTTCTTCATTAGAAACCAGGCTCGTTTCTCCAGAGAACTTTTGCCCCTGTATTATAAGCACAACAATATGGCCAGTTTTGTGAGGCAACTAAATATGTGTAAGTGTAACTTGTTTTTTTATTATACTCTATAGTTCAAAGAAAGAAGTGTATCAGCTTCCAGCACTTGTATTTTATGTTTTAAATGAGCTCAAAGAGCCAGAAAGCTGGTATCCCTCAAATAATTTTAATTGTTCAGTTGTGTTACACATATAAATTTTTTTTGCATTGCTGCAATATCAATTTGCATGCTTGTACCGTTATGAAATTTATTACTTTTCCATAAGGAGGATTGACAATTAATGGTGCAGTTTTGGGTTTTTCAGAGTTATTTTGAGACTTGGAAAAAATCATTAACTGATGTTTTTATCAAAATTTGGTTAAGCATTGCATCAATCTGATTTTGATCAGTAGCATGTATAGAAGATATCTTGACATTTTGCTATATAAACAGAGTGAAATTTTATGAAATATAATTAGGTGCTGCTATGAGAATAACTTTAAAACTCTCGTTTTTCTTGAAACCTTAAAAATGCAGGTAATGAAATCAGTGAATTGTATTGGTATTTCTTTGGGAAATAAATGTGTGTAGTATGCCCCTATGGATGTCATTATGTTGTTTTTTGACGTAAATACGTCTATATTTTCGGGTCAGTGTCATTCGGCAAAAAGTGAAATGAAAAAGTGTAACTAAAAAGTGTAACTGCATTGTTATGTTACCTTGGAAACGTCAATTGTTTACTCGGCATTATTGTTACCAAGGAAATGTCATCTGTTTACTTAGCATTGTTGTTACCTATAAAACATTTCATTACATTACATTACATTACCTTACCTTACCTTACCTTACCTTACCTTACCTTACCTTACCTTACCTTACCTTACCTTACCTTACCTTACCTTACCTTACCTTACCTTACCTTACCTTACCTTACCTTACATTACATTACATTACATTACATTATCTTACCTTACATTACCTTACATTACCTTACCTTACCTTACCTTGCATTACATTACATTCAGCTACCACAGACCCATCTTAAGCGTAACTAATTCAAGTTAAGTCTTTATCAAACTTTTCTCAATTGTAAAGCGGGTATAAAGGATATATTTAGAATAAAGCCAATATATAAACTTCCTTTCCATATAGACGTATTTACGTCTAATTCTCCGGAACCGTAGTTCCACTATTACTTTTTGTACTATTATGATCATAATATAGAGTTTGATTTCTCTTAGATGGCTTCCACAAAGTTGTGTCAATTGAATGCGGTGGGCTTAGAGTAGACAAGGATGAGATGGAATTTGCTCATCAGTGTTTCCTAATGGGACATCCATATCTCCTACAGCATATCAAAAGAAAGGTAAGAAAGTTATATGTACTACAAGGATGTGCTATATAAAAATGATACTGTTTATAGCTTTTTAACTTAAATGTTGTCACTTAAGTAAAAAATACTAATAAAGATGCAGGTAAGGTTATACATCCCCAAAGTTCTATGCCATGAAGCTTTGTAGTTCCCTTCATGCAGTTTTAAACTTGGCATTAAATGGAGGTGAGTGGTAATCTGTATTCTTGCAAAAGAACTGCTGTTATGTCTTGTGTAAGTGGTTGGGTAGGTCCAGACTTGGTGGTAGTAAGAAAAATCATAATGCTACCATTGGGAATATTATTTCTTCATATAGTTTTGATGCTAGTATTCTTGTTTGTGTCACCGTTGACTTGTAAGCCCAGATATGTATAATACTACAAAGTATTACAACCCATAAAACCAACATCAACATTTTAACTGCTTGGAGAATCTCAAATAACATAATCTTGGTATAATTTACATAATAACTTTTTAAATTATTGAATTATTTTTCTCTGTTTAAAGCTTGTAGCTTGTAATTTGCCCTTTATTAATCATGATGTATTTATGTCTAGATACCTACAAGTAAGATAGAGGAAGGATGTACTAATTCAAAACCAGAGTTGATGAACAAGGTTCTGGCTGATGTAAAAATCATGAAGGGACGGCAAGACACTTTAGATTCACAACTTAATGCTATGAAACGAGAAAATGAAGTTCTATGGCGTGAAGTTGCCATCCTCCGACAGAAACACAGGAAGCAACAGCAGATTGTCAACAAGGTAGTTATCACTAATGAACTTTTTTTTTACTGATTTTGTATGAAGAGAATTGATTTAAACTTAAATTTGCCAAACATTGTAGTGTAAGCAGTTCCTGTGTTGCATTTTCTTTCTGAAGTTACATTTCTTAACATTTACAGAGTTTGTTTTTCTTTCAGTTGATACAGTTTTTGGTAACAATGGTACAGTCTTCAAGGAATGGAGGAATTGGTGTCAAAAGGCATTACCCTTTAATGCTGAATGATACTTCACATCGCCCCAGCAAAATCTCCCAACTTAGTGCAGAGCTTTCTAATCTGAATTCTAACCTTGTAAGTTTGAGTAGTCTGCCTGAATAGTGTTTAGCTGACTAGAGAATGTAGCTTATTGGGTAATGAAAAAATTTACAGTTTGTACATATTTCTTTGATATTGTATAAATCAGTACATCAAGGAGGCTACCTCAGGTTGGGCATGGAAAAATTGGGTGGACCATTGCATAATTGGAAGAACATTATTAAAATGAATCTGAAGTTAATTGGTTGCAGGACTGAGATTAGAGAACTATTTTATATACAACTCTGAATATTTGTGTTAGATATGGGTGGTGGTGATTCTTCTTCTCAAGCACTTCAATCTATTGTGGATTTTGGCTTCCATTACAGTTTTCTTCCATTCTTGATAGTCCTGAGCCACTGTATACCATCTTCTTATTTCCATATTCTTAAAATCCTCTTCAGCCTCATCTATCAATTTTCTACCTGTTATACAATTTCCCAGGTTGGAGTATCTTACAAACATTTCACATAGCAATTTGTGTATGTTTTCTTCTTCCTAGATTATTGCAAATGTCGTAATCCTAAACATCCGTCTGGTTGGGATTTCAGTTGTACTATCTTCTCAACAAATTTTGTTTTTACGGGATTGGGTTATCAACCCCATGCCCAGCCCCAAACCTGGAGAACCAGGGTGTCTGTCTTTGTCTGGAACCTCACTCTTGATCTGTATGGCTTGAGATACCTTACCAGTAGTTAACGTTACTGCCGGCATAGCCCTTTAGATCGTCGGGACTCGCCAGCCCCACTGCCATGACAAAGTGGAGATACCATAGGTGATTGCTTGGTGAATTATTTATTTTGGAAGTAGTGATGGAAGATTTCATGATCAACAACATAGTTTACATTCTTTGTGCTTAACTGAAGCAATAGCAGCAATTAGTGGCATAATTTTTATAGTTATCACCACCCACAAGTTGAGGAGTGCTATATTAAGTAGGATCTGAGGATGATTGAGGCAGCAATGAACTGTGTGAAACATTGAAAAACTTCTAGCAGACTAAATGGTGCTACAATCAAGAAGAGTTTTCTCTGAGCACTGTGTTGTTTAAACCATTGTTATACCGGGTCTACAATTTATGAGGCTGCGGTTGTGCTTGCATTGTGTCGTCGGCCGGCGCTCTGTTGATGTGGGTGGGAGTTATGCGCGTTCTTCCGGTGGGTGACGGGCGAATCAGTTTCAGTACCGCTAGTAACAGCGAGCTACGAATATTTCTCGTCACTAATGCATGTTATTACATTAATTGTTCTTACCTTAAATCATAAAAGATGTTCAAAGTGACTTCCTTGTGCTTGCAGGCAAGCTTCACATCTCGTTAACATATTTCAAAATACTGCAAACACAAGTAAGTCATTTTGAACATCTTTTGTGATTTAAGGTAAATAACAATTAATGTAATATCATGTACAAAATGCCTGTACAAATAGGGCCAGATTTTAAAGAAATTATTTTGAATCTTTTTCAGCTTTAGTAGGATTTCAAGTTTTTGTGGTTGCAAGTATGAAGGTGGCTGGCTGTCTTTTGGGTTGTAGTGTCATGCAGTCTGGTAGAAAATTACCATTGTTTCAGAGGTCCTTGCTGCCTCCATCATTAAGGTGATGTTGGCAACAAGGACCTCTGAAATGGTAAATGCCTACCCAACTACCTAGCTCTACAACCCGAAAGGCAGCCATCTTCTTACTTGGCTTTATACAGATATTTTGAGTATATATAATCAAAGTAATTGCTTAAAGGTAGAAGTGTTTTAATATTTACGTTCAGTGATTGTGAATAGAGAAGAATATAATTTATTTCATTGAGTTTAACATTTAAGGATTCTTGTTATGTAATGGGTTTTAATTTCAGATTACTCACTCTCCAACTGGACCAGTGATCCATGAACTAGATGCACCAGAGCTGCTTGAAGGCTGTGAAGCAAATCCAGGGGAAATTCCCACAGCGGAGCCATTTCTTCCATCAGAGTAGGTGTAATTGTGCACAGTTGGTTTGTTCCATTTTTTTCTGTTTTATTCTTGTTTGGTAATTGTATCAGTTTGATCTTTTACACATGCACACAATTTTAAGGTGTTTATCATCCTAATCTCATTGGCATTGCTAAAGAGAAATTTGTTAAAAGATGAAGTCTGAAGGTTTCTGTTGATGGTCTGTAAAAGTGGACTTTTGGACTTCGTCCATCATACATTCAGTTTTATTGAAATGTAGACATTAGACAAAGTGAATAATTCCACTTTTACAAATTTGTTTATGGAGGTCATTGTTTTATTTAGGGAGTTATTAAGACATCAGTTGGCAGTATGTTTCTTCTCATTTCTTGAAACATTTAAATGTTTCTTGTGTGTTTATTATGAAAGTAATTATTTCAAACTAATGTTGTTTTGGTGGGTCTTGTTTCAGTTTTTGCAGTATTGTGATAACTGATGATGCTGAGAAGCAAAATTCTACTGCCTGTTTAAAACCTAATGAACAACTGCCAGGCAATTCTGATTGTGTTACCATTATCCCAGACACAGAAGTACTTTTAGAAGTGGCAGAAGAATGCCCATTAAGTCCTAGCTTGTTGTTAACTGCTTCACCCATGGATGTTAATTCAGTCATTGGCATACCAAAGTTATCCAAGTTTAAGGGTAGGGCAAGAGTGAACAGTAATGAGAATAAGAAGAGAAGGTCAAAAATAATTAATTCAGATGCCAAAAAATCTGTTGGTGCTGATTCAGTAACTCCAGACACATATACCAAAGCGTTGTCCACTGCAGCTGAAGGAGGGTGAGTATTTATTTAATTTAAATAATTTTTAGAAAACTCTACCTTGTTGCTGTGCTCACTGATACTATGAGGCTTTCAAACACACTTGGAAATTTATCACACAACCCCTGCACCTCAGCCACTTTGATGAAGAGGCAGTGATTCTGCAATCATGGTTTTGTTTGTGCCTTGAAATATCAGTATTTTGGTAATTTTTCTTTTTGATATTGGTTGCAATATTGTGAGACCATCTGACCATCTATAACATACACTAAAGAACAAGTGGTAAACCTTCAACACATCAGAAATTTTTGACTGCATGCATCAACATGTAACACATTACATTGGAAATTTACAGATTCAGGTCAGAATCTGTTCAGCTACATTTCTCTCAAGAATCAGTCTTATGTGTTGCAGGGAAGTATTTTTATTGTGTGACTCTGGTATAGTAGTTTTAATTCAGTTTGAGGCAGGAGTTCTGCAGCGAGTGTGCTCATTTAGTGTGTGAAAGGTCAGTCTGGAGTTCACATATGAACTCTTTTATGCAACATCCTGGTATGTTACTCTTTAGATACTTGATTTTCATTTTAACTGTTGCTCCCTTCATGCCCACTCCCAGACACATTAAAAATCAAGATTTACTTTCATTTGTGGTTTTGGCCAAAATTAATATAAATCTTTTCTAAAATGTGATAAATTTTAAGCAGTTGAACTTCTAAAATGTTTAATAAAACTTTGATTTTGTGGCATAGTCAGATGAGATTTTGTGTGATGGTGTTTTGTCTGTGGACTCTTGTTATATATTAACATAGACAGTGGTGAACAGTGTGTGTGAAAGTGATGGTTAAAACAAATATCTTTACATATGAACAATATCACTGTCAGAAACTTTCATGTCAAAGCTAATAGAACATTCTGTTTCTGAATTTTTATCTCAGAATGCAGTGTATTGCTTTTTAATACATGTAGCTGTGTTGAGACTTCCAATATTGTGAGTTTCTACATAAGTAGAAGGATTGGGATAAAATAAAAGCTGTGTCGATTGTTCTATTGCTGTTAAGAGCCACTGTTCTCATCCAGAATTTTGAAATTAAGATTTTGTTCAAACAATTACTTATGTTGCTATCTGTAAATCTACTTCATGAATTCAGACTCCTAGGCTTGAGAAGCATGCTTGGGGAGGTATAAGAATGTGTCTGCTGGTGTGTCCATCATGTATAGTACACAGTAAGTGTGACCTTGAGCGACATACTTTTGTTATGGACAGAGTAGCTGCAAGTAAGTAGGAATGAGAATATCTGCTGCTTGTTATGCCATACATACATTGTGTACCAAATTATAATATTTCTTGTCTTGTTCTGAACATACATATTTGCAGAGTTATTATTTTCTTGTGGGTTGAGGTCAGTAGGTTTATACCCTGATTATGGTAACAATTTTGTAATTTTGCTTTCAACCTAAAGTGACTTGATTTTACAAACAGTGCATATAAATATATTAATCCTAATTTTATTATGTTACAGAATTGATTTTCTAGATGTGGTTATGCCTACAACAGTTGAGATTCTTGAAAAAGATACAAATAATGAAGCTGAAATTGATGTAGAAGTTGGTGAAGATTTATTGAATCCTGATCGTTTGGCAGCTGCTACAGATGTAGCAATATCTGGCATCACTAGTGTGGCAGCAGCAGGCGAAGACAAGTCGTACACACCTGTGGATTCATTAGTCAGCGCTGTTTCTAGATCTTCATTTGATGAAGTTTTACCAGTATCAGATGTCACAAATAGCAAATGTGCCAGTACATATCTTGTTGACAGTGCTGTGTTAGGCAATGATGCCAGTAGCAGTGCAAAGCTCAATACCAGTGACTTGATGGGATTTAAGCAAAAAGCTTCAACTTCCCATGATGAGGATGGATCACCATCTAATATGGTTCTAGCCTGTACTGGCGTTAATTCTGAAGAAAATTGTATGGACGGGTATGCATTTTGCATATTAAAAGTATTTTTATTTGTAGTAGTAAATTTTAAATGCATATGTCATGCATACTTATAAGTTTACAACAGAAGCTTAGATAGAAGTTGAAATAAAGTGCAGTGTTAATGTAACAAGAATTTATGCAATTTAGAAAAATGCTAATTTTTAATGGGTACTTATACTGTGTGATTCTGTTCAGGATGGTGACAAGCTAATACAAAAGCCCACAAAGACTTGTGTAAAACTGATTTTAATTTCTTTTGATATAGGAGTGAACTGGATTCTCATGTGGACTGTATGCAAAATGATCTGGACAGCCTGAGGGAACTTCTTAAAGGCGAAGGTTATAGTTTGGATGCCAACACTTTGTTGGGGGTATGTGCTTCTATACCTGCCTTCGAACAAGACTTCTTGAAGGTAGATTTATTTTAGTCTCATGCCAGCAGTGTGTGGCGGAATTATACTGGCACTAAGTAACTTAATGTTAGCAATTTTAATACAGCAGATTTGGTTATGTTACAAAATAAGGTCTCTGCAAGGTTACTAAAAATATTTGGCCATTCTTCCAGAACAGCATTCTAATAACATTCAAATAGTGTTTGTGCTGTGAACAGTGTTGGCCTTAATATAATAATTTTATTTTCCGTCCTTACACAAGCTTATAGATTGTTAAAATTACATAAAATTATAACATTTCAACATTTTTGATATTGTTACATTTTAAAATGACGACATGTTTCGATGTTCAATTCCATCATCGTCAGGTCTATCAATCAAAATTAAAATTAAAACTGTTGTATCTGCTGCTCTGCGTATACTGATTTTGTTTCTACCCGTTTAGATTTTATTTGTTTAATCTCCAGGCTTCTTCCATTTAATTTTGGAGGCTGCGCCTGGGTGCCTTATATCTGCAAAATCAATTTTATTTTTCATATCGTGATCCTGGCTACTGACATAGGAAATGGAATAATTTTACTTTAATTTTAAATTTATTTTAAAGAATTTCTCAAATATATCGTAATACAAGCAAAAGAAATGTAATCACAAAATATAAAGTATTATAACATACCGGGTTGTGTGTGAGGTGCTTGTCCGATGTTACGGAATGGCAGACAGCAACTAAGTTGTGAGTATCGTGTATGGCTATATATATTGGGTGAAAGTTGTTTAGGGGGTTGGGTCGATGGACTGTAGAATGTTAAATATCGGATTGTTCGTGTAAATGTTACTGTCGTTTAATGCAAGGTTTTGTTTATGTGTTCTTTGTATATGATATTTTTCTATGGTGTCTCTATGTCGTTTGTTTTGTATTATTTTTATAATGTCCATTGTATGTACATGTATCATATACAAAGAACACATAAACAAAACCTTGCATTAAACGACAGTAACATTTACACGAACAATCCGATATTTAACATTCTACAGTCCATCGACCCAACCCCCTAAACAACTTTCACCCAATATATATAGCCATACACGATACTCACAACTTAGTTGCTGTCTGCCATTCCGTAACATCGGACAAGCACCTCACACACAACCCGGTATGTTATAATACTTTATATTTTGTGATTACATTTCTTTTGCTTGTATTACGATATATTTGAGAAATTCTTTAAAATAAATTTAAAATTAGAGTAAAATTATTCCATTTCCTATGTCAGTAGCCAGGATCACGATATGAAAAATAAAATTGATTTTGCAGATATAAGGCACCCAGGCGCAGCCTCCAAAATTAAATGGAAGAAGCCTGGAGATTAAACAAATAAAATCTAAACGGGTAGAAACAAAATCAGTATACGCAGAGCAGCAGATACAACAGTTTTAATTTTAATTTTAATTTTGATTGATAGACCTGACGATGATGGAATTGAACATCGAAACATGTTGTCATTTTAAAATGTAACAATATCAAAAATGTTGAAATGTTATAATTTTATGTAATTTTAACAATCTATAAGCTTGTGTAAGGACGGAAAATAAAATTATTATATTGAGGAACACAAGCATGATGCAATTAAGATATAAGTGTTGGCCTATTAAAAGGCAATGTACTGAATATCTAAAAGTTCAATTTCCTGTTAGGGACTGAAGGACTTTTTACCGTTATGTCCATAATGGCTCCACTTAGCCTCCATTTTACTTTATACCAGGAATAATTTAACGAAGGATAAAGGTGGTTGGCATGTCAAGCTGATTATTTGCCTTCATTTAGTGTCAAGATTAATGTGTGTAACTTTTCTGCAAGAACTTTCAGTAAAGAATCTGACAGCAATCTGTCACATTTCAGCAGATTATTTGAATTGTCTTACTGGTTCTCTGATCACAAAGTAGGTGTTAATAGACTTCATCTGGTTTGTACTGCCCATTGTCTTTTATTAGGTTACTTTTCTATGGCAATACATTTTGGTAAACATTTCTATGTATAATTTCAGCATTATGAATTTGTTATATTTTACCCCCCCCCTTTTTTGCTTTTTTAATATTATATGGGGACCAGTGGTAGGCTATTCTGAACATGATAGTAAACTTTGGGTTCCATAAAAGGTGGGAAATTTCTTGATTAGCAGAGTGACTTGCATCTTGAGAGATTTGAGGTTTTCATGCTGATGAGGATGATGTTCTTTTAGTTTTTTGTGCTATGTAGAGTTGTCAGTAGGTGCCAGCATTCCAGAGAAATGTACTATCTCCATCTTCAGACCTGAAGATAACTTCTCAGTAATGATGCTGCTGCATGGAGTTAGTTATATTAGATGTAAAAATTATGGTTATATACGAATTTGAACTGAGATTAAAATGAATGACTGTAGACTGGATGCCTGGGTCAAGGATTTCTTTCTTTCTTTATCACTGTTGGTACCAAGAATAAAATTGTGAGTGTGTAAAGCTAATCATTTACTTCTATTTAGTTATGAGGTGTAGAATGCCTTGGACATTATCTTTTAAGCCTCGTGGTCTGGTGTGTGGAATTAGGCAATTTTATGTTTATTTTGGCAAGTGAAGTTATGGCCAAAAAGCAAGCCTGCGTGGACCTTATGGTGGTAGTTATAGGAATTATTGAATGGTGAATGCTATGTATAAACTATGAATTTATTTTACTTAGCTGTTTGGTGAGGATCCATTCTCTGCAACATCATTTGAGAACCTGACTGGAGATCGTGATATGCAAGTCACTAGTGGTAAGTAAACAGACTTTGTCAGGAGGTACATATTTACACAATTTTTGAGGTGACTGTGGGGTTTAAACCAGATAAATTTAATTCTGTTGCAGAATTAGCTATTTTAATTTGTGTTCATCTGTATCTATCTGCACTGTATTCAGTTATTTCTTGTTGTGGAATAATAACTGTTTAGTTAGTCACATGTTTTCTTTGAAGACACAAATGAGATGGTTTGAACACTTTATGTAACTCTGGAACAGGTCTAATAGGTCTAAAACATGTAAAGAAGGAGAAAAATTTAATTTTTATAGCTGTAACAGGTCCTTTTATTTGTGTGTTCCTGAAAGCTCTTGTACAATCATTGTGTATTTAGGAGCAGAATGTGTGTTCATTTTGAGACATTACTTTACATCAAAATTGTTTGTTGCTGTTCATGAAGCAATTAGCAGTGCAGATCCTGACAAGGAAGTACTAAGTAGGATGACAGTACACTGCCTTATAACAAAATTTTTAGACAAAATGTTTGCCTTTGTACAGCTGTTCTAAGTTCTTCCTAACACATAAAAGCTGAAAATCAACATTTGTCTTGGCATATTGATGTCAACAACACTTCAAAATGCTGGTGTAGGTATTGTTACATTTTAAATAGAACACCTTGATTGTGTGTATGTGCATGCATGCATGTGTACGTGTATGTTGTGAAACATAATATTTTAGAATTGTTTGACACATGTGAAATGATAGTCCTGTTGACCAAATGAATAAAAAACGCTGTATAGTGTCAGCTGTGCTTTTTCCTGATTTAGAGATAATACATTAATTTTTAATATGGCTTTCTTCAGAAAATCTTTCTGTTTATAGATATTAACACTTGTTCACAGTGTTGTGCATGTATTCTCTCTTACTAACCAATGTACTGTTTTCAGGAAGTGAACTTGCAACATATTCATCAAATCTCTTGGACATGGCAGATATGTTTGGGGATTCTGAGACTGGTGAATTGGGCTCGCCATCAACTCCCGAATCGAGCAAAGTCATGGATATTACTTTAAGTGAATTGAACACTCCCCAAATGTCAATAGCAAGTCCAAGCACTAAGAAAAAATAAATATCTATATTTGAGTTTAGATGTGGTTATGTAAATAGTTATTTTCAACTAATCTTTAAATATTGCTATGGGTATGATGTATGGAATGAAATGCATTTCGTAGATTATATTAGAATAGGAATATAATGTTAAAACAAAAACACTTTTTATCTGACAGAAGCAGACTGATGTATATGATAGAAATAATTGTGCTTCATTTATTTGTTTTAGATATAAGTACATTAATGTATATATAATGTTTATAAGCATTATAATTTTGAACACAGTAGTTGCATGTTAAGTGTAACTGATGTGCACAACAGTAGATCAGTATTTACTGACTTATCATTTGAACAGCAATGCCCAGCCCTTGTTTCTGTCTGTATATATATATATATATATATATATATATATATATATATATATATATATATATATATATATATATATATATATATATATAGAAAAGTTTCTTTCATTATAAATAGTGCTGCAATGCTTTTGTTCAACCATTAGGTATATTTATAAAATAAACTGGAGATTTCCTACCTTTAGTACTGTTGGAGATGTCAGTACAATTGGGAGCTAAGGTTAGTATTCTACTCAGGAATATGTCTTAAGTTTTTTCTTTCCATTTGCATTTCACAAAATTAAATGCTGGATTTAATATTTTATGTATGGTGCCCGGTGTGAAAGTTTAGAATTATTTGTTTTGTACTTAATTTAAATTCTGTAGGAGTGATATTTGTCAGACTATGTGCATGTTATGTATTGATGTACTTCCTCAAGGCAAATGATGCACCATTATTGAGTCTGTATGACAGATTGGTTTGTCATGTTTGATTATCAGCAGTGTTTGCATTGTAATGGAACTAAAATGTTTGGAAATATTTTATTTTTTGTTAAAGAAAATTATGTGTTTGTACAGTGATATGCATGATTACTCACTTGATGCAGAACCTACCATGACAGCATCCTGCAGCAGCACCTAACGAACTAAGTGACACAACACGCTACATAGTCATTGCATGCTGACAGGTGGGTTTTGAGTTCAATGGGACTCTACTTTCATGCCAAAAATCTGTTCAGTTCACTAGTATTAGTTTCAGTATGCCTAAAAGCTGGTAAGGAAACACCAAGGTATTTACTTACATAAGTCAGTGTAAAATGCAAGCAGAATGATACTTGCCAAATTTTATTTTATGAATGATTGTAATGTAGAGTAGCTTATAGTATTATATGATTTAAAAATTTGGTACGGATGTTGAAATGCCTACTCTGCAGGACACATTAGGTAAAGCTGTCCTTGTTACTGGGTGGTGACATAAGCAGTCTTCACAATATTGAATATTGCATTTTAAATTGTAAAACAATAGATAACATCAAAACAAAATTCAACCTTCACAGTAAGTGATGTAATAATATGTAAGGATGTTTGTGATAGTAGTTCTATGAACACAGTTTTTTTAGAGTTAGTCTTGTAATATTTGACTGGTATATAACTGAACTTAACATTGCAAAATACTTATCAAGGACTTAATACTGAAGATTAAATTAATTATTGCTGTGAAAGCATCATATTTCACAGTATATTTATTGAAAGCACTTCATGACTTACATAATCTAATTTAATTGTCTGAGATACAGATCTGAGAAAGTAGCTTGTCATATGGACTGGTATTTCAATTACTTATAAATTGCATCTAAATTAAAGTTAATTTCAATATGAAGGCCATATAAGGTAAATTTTAAAAATGTTCTGTACTATCTAAATTTAAGACAGTAGCATGTCCTTTTTCTTTGATACCGTGGAAATGTGTTGTAATGAGTCAATGAAGTTATAACTTTTGAAATTGATTATACATTTCTTTCTGGGCCTTAGTTTGAGACTTGGTACATGTGCATGGTTTTTACAAGTAGAGGAGCTTGTGAAAAATTGTTAGAATGAGAGTGAAGATGCAGTTTAAATTACGGTGTTAGAATGAATTGTACCTGAGGAAAATATGACAGCATTGTAATTAAGAAAATTCTTATTGGTACTGTTTGAACTTTTGGTCAGTTGAAATAAGAATATGGAAAAAGAAGTACTTGCATTGCTGCAGAGTTTATTGAACTTAAAGAAGTGACAGCTATGTATATTCACATACAATAATTGTAGAGGATGTGTGTATTGTTTTGTTGTTTACTGTATCCTTGTAGTTAAAACACATTGAGAACAATTAATAATGTGTGAAATTCCACTGAACCATTCCATCAAGGTACTTGACTAGATTCATGAACTGCTCATGTGCCTTGAGGAAAACACAGGTAGTGTGGAGAAGAACCTTGAAAAAATTTTACCAGCCAAATTAAAATTTCAGCAGTGTTGCACATCAGGAGTTTCAACTACCACTGCTTATTGGTCATATGACAACATTAACTTCTATTTTTTTAAAATCATTTTAATGTTAGGATGTATTTTATATTCACAGTAGTCACAGTTAAAATTTCTTGTTACTGGGTAGTTTCTGTACATATTATTTTTAAAGCAAACCACTCCTAGGCTAACAATAGATAGTAGTTGGTAAACAGGTGCAAATAGCCAATGCAGCTGACTTGCATATAAACCTACTGTTACTACCACCAGTTCATTGAAAATAACTAAATTTGAAATGTAATAGCCATGCAGTGTATAATGTGTATTCAAGGTTAGAGTGAGACCTGGGAGGAAGTGTATAGCCAGTTGCAAAAGTTACTTCATTGATTCATTACAATAATGATATGTAAATTTAAGAAGGAGGGGGGCATGATCAGAGGAAACTGAATCTCATGAAATACACATAGTAGCTGATTTTATTCATGCAGCTGTTCCTGTTGGCAGTTCAAAGTTTTGCTTAAGGGTCACTTACACAACTTTGTCCAAGAATTTAATTTCATTATGTTATCTGTTTCATATCTCTTTCAGTCTCCGTAATTTTGTAATATAAATTACAGTATGTAGGAAACACCTGTTACATAGTAGTTGTTAATTTGCCCATGGTGAAGTATATGACATAAGATTTGATGTTTTCATGGCACTGTGAGTATAGTTGGCGGTCTTCTGGGTTTTTACACCATGTAGCATTTTTGCTGTGTGCCAGTGTTGTGGGGGAATGTAGTGCCCTCATCTTTAGTGCTAAAGAGAGGATTGCTAGGAAGTGGATGGCACATAGCCAAAATGCTACATTATAATACGAACTGCATCATCCATGCATAATTAGTAAATTGTAGTGTATTTCAACAAATGATAACTTCATATTTATAAACCAGTTTATCTTCTTTTTGCTACAAAAAAGTCTAATGATATTGATTTATTATAATTCCAATGTGAGTAAAAATGGTGAAATTAAACTTGACCCCCTATACTCCTTAGTGTCATATATTGAAGTACAGTAGAGCCCTGATTACCTGACATTCCATTTTATTCTATGTGCCATGAGTCATAGTGAGGGATTGTATTCTGTTGGACTGCACCTGCTTATGTTGAACAACAAAGGGAGGCAACTGCTACAGACTTACTTTTCAGGCACTGGCATGGCCTTACTGATTTCCTAAAAATATAAACTTTCGTTTAGAAATATGTATTTTGTTAAATACTGTTTTTGTTTGTGAGGTTATTTCATCTGATGCCATATTATATTTTCTTCATAATTTATTAATATTGTAAATTGAGTTGATATTTACCCTCATCTTTTTCATTAGTCTTCCATGTTGTCCAACATTTTTTATCTGACCATCCGTTGGTCCCATTTAGGTTGGATAATCAGGACTGTACTGTAATACACCAGAGGGTGTGCAAGTAGAAGAAAATTACGCTTTAACTTGAAATATTGTTATTCTTTTTTGGTGTTGACAGGTACCTGAGTGCAGTGAGGCTACAACTTACCTGTGGTAAACTTGTATATAAGACACTATTGCATAGATCTAGACATTGCCATATATGCCTTTTGTAAATGTCACTGTTAACAGTAACAATGTTATAATCCATATATGACTAATAATTTTTTCTCTTCAAATTACTGTTTGTTATGAATGTATTCTTCAGAAAACAAAACTTATTAATGCTACATTTAGAGAAACTACTAAATATGAATGTGACATCTTTAGAAAGTTATCAGAACTAGTATTTCTCCATATTTGTTAGTAAATATGAAAATATTGTTACTGCTTGTGTACTTCGTAATGCATTTATTCGTTGTATTCCTTGTGTTATTTTGAATCTCATTGGTGAAGAGGTATGTTGATCTGTTTCTCATGATGAAATGAATCCTAATAAATAATCTAAAGGCCTTTCATTGCCCTGACCACACTCAATTGGCAGAAAGAATTACACTATTATTTTTGGCAGTCAGGAGAAGTCAGAGTACTAAAACAGAAGATGATAACCATGTCATAGTTAAGGAAGTTAGTTGCTGGCCTGTTACCTTGGAGGACCATGTTCACACAGGGCAGTCCTTGTGTGGTTTTTGGTGGACAAAGTGGCACTGTAACAGGTTTTTCAGTCAGTATCATTCCACTGCTGCTTCATATTTACTCATGTATAATCTGTGGGATGGACAGTGGGCCCCATAGCAGCAGTAGTACTATTGAGACTGTCTTGCCTATTGCAGGAGTAGCACTGAGCTAGAAGATGTGCTTCACCCAGTAACAATTTAGTCTCATGCCGTGAATTCCATGTAGAAAGGTCCTGCTGTGTGTTTAACATCTTTCTTCATTTTATTGCTTTTTCTTCTGTGGCTGTTAAATTTTTTAAAGTAGCATGCTTCTTATAATTTTTTTGAATGTTCAGTGACAGATTTTTGTAGCTGTTCTGCTGTCAGTATTCTGTCTAATTGTGCACAAAGTGTACACGCACATTTTTAGATTTTTTTCATTTGGTAATTGTAATTTTACCATATGCCTATACACAGTACAAGGATTCTTGATATAATCCAGCATCCTTGAGTTTGCTTTCACCTATGTTTACAGTCTGCTTTATATGTTAAAAGGTAATATATAGCTGAATTTTCATCATTGTTACTGAGGTCTTCTTAACCAGGAAATGTGGAAGAATATTTATTTTGATGTATGAGTGGGAATGGTATTTGATGTTTGTTAGCCATAAGGACCCAGATACATATTACCAGCTTCTGCTGTAGGTGTCATTTCAGATCTCACAATATAACTAATATATGCCAGCATGAGAACACTCGTGTAAAATAAGCACTGACGTGAGTTTCCGTACAATGACGTATGTTTCCTTAAAATATGTTGATAAATGAAAATTATTTATTTCACATTTTAAATCAGCTTCACAAAGTGTGATACAGAGGCTATATGGATAAACATGAAAATTGTATCAATAAAGACAGTTTTGTTAATACTGGATATTTTGTAGTGAATTTTGTTGTAAGACTACAGTTTATATTGTACTGATATGGTGAAGAATAAGAGAACAGAAAAAGTAAATTCTGAAAGTCTATGATAGGCAGAACATTGATGATAACCAGAACATACCTTTAACAGTCTAACCTTAATTTTCCTTTTCTTTAATCAGTTTACCTGAGTGAAGAACAGAATTTGAAAACAATGTTGAGAATATGTAATCTGCTGTATAAGAAGTGCTCTAATTAGGGACCTGAGAAATTTTTGTAACAAGGATGATTATAGTTTGTGCTTTTTATTTAATATTGTTGGATAAATAAAGCAGAGAGACTGAGATATGAAAGACATTACGGAACCCAGATATTTGTATAACGTGATGGTAAGAGGTCATATTGGAAGGTCAAGGAAAAGATGTGAGGATAAAATTCATCTAGGGGGAAAAATACCAGTAGGTTGTGAGGATGTGAACTGACTGCTGGCTCAGGCCAGTGTCTGGTAATGGTATCTTGTATTAACACTGATGAACTCTTAGGTTGCATCCAACAAGGACGTTTTTGACAAGCTGAATGATAAGTTGCATGAAGAGTCATGTACGTACTGGAGAGACTGGATTCAGAACTATGGATTTTATTTTGTCATGTTGATTCCTCCCATATTTCAGTCTAGGCTGAAGGTCAGTATACAGTTTTAGTGGCCTCATGTTAAGTGAAAATATGAATATTTGTAACTGTTGAGGGAGCATTTGTGAAAAAATCACAGTCTGCTGTTTTCATGGAGTTGATTTGAGGTGAGATACAACATTGGGGGATTATTGTAAGTAACATCAGCTATTACAGTTACTAATGTTTTTTTCTGTGGCTGATCTATATCCTGCTGTAGTCATTGAATATTTGTGTTTTCAGTAATTGGCCTTGTCTTATTTCCATGTTTTTTTTTTGTATACATTGGTAAGTTATAAAATATACTTAATTTAAATATCATTGATTACTGTGAAATAACTAAATCCATGTGATTTTGCAAGTGGTATACATTTTCTGTGAATTTCATTTTTTCATGTGCAACAGGTAATGGATCTTCATTTAAATTAATTAATGCATAATTGAAATACAACAGTTTGATCTTATGTTCATTTATTGTTATACTAATTCTAATAAATGTGTAGAGACTGAAGCTGACCTCCAGAATGGAAAATTACAAACGAATGCAATAAATTTCTTAGTCCAATGAAATACAGTATGGTTACTGGGTTTAACCTCACCAGTGAATTGCTGATGGTTAAGACTGCTTGTCCTTTGAATTTGAATTCAGACTGGGAATTTTCTTTGTGCATCGTGTTTCATTGTACATATGTGTATGAGTTATGTTGTAAATCTTAGTTTACTGTTATTTATTTTCTGTATGTCATTTTCTCCTAAAGAACAGTTAATTTTTTGAATAAAGCAATTGACCACTCTGTTTGTTACTTTTGAATTGCTGCTGAGATACTGTTATGACTGAGATTTAACTGTGATATATTGGAACAAAGAAATGGTTGAAGATGCACAGAGAATCTTGTCTTGATGCAGGTGATAAAATTTTGCATTATTTGGTTCAGATTTTCAAATCCCAAACAAATAATAGTTCATGGCTGAGGAATTTCAGTAAAGGAACTCCAGTTTCAAATTACAGATATCAGCATTCAAATAGGCACGGATTAGCCACTAGATCTGTAGTGGTGCCCATTCAGAATATTGCGCATTTTTTCTCTAAGGATAAATTTTGTATGAAAACAGGAAACTTAATTGTCAAAATATCCGCGAAATTTGGTCTTCAGTGCTTTTCTTGTTGAATTTGTTTTGCCATTCCCTTGCCAAATTTGTAAACAAATAGTGAAGCAGGAAAGTAATTAGGGAAATATAAAAAGACGTCTGACAAGTCTGAGTAATGACTCTGATGGCATTCAGAGGCAGCACTGGGTATTTTAACCAATCTAATGGTACTAGACCTGGTTTACCACAACAGTAAGATACTGCTCAGACGGACGTTTAGGACCAAATGGCTCAGTACTGAAATGTCGGTTATACGAAATAAGTATTATTTATGTAATGGATTATCAAATGTGTGTGTTGATATAGATACTTAGCTAAAAGTGTGTTATTTAGCTTGGTCTGTTTGATTTCGCCATGAAGATGGTGAAAATAGAAACGTCACACGAAAGGCAAACCTCAAAACATGAGATCCACGTGAGTGAAAACAAGTGTCTTCTTATATAAACATATCTTTATTTCACATATGCTTTAAATTTTGTAGTTTTTCGTGTCACACTTTGCAATGAAATGTCAAAATCAGAATTCATTAACAGTTACTGGGAGCCGCTGTAACTTTATTGTGGTTTGCTTGAACTGAGTCAGACTGACAGTTTTATCCTTGCATGTAGGCCTTCTCATGATTTTTTGTGCCCGTTTGTTTAGTTTTTATTGCATACAGAGCGTAAAAAATGTATAAACAATGCTTACGTATGTGGTGGTTTTGTGTGTGTACATCTTTTTGGGACACCATTATTTGCTTCATGCCTCTACTCCATTGACAAACCGTACAAACGTCAGTAGCGAATCGTGCAAAAGGCTACTTCCAGTTCTCCTTAAACACTTTAAATGTGCCTATACAATAAAAAAAAACTATTTTGTTTTGAACGAATCTTGGTGTATTTTTCGTCTCTATGGTCAACTTTGACCGTCGTGACCCCGTCGGGGTTTTCTTGCGAAAGTACCACGGTGGTTTCGCTTTGCCTTCCGTGGCCAGTTTTTATCCATCAGACTGGAAGAGAAATGACGCGGACAAACATCCATGCTTTGAGTGGGACTCGAATCCACGGTCCCAGCGGCCAGGCGCTCGAGGTCCATGGCTCAGACCGCGTGGCCACTGCGGCCGGCAATTTTGGTGTTGATCGGACTTATATTAAAACAATTTTCGTTAAATTACTGCTTTATGTAGGATGTCTTGCAACATGATTCTCATAGCTTAAGGACGTGCTTTTGGGCTTAGTTCGAGTCCAAAGTTTCAATAAACGTGTACAAAAGTCAGTCGTTACAGGATGTGGTTATTTTAACCCTTTGAGGTCGAGAGAGTTCGGAAGGATAGCAAAAGAGCAGAACAAAGAGAAAATTGGTGGGGGAGAAGTGTGGGACATTTAATTTCTGGGGGGGGGGGGGGGGGAGGTCATCCTATAGTTAAGAGGATTCCCAGGCAATGCCCGCTCATCCTTCTGGTAAGGATAAAGTAAGCGTGAAAACGTTAGGGTCATAATTAGTGACTGCTTGATAACATAACGGCGGAATTTTGATTTACTTTTAGTAAATGTTGAAGTTATAATTTGGAAAGTTAAGTACTTTAGTGGTCTCCACAGTAAGGGGATACGGGGAAGGACATTTTGATTTGCAGCTATGAAGGTCCCCAGGCAGCACCCTCCCGTCCATCTGGTAGAAATAGGTTAAGTAAAGGCAATTGGTGATGTACTATCGTATTGTTTTCACAATTTTTACTCGCAGTATCTGAGAATGAGTGATCACGTCTCAGTCAGCCCTCATAAACTGGTCACACATTTGCATCCAATATTGTTTTGTAGGAAATGGAAATGTCACTGGTTTTAATTTTCTGCCTGCACCTTGTACTTATATAGCATGAGTTCAAGATTTCACATATGATTACCTCTCAAAGAAGAACAAACTGAAGACTTTCATGCAGTAATATAATAAACATATTTAAAAATTACAGAAGTTTATGTCTATGATATAAACTGTACAATGTCAAGTTCAGCTAAAAGTTGCTCTGTTATATCTTACAATACAAATTAAGATGTTTTCATGTTCTTACTATGACATACAGGGAAATGTTGTATGATGTACATTCTATTAGTTATAACGCGGTGGGATGTCAATTGACAAGATTCAGTGGACGTGGAAGGGACTTTCTTCATAATGGCATTATGAATGCATATTACCTGAGCCTGACAGAAATGTCCCATTTAAGTAGGCAGAGGAGATGTAGATTTATCTGTATAAATGTCCAACTGCCTACTATTTCCTCTATCCACAGAACAAATGAACATTTAGATCAGTGGTTCTTACAAGAGATTTTCCTTTGGCCAGTAATGCAGCTATAAGTAATTCACTGTTGCCTCATTAAGAAAAACTAAGTAAAATGAAATGCCAAGCATGTATGTACAGATATGTAGTTCTATGGTGGCTGCACATAAATTATCTGGAGGCAGCATATGGCCATGATGGTTGCACTTGATAACCAATGATCTAGATACAAGGCAGCTGCATTTGGGTACATTTACTTGCAATACTTTCTCGCTCACTACATTACAGCCATGATGTTCTCCTGAAATAGTCCTATATATATATATATCTACAAAACTGTGTGAAGCATATTATTAGCCCCATGTCTTAAGTGTTCACAGTTGCTTCTCTGTGAGCACATAGAGAAATAGACCATGTGTATGTGTATCAAACAGGACCTCCAAGACCTCTACCTCTTTGTGTCTTTACATCCTACAGTGCTTGAACAGTGTGTGGTGTCAGAAAATACCCCCATTTCTGTGATCACTGCACCTCTCTCACTCAGTTTTTTGCCCCATTGTAACTCTTGAAGAAATGATAGAAATTCATAATCAATCTGTATAATGCAGCATATTCACAATTAATGAATGATGTACGTACTTGCAGTTGTGTCATACATTCTCATATGTTCATCTCACATCTCCATCATAACTGAAAATGTATAAAATGTTAAGAGTAAAAAATTACCAGTCTGCAATTTATTACACTGGCACAATAGCTGAGCAAATCTGATAAAACTTTATCAGCAATAATTTACATTTCACTGTGTGTTACATATTACTGGGAGTATTTACAAATCACATTCTTAAATATAATTAAATAATTTTTAATTTAACATTATTTGATTTCTATTAAACACATTAAATTACAGTCTGTACAATTTAAACAAAATTTTATGTACAGAGATAGTTTCAATCAGTGGAACTACATTGCATCTTTAACCTATTAATACTGACTTATGACTATATAAATTTATCAATATACATCACCTTTTATTTCTGTTGGACCTCTAACACAGCACTGCACAATTTGTAGTTCTCCCTACCAAATTTATGTGCTATTTGGAGGCTACCACAATATCCACATTATTTTATAAAACTTCAAACTCTTAACTGTGAAGTTAATTGCAATTTGGGTGCACATTTTATGAACATCAATGGAGTTAAGCCTCTAAAGTTTGAGCCTTCTCTTATACAAACAAAGACTTAGGACATAACTTGAAGAGCACACTCTGAATTATGCTAGTATTTTCTCATCTCAGAAGTCATCAAGTCTGTGACATGGCAATACCAAATTTCACAAAAATTAGGACGTTAGTCTGTAACACCAATGTCTGAATCTGAAATGGGGGGCAGATGGACAATTTCAACTATATTATTCTGAACAAAGAATCCAAAAAGAATCAGAATTCTTCAAAAGTGACGGGCATTCATGGCAGCTTTGAAAATACCACTGCCCTTAAATGATTTCATTCTATGACAATTTGATGATATTTCACTAGAAGAATCTTAGAAATAAACAGTATTACATAGTTATTTTTAAATTTCATGTGTCATTATAATACATAGTCATATATGTGTTTTTCAAGACCTTCATTCAGTACTTGCTTAACTCATAATAAGTTACAATCAGAAGTCACTTTCAGTTTACACATAGATATGTCCATATTATTACACACTGAACATTTCAGCAGATGAATCTCTAATATTTGTAATTACAAAGCAATGAAAGTGTCGGAAAATTTTAAGGGATTAAATCATTTTATATTCAAGTGTTCAAAATTAATTACTAAGCATTACTAGAGACAGGAAAGATCTGGTTGTTGCAATACGTATCACTGAACAAGAAAAACAAAATATTTGTACAAAATGTGAAAACCACTAACTGTTGGTTTTAATTTGCAGTGTAACAATGGTAATCTTTAGACCTGGACTAACAGATAAATCTGTTGGAAACTCATGAGGCTCTAAGAGAAAAGATACTTGAGGTAAGCACTGTGAAAATATACCCATATAATAAAAAGTTAAATTTTTATTGTGAAAAATCAACAAAATCTTGGTTTTGTTTCTGTCTTGTTGGTGTCAAAACTAGTGTCAGCTTCTTAAATCTAAGCTCATGCCACTTTCTGCCTCAGTGCAACTGGAACAGTTCAAGAAGAAACAGTGTTTCTTCTGGTTTGCTTTAAACAAATAATTTATGACAATGCAGTATAAGTTTTCACCTGGATATGGTTGAAACCCATCAGTTCATAACACAATTTCTTAGTGAAATTTGGTATTACCTGTTTAAGGAAACTGGTAATGTTTTAAAAAGAAAATTCACTGACAGATCTGGTGTATGAAAAATGTAAAACACATTAGACAGTCATGTAGATGGAGCCCCAAGAGATCAGTCATGCATTAGAGTTTGCTGGTGGGATTATCAGAAACCGCAATCTGACATACTTTACATAAGACTAGTTTGAATGTTATCCAGAATGGTACATAATGGCATAGATATAGATATACAAGTAGTCCTCATTCTTAAAATGGGAGACCTGGTTGGACCCAAAGTAGTGTTTTGACATGCCTTCCTATTTCTTATTTCTGACCAACTCCATGAAACAGAGTCCTTGCTGTAAAGCTCACTGCCATCCTGATAGTAAATTCCGTTTCTCACAGAACTCGAACATTCATTATTGTTTTTACAAGAGCCCATCACTGGATTGTGTCCTGAACCAGATGTTTCCAGTCCATACTACAACACCCTTACTCCAATCTCAATCAAAGTTCTTTAAATGCTGTAAAATCAAGACCTTTCATCATAAATCATTAAGCTGTAAGCTCTCTCTATTGGTCATTATCTTTAGCATCAACCTATCACTAGGAAAACATTTATATTTTGCTGCCAAATTTTAATTTTCACTAAATAATGTGGTTACTAGTGTCACAATAAAAAACGGAACTTTGGAGGTGGAGGTACTTGTTTTGGTTCCTTTACACTAGATTTAGGAAATTCCTTCGAAGCAAGGCCCCGCTTGTAAAGTGTGTACAGGGATGGCAGGCATAATTCCATATGTTCTGACCCTTCCAGAGACATGCCAGAGCAGTAGCTTATATCCAGGTACTTCAGATTGCTACATCTCTGTCCAATTGCTGTAAGGCTTGCATCTGTCAGCTGGGAGCATCCCTGCGGAGGAGATAGTACCCATTATTTAGCACTTGCAACAGATGACAATCACACTGCTATATATCAATTATCCAGAAAAGTTTGAAGAAAAATGTAAACATATCATATGACAGTTGCTTGTATACTGTCCACGATAAACACAATGCCATCACTGAGCAGATTATAAAACATATTTTATTAAGATAATTTGATAATCTGAAGTAATCATGAGGAACCACAGAAATACCATGCTGAGTTCTTGCTTATTAACTTTTTCAGCATGTGTTATGTGCCAAGTTAACATGCTTGATCCATTTTATATTTATTCATAGATATAAAGTGACAGATACCTGCAATTCAAGATGTTTCAGTCTTGACAAATTCGTCACAAATTTAATCATGCCACTGTCTGTGATGTTGTGACATTTTATCATTATAAGGGTTTCAATGCTGGGGTTCTTTGAGGCCAGATCTGAGATGCCTGTATCTGTTACCTGAAAGCAGAATGTAAAATGTACAAAGAAAAAATAACATTGAGAGTAAAAGGTAAGAAGATATCAAGAAACCCAATTAGACATACTAAATTTCCTGATGAAACTAACCTGCTGGCAGAGACTCAGATTTAAATGTCGAAGTTCAAGAAAACTAAAGGCATACTTAAGGCTAACATCTGTGATTCTGTTGCAGCCACGCAAATCTAGTTCTTGCAAACCTGAGGGGAAAAATAGATTACAATGAATCAGTTTTTCTGATGATATCCTTAAATTATATGATCAAACAAAAAATCTGTATTTAAATATTAACATATTCTGCATACCTTTCAATCTAACAATTGAGAAACCATTTTCAACTTCTTCTGTGTCCTGGTCTTCACACATCTGCAATACAACTTTTTTCCTTTTAGCATCATTTACTATATCCTGTTCAGCTTTACTCCTTAGTGATATCCTGTGTAAGCGGTCACTGTGTGGCATACCGTCATTACTAGTACCAAGCAGTCCATTAATTTGTTTTTCCATCTTAGTTCTAACTTCAGTTTCATGTTTTTGTTCTTCTGCTTGTTCTGATCCTCTTGTTCTCAACCCCAAACCTGTGAGTCCAGCATCTGTTACTTGGTCACACCGTGTCAGTTTGAGGGATCGAAGCCACAGTTGGTGTTGGCAAATAGCCTGAATAGACATGTCTGTCACTGCATTGAAACACCATCCAAGGTCAAGATATATAAGCCTAGGAAGGTTCTTTGCTATAAGACACACAGTTCTCTCATCTAAGGAGAGTGCAGCGAGATTAAGTCGTTGCAAATGCAGATTTACGGAGGAGCAAAGTCCCCTCTCAATACCCTCACCTGATACCTGATCACAATGTGACAAGTTTAAATTTACTAATTTCGTGAGATGACAAAGTTCTGATATGCCTGTGTTTGTTATGGCACAGCAGGCCTCCATATTGAGTATCAAAAGGTTCTTAAGGTTGTGACAGATAGCTATGAAAGAAGGATCACCAATGCGTGAACAGTTACTTAAATCTAATTCAGTAAGACTCTGCTGGTACTCTGTGAGTCTGAGTATGCCTGTATTGTTCAGCTGTTCGCAAGACTGAAGATGTAGTGTTTCAAGACATAATTCTGGTACTTCTGCTAGTTGTGACAATGCTGCATTATCAATGAGTGTGTCACCAAATCTCAACTTTCTAATCTTCCCTGCTTGTGACACAACGTATTGTAATATATTACTGAATGTCAGAACACTTTCCGATGCCATTATGTAGCCAGATTTTAACATGTCACCAGGGTAAAATTTCTTACACAGTCCAAAATGGAAAGAGATCTGACATCCTGTCAGTGACAGATCTTCCAAATTGGAACTAATTGCCACAAATCTATTGAAAAGTGCATCTGACAAATATCTATTTGAAGCAAGACTTAGCTTCCTAAGTTTGACGAGAGTCTTACTAAGCAGAATAACATCAGACTTCTGCTCCAGAACTCTTCCTGACATTAAAAGTTCACGACACCCATTCACACTGAGAGTTTCTAAATGTGAGCACTTTAATAAAATATGTACAAAGGTCTTTTCTGATATATCACAGGTATGTAAGGAAAGAGACTGCATTTGTGGACAGAATCTGTCCCAAAATTTGGTTAATTTTCCTCCTAGTTCTACTTCTTTGAACACAAAATGCAGAAATGTTCCAAGACTATTTTCGAGGACTTGTAGTGGTCTCGTGAGGTCATCTTGCAGTACTACTAATTCATTGCTATGCAGTTTGAGGACTTTTGATGCCATATGCCACAAATGGCACACCTGAGAGGCACTTATTCTGTCTGACAAAGACAGGAACTGCAGGATGTATATTATAATCTGGAATATGAAAACAGTTTAAAATATAACAATGACAAAAAGGCAAGGGGGAAAAAGTTTTCGTAGAATGTTTTTAAGAGGTGACCACATAAGCTTCAACTTTTAAAAACGAAAAATTAAAGTACACGTCACAATAAAATATTCAAGATCATACACTTCATAATCGTAGGCATAACTGATCAGATGCCACTGAAGATGTTGACAATTCTTACCTCAATGGGAAGTTCAACAAATTCATCGCTTTTAGTACTTCGATGTCTACTTCCACTTGAGATTGTTATGGCGGACTCCATGTCAGATTGCTGTGTGTGTGTGTAATGTCGGTAATTAATACATTTAACATGAATACTTTTCCAGGACCTTGAACATCGGCGCTTACTGTTACCAGCTGATTTATCTAATTACGTATTACTTCTGTGGTTTAGTTTTGTATCATGAGATGGCATGGCGGTTTCTATGGTGCAAACTTTTGCAGCTAGATGACTCGTACATGAGACATTGATGAACGTGTTAGTTGGGTGTCCTGACTCGCAGGTTGTGAATTCCTTAGGGGACCTGCTCCACAACGATGTTGGTGCGTGCGCCCGCATGCTCGCTTCTGCGCAATCCTTGGGGTGAAAACAACTCCCTACCAACTGGAAAAGCGTATTGTTACAGGAAGCGTGCAGTCTCACAGACTGACTCACTCCGAGCAGACAAGTCAAACAGCTGATTGCTCACTACCCGTCATGCCACATCGTAAATTGCTTCGACGACTACAACGAAACATCGTTAGAGTTTAAAAATAGTCAAGAAATAAATGGACACTTTGAGTTATTTTTCAGTTTTATCCGCCCTGTTTTCATTTCGACTATACATCACATTAAACATCTCCGTTTTTAAAGTCCACGTGGTTACGGACGAAATTCAACCAAACGAAATCATGTCAAGAAACGTCAGTGACAGTTAATTTGCATCAGACTAATAGGTTTATTCTGCTCTTATTAAAGCTGTTTTTTGAGTGGTCGTTTAACTGAAACTAGCTGAAAAACAAATGGTTGTGATAGCTGTGATGGTGTAAGTGGACAGATTTTACATACGATGTACTGATTGTTTCGTTCATGTTACGGTTATTGTTTAAAAAACAACGGGGAATATTTCACTGTCGTTGTTTGGTGCGCAGGAGCGAAATGTGAGTTTGTGACATTTGAACATGTATTTCGTCATTCACCTGATGGTTTTCATTCACGGTCTTGTTCGTTACACTGTGACATTAACACATGCTAAATTCTTTCACTAGAGAACAGTTGGTTGTATTGCTAAGAACATGAAGTCACATGTGATGCTGAGTGTAAACGTCACTGCTTTGGGTTCTGACTGAAGTTTTGTACACAGCACTGGACGTCATCTTCCATCGGTAGCCTCGGACTGAGTGCGGAAGTTGTGACGCCTAGCATCGCGACGATGTCGCGCCGGAAGCAAGCCAAGCCACGAGCAGTGAAGAGTAAGTAACGCCCACTGGGTGGTTTTATTTAAAATTTTACAGACTTGCGGTGACAAGTCATGTTTGTGTATTGATAACATCATAAATATTTATCTAAATGAGAGTTGGAAGAAAATTTGTCAATTTCGCTTTTATCAATTTTGTTTGGGTAAGGAATAAGGATACCTATTATTTACATTTATATCAGTAGGTTATGATATGTTATTCCACACTGGTTATTTATAGTGTGCGGTATGAAAAATTTCCGGATTCATTTTTAGGAATATTTACAGAAATGTTATTGTGCTGTGATGAAGTTTCGTCCCGTGTTGTCTCAGTTCGGAATAAAATAACATTAAAACGAAGATTACAGCCTTCTTTCATTTCTCTAAAATCAGAAAATTATCATCAGTTATCAGCTGCGTTAATCTGTAAGAAATCTGAATGTTTGTATTTGTTTTTATTGTAGCCTAAGTGTTACAGTCCTTAGGCTTACATTATTTTGTTAGAAATTGAGTCTTTTAAACTGAAGTAATAAGGATAGTTACTAATTTTCAGGGGTTAAAAGATCATGCGATAGCTGAACATAATTTTTTGCGTTCACGTTGTTTAAATAGGCATAGTCACATATTCATTTCTTTAAATGAATCTTGTTGAACTCATCTTACGTTGTCTAAATTTTTTTGTTAAAATACAGGCTTCGTCTTTGGTAATGCATTATCAGGAACAGAGATTTGTCATGCAGGCAGCATAAGCACTGTGGCATGAAGGTTCGAGGAGCCACTGTACTTGATTTCGGAAGTTTTATGTCGTTTCATATCGATAATTTAAATGTAGTACAAACAGTTTTTAATTACGGTTTGTTTCCGAACTGAAGTTTTTTGCTGTAAATCGTTAATTTTGTATTACAAATGACAATGTGTGGATGAAGAGGCTGAAATATTGAATCTATATTACGTTTAATTAACTCTTTAAATCCTACTGATAACACTATGTCCCACCTGCTTTTTCGATCGACAGTTCTAAATTTTACCCATAGACTGTATTTATGGTTTCATATGATTCTTCGAACAGACGGCAATTATTCTTCTAAAGAGCATCAACAATTATTTTTGTTATGGTTGTGGGTTGTGTTTTCTTTGAGGTACAGGCTGGATGTTTAAATTTTAAGATGAAGTTAAAATTCAGAGGTTCAACACTGGTATTTCTTAGTTTCGTTTGCTTGTCTATTGTCTTTAATTATAAGCATACATACACTTTTTTGCTTAGTTTGATTCTGCGAGTTTATGCAAACACATTTAGACCACCACCCACGGAGGCATTCTTAGTTACTCATCAGTTTTGTGATTTTTTTTGGTTTTCAAGGCGATGAGAATGTTGTTGTTGTTGTTCTGGGTTGTGACCCCTTGTAGACTCATAGTTAGATATAAACGTTTCAGAGAAACATACTGTTTCCATCTTTAGGGCTGAAGACCTGTCATAATTCAAACAAATAACATCATCACATTTATGAGATCGGAATTTGTGAGATATGCTATATGTGTTCCAAGATTTCTTTTGTTTAAATATCTTATGGTAAATGACGAATCATCATCATCATCATCGTCACCATATTCAATAGCGGTATTAGCACTTACTTACTCCATAGAGCCGAGTCCTTTTTGAGAAGAAAAAGACCGCTCAGCCACTCATGAATTTCCCAACATTGTATGGAATCCGAAGGTTTATTACCGTGTTCACAAGAGCCCACCACTGGTCCCTATTCTGAGCCAGATGAATTCAGCCCATACCACCCCAACCTATTTCTCTAAAATCCATTTTAATATTATCGTCCGACCTACGTCCAGGTGTTCCAAATAGTCTGTCCCAGTCCGAGGCCATGTGTAACATTTCGTAACAATTTATTATTTTTACGGGGAGGAATTGTTAGCCCACGCCCAACCCCCAAGCTGGAGGTCCACACCTTGTCGGCTGTCCCCGACTACTTATTGAATATATTCGAAGTAGCGGTAGTAGTAGCAACGCAGTTACTAAAGAGAAACGAGATATTTTGTTTGTTGGGCCATAAATTCTGTTAGTGCTAGATGTTTCTAGAACTTTAATTACTCGAAGGTAAGTTAGCTGAGATTTGCTTCGACCGAGCAGGTGTAGCACGAGGGAAAAGCTCACAGTACAGAAATGTTACCTTCAAACACGTGCTTACATGATGATAACGATTTTATTTGAAATCTATTACGCCTACTTAAAGTAAACAAACATCTTCTTCTTTTTCCGGTTTAACAATGTTTTCTACATTTTCCAGTACCCTTTACGGGTCCCCAACGTTTTAGTTGGCTTGATCTATGGATCATTTGGTAGGACTCCTTGGACGAGGGATCTGCCTGTCGCAAGGTCACTACCTATTTACAGGACAGCACAACACAGAAAAACATCCATGGCTTGAGTGGGGTTCGAACCCAGGGTCACCGCGACCAAGCGGTACAAGGCCCAGGCCTTAGACCGCGACCCCAAGTAAATAAACATGGGAAATTAAAAGTCAAATGACGGTTAACAGAAAGGAAGATACATACGTGAACTCTCTTTATTTAATTTTATTACATTGTAAACGGGATATTTCTTGAGTTTCTTTTTGCATCACTGTTAAAAATTCAGTGGACTCGAGAGAGGGAGGGGGAGACAGAAGGTGTGTGGTTGGGGTTGCTGTGAGGGAATCTTAATTAGAACTTAATTACTCGACCAACTCCAATCACGTTTGCTGCTAGGACGACACAACCCCAACAGAAATGTAAAATATTTATTATGTAACGTCTGTATTACACTCAGCCGCAGTTCTAATTGCTTGGCGTGAGTGTATATGTTAAAAGACACGTAAGCCGTTCATATTCAACTGGTGTGCCTCCTATAGGAATATACGACGCCATTCTTATTACATCTTTGTGGGATGATTGCCATACAACGCTTTCTTGTTCAGAAAATCCTTTATATCAGGCCCGCCCAACCTATAGCTCGCGGGCAACATGTTGCCCGCGACACGGTGTTATGTTGCCCACGGAGACATTTGAAACGGCGTAGTAGAACGCCGAAGCAATTCCACATTCTACCCCTTTCCTGGAAAACTATGAAAGAAAAGTTACCACCAATTCCATATTCACAAGTGACCCTATCACAAATCCTTATCGTTGGCCATTGTTCTTTGTCGGGATTAAAATGCCGACGTGTATAGTTTCGGGGATGTTTTCTTCTTAACGACTTGCGGATGTGCAGGCACCAGCAGCGGCTTCTTTCTGATATTTTCATTGGCGTTGTTACAGTCGGTCTTATTGTACAAAAGGTCACACCCAAGATAAAATCTATGCAATGACGTCTCCCTTCCACACATGTACTTCAATTTTCATTGACAATCCTGTAATTAGACGCTGTATAACGTAAGCAGTTAACCAAGAGTCGTTGAATAGAGTAAACCACAACAAGTCAACTATCAAACGTTTTCTTCACGATGAATAAAAAAATCCATGTTAATTGTCTTGATCTTGTCCTTATCTGCGAAACGAACCATCCAGGGACAAATTCAACTGTGACCCACTTTATACAGTCCCTTAATTTCGTGTAGTGGTCTCTTCATCCCTAACTGGCTTTACGGTTGATAAAATAACGACATTGCCCTTGTTGGCAGTGCAGGTTAGTGTGAAGGCCACTGAAGGCTACCTTATCTCACTGCCGCGATTTCGCGTCGTCTGGAAACTGCAGAAACGCGTTGAGAAATGCTTTAGTTGTTTTGAGGACACGTAGGAAACTTTTCATAATAGACTATGTTATGTTCAGAGAGGTGAGTCATTGTCAATGACGTATAATGTTACGTCGGTAAACTTCTACCGGATTACACGGCGCAAGAAATCACAAAGCAGCTGTCTTTAGGGGGTTATAAAATTAAATTCACGTTTTAGTTTCGCAACAAAAGCTGATAACTGCTTATAAATGTTACAGAACTGTTCTCTTCTTAGCTTAAGTATCCTGGAATGGTTTGAGGGGCTTGTAACGAGTGATAGATAGCTGTAAGTTTTTATACAATCCGGCTTTTCTTTATGGAAAACGCATAATGGAATTTTACCCTAATTATTTACAGGCAATAACGGGTACTAAGTGGGATTGGTGAACTACGCACATTGATTGCGTTGTAATTGCCGTACAAATATATCAGTCACAAAACCAATAGCCTGAGAGGAAAATTTAGTGATTTTACAATCATACAGGAACTAAATTTAATAGGTAAACATAACCTGAGTAATCTTGGTAGACTATTGACTTCTGTTTGCCTTTAATGCTTCCATAGGAAATTTCACACACTTTACGTCTAGTTACATAGATTCAGCGGAAAAAGTAGTGACAAATATTTGCACCATAGTCATCGATGAAAGTTATTAACACGTAAGCTAAGGGTATTAAAAATTTATACATCTGTTCTACATCAACTTTAGTATTCCAAACTACGTTATAAAATCGGAAAGAATAAGTACGTTTCGTATTGTCGCCATTTTATTTTTGACATTCAACACAAAAATTATCTTAATGTAACTTGCACAAATTCATAGAAGGTATGTTAGTCAGTTCAGAGTCCGGAGGCTTATATAACGTCGTTTCACGTGGCCCGCCTGTTGCTTTTCTTAAGCGGTATCGATTTAAAAAGTAGGGCCATGACAGTGGACGATGCTGTGTCTAAGAGAAGGTTTACACTTTTCTCTGTAAGTATGTCCACAGTGGAGTTTAGCGGCAAATAGATTGTTCATCTGTTATGTTGAGCCGTGTAGTCTTTTATCTGAAGGACTCATTAGTGGGGTACCTCCGCCAAGTCTCTCTCACCTTCGACTTTCATTTGTTTTACAAAACACCTCACGATCTCATCGTTTTCAACGCATGTAGGCATAACAGTCGTAAATTAGGTAACAGTTGGAATTAAGTGGGATTACGTAAATGACCCAAAATTTGTGCTCCAAATGTACATTAATTCAGTGAAGCTAAAGCTATAGGACTACATTTTTGCGAAGAATTTATGCTCTGTGTACATTTTATACTTTACAAAATTAACGATGTTTTACGCGGATCAACCAAATATGTAAACTAATTCTGTGATTTTTAGCATATCTTAAATTAATGAGACAGTCGATTTTGGATTAGGTATGTTTTTAGCACTTCATTTCCACCTAGAACGCCGTTACCAACGATTTTCTGCAATCATACAACATTTCTTCAAGGAAAGGAAAAGGTGTAACTGGGTTAAGAAAACATTTGATAAAAATGTTCATTTATTTACATAACATCGGGGTAGTCTACTTGTTACAAATTTAATTTACATTTATCAGTTTCTAAGCACCTACTCGGAGATCCGGGTTGTGTTCTCGTATTTTCAGATAATTTTTTATAATTATATGACTTATTACAGATCATATTTTCTCGTTTCCTAATTACTACATCATATTTGTTGTTATTCACTGTTATCAGAATATTTGATTAGAAATGCCTTAATATCTGGCACACTGTTTTGAACAACTAATCTGTCTGCCCGCAAAGTTACGTGCCATGGGTTGAGAAGCATAGATCATCGTTAAGTATTATCTGAATTGTGACAGCGAATTGACATACGAAAATTTTAAGGGCGGGCTCTGCTATGTCGTGTTTCCAGAATTGTCTTCGATCATTTTACGTTTTCCACAAATTATGATAGCGTAACCCTATCTATTTCCCCCGCCCCATCGTCCTCCCTTTGGGGTCAGGCAAAACGCATCATTTAACCTCCCTTTCCCGCTCGGTAAACTAGTGAAATATCAGCATAATACCGGAGTAATCTCATCTTGGCAGTTGGAATGTTAGGCTTGCAGTAGCGAAGCAGGCAGTTGACAAATCCGTCCCCTGTTGGTCTCTTTCCATCTCTCTCACCCACACGTCATTCCGGGACAAATGAGGGATTCCAGCCGGAGGTTCGGGTGGCTCGCAATCGGTCAACAGATGAACCGCTGAATCCCCCACCCCTTTAACCCCCTCTCTCGCTCTCTCCTGGACAACTCACGGGCGGCGTGTTCCCACAGGATTTCCCCCTTGCCCTCTTCCCACTTCCCAGTCTCAACTTGCAGCCTTCTCCCGCTGTTTTTATTCTCTCTGTATTTTAAGTCCCGAGGGACGTTGAAATGAAGGTGTGTTACGGACAAAAAGGGGTGGGGAAGTGGGGGGGGGGAGTTGGAAAATACAATTAATGCTAGGTATAGCGGGTCAGAATGTAACTAGACCCTGCGTACGGAAAAGAGGACACATTTTGTAGTCGCTGGAACTGAGCCCAACTGCCCAACATTCTTTAATGGTTTGGCATTATAGATTCAAGATAATGCACAGTAAAATCCTTCACTAAGGCTGATTTGTCAATCGCGGGTTTAATTATACGCGTGGAAAAATAAATGAGTACAATTACTTGCCGAAAGCGGAAAATTTGATTATACGCGATCTCCCAAACACGCTATGGCGGAATACGAAAATATAACCGTTGTTGCTTACAATGCAAATTTAGCTTTTGCTTGTGTGCTTTATTCTTTTTCAGCGTATGGAACAGAGTAAATCTTCGATTTAACTGTCGCCCTGAGTTTTCTTACTCCCTCCATCGCTTAAGCTGTTGCCGTTCTAACTTGCGTCGTTTTGTTTTCCCGTATTTACTGCAGTAATTTATCAATTAGAGACGAACTGAACAAACAGGTAATTTTTATCACATATAAACAAATGTTCTGGGGCCTTTCCGATGTTTGTCAGGGGTAACACGGCCGAAACGTGAAGCTGGTCATTCATTTCAATCTGGTGACCAGGTTTATGTACTTGTACCTCCACATCCATTATGCGGTTCACCTTGCTAGCATGGCACTTAACCCGAGGACAAATTCACCTTTGTCTTTATACTAGCGCTGTGAATGTTCACGTTTCTCGGATTGTGTTTATGTTTTGTAATTAGTTTTGTCACCAGTTCCGCCTATTAACAACACTGTATTACACTATGCATGTGGGTCTGTATAAGGCACGTTAGTGTAGAAGGCTGCACTAATGCGTGTGGTATAATATTTGTTGACACACACGAGAGTAGGATTGTATGAGTAGACGCTAGATGAATTTATAATCTGCCTCAGACATCAGTTCAAACACATGGTCGGTTTTGACTTGCGAATCAAGAAGAACGTGATAAGAGTGACGGTATGGGTATGTACAAATTAATAAAAACCAAAATAAAATAAAATTAAGAGAAGTGTTAACACTGACTTTAATTGGGCTATATTTATTATTTAAAGAATGGGATAATGTCGAAATTATTTGTTATTACTATAATCCTTACCATGAAGCCCTTTTAATTGGTGTCTATTGATATTTCATTGAAGAGTAGCCGAATATCAATATGATTATCCTAATTCACATTACTGTAAGAAATAGTCAGGTAAGTGAATTTACTAAATTTCTATGGTGATGGTATTGGTACAAGTTGAAACAGTGGTAGCAAGTTTACGAATAGAGGCTGTAGTGACAGTGTCATCATCATCGGAGTTATGTGGCAGTCATCGCATTTCAATTTCCACTTTTCAATGTGTCTATTCTTCTCACTCTCGTAGCTCACTAGGTTTTGCCCATTATCATCTTTTCAATTTCTTCTGGGACACCCACGTTCAATCCTCAGGTTTCCACCTTAAGACTTTTGTCTATATCTTATTATGCTTACCAACTGTGCCCTCAGTTCTGTCTTTAGATACGTCAAAAATGTCCTTCGTGTTCACGTTCTAACCTTTCTTATCCTGGAAACTCTTACGTTTATCAAAAAATAAATTTCAGTACCGCATATCCGAGGAGTTATTACTGCATTCCATAATCTCTCGGAAATATTAAACATCTATTTTGTTCTATTTTATTGCTAGAATAAGGGTTATTCGTAACATACTGATTCAATAAATAATGAAATATTTGTTGGTGGCATTCATGTTGCACAAGAAAATTAATTTGACAAAGGTCTGAAAAAGTGTTTCTGGATTGATTATTTTCTTAACAAAATTATTTGTCTTTTGTTTTTTGGTGTTAAATTTCCTACCATTGGTGATACAAGCGTTGAAAAATTATCAGGTACCAGTGGAGGTAGGGTAGGGTACTTAAATTTCGTGTTGTATTAAATCTCAGAAAAATATTCACCTTTTGAAGAGGTTATATTTCTGTACTGTGAAACGATAAGAGGGCGACTCTAAGTTCTGCCCAAGCTCTTTGTTCCTGAAAACGGCAGGTCTTGCTAAGTTTTTCGAGATCGGTCAAGTAATTTGGGCTTTGCCATATCTGGGCAGACGGATATTACGAAGCTAATCGGTGATTTTCGGTCATGTTTTTCTAAGCGCATCTGAAAAGGCAATTGTAGGATTTACGTCAGAAATGCTCTGTCGATATATGAGAATTTTTGACGTCGAGTTTATTGATATTTATTTTAAAAATAGTTATATCTTAATGCTGGTTAGATCTTAAAAATGTATCATTGAAATGTCAACTATTTTTTCTCAAGTTTATGATCCATATTTTGGCATCAAGAGTGGTTCATTACACCAAAGGGGGGAAAAATTAGTATTGCAGTAAATACAGGAGCATGATTACAGTTATACTTCGACCCACTACGGTGGGCTTTGAAGGAACAGTGGCGGTACTGCAGGAAACTACTTTGCCACCTTATTTTAAAATCAATTATCTAATGCTACAGGACTTTCTTCCTCCTGTACCTTCGTTGGTTTTGTGGTAAGGTGGCAAGATAGTTTGCTGCAGTGCCGCCACTGTTGCTTCAGAGCCCACAGTAGTGAGTCAAACTGTACCTGAATCCGGGAGCTTTGAACGGTTATTAAAACATGCAAATAGGTGGTAGGTCTGTAATAAGCTGCCGTTATCTCGTGCAGGATACCCGTCGGAACTGCTGGCAAATCGTGATGGAAACATCTATCTGCCTACCACCGCTCTCTATCAAAATCCATATTGATTAGTTACATTTGAAATGACGTCATGTGTATATATGTGTGATGGTTGTATGGGGAAGCCTAAATTGTATTTAGATGGATTGAGCCGAAATGGATATGAGTTTATGATTGTGGAGTGGACCAATCAAATAATCCTATGGGGTGGGTTTTCTATTTGTTTATCAATGTCAGTTTCACTATAGCAAACATTTGCTTCGAAATATGATGGACAAACAAACAGTGGACTTCCATATTTAACTTTATCGATGATTTTTTTTTGGAATGTTTGCGAATGCATATACACTTGAACAAATATATGCTATAATGGACAAACTATCCTGAGCATTATAATAGCATTATAATAATGAGGTACTCATTGATTTTGGACGTGAAAGAGGAAGGTGAATATTAAATTTTTAAGGACTTCACTCAGTGTGCGTAGGGCTAGGGGCAGTAACGGAATCGTTACAGCCGGTTCGTGTTGAATATCGGAAGAAGACTTGCTAATTTTATTCACTATTTTAGTTGAAACCAACATAATGAGTTTAAAAATAAGTTTTTTGATTTTTAACGCACTGCCTTATGTCTATGAATTTTTAAATGTGGACCTATAATTAATTATTCTGATAGATTGGACAATTAAAATGCATTTACTGAACTTTGACATTTGTGTAGCTGATGAAGTTAAAAAAATGGCGCCTGAATATTTATGACGTCTCTATTAAAGCAAACTATTTTCTGCACATTATCCATTGTCCCAGATTAAATAAAAACAATAAAATACGACGTTTCAGGGATTGGTGTCCAACTCCGTCTGGTAGCTTATAAGTATGACATATGATTGTAAAGAGGTCCTGAATTGATGACGATTGTGATAGAAATAAATTATTGAAATTATAATGACTGACTACGTGTCTGGTGTGTTAATTTAGAGCAGCCTGCTAGCAACCGACCAATTTTGTTAACAGCGCACCTTATTATGTGAATGTTAATTAATATAATCAGTGTTGTTACAGGACAAAAATGGAATGTAGAATGGAACGAAACTGAAAAATTTTATTACAGCAGTAGTAAATTGGAGTAACTGGAAAAATTCACGAAAGTCTGTCCTGTCGGAATTAAGTTCTGCTTTGAAGATATTTAGAATAATTTACATACAAAATTTTACTCCTGTAATCTAGATTTGCAGTGCTTTTCAGTGACACCAATTATTTTGTTTCGTCTTTTACAGAAAAACCAATCGTTATTCACAAAAAATTTCTTCTGGGTGCAAAACGGTTTGGTCGATTTTGACGTTATGTCGGCGTTGAACTGGTCTAACAATAGCTCTTGTTTGAGACTGAGCACAGAATGTGAAGGGGAAGAAAAGTTGCTTTCTTTCTTAATATGGCTTGAAAATGTACTTCATTTAAACTATGGCGCTACTAGCAGGTACTGGAGTGGGTGTCTAGGTATCCATCTAAAGGTCTTTGGATACTTCAGCGTTGCTTGAATTCCGTCGGGATTGTCAGCCTTCCTACCCGCACATGAATAGGTGATATAGGAGAGGTGATATTAGTGAAGTCTCCTTACTATATCACTCCCGTGGGACCCCACTATGCTCCTGCGATGTGTTATATGGTCTCTCGTATAGGTGGCGCTTGAAGGACTCATGTGTCGAATTCCTACTTATACGCTGCCATATCCTGCTACAAGAAGTTACTCCTCTCCTGAGGGATACGGAATACTCTAGGGTCACGAAATGGAGAGAGATGGATATGGGATAGGAGGAGACGGACAGACTGACGATGAAGGAGCTGGAAACATTGCGGACCTTAATGTTACGATGTGAAAAACACTCAGACAAGGTAACATAGAAGAGACTTTTTCAGCTGAAGGAGTCTGTCAAGTGTGCATGAACCTGATATTGGCAAGAATGATCATTCTGAGTCAGTGCTGTTACTTTACATTTCTTTTTCATCTCGTAAAGTATCGGTTACCGGCAGAGTGAAAATCTTTATCAAAATTTTCTATTCGTTCGGAAACTATTTCTGTGATACAAATGTTGTCAGAGCATATACGCTATAGAAAGATTCGAAAGATAAGTTGTCACACTGATATGTCTGCGTTTGCTTGGTTTCTACTTCAGTGGTTTTCTAAAGCTGATGATTAAAATAAGTTATTTTTATTGCTGTCGAATATTTCTTTTCTTCTTTGGAATTCCAGATTCTTTGTCTTTCATCTTACGTGCATTGCACAGCAGTTGAGATTGAAAACTGTAGTTGATATACAAGCGTTTCGAAAATTGCCATTACTCTGGTATTCAGATGACTGGTCATCATTATACCGATAATTAATATTAGCTCCTTTTCGGGAGCTGGCTATATTTCGATCTTGAGGCGAGTGTTTGTCATTATACTGTGAGCAGACCCATCTAAGACACTGGATAGCTGTATAACGTTCGTATCAGAAACACATACCTGGAAACAATTTAAAAGTATTTGAATGTTTACGTCTTACGAAATAGTTCTACTTAGTTGTTTGCTCATCTTTCATCATGGCTGTTTATTCTTTTTGCTTGACAGGCATTTTTGTGCTGTCTTTTGAGAAAGTTATGTTTATCTTCGTTGGTATATATTGGTGGTATCTGGATTGCAGTGAAAAATCAACATCGAACAAGCTGCCTTATAAAATATACAACTACTGAATACATTCCTGAACGACAGACTAAAAAATGCGCGTTTCTTATTCAAGCCTTATGGATACAGTGTGGGGGACACTACGTTGGTATGACACCGGATCGGACCGTTGTGGTTCAATTTTATTACCCTAAGGTACGCGCGATATGGCCTGCACTGCCTCCATAAGAACATAGACGGATTCGTCGTAAAATACACAACGGGATTGCCGGACACTGGATCTTGTTTCGAGTTTCCACAAAAACAACACAGCTTGTTAATTACATTCTTAGATTTTGTTTCGATAGGAACTATTTCTTCTTTCCCGCCTCTGACGTGGCTTACTCTGATATGTTTCACCACATGAATAATACACATTTGAATCTTTTAATTACAAAAGCGTTTATAAACGTATCGTGTATGAAGATGTATGTCTTCTGGGATATAGCACCGTGTAGTCTGGTAGATAATTGATCAGCGTGATGAATTTGATGACGGAGGCAGTACTCTCCCCTGAAACGTTGATCAGTATCTACCAGACTACACGGTGCTATATACTAGACAGTCATATTTTAATTTGTTTAATAAACAGCCTGCTTTTTCCAATCGTTCTACGCTAGCTCCCTTTTTTGATAAAAAGGCGTAATACGTTTTATAAAAATGCTGATTATTTACTGGACGACACTGAACGTAGGTGGAAACTTTAACACGCAATCTTAGTTCATCGTCGCAAGAAAAGAAATTGTTCTGTACAATTGAGAAATGCCATTGTAGTCAAAGACGTTACACAAAATTACATACGTTGAGTGCGTAACAACTCAGTGTTATTTCTAATGTAGCACGGTTTTCTTGTTTATCGGTAATTTTAGATTATTTTATCAGATTAACATTTCTAGACCTGCTTATAAACAAAACCTATCTCTCGAAAGATTTTAATACACGAATATGCATATAAGTTGTGTGTGAAGAACATCAAGTATCAAGAAATTTTATAGAAGGTATTAATTTAGATAGAAAGGGAAGTAAGTGGTTTTGTTCAGAATCTACTAAACTTTACAGTTGCTTTTGTCAATTTTTTAAAAAAAAACTAGACAGAAGAATTAATTATAACACATTAATAGCAGTAATAATTGCAGAATAATTCAATTAATTTATTACAGTTTTGTCAATGCCTGTATCTTATAAAATGTGAGAAATAATAATAATAATAAATTATCAAGGAATTCGATCTTTTACTCATCTGTTCCTACCTCAGTGGTCAACTATCGTCCTTACATGCTCGCTGTAGTTCATCTGTACAGTAGTTATCATCATTTCTACCCGCTTAAACACGTGTAATTATTCAAAGTCTGATTTTTTATTTGTTTAAAGCACTCACTTCTTATGAATGGATTGTCGTACTATGGAATGTGGATCACCCTGTGGGAAGGAGTAAAGTCAAAGTTTAAAGCACTAGGCGATTCGATTTGGTTGGATGTTGAATTCACTGGGATAGAGTCAAGAGGGATGTGGCCCGAAAGGGATGGGGCGAGGAAAACAAAAAGAATACGTGTGAAGAAAGAAGCAGGTAAAAGACCTAAAAAAGGGAAGCAGAAGAAGAAAAGTGTTATCCCGTGCAGGGAACATCGGACATTTATATCTATGTGACATTGTGGTCCACACGGGATCATATCGTGTCCTAACTCCGCGGGTTTAATAGCTGGCAATAAACTGCTAGCATACACTACTCTGTATCTCTCGAGAGTTACCCGTCTGTGTCTGTCAGGTACACCCTCTCACTATCAAGTCGAAGTGGCTCTAGGTGTTGCGTCGATTCAGTACGAATCTATTGTAGATGTAAAATCCAATCTGTATTGCGGTATGACCTGGTTTCTTAGGCACTCGATAGATGAAGTCTGAAGTTTTCTGACTGTTCTGCGTTATAATCTGTAAAAGGGCAATTATGGACTATGTCCGTCGTATAAAAACAAAATTTCGTCCAGGTCTGTGGTTAGCTTGACGGGGGGGGGGGGGGGGCAACAGCTGGGGCTTCTATCCTTCCTTTTTTACCTGAAGACAGAAGAAGATCCAGTTTCCGAAACGTAATTTTAATGAAATATAGACATTGGACAAAGTCCACTTTACGGATTACTTGCGAGTTGTTTTGTAAGTGTGTTCATAAAGCAAAGACATGTTATAAATAACAGAAATAAAAAAGTGTATGGCTATATTTGTGCTTGTATTTAAAGTCTTCGTGTATGTGATCACCATACTGCAGCGGCAATTTCTATTTCACAACGTCGTCTGTGTATCCTGATATTAGACGCCTTCATACGTATACTGTGTGCAAATCTCTCTGCTAGAAACTGTAACAGGTGTCGCCATACACAGACCGCTGAACTATTCAAAGTAATTCTTTTTAGGCTACTAGATACTGGTTTCTTACCATAAAGTGCCCAGTTTAATTCCTGGTGACTTTAAGAATGGGACCCGGTCGACCGAAACCCTTCAATTCTGCTGTTGTTTTGCAGTGTGGCAGTGGAACCTCCTCTGATTTCCTGCCCATAATGTTAAGTATAGACACTGTATTGTTTCCTTAAAATACATAATTTTATTTTAATCTTTCTTCACTGTTACTTCACACGATTTGTACGAGGGGGGCACTAATGTTGGTAGCTTGTTTGCCTACGTTTCGGGCGACCGGATTTCGATTTCCAGTGATGTGACTTTTTAAATTACCATGCCTGTAATGGTTTCGGAAGCCCTGACATTTATTTTTTGTAAAACTTTTTCGTTCTTTACTGAGAACGACAGGAGTACAGTTGATTTCTCGACGTGAAAGGTAAAAATAAACAATTTGCCTTCAAAGAAGCTGCAAGAGGGTCCAAGATTTCAAGACTTAACACAAAATCAGACAGAGATTATTGACAAAATTAGTAGTGAGGATAGTGTGATTTTTAAATAAATAATTGAATCTGATGAATTGTTTCGAAAGCAGTTTCAGTAATCCCTGATCACTCATTCGGTTTTGAATCCCAGCTATTTAAATGCCACTGAAAAGTTTTGCGATTTAACAATACATTAAATTGCTATAATTGAGTTGGCTTTCATATTAAAATAAGGTGTTTTAGCGCTAGGCATTTTGACATTAACTAAAATATAAGAAATAGCATATAATTGTCTTCTATTTTATTCATGTTGTTACTGTCTGTGATCATGATTAAATATGAAAAGTTAATAGTCGCTTGATAGCCAAATTTCCGGTCTTTTATGGAACATGAAAATATTTTGCCTTGTGTCCTCCACTGGACTTTGTCCTGAGCGACATACATTCGCGCACACCCTCACTTAACCTTTGAGGTTATTATTTCGTATCTTCTCACAGTACTTATCCTCTTAGTTCAACGGTGAACTCCACCACTTAGGCTTCAAATTTCAGATTATACCACTTTGTAGCACGATGTTCCTCCAATATAGTATGACTGCTATTTTTTCGTAGACCATCTTTCATGGTATTATTTCTAGATATTCTTTTATTCCTTTTGTTGCAATTCCTGTGGCACCAGTGATTGCTGATATGACGCAGCATTTCATATTGCGCATTGCCTGAATTTCTACGCTTAAATATTTGTATTTTAATACCATTCTGGTTTCCTTCTATATTAGATTCCTATTCGATGGTATTGCTACATATATCAATAAGCAAATTCTTTTTTTTTTTAAATTTATCTGGTCTGATTACCAGATTATTATAATTATAATTGTAAGTACTGTTGTAATTAACATTCTATCGAATAATCTGCTTTGCATATGGTAATAGATTTTGAAAATGAATTTTAATATAGTTTAGATTCAAATACAGTCTATTTTCCCCAATGTTAATTTTGAACGAGAACTTAACGGAATGAAATTCCAGGTTCTCGCGTTTAGAGTCGCCAACGTAATAACGTGATATTACTAACAAGATCAAATCTTATAAACATTTTTGAGGTGAAAAACTATTTTTATACCACAGGACATTTCAATAGAGCAAGACAAATATTTAATTTCGTTTATGAGGTTTGCCATCCACCCTAATATTTCAAACAGTGGGATAATTATAATCTCTGTCTACACGAAAAGCAGGTTTTATTTTCATGAAGTCGGGTAATTTTCCATTGTCACAATTTCCTTAACTTCTCGGGCAGCGGTTTGTTTGACCCATTTAATAACTTGTTCGTGAAATGATAAATATGATTATCATTACTTGTATGCTTATATAGTATTTTCTAAACGTATTATTGTGACGACCATCTTAAAGTGTCGAGAGCGTCCTGGATAAGACAATTCCATATCTAGTTTTGAAAATGACCTGCAATGAAGAAAAAACGAAGAAGAAATGAAAGTCCTCGTGAGAAAGGAGACTTAATATGAGCATTTAGCTTCAGACTGTGTCCTCTCCAGATATAGAATTGCAATCTTGTAGGCTATTGTCCATTTGGACTGAAATTACATGGCAGTGGTCATTCTTGTATAAATCCTATTCTTCTTACCAATTTCTTCGTGACGATGTGCTTCAACAGGACTAGATATCGATTATCTTCATATCTGGCGTCGAGACGTTGGTTAACGCGTCACGTTTTCTAATAGCAACGTACAATTCTTCTGCTTATGGTGAATAGACGTTTTACATGGCATATTCGTTAAGGTGAATTCCTCATTGGCATTTCCGAAAATAATAATGCAACTCTTTTCGTTTATCTGTAGTAAGAACAAATTATCCGAGCGAGATTCTGAAGTAGTAATCAAATAGACCTACTGACAATGTAGTCTTTAAATTGTTATTTTACTTGTGTTCGATGGCAAGATTTTTTTGTTAGCGACTTTGAACACTCGGGATATTCTGCCAGAGAGATAGTTAAATTATTATATAATTAATTCAGTTCGGAGGGCGAGAAATTCAAATACTTCTTCGACAAAATATTGTTCTCTGTGACTGTTTTTATAATTTAAATATTATATAGCTTGCTCTGTGAAATAGTTTGTGAGTCAATCATATAATTATTCCCAATTTTTTCGATGTTTACCATTCATATGATTTGACATTTATTTTATTTTATTTTGTATGGAATCATGTTAATTATTTTTCAGTGAGGTTTAGTCATACTTAATTAATAAAAAATACTTTAATGAATAGGGTCTATAACGACGTAGTCACTTCAGCAAGACAAATAAAACAAACGATTATCTTAAAACCTTGCATACCGTACAGTGTATTGATATATAAAATCATGCATACAAACAATGTGTAAACAGTTTTATTTGTATGCAAGATTTTATAAAACGATTTTCTGTTGTAAATTTAGATAGATTGCACATACAAATATACGCCTACTGTTTGTTGAAAAACTATTTTCATTTCCCAATTCTTCACCTGTTCATCGTTTCAAAAGAGACAATGCAATGACTGCAAAGTGTGTACGTAAAAATATAAAGAAACATGGAAGACGATGGCAGTTTGGGAACAGAATAAGTTAATAAACATTTCCGGGATGATTTTTATCTTAATAAAATGCAATTGTAAACCTGATATTATTTTTTCTCGTATAATTTGTTTAGATTCATATTTCTTATTTGGAATTTAATGTAGCTGGAACTTCGGCTTTCGGGATAAGCTGCATCGATTGTTAAAGGCTTACCCAACGTTTCAGGAAACAATGCAGTTGCTATCTTTAATGGCGAGTCCCAAAACAGACTAAACTAAGCCTGGATTAACATGTTTTCCTAACCACGTGGTTGCCAGAACTTACTTCGCCACCTCTTTTCCAAGAAAAACGTTGGCTGAAAGCTTCCTATCATCTCAATTCTTAACCTTGCCATCTTCTGACCTTTACCACGACCTAATTATATAACCACGTATTCGCTAGACGCTTCTTTTCACTTTATTCCTAAGCAAGTGGTTGCCAAAACGTTTTTATTATTTATTTTCTGAACCATTGGAGCCGAAACTCGTCTAAATATGATCTAAGAATTAAGTTCGGACTGCAAAAAGAACAACTCTTCACCATTACAAATATAAAAGATTGTATTTCCATTACAAAGGCACACTTGTTGATGTTCTTAAGGAAATAATCGCTGTTTGTTCTGAGAATCATGCGAAATCCATAAATATAAAATTCAGAGATGTTGATTGTTGAAGTAGGTGGTGCATATAGTTAACGCTGGGCTATAAAGGTTTGACCACGTGCTCGTTAAATTTTTTCTTCTCCTCTTTTCCTAGTCGCTGTTAGAATGTTTTTGATCGCCTATTTGCCTGAAGTGTTGCTCCCTACTGGACAAAATCCCCCTTCTCTGCCCTAACGATTACGCCAAATGCCTCCCACCCATCTCCACTGCCTGAGCCTTATAAGTGTTTCTCCCCACTACACACACAAAACACAGACATTTACCCAGCAGACCGCAACGGCAGTGTTTGCGCGAAACGTTCAAATCCTTCAACGATCAGCACGGATTATCTCCGAAAGCTGAGGTTATATGCCCTATAGGTTAGGGATATAGGAAGTTTTGTTCTGTGACGTATTAATTAACTAACTTTCATTTATTTCGACACCAGCTTCTTTGGCGGATTGTAGAAACATCTATAAGTTATCGTACTAATATATTTTTTAACCTTGTAAATTTGCGTCTTTAGTTGAAACATGTGCCTGATTTAGGTAGTTATATTGTGGACCTTTCTATTCTTCTGAGCTTTTTTGTTGGCTAATCTGAAAGGAAGTTAAACAGCAGGATATCATATCCTTGTTTTATATCCTATTGTGAATTGGTAATAACAGCATACAGGCTTAAAATATTGCAGTTCGTGTGAACTAATCTTGCCATTCAGTCATAATTCGACGATGGAATAGTTTCCGAGTCAAGACATTCGATGCTATTTAATCACTTTCAGATAACAAAATCTAATAATATTTATTCATTTTTATGACATTAAATTTTGTTTTTATGACTGAATGTAATGTTGCTTTGTGCATTGGTGTAGGTTTTTATTGATTTGCATTTACTTACACGACACTATTTATGGTAAATAATATCTCAAAAATTTAGTTGAAATTAAGAGACTAAGCTGTGTTTTAGCAGCACTGAAGCAAATTTTATTCCTATGAATAACTGTGGTGGCCCATATGCTTAAATAAAACACATTTAAATACGAAATAGGAGATTTATGTGCTTGAAATTGAGAGAAATATGTTTGTTGAAGTTGAGGATGCCTGTCTTCTGGGTTGTTGCGCCGTGTAGTCTGGCATAAGTTTATCATTGTCTCAGTGATACTAAACTGCTTTAATAAGTAGGGCGACCGCCCTGATAATGTTTGCGATAAGTGCATCTGAAATGCCAATAAAAGTTTACTAGAATACACTGCTCAGTAACAACAGTTTGTTTGTTAGTTATGTTGGTTCTGTGACAAGACGAAGAAAGTATTTTTTGAGACGTTATCTTTGTGTGTTGCTTCCGTTTTTGAAGGTAGTGAGCACGAGCTAGCACATTACTTTTATTTAGGGGCAGAAGAGACAATCAAGCAACGCGCAGCTTTCACATCGACTGTCCACCCTACCGCTTACCTCATAACCGAAACTGATGAGCACACGGAGTCAGACGTAAGGTATTAATTCGACGTTATGCCACTGATTGAAGAATGGGCCCTTACGGGATGTTTTAGCTCTGAAATGACGATTGTTAGGTGTCATATTGACTGGGTATTTCCAACTTAAATTTATTCTCGAATTACACTTTACACGTTAGAGTATTTACCAATTCAATATGTGTGATTCTCTTTGAACGCCGTGGTTTCATAAATAATAATTATCTGCTAACGAACTGTACGTTGCTTGTGAAGTTTACATTTCACGTTAGCAAAATCTTCTCGGGCTGTTATCCATGTCAGTTTAAAAATTTCCGACGTTTCAGGGACCATTTCTGTCCCCATCATCAGGGCTGTGATATCCGTGCAATGCCTGTAATTTTTAACCACCTGGCAAGGTTCATAACTCGAGAAGACTGTATTAATATATTAATTATGAAAGCTTCATGTCATACTTTACGTTTCACGATTTGTAGACTGAGTGTAGTAATGTTTTGCTGAATTTGAAGGAGTATAGGCCTATCGGGTGACGGAATTATAGACTTGTCCCCTTTCTGTACTAATCTGTTCATTTCCCAAGAACTATGGACGGCGGTTTGAAGATAAGACAACTCGGGCCACAGACGTCTCTAGTTAAGCTGGACAACAAGAAACTTAAGGCGGAACCCAGCCAAAGTTTGCGTCGCTCCACAATCGAAATCAAAGTCTTGAGAAGGATACAGACAGTGACAGCCGCTCATAAACAAAAAGCACATCATCTCAGGCAGCGGGAATAGGAAATAGCTTTCGTAACCATGGAAGCTTATGATTACACATGTCTGCCGGTATATGAGGAGTCCTTCCCTATCTGTCCAGCTTATTGTTATGGAACTGACGTAGCTTCTACGTCACACTAGGGTTGGTGCATAAAATGGGGGGAAGGGGAGGGAGGGGGAGATTGTTGGAGAATCTTGTAGTCATGAAGATGATGTGAGACGAAGTTGAATCTTGTTGTATAACAGCATAGGATCTGCCAGAGTTGACGTACCAAGTTTCTCCCCAAGTTTTCGGCGGGTTTACTTCCACGTGCCCTACACACGCGGTGGTTTGATAGCATGTGACGGCGATGCTTATAAACTTGGACGCTTGGATTATGGAAGTTCGCACTTTGCCGGAATAATAGGCTATAGGTTCGCGGCCATATTGTAATTAAGGTTTCTAAAAGCTATTTAGCCACATGGATGTATCAATATTGTTGCTTCTCGTGTAGGATTTGGTGGGGATATGTTGTATTGCTCTGTCCATATCTGCTACAGTTGACGTCCTCAGAATTTTGAGATCACGAAAGGTTTGCAGTTTTACCACACGCACAAGAAGAGTAATAATTTTACGTGACAGAAATTTATTTACACCTTAAATATGGTTAGATTTGTTGATGTGTGTTTCTTGACGACGTTAGCTGGTAAATTCTGAGGCATTCTAAAAGTGGTCTTCGTGAGATATAAGCCAGTGGAAGATGTGCTTAGAATACTGATGAAATCCACGGCAGATTGTTATCGACAGAGTGGTGGTGGTTTTAGTTAAATGTTAAGATGTCAAACAGATGTTTAGATGCAGTTTTCAGCCATTTATCTCCCAGTGTTCTCTGAGAAAATTACAGAAAATATCAGCGGATGTTTTTGGAAATTCACTTTCACCGTGAGACCGTCGTTACTTTTACACTTTCGCTGTAAGAATTCGTTTGGAGACTTCAAATAACGTAGGACTATCACAAAATAAGTCTTAGCTGTGACTATCATGTTAACACGCGGTGATTTCACTGCAAAACAATATTAAATAAATCATTTTTACTTACATTTATAACAGGTGGTGGACTACCATAATTTTGGCTCAAAATTGCATGTCTGGTTACTGGTAGATATGTGATTATGTTAGAGAATTCTTGTCTAGGAGTTAATAGATATGAATGAACTTCTGTTTTCCATTATGTCTTAATGCTGTATGTATCTTACCTTAACGCTCAGGTTGATGGCTATGAAGTGCTGTGGTTCGAGATTTATAGGATGTGTTATTTTATACCACCAATGATTAACTTAGCATATGTCTCTGGTTTCCCTGATTTTTTTTTGATCAATGAGAAAGAACCTGAGAGTGCTTGAAGATAACTGTCTTCTGGAATGCAGCACCGTTTCCAACATGCTGCACGGTTATACATTCCAGAAGATAGTCTCTTTATCCTCTTCGCCTCAGATCTCGTCTGAGAGTATTTGATTACTTCATTGTTATACTTACGATATTGATTACAGTTCTGTAATTATGCTGCACTCAGTTCTCATTACCAGTCTCAGTTAACTCTCCTATTGCAGATGAGCGAGACGTTTTCAATAATAAATTTCATATTCGCCTTAATCAAAGTATCTTCAGATAGTCGTTGGCATTATTTTGAAATTTATTTAGTAAACAATTCGATTACCGTGAAGTTAGCACCCTTGAGGCTGGCATGTTCGTTCCTTAAACAGTAACTTTGTGGCCAATTTTTATACACCCACTAAATACAAGTTACAAATAGTTCTACCAACTACTCCCAGTTCAGCCTGTCCAAACCATCGTAATTTTCAATTCCCAGTTGTTTCCTTCACCCTCAATATGACGGAAATAGCAAAATTGTTTATACGAATTGCAGTGTTTTATTGCCACCTCATAATTGAAGCATGTCAGTGTGCCGGCATTGCCCTGCGCATTGTACCTTAGTAGCAGCGGATGTATATATATATGGGGGTTTTGGTTTGATGGGTCCCCGTTGCATTAATGGAGGCCCGTTTGATATACTGGTCTGGCGAGGTTTATATTTTGATGCATGGGGGTAGGGATGCATTATCTAGCAATTAATTGAAAATGCACATCATCGCGATGTAGGTTTACCTAAAATGCATTTACCACACCAATATCTCCCCTCTCCCCTCTGTGTGTCCGTCCTTTTGATGATGCGTTAGAGGTCAAAATAGCATCAATACATTAACCCACTCACAATAAATGCTTAATGATAAAGGTGCAGATGGGCCAGGTCGAAGCAGCGCTCTCTACATTTGTGTATGTGTGTGTGCTAATATTAATTATCGATAAATGTGCTGTAGGTTAGCCAATGAGGAATGTCCAGCTTAGTTTTGGCTGCGATGCGATTTGTCAGTGCTGTGTCTGTGGTTGCTATAGTTACATCGCAGTTCGCATATTAATTTTACATCGAATACGAAAAACAGGACAGGTTGTGTGTTGGTATTTGGCGGAAATTTAAATCTGTAAAGGATATATGTGTATCAAGCTTTTGAGCTGGCCCTTCAGTGCAGCTGACTACTATATGCTTAAGTGTTTGCCATAAGCAGAAGGTCTGTGGGCGTCGTATCAAGCTGAATAATGCTTCATGCCTGTTTGGTTTCTCTTTTTTCCTCCTAGATAAAAATATATCCCCAATCATATCACACATCAAATTTTCGACTTTATTCTTCATGGTTATCATTTTTAACAGCCAGTGTCTTCATTAAGCAATAAAGTGCAAAAGGAATATTTACTAAATTGACGGTCGAGTTATTAAATTGGTAGCCGATTAGCAAATTTCCTGTATGCACTGTCAGTCAAGAAACAACGCTTTTTATAACTATGTATTGAAATTTTTTGGGAATATAGGCAGATCACATTTCCATTTGTTTTTGTTCTTGTCTAAGTACAAACGCCACAGACGTGTTATAGGAAGGCGATCGACCTACACATGACTCCTCAAAAAGACTGTGAAGATACAGGCCTACTGGTTCAACTTTTCAGCCATAACAAGAAGAATGTAACAAACTTACATCCTGGAATAAAGTATGTCTTCAGAGGCTGATCATCGACTTCTATCCGAAGTCAGATTAACTATTCATCGAAATTTTTTACTTTTTTGTTCAGAAAATAATGCCAGTTTTAATAAAATGCGTTTAATAGGCGTTTGCTTCAGTACTGTAAACCTATATGCGTATTTATTGCTTGTCTTATGAGGAGAGTGGTGATTTAAGTTAGAATGGCTGCGCATTATGGGAATTTATTTGTAAGGAGTGTGGTGATAGGTATAATTTTAGGTACTTTGTGCGTGAAATACAAATAAGTTAATTTGTGGAGGACAGTTTAAGATTGTCTAGATGGAACGGAAAAAGTAACAGAAAGAGTGGACGTAGAATAATTGTGTAGAGTTAATATGGACATGTACAAGGAATACATGAACAGGGGGCACAAAATTGAAGATCTGGAAGGGAAGGAATTAGACAAATCCACAAATTTATAAAAATTATATGGAGGAAGGAGGATCAATGAACAATTGTGTAATACGTTAACGGGGAACATGCGAAGAAGCCAGAAAACAAAAATGTTGGTTGTAGATTCTAAAGACAGAAACTCTTAGCAAATACTTGATGGTATGTGTCTTGAAGGGACATCTTCACTTATATGAATTCCTGTGCTTTGTAGTAAGAGACTCTACCAGTCAATAATAAGAGCGTTTCGTGGTTGAAGAACCCACATAATTATTTGGAGACTTATGGAGAAGTTGATGGACGTCGGAACTATTAAACGGGAAGTTATTGTAGCACATTTTATGACACTGTCCTTTGACTAGGAAAATAAGCACGAGATACGGCCCCAGCTCCTCAAAATAGTACGGAGTTTTAAGCAGAGCCGGCGATCAGGGCAGTTGCACCGGGCTCCACTCATCGACGTTACGATGTACGAAATACTTCAAAAACAGCGACACATTAAGAACTCAGGAGGTAAAAGAATAACAAAAAGTATGTTAAATATATCACATTCATTTCCTTTTAATCTTAGAACAGAGATAAGAATACATTTTTCAATAAACTTACAGCTTGGCCCCATTAATATTAAACTTGAAAGTTATCGGCTTTCTTTTCGCTTTTTATTTATTTAATTTATTTATTTCTTGTTAAACAAGACATCTTGAGGAGGGGCACCGCATAGACTGCTTTGCTCCGGGTCCGGCGCCCCTCTAGGGACGTTTCTGGTTGCAAGTGAACAAAGTGGATGCACAAAGATCGCGGATTTCTGTTCACTCGAAAGACTAATATGCACTACGAAAGGGCGTGTCAGGTTCGGTGAAAAACCAGCACGTTTTTCTCATATGTATTACATTTTCTTTGAAAATCTCCAGTATCATATCTGTATGACGCATTTACAGATTAAAATAATAAGAACTTACTTGACATATTGAACTGTTATTTATTGCAGTGTTTGAAGATGTGAAAATTTGTTACGATAGTAGCCACACTGTTATTAATTTTTATCATGTTTGGAAATCAAACAAGTGTTTATAGTGATATTCTCAGCAGACCAAGTCGAATCTCTACATACAACGACATATTACTAATTTTCATCCCTCATCGACCTCTAAAACCTTGTGCTACTGTGCTTCATTAGTTCAGTGACGTTACACATTAATTAATAATGCATAAGTTTATAAATCAGTGTTTTGCCATCATTTGACTCCCTCCCGATATACTCTGCCATCTCTCTTCCACCTCTCATAATAGCACAGTAGCATTCTCTAAACCGCTGTAGCAGTGATGGAGTGTATCCACATGCATTTGCATGAGTGGTGGAACGAGTAAGTGCATATATTAACCTAATCTGATGGTATGTGTGTGATGAGAGGGGGGAGGGGCTGTTCCAGCATTGCGATGTGCAATATCGAGAGGTTTTCAAAACCGAACTGCAGTTTGAATGTTAGTGGTAGTGTAACAAAACCGATAGAAACCGCTGAAACCAAATTGTAACCAGAACCTCAAAACTGCTTTACTAATGGAAGTGTGGGAAACCAGGATCCCACCGTTACCACACATGTACAAAACATGTACACTGGTCATGACCTCTGCTGTATGGACCTCTAACCCCAACTTGATGACAGTTGCGTTTATATATCTCTACCTGTGACGTAATCAGAAGGTCACGGATTTTCACCGGTAGTGGGTTGGAAATACCAGAGTAGCGATAATTAAAATAACAGAGAAAATTCTGACAAAGTATAGAAATGTAATCCTATATCATATTCAGTATATTAATAAATACATTTTTTCACGTGTGACACTCATTTCATTTGCAAACCTTATCGACCGACATATAGTAACAAATATTTGTTACTCTTCACAAAGCGATGCTGTCAAACTGGGACGCTGAGGTGGGCCACAATATTGCCTTTTCAACATGACCTAACTGTAACAGAAGGATCGAAGCGAAAGCGAAACACTTCACAGGGAATTGTATTAGGAATTAGAGCATCAGAGAATATACATATTTTATACGTGTTTCTCCGATTATTTTCTCAGTTATTTGTCATTTAATATTAGAAGATCAATTTAAAACAGAAAGAAGCGGCATATTAGAATCGTATGGTGTATAACATGAAGTATTAAAGTGTCCGATCTAAAAACTCCCCAGCATGAAAGTTTACGTTTTCGAGTTGTTAAACGCATACACAAGGAACTAAGTTTTAATAGGTGCTTAGTAGGGATCCGAACTCGCCTAAAAATACACAATATATTTTGTACATAAACAATAAGTATGTTACATACCCGTAATAGAATTTTAAAGGATTTCGGGTAAGTAATGGAGGATCTGAAAATTGAATGCGCTCGTTATCTATATATAGGAGAGGAACAGACACTATTAATAATATAATGTATTAATGGCTAATACACAAATACAAAAAGTAATTATATTTTTCAATTTGTCTGGTAATATTTGAATATCAGGAGCCGATGTATTTTAACATTTACTAACGTTACATTAAACTCAAGTCACCTTGCTTCGATCTCTGTTGTTTTCTCTGCCATTCCCACTGCATAGAAGCTACAGGCTGTTGAAAGCGTTTATTCTTGGAAAAAGGTATCATTGGCAACATCGATGCAACAGTTAACCTTGGCTTGTATGATCACCGTTAACCAGTGTGTTACCTGGCAGTTTATCGCAGATGCTGTTTTTATTTTAATGGAGTTAATGGTGCTGGAGATCTATTTAAATATATAAAATAAATCAAAATACTACTGTCCATTTTCATTTCATCGTAACGATAATAAAGAAGTAATAACTTTGTGGATAAGAATTTTAGAATCGCATTCACATTCAGTCTTAAGCATCGCTGCTCCGTATTTTTGTCTGTCTGCTTGCTTAGTATTGTTTCTCGTCTGTTTCTTAAATCTCTGCATGAATTAAAGTCTATTGTGAATTTGCCTCTTCTTTGACATAAGAAGCATAATAATATCTACATCCTTTCTACTTCACATGTATAGTAATTATATTTGGTGGTACGGTACGGTCTTACCGCTGTGTGCGAACACTGAGTCAGCTACCGCGTTTCCTAGTCTAGCGGCTCAGCCACCAATTGTCCTCACTGTATCGAAACAGTTAATTTATACTAAATGTAAAAAGCGACTGTTCACGTGCGCTAAAATATACTTCCCGCATTTTCTACGTGTTATAATTTTTGAACAAGTTACAAGCTTGTCGTGGGCATGACATCTACTCGTTTTTTAAAAATTTTCTTCCATCTATGTATCGATCTCCTAAATAGTTCCTCGCAAAGTTTTATAATAAAAATTTAGTAAATGTTTGCTTGTTCTCTTATAAATAATATAAAATTCCCATTTCATGTTCCTTTAATTAACCACTTGGTGAAAAGTAAAAATTACCACTACTCATTATGTGATTTCTTCCTTTTCTGCTTTATTTGAGGTCCTTATATTCTCCTAATTTGTCTCTTCTTTGAATGGGAGGATGCAACTTTAAACCCGAAGTATCTTTGAAGTATTTATAAGAAATATAAAGTAGTGGACTGTTTTCTATTAACATGGGATATATAAATTATCTTTGCAACATGCATTGAAGGAGCTGTGAACCTAGTTAAGTACGTATAATATGGAAATAAGGTATTAGGTCTATTTTTTCTAGGTGAAACTTATTAAAGCTTAATAATAAATGGAAGTTGACGGCACCTGTAGGAAGTACTCACTAAAATATGTGCTGTCTATAAAATTCGGATGAATGATCTCAAAATTAAAATCAGATTCTCCAAGTTCCAACTCATTCCAATAAAATCATAATTCTAACTTTTAGTGGGAAGAACTTTTGTGTCTGTTAAAACGGTAATTTTCCAGTGCAGTTTTCATTGTCTTTTGTATTACTATCCAACAAAGATCTAAACAGCTTGGCATTTCAGATATTATTCTCGTTAGTAGAGGCGACTAGTGAGAGAATTTCACCCCCTCACCCCATCTAATTATTTAGAGTTGCCCTTAGACCAACGTTCGTTCAAGGAGTTTTCAAGGCAGTCCCCTACAGTTACGAAAGACGAAGCATTTGACTATATAATTCAACGATAAATGGGTAAATGTATTTGTGTTTTATTCTGGCCTTATAGCTTCTGTACTACTCATTTGCTAATTGCCTGTATACTGTAATGTATGCTCGTACCACCCATCCCCTACCCTCAATAATAATTAACACCAATGTTTCCTACCCTCCACTTCGCCTGTGGCAGCGTCTTGATGCCGTCAAAACTGGCAAGGCGGTCGTCTTTTGTGGAACTTGAAGTTCGGGTACAGTGTAACTAGAAATTGTGGTCTTTCTATGTACATACTGAACTTAGAAACAGCATACTAACACACCTATTTATTTCAGTGGACCAAACCAAGACGAATTTCTTGGAAATATTTGCCATGTTGACGTAATGAGTGTATTAATAGGCTTAAGAGGTGTGAAATTAGTTTCAGAATTTAACGGGGTTTTGCAGAAGTTATCACTAAAACGTCGATCTCTTTGCGGACCACTTGAGATCTCAAAACCTTCCCCAGTTCACTGCTTTAGCTCATTTATGTCTATTATATTCTTCCTTACTTCGCTCACTTCCTAGAGTCCATTGAATTTTAATTTCTTTGTACACGTAATATTGTGGAATGCCCAGAAAGTGTAATAGTTGTAATTCAGTTGAGAATAAATATACAGTAGGGTATCCAAAAAATAACATAGCACCCACCTCCCACATATTGTGCTCTTTTATTAACTGTAATTCTAGCCTTAAACGTGCGGTATTATCTGTTGCTTCAATTACCAACATTCTGCATAATCTATAAAACATGTGCACAATAAATTTTGTTAACTCGGACTGTTACAGATTGGCTCGCTCATTTCTGCTGTTCGGTGGATAAGCATTAATTATGGGAACAATAGTGTGTAGCCATACATATTTCATTTCAAATGCTAATTACTATTATTAATACATTTTAAGCATTGCTTTTAATACTCGTATTATATGAATCGAAATTTTCAAATAAAAATTTCTAGAAGAGAATCGAATTTAGGACCTATATAGGTTTCTAAATTACAATTACATAATTTGTCTATATATCTTGGTGGCCCTGTGATCCAAGGCATGGACATTGGCCACTTAGACACAAATTGTAAGTTCGAATCCCTCTCGAGGAGTGAATGTTTGTCCCCGTTCTTCTAAGTTGTGTTGTCCTCTGTAGGCAGAGGCCTTGCGTTGGGCTAATTACCATTCCAAGGATTCCTGCAAAATGTTTAAACTGATATATAATTTCAGGTATAATTCTGAAGCGGAACATGCCACAAACCCTAACACGTAAAATCCTTTAACCAAATAGAAATTCGTGGAAGAGATAAGCAGAAAATGATGGAAGCAGAGGAATAAATACACGATCATCTTGTAGGGGCCACACCTTGATTTAATGTCTGTGTTACGTTCTGAATAGGTGTTCAATTTACTGAAACATGGCTGTACTTTAGCAAGTCGCTGTAATACCTTGTTAATATTTTACGGACGTTATATGACTTATAGTGGGTGTCATATTTCTTACCAGTAGTAAGAATGGAATAGATGTTAGCTGGATGGTTAAAGACGGGAGATGGTAGGGAACAAACTGGGTAAGAAGATTTGTAGAGAGAGAGAGAGGGAGAGGGAGGAGCACTGGGGAAGAGAAATTCGTATAATTAGCCGACTGCAGTAATTATGACGGGCTTGTCTAAGTAACTTGTGTATACCTTAAGTGTGTGTATACTCTGTATATGGCAATCAAATGGAATGAACAGAGAAATGCATTTCTTGGAAAACTTTTTCAGTTTCGGCAAATGTAGACCTATGATTCTGCGAAGTGTCTACACCTCCAGTCTTTCTATTTTATCACGTAATTTCAAATATCTGTAAGTTTGTATCGAGTTTTATCAACTGAATTTGATTCGTTTATAGAAAACTGATTTATTGACTGTCTAATTAATAACATATATGTAGTGGATAATTTCGAATGATATAATGTAGCAATACTTTCGAAAATGATTCTAAGAGGAAAACTGTTAGCCGTGATTTAGTGAAGTGCGTAAATCGATCTATTAATCGTTTAGCTTCATTATCAGTCTTTTTTATCTTTAAGGGTATATTACGGTCATAAAGTAAACACATAAATTGTATTAGTGTTCTACGTAGACTGCAAATTACTTTATTAAAATGCACGTTTTCGACGTGTTTTCGAAAATATTGTAATTTTTGTTTCTTTATGTGTTTCGGAAAGTATATCACATTTAGCCAAATTAATATTTTGTCACCATTACGAATTTTATTCGTGCACTAGCATCGAAGTCAGTTGCCACATAAAGTCCCGATTCTCCCGGTAGAAGCCTGCGTTTTGAATATATCGACAAAAATGCAGTTGAAGCGGCGAGCTGGGGAGTGACCGCGTGCGTGTCCCGCGAGTGTACAATGTCCCAGTATTTGAGATGTATAATGAACCGACATTTGCGTGTTCCCTAGGGTGCTTATAACTAAAATTCTGAAACACCGCCACCACTACCATCCCCCCTTTTGCTTCGGTCCGAATTTTTACCGTCTCTACTGCTATCGGTATTATGCTCTATACCTGTTTCCCAACCAAATCCCTCTCTCACCCTCCACCGATTCAACTCCTCAAAAAACAGTTCACTAGATGTAATATATATACAGCAAAATTCTCCTGGTACAGGACTTTTTCATTTTTAGGAATGCTGGTGTTTTATGTAATTTACAGTGTCTTTTTAGGTGCTTGAAGATTTAGTTTAAGTTTCCTAATCTTGTATATTTTCCCCACCCCCCGAAAACCAACTCTTGAGTGTGATGACGGCAGTGAACCATCAGTGGATCGCGACGTATTAAGTTGTATTTAAAATAATATATTATGTAATATCCTAACAGCCTCTTCCAGCCAATTTAAAACCTACTGAGTTACACGAGTCACACACACACTCAGAAAGTCCCAGGATCAAATCAGTGCATAGTGTTCCTTTTTTAAAAAAATTTCAGACCCCGAATGTAGTTAATAATTGGGCATTTATTTAAATCGGAAGAACCATTCTCTGTTATATCTCTCCACGTAATATTTTATATATGTCGAAGAAGGGTACACAAGGATGAACCTGCCCACTTTCTAAATTTTGAAACTTGAATGTCTAAGATTTAAAAATGTTAGTTTCTCCATTGTTTATGCTACCGTCCAACTTATCTGCTACACAACCTAATATTCTTGGCAATAGACTTTCCTTATTTACGACACAAAACGCTTATAGCTTCCGAGGCTAGATGTTGGACGTCAAATTTCTCAAAAAATAAATTTTTAGTTTTTAAATTAATATATACAACTGACTTCAAGTAATTTACATTTTAGTAAATTTTTGGCAAGTGAATATTGTATTAATTAAAGTCTTCAAAGAAAGCGACAGTGTCAGTTCAGCAATATAGCCTTAATTGAAAGTCGACGGCTAAGGTTCTAGTAGATGCCTCCTAAAAATTCCACTAAAATCGACTAAAGAGCTCAGGTGTTGAACTAAGATAGGCAGGTTTTCAGACTTCCTCATATATTGTTAATACGTTTGTAACTACTACGAAGAGGGCTTTAATCCAAATTAGATCGAAGTAAACAAGTAGCTGAATGGTAACTTAGGGAGGAGTAGGGATCGCGCATGATTTGGGAATATTACTGGAATATGAATAGACTTAAGTCGAGAAGAAGCAGAAATGAGAATTTGAGATGGAACTGGAGCCCAAAACAGTCTGAAGCAAACATGCTGTGTCATGGGTTAAAAACTAGGTAAAAATGAAACATAAAAATCTTTGGATGATTGAATATGTGGCACGTAAGAATAATAATAACAATAATTATGAAGCCTATGTAATTTAAAGACGCAGTGTGTTATTAGGTCTTAATTTAGAATAAATAAACAAATTAATTAAAATTTCCGTTTAAAGATTTCACACGGTTGTATTATCCTGCAGCAGTGGCTCTTAAAACGGGGATTTATAGTATTTCGAATATCGGGTAAAGTGCCAAGGATAGCTAAGATACAAATGAAACTTTAATATTTTAGTCAACAGTATCTTATCGTGAATCATGATAACAATTTAATTATTTACCAAGTTATAAAGGAATACGGGGCATAACTTCACAATAAAACTCTACTGCACTACAAAAATTTGTGTCTAGACTCAAAGTTTATTTCTTTAACCACCTGACTGATGCAGTGCACGCACAGAGGTTTGAAAAGTGCCTCTTTTTGTTTGGCTCTGAAGAAAATACCGGGAATATGCATGGGGGGTAGGACGTTAAGCTCTGTGTATTGTAGCCTGTGACAAATTAGTCAGATCCCATTACGTAGCGTGTCACTCGGGACGCAGAATTTAGTTGTAGAGTCTATTTTTGAACATAACAATTAGCTAGCAATATGATGTAAACGTCATCGCGTGATGGATGGTGTTAATAAATCATTAGTGAGATTGTTACGACCTGCACCCATACGTTTTGGTGCTGCAGATAGCAAATTTTGCAACCTAACAGGGATCGCGGCGAGGTGTGTTATGTGGCCTCAAACAAAGTGACATTACAAATCCCTAGTAAAGGGGGGAGCATGAACGTCGTTCAAAGTTTTACAGACATATAGTCTAATGAATGAGGGGGTTTCCAATTTTTTCTCAAATTTCGATCCCTTTGCTTGATGATCGCAATTTCAGAGGGGCGATTTTTGGCCCGGTTGTCATGTTTTTTTTGTCATGGTTATATATAAATTTATTTGTCAGTATGTCACAGCTTCAAAATAGCTAAACATTAAAATATGTCATACAATGAATTGCATTATATACAATTTCAATTTTATTTTCCGTTTTGATCTGTTGCAGTAATAACATTGTTTAATTTCCGTAGATTTTGTCTATCATAGTACGTTTCTCAAAGTTTGTTGTTAGCTTAGTAACGTAGAGCCTGTATTTGTTCTCACTAAAGGAGCGGAAATTTCCGTCCGTCCGTAGCCTTATAGATTGACTATTCATATTTGTCCAAACTTCTGTCGTCGTGTTCATAAGCCCCGTCGTTACGTTACGAGGAGACAACAAATGTGTCTCCTGTAATTTATCCATAACTACCGTCTGTAGCCAACAGAATCCCTAATACACGCCAGCTTTAGCATTCTGCCCTCGGAATCGGTGGCTTTGAATCGTCGTGACGTATTACACAGTGTATTTGTGATCCTACATATTACATCATAGATGGCAAGTTGAAAACGGGCCAGAATAAAAGTTAATTTACAAGAAAATTCCAAGCGACATCTGAGAACACAAACCAAAATCTGTTTTAAACAGTGCGTGACATAATTGTAAAAATAATATTTTCGATTTATCTTCAGGATTTATTTTATTAGAAGTAAATAGAAATATATTCGCTGCTGGAAACCGATGGAAACTTTAGTTAGTGTATCTAATTATTTGCAACGCTATATCCACTATGAAGATTACTTTCTTCAAATGAGATATGAGTGGAATGATTATGAATACTGGATAAGGAAAATTGCAGTCAAAACCGGTCGTAAGGTATTTTAAAATAATATTCTAGAAGGATACTTACTTAGGATACTTACGCGACCCGTTCTTCAGTGCCTTGAGAATCTGCGGGTCCCAATTTCTAGATGGACTGAAGACAAAATAAATCTGATGGGATAGCCAATCCGATACCTGGCTGCGAACGGGGCGACTTCAGAATTTCAGTCAGAAGCAGAACCACTGCATCAACTTGCAGCGTAATTTGAAAACATACAAACCAAATTAAATATAGGCCTAAACACGATAAAATTGTTCAATCTTTAAACATTGTTTAAATTACCGCTGGAGACACAAACACGAAACCTAAATAGTCGAGCCGTAGTCCAGATTTTATAAAATTTACCAGGGATTGGGCATTTTGGCCTGCTCTGGCTCTTCTTTATGTTTTGCCCAATTCATCATAGAGTCCAGTTCTCGGTTCAGGTCATTTACCTGCACACCTGTTGACCTACTTAATTGTAGCGTTCTCATTTCGAATCCTTAAGCTACGAAGTGAAGTGTAATGTATAATCAGGTGTTTCAGTTACCTCTGATACTTTAAAACTCTGTTCTTAAAAATTCAAAAGAAGATTCTTGTTATCTGTTCGTTATCTTTCTGAAAGTACCTGCTATCATATTTAATTACTGATAATCTACTCGTTTTAATACTTCGCATATCATCTTGGTGACTGTCTTCCGGGATGTTGCACCGTGTTGTCTGGTAGAAGTTCACCAACGTTTCAGGGTGATGATGATGATGATGGCGACAGCATGCACCTCCGAAACGTCGCTAAACTGCCAGACTACTCGGCACAGCGTTACAGAAGACAGTCGATTTTGTTGACTGGGTTCTGAATTCGGCCAACGTGGCAGAGAGGTTTTTCGCTAGACGCAGGACAAACCAACGTGCTTATTGTGTACAAATGCGTACGTACTTCACGCACTGTGGTTCCCTCTCAGCCCATCCCATGGGCGTCAGACTCCTTCCTGGGGGTGAAGTCACCGGAGCGTGAAACAGTCCACTTAGTTCCGTCTAATGCCAAGGTCCAGAATGTTTAACCCCCCCTCCCCCCTTTCTTCGTGTCGTGGTACTCAGGACTATTGGGAACTTTACCTTTATAAATGTGTGCAGTAATCAAGTCCGAATACATATTATCTAACTCGTCTGTTGCGTGAAGAATAATGTAAACTATTACATCCAAGAGTCGTGTGAAATATAAAGTGGGTCATTGAATGGTGTTTGTTGTTTTGAGATATGACTATACAGCACTGCAGGCTTGCCTGTTGGGGTGGATTTGAGCGCGCTCGAATGAAACAATGTGGAATAAAGAATATCCTCATGAGGGGACGACACATCAGTTAAAATTGTCCGTCCGTTTGTATCTCGCTCCATCTCCTAGTTCAATACACGGTGTGCGTCCCTGAGGAATTTGCTTCATACAGCACTCACCACTCAGTCACGCACACTCCAAGCCAAGCCAATTCGACTCGGCATTGCAGCCATCATCATTCTCGACTTAACGTGCTATGATAGATACATTTACAGACAGCAATGTATACGTCATATTTAGTCTGTCCTAACATTAGTCCTCCATATTTCAAAGATACATACCGAGAATTTGATTCAATATATTTATTATTCCAAAGGTTCCAAATAAATTACCACCGGAATTAATGTGCATAATTTGTGATTAGTCATAATAAATAAATCAGTGAAGGTATGGGAGTAAGGAAAATGCAGTTTGACGGAGAATGTGTTTAACTCATTCAAGAAGAGGGAGCAAAAGGTGAATATGTAAATTTCATTGAATGACCATTTCAGATCTAAGAAAAAGTGAAAAGGACATTTGCACATAGTGACTATAATAAAGTACAGGAGACTTTAGATATAAGCATATCCGCGGTTTCCAGCATCGAGAGGAGTATCGGTAACCTATACGCGGCCACGGTAGAAGTTACCACGCAGGATCCCCGACTTCCGCGTGCGTTCTTATGCCAAATCACAGTTGGTGGCTACCACGTGTTCTTCGTACTCTGGAGATTGTAAAATAAATAAACCCTGAGCTTTACTGCTTTGCATTATGGGTTTAAATGTGATAAGAACGGGTTTTATTAGTGTGTGGAAGCTAGGTAGTTTTACGTGTAGAGAAATAAAACAATTCCTAGAAAGAAATATTAATTAAACAGATCATATGAAATGTGAAGTTATAAGGAAAGAAAAGAAAGAGAAATTTCATTCCTCGATCTCCGAACGTAATTCGTTCGAAGAAAACTGTTTGTATGGTAAAAATTAATAAATCAAAAATGAAATTCCAAGTAATTTCAAAGTAAAAAAATAACATTTTTTATATGTATTAGAATACTGTGCAATTATAAAAATAATAAGGGTTTCCTGTTTATGATAGTTATTACCTATTTAACCTTGTAATACACCATTGGAGTGGGACGGAAGGATAAAGCTATTGTGTAAATGCTCTTCAGCAGAGGACTTTACAGAACTGATACGACTAAAGAGAAAGAAAAGTCTTGGCCAGTGTAATGGGTGATGGAGACAGAAGTTTTTGGAAACGAAACAAATGGAAAGAAGAGGAAGAATGGCGATAGTAACAACAGAAAAGAGCACATTGAAGCATCTAGAAAGAATAGTGTTGGAAAGTTGTTGTGTCTTGGGTGTTTTCCTACGGGACTTCCTTCTTCTACCCCGCTTGAGCTTCTTGGGACTTGGCTTCGTTGTCGCCAGCAGCAGCCATGTTGCAAGTAGTCGGTTCAGTGAATGGCTGGGGGCAGGAGCCCAGGGACTCCTGTATCCCCGGGAGATCTTGAAGGCAGCAGTCGGACAACTCCCGCAGGAGCAAAGAGGAATAAGAACGGGCTGCTGATGGCACCACTGTGCAGTACACACACAGATAGAACAACCTTGATGCCGGGGTAAAAGTTTGCTTCCCCATGGGATTTCAAGCTTTCTAGGGTATCCACACCATCATCATCATCATCATCATCATTGCTATATTGTGTGTTCTGGCTTTTGTAACTATCACTGAACCCCAAGGCGCTTTCTGTTCCTTGAAAGAAATGTTCAAGTTTTGGACATGTGGCTTGTCTTTTCTTGTCGCAGTGTTTGTTGTAAAGGACGCAGTTTCTCAAGGGGTACGATTAGAAGATCATAATGAAACAAAGGTTTTTATAGCATTATGGTCGCTCAGTTTATTAAGGCTATTTCAGTCTACTAAATTACTTTTGATTTTGTGGGCGGTGATTATTGAAGCTTTATCTCTGCATCTACCCATAATAAGTTTTACTATAAATGGGTCACGATTTAATTTATTGACTACCTTATGTGCGTCCTGAAACTCGCTGTCATCTTCACCATTCCGTGCGTGCGACAAATGAAATCAAAGATGAGGATGATTGTCGTTGTGCCACGTAGTCTAGTAGATGTTTACGGAAACTTCAGATGCGCGTTATCTTCTACCAGACTACACGCCACCACATGCCAGAATATAGTCATCTTCATATTCGCTGTCGTAAGAACATGAATGCTCACTAAGTGAAATCAAAGTTTAGACGGACTGAAATAAGAACGCTGTCCTCAAGATAATATCGTGGTGTTCTCTTTGTAGTACAGCAGGTAACTGATGCCACAAGAGTTTAACACTTGTGAGTCAAATTAATCCATTTCAGTCTCTCACACTAAATATCTGGAAGATCTATTTTAATATTGTCCTGTCTACTCTCGATTTTCCAAATGCTCTGTTTCCTTAGGGGTTTTGACCAAAACTTTGTTACTGTAAGTAACGCCATCTAAAACAGATTTCTTGCATGACATTTTTATTGCATTTTATCAAGGAAAGCGTAACGTTAAATTCCATAGGATTCTTGACAGTTTCTGTATCAATGGGGGATAAAGTACCGAAACCGTGAGTGGAGGAAGGAACCTGGTGGTGCACTATTAAAGTTTTACTAGGCCTTCAGCACTGACTACTTCTCTGAAGCAGCTTGCCATATCACATCTATAATATAAGCAATGCGCAAATTGAAGAACCGTGTCTCCCTGAATATACTCTCCCACGGTGGGATTAAATATAAACTGTGTCATTTGACCCTTCCTTCTAAAATAAAGAATTTTTGCGGGTCAAATCTATCTCTCTCCTAATGCGATCCTCTAATGGTGTTTGAAACTTTATTGTGAAATTTATTGTTAACGTTTGGAACAAATTCAAATAAGTATTTTGAATATTATTGAAGAGTCTTGTTGAAATAGTTGTATTTGTTAAAGTGTGGGAAGTCTTCTTCTACAGAATGTAACGTGAACTGCACACTATACAAAATTTGTGCAACAATCTCCTCTCCATAACAATATCTTTCCCCAGGCTCGCGCTGAGCATATTTGCCGCCCCTAATTAAATTTTTCTATTTTTAGATTACCAAGTTTAATTATGGATGGATTTCAGTTCTTTTGGCGCTCCTTCAACCATGGCTCCCGTAGGCAATTGCGTACTTTGCTACTCTCTGGCGCCGCCCCTCATTTTCGGCACTCCAAAGCAATGCTTCAAGCTTCTGTGCCCCCCATAGTAAGTTGCCGCCCCTCATATGCTGCCGCCAGGGTGCGATGCACCCGTTGCACCCGTGGGGCGGCGCGGCTCTGTCTTTTCCGGTATTAAATAAACTGACACTCCGCTTCCAGACGCAGATGCCATCTGATGAATTCAGAGAAACGCAGTATTTACATCTAAACGGCATGTGGAGTATTCACTGAAGAAGTTAATATACGATAACATAATTACGGTTTGTGCATTAAGGTCCTTTTATATTAGGGAAAGTTTGTGAACATCTTGAAGATGGTTGTCTTCTGGGTTGTTACGCCGTATAGTCTGGTAGAAGTTTACCAACGTTTAAGAGATCATTGCTGCCTCCACTATCATGGCGATCAGTACTTATCACTCTGATGATGGAAGCAGCAATTTCCTTCATACATACTCGTTCTTATTTGACGTCTGTGTGACGATGTTTGGAGGTGTAGTTTAAAATTTTCGTTTTATACTTAATAATTTTTTGTTTTGTTTTAGTAGCTACGAAGTCCAAGTTATTAAACATGTTTGCTTCAATGAAACTTAGAAACTGTTTAACTTAATTGGAGCTACTGGACAGTGACAAGGATGGTATAGCAAAAGAACGCCACTTGAATAAGCTGTAATTATTCGCAGAAACGATTTGATCGATTAGTAAGCAACATATATTTTTTGTAGACAATTGCCTGTCACAGTTCTTGATAGGCCTAGCTGCCTGAATAATGGCGAGACATCACTCGGAGACATAGGATTAATGAAAGTCAAACAGTCGAAATAAAACTACAAAATACCTCTGTTTGTGTTTTTCATATCCAAACAAAGGGCTATAAATGTGTTTCACAAATGGAATTGCAAGACAGGAGAGAACTACTAAATGGGTTAAAATAAAAAATAAGCGAAACCCAACATCAACTATACACGAAAAATAGGAAGTACAGAAAGAGCTTGAAACCTCTTCTTTGCTTCAATTAATTTAGTGCGTATGGTCGGAATAGCAATATAACCGTATTTTAAATGTACGGCTTAGTAATCATTTTCTGCTGCTGCAGATTTTGATTACATTAAATTTGTCATATTTGCATTTGTTAACGTTGCAAGGGTTTAATGCAGAACTTGCAGATATGCTTTGAGTCTGTTTTCATGAAAATGTCATACTTGTTTCTAAGTTATTTCCGTGAGACCTATATTATGCTTTAGACTGCATTATGCTTCTCAGATTTCTTGCGGGTAAATTTTTAGATGTTTAAACACAGAATTTCAAGATCTATGCTAGTGAGCTAGTACATGCTGTAATGTACTGTAATTATTACATTACGGCCTAATCAGTGTGATTGATGATAGGAAATCGAAAAAAAGTATGACAGGGATCTAGCCTTTTGTAGCGTGATGTTCGTACGTACAAAGTTTAATGGAAATTCATTAATATTTTACAAGGGTACCTCGATGTGATGATATCAACAATTTATATTTTATTATAAATAAGGAAATTGGGATAAAAATTAGAAGAAACCAAATGAAATCTCCCCACATTTTACTCATTTGACAGAGGAATGTAGGTAATTTCGAAATCCATGTGGATCTTTATCGTCTAATAATGAATTATTGATTTAATGTCGTTATCCTTATGCTGAATATTGCTGGTAAACTAAGCCTGATAGCAACCAGTGTGGTCCAGACGAAGTTGAATATCTTCTGGTAGAAATCGACAGACATTTCAGAGGTTCTCTGTGCCTCCATCAATAGGGTCATCAGGGTCACTACCCTCACCGACCTTTTAGAAGAGCTTACTGTTTACATTATCATGGTAACCTTACACTGTGGTAATTTTCTAACAACATCTCAGAAGACAACCACCTTCATACTCGTTGCCATGAGAACTTGAGGTCTCACCCAGTAAGGATCATCGATGTAATATAATCATTCCCTGTTTCTATTCCTGACTTGAAGTCTGTCAATAATATCTAAGTATTATTACTATTTATTGTCTGTTTAACGACATTTTATCAGCTGCCTAGATTGTATAATGCATGAGATGGGAAGCTGATGAGTAGGGAAGGTTTTGGAAAAGGCGGTCATGACACTGTTTAAAGGCGTCGTTGACGAACCATGTCAGTGCTGTCAGGATGTCAGTCAGTCCGTACTTTCGAGATTCGAACCAGGTACTTCCCGAATATAAATCTATAACTTTACCGCTACATAATTCTGCTGGATAGGAAGAGAATGTTCTGTGTGATTTTTGGAAATTTTATTAAACAATGGGTTATGTAATATTCTGTCTGAGAAGGTATTAAAATTTAATACATTTAGGAGTGAAGGACATTAGATGGTTTTGGAGTGGACTGTACTTACAGGGTGGTTTGTTTTCATAGCCCGGCGAGATTTGTTTCTAGCCATGTAGCGGGAATTGCTGGACATGACAAGTTTAATTGATACGTAATTAAAGCTAAGGAACACATCTGCTCAGCATGGGCGTCTTATGTCCTCCTGCACAATGGAACGGCGATAAGACATAATGGAGGTTAATTGGCGTCTGCCGAAATTACTGCCAGCTCGGGCAATGTTTAGGAGACAGCCACTGTATTAAAATTTAACGAGACCTAGTGGGTCAGTTTCGACCTGTTTTAATCTATAAATTTGAAAGGTACTTTAGAAATATCTTCTCGTTTTTGGCGCTTTTCTAACGGAAAGTTGCAAGAATGCAACAGTTTGCCCTGTCTGTCCGCACGTAACAACTTAAGAACCGTTGAGGTGGTTTTCGTGAAAATTTATATTGGCAAGTTTTACTAAAATTCGTCGAAAGATTCCGATGTTGGTTAAAGGCAAAGAGTAAAGACGGGACGCTTTACATGGTATGCTATTCTGCACTCATCTTGAGTGTAATTCGACAAATATTTTTTCTAAAATCGATAGACTTTTTCCGCACCAGAGGGAACGCGACAGAATTTTTACGCTTTGAAGTAGCTACATTTCCAAACTTACAACTGTTTATGTAAAATTTAAGTATTACTGTGTACTATAACATCAATATTCGTTATTCCTCCTCCTTTACTGGTTTTCTTCTGACTGTAATTATTTAATTTGAAGCGTCTTTGATGGTTATTTATTATTTTACTTGTCTGATTTTTTGTGCCTTTTACATTATTATCAAGTCCTGCGTTTGTATCTCATTTACGTTTTCGTAATACGTTATATCCTTATTTTCTTCGGTATTCAAATTTCTATCTTTCTTTTGGTTTACGAGACATTGTCTTATTTTATTCTTAGTACGCTTTTATTAAATTTTATACTATTAATATTAAATCCATTGTTGTTAATCAATTGTTAAGCAATTGTGTGCAATGTAGGCCTATATATTTTAATGTTACAACTATTGAACGTTGTTAACGATAAAGAAGAGTCTAATTTTTACAGGCTTATTGTATGTTTATTGTTATGTAGATTTTATAGTTGCGAGACCATATGTATTGGTGGCCAGAAAGTGCTCGGAAAGTCTTGAGTAGTTCGCTGACAGAGATAATAAAACTGAATTTTCTTTTTCCATTGACACGCAGCAATTACTTTTGAATCGATAGACAGAAAGAATTAATGCAGTGGTAGTTACGCCCTTATTGATGATTTCTGTATGTGATGAAGGTAACAGAAACGTGACACACTAAAATTTTATTGATAGTCTGAGTAAGTATTTAATTGTATGAAGATTTCTGTCTTCTCGGTTGTTGCGCTGTGTAGTCTGGTAGATGTTTACCAATGTTTCAGAGGTCATACTGCCTCCATCACCAGGTCATCACCCTGGTGACGGAGGCAGTATGACCTCTGAAACGCTGGTTAAGATCAACCAGACTACACAGCGCAACAATCCAGAAGACAGAAATATTCATACTCATCGCCCTGATGATGGAGGCAGTATGACCTCTGAAACGCTGGTAAACATCGACCAGACTACACAGTGCAACAGCCGAGAAGACAGAAATCTTCATACTCACCGCTGTGAAAACCTCAAATCATACATGTTTTAATATTCTTCAGGATTTGAACTAGAGTGTTACAAGTATGTATCAGACAGAAGTTAAACGTACCAATGTACAATACGCCAATTTTTAATAACTGTCCCATCGATTTACCTTGCTCCAACAGTACCGCTCTTTCAAAGACGTCACAGAGACAAACAACAATGCCTGGTTGAAGAGGAAAGAGTCCGTATGCTTTGGAGTCCTGTTGTCCAAGTCGCGTGACTGCGTGACCGACGTCTGCATCAATCATTGTCTGTCGTCTCGTGTGCTAGCCTCGCTGTTGATTCTGGGGTCGAGCCGAGTCAATCACTCGTTTAAATCAGCCGGTGCACTTCTCTATTGATCAGCAGCGGAACAGCGAGCACGTGTTCTTACAGTAGCAGTTTGTAGCACGTACCGCTTGGCTCACGATAACAGTAACAGTGATGTTAAGTAACTGGACCCACAATGATAATATAAGTTTATAGTGCATGATAGTAACATCGTAAAGTAAGTGTATCCTTAGTTCACAGTGATCTGTATGACTGAACGGTAGAAATGCATCAGTGGGCCAGATACAGTCAGTGATGTACTTTTGATTTTTTAAAGGAAGTTTTGATAATGACTGATAAAGTGTTTTGGATTTTCCAAGTCAGGTCTAGTGTGACTACTTTTTGAAAGATATGTTGCATATTAACAATTTACATGCCTTGAAATTTATGAATTACCATTGAAACTTGTGACACGAAATGTAACTGGTCTTACATGCATTGGGAGTTCTAAAATGTGTACTATTATTTATACTGTGTTGTCTATGTTTATTGTTTACCATATTGATACTCTTCTAATATGGCCTCAGTTAACAATTGAGTGTACAGGTTAATAACTAGTGGAGCAATGACTCTTGACAGCAGTTTTTTTGTTTTTACACTTTTCAAAGTGGAATTATGCAGTTTTATTAAAAATTATCAGCATCCAGTAACAAAGTTTGGCCATTAGGTTCTCCCGTTTCGGTCTCAGCCTTCTTTGCGTTAGATACTCTATCAAGATGACATTATTTTTCCGCTTGGATAGTATTTTTAAAATTTATTTTGGAAAAATACAATTAATGGTTAAATTACTGATAGGTATAAATATCCATTTAAGTTGATAATACGATATTCAGTATGAGAGGAAATGACATAGATATTAAAATAAACAGTAAATGCATTAAAATAAATGGAATCATAATTATACTTAATAGGATTAAGGAATAACCCATATTTTTGTTTCGACCCCTCCGAAAGAAAGTTCCACAAGCAACGGTTTTGAGACCATTGACGGGATTTCTAAGAAAGGGTCATATTAAAAGTGACATTAAAAGAAACCAGAGTTGTGGAAAACATTGAAATATACTAACTACAAGGGAAAGACCACATGCTGTGAATAAATGTCAAGATTTACGATCATTGCGTATCACTATAGACCTAAAGGGAGGAAATTTTTCGGAGGACTAGAGTGGAGACCAGCTGGGTCTGGGTCTTTAGTTAACTTTCAAGAAATTCCTTTCCTTTCGAAAGTGTGTTCATTTCTTTTAAAAAAGAGAAAAATGTATTCCGCTGATTGTAATAAAAGCAAGCTTGGAATGGTGTACTCCTTGGAATACACTGTCATTCCACGTGTATTTTTCAAGTCATATAGCTTAGGTAGTTGTTGCATTAATACGATCCTTGTTATTTGTTGCGTCCTAAGCCATTCTTGCAGTGACTCATCGGAGGTAATGCAGGTTCAATACCCCTGGAGGAGCAATGACCCCCAGCCATGTACGTTGAGTAACCTCAGGAATAATGCACATTGAGTTTACCTGTAGAAACACTGACGACAGGTCGTGTAGGTTGATACCTCCGTGAAAATACAACAGTCAAGACAGACAAACAGACAGACATGTAGGTTCGGTGAAATAACAATTCATATATCCGAAGCTTGTAGTCTATTATTGTGTCTCTTAGTTCAATATGTCTCAGATTACTGTGGTCGTAAATTTGATAAAATATTTGTACAGTATTTTGAATAGTTTATAAAACGACAAATAATTTCCCTACATCAATTTACTCTTAAGCAGAACTTCTGACTTGTATTCTATTGGTACGCGTTTCATATTCTGGCTGAGACTCTGAAATTTACCGCCTCATTCCTCGTTCCTTCCAGTCGAACATCGGTATTTCAGCAAACTACGACCGCTTCCACTCCAATCCTTTCCTACCTACCGTACCCAATCATTCAATTTGACACTAAATAACATCTCCACTATGCACAAAGATTTTCCTTATAAACGTACCTTATGAACACGATAAAAACATGTTTCCTGCACCGATACACATTCAGGTCCCTCCTGTGAATGCTTGTGATGAGACTATCTGGCACGACCAGGAAAAAGATGACCGCTGTTTTACCACAGCGAGTCTTATCTCTTTACTGAACCATGATTGATGTAAAGAGAACGTGCCATATAAATTTTTTTAACTCTTCCCGATAAAATTAAAAGCGACTTTTTGACACAATGACAACGGTTGTAACAACACGTAGACGCCAATAAATATTATCCAATAAGATCCAAAATTCCTTAACAGCAAATGATCACCAAACAAACACACAGAAAGAAGACGAAAGGACCCAATATCCATTATTAGCATTGCCATGCTAACGATTATAATAATACACATTCATAAATATTATCATCTAAGGCTAATCTCTTAAATGCGCATGATAACCAACAAACCAAGCTACTAACATTTGACTGTTGTATTGCTCGACTACTGATGAGGTTTAGATGACGGCAAAGAACGGATTCAGAAAACCGACTACACCTTCCCAAACTTATTTACATAGGAGTTTAGTAAAATACATCATGTAAACATTTAAATGGTAACAGATTTTGAATTTCGTCTAGTCATGTTCAGAACAGTAAAGTGAGACCATTTCGAGTTGTACCAATTGCGAGTACAAAAAGCCGAGTGATCGGGAGTTTGTTTTTGAAAACTTCGATATCCTAATTGTCATGCTTCAGTCAATTTCAGAAATGACTCAGGTCATTCTCAGGCACCTACGTTTTTACTCCGGTTTTAGACCCTAGGAAGTTTGCAACATTGTCTCTAACTACTACTCCAAGAAAGCCCACGGTGTGTTTGTTGGTCAGGCAAGAGGCAAGCTGCGCACTAGACCGATCCAAGTGTCATGCTTGCATGTGAAATGCGGGCTCTTGCGGTTCCAACTACCGTGCGGGACAAGCCATTAAGCCGCCTAAGTGGAAACTAAGTAATAAAAGTCTCTTGATATGTCTTGAACAGGAAGGTGCAAGTCGAATTTAATTACCACCTCCAAGAACACCCCACCTCCTCCTCCCTACGTACCCCAAGCTACCGATAAAGTGTCTAGCCACTGACGTAGTGTTTGTGATTACAGCTCTGTTCCTGAGGAACGTTTCCATCCAGCCCTGCTGTGTGCCGTGTTAGAGCCACTTCGCCGTTCTTTTTCTGATGCGATGCTGAACAGATTTTTAAACATTCAAACATTAGATGATCGTGGATTACAGAGAACATGTAATGTCTAATAGTAGATTTTTAATTCATCAACTATCATTAGGGCATGAAGCCATGGAGGATGAGATGGGCGGGACATGTAGCATGTATAGGAGAAATGAGAAATATCCAAAAAATATTGTGGGATACTTGGGAGGCCTAATAATAATGTGGACTGTTCTTATCAGCACCAGGATCAATGGAGGTATGTTTTGAACATGTAATTGAACCTTCGTGGTTTTTTTAATTTCTTGTCTGGTTGACCCACTGTTTGCTTCTCAAGATTTGTTTTGTTATATGAAGTTTGAGTGGTGAATTGTGAAGAATTATTTCTGTGCTAAAATTAGATTACTCGCATAGCTGGAGAGTAATGTAGGAATAAAATCTCATTTTAGTTAGCTCTTTCTGGCATTCGATATACTAACCTTTCGAATGCAATTTTTATACTTGACGAAAAACAAGCAATTACAAACTGAAATTTGTAGTATTCAAGGTTCTCACGGCGGCGAGAAAGGATATGGCTGACTTCTGGGTTGAAACGCCACATAGTCTGATAAAATTTCACCGACGTTTCAGGAGCACTTACTGCCTCCATCATCAGGGCTATGATTATGGAGGCAATTAGTACCCTTGAAACGTCGGTAAAATTCTACCAGACGACATGGCGCTACAACCCAGAAGATAGCAATCTTCAGAGTAAAATACATTTATTTTGACCTATGATAGAACACTTAAAATAAACGTTTCCAGGCATATTTTATCGTGCAGGATAAACCTTGGCTATCTTTACTTTTTCATTTCAGACTGTGTCCACTCATTTATTTGGTCACTTTTAACTCTCACGAGTCCTCTCAATTTTGGTGGCGCCACTATACGTTACTTATGATTTTAATAAAAGAGAAAAAAATATTTTCCAAGCATAGAATAATACTGTAGACTTTACATAGTGAGAAAGATGATAACAGGTAGAAGAATAGCGAACATCATCAGGGCATAAAGAGAATGATAGAAAGCAGGAGGGAAGCAAGAAAGGTTAATTCCCAGGAACACATACACACTAGCAACATGGCCACACCGCGAGAGTGTGCAGTGAGTCCACCATTGGGGTATATACATCATAATCCATGTGTCGAGCCGCTTGGGGACATCGTTTCAAGCCTGCAAGCTAGGTTAGGTGGTTCTAGTATGGCCCCAAACCGTCTGCATGAGGACTGGAAAATTTTTGCTGTAATTTGTGCGGGAGGGTTCGTCTCTAGGGATCTCATTTTACTCGAGCTAATGGGGACCCCCGTGCGCGTTATCAATTCCAATTCCAAAGGGGGGCCGCTAGAGGACGGAGGAGTGAGGAGAGGACTGAGCTGTATAACGGCTCGTGTTATTGTTAGGGGCGAAGTAGTAACTGGACCGGTATGGAAGGGAGACTACCCCCTTGGGGTTGTATACCCTCTGTACAGTAAGCATTGCAAGTCTATATGCACATCACGGTCCACTGATGGCTCCACACACAGGAGTGGACTGCCTTAAAGACTAGACTGACTTCTAAATTAGGGGATGTCGATAGTCTGCTAATCGATTTAGTCTTATATAATTTTAATATGGCGCTCTTTACGATTATAATCATTATATCATTAATTTATCTATCGTAATCATTGCCTTCTGTTTGAGACGAGATCTTTATTATTGTGTTATAATTTTAATTAACAGGTTATCCTAAATATAAAATGTCAATAGTTTAATTAAGTATACCATCGACTGGTAAAATACGAAAAAATAGGAAAATTAAGATCAAAATTTTTAAATTGGTTTCCCATGTTGTATGTAATTTAGTGTACTCAGTTGATTAGTAGAATGCGGCTCTGTAAAAAGAAGTATGTAATATATTTAAATGAAATGATTCAAAGGTAATGCCAGCAATGATAAAAATGTATGGTCCTTAACTGTGAATTAATTTACATCGTGTTACATAACATGTTAGGCCTATGGCAATTATAAGATGTGAAAAGAGATTTTTTAGGTTTGCTGGGACAATAAGCGCTACTGAAGAACTTGAAATTAGACTTACTAGCAGAGGATCTTACTCATGCTGATATCCAAGTACCTGCGCACCGTTGAAGAATGTTGGGAACGTGATAGTAGAACGCCATATATTGACAGGTGTCTTCTGGGTTGTTGTGCAGTGTAGACTGGTAGAAGTTTGCCGTTGTTTCAGAGGTAATGGCTGCTTTCATCATCAGGGCGATGCCACTCAGCAAGCACCTCCGAATCTCTTAAAGTCGGCAAATTTCTACCAGACTACACGGTACATCAAACCAGAAGACGTCCATTTTTATACTAGCTGTCGTGAGAACCTAAAATCTCACGAGATGAGAGTGTTTAGGGGCAATATTTTGTTCTATCTTTTCCGTACTAGACTGGCAATGAACGTAGGCGTCTGAAAATAATCAAAAAAATCACTGTTGTGCCGTCCAGACAGTGGGTAGTTTTGTTATTGACTTCACTAATGCGGATCAGTTTCATGTAAGAAAGGTTTATCCTTTCAGAATCATTCCCGGATTCGATCTCATGACTTTCGGAACACGAGGTAATTTCACTCAACTGAGCAGTCGTCTCGCTTGGCAGTCCTCATTTACTGACCACCTTGCCACCACGCTCCACTAGGGACGCGCCTTATAGGCCTATCACTTCTCCATCCCCCGAGGCCACCAGAACCACATTTCCCCTCTCGAGACCCTTCGTCCCTCCCCTTGACCCCCGATAAAGTTACTCCCCCCTCTCATATGATCTGCTATAGTTCACGGGAGGTTTCAGCTGATTAACTGTGTTTTTGTTGTGCGTTGCCTCTGGGCTAATAAACAGCAGTGATAGACAAGAAAGTAATTGTGAATTAGAATTGGAATTTTGAAATTGAAGATCATGTCCTGTAGCAGTGTAACCTACTTGATCAAGTTTTATAGTATGGTGCTTATTGCCCGTGTGGTTTATTTTGGAGACTTTCTGTTCCAGTTTAATTCATATGAAGACTGTGCTAACTGCAAATTTTCACGTTTCCCTCAATACGCCAAATGAAATTTGTGACGGTGTTGGTTTATTCTTCGGTAGGTCTTTGTGATCGAATGGGTTTGAAAAATCGTTCCATGGTAAACTGAGAACGGTTGAATTATGAGATGAGTAACTTAATATTAAATAACCTAATTCAACAAATATGTGTCCTAGAACTTAAAAAGCTGACTGTTAGCAAATTACCCGCTTTACAATCAGATATATTTAAATAATAAAAAAATGAAAAAATGCAGGGAACAGTGCTGTTTAAAAATGTTTCCAATCTGTTACATTCCGCCACTGTTCCAACAAAAGTCACACATTGTATGGATGTTCGAAAGAGCATTTCCGAAACATAGACGCAACATTTGTGTCCCATCTAGAAAGTTCGTGCAAACCCATACGAGGGGTATTACAGAAGTTTTATTCGTATGGGAATTTTATGCTCACCTATAATCAACGTACTTGCATGGCGGACTGTAGCCTAAACTACAGGCAATCACCAGTCTCGCCAGACGCGGTGTTACACCGCAATTTTACATGACAAAATTATGTAGAATATAATCAGAGAATATGGAGTCTGAAGAGAAACAGAGCAATGATAGCGTCCATAGTTTGCCGTCATCAGAACACGACTGTGGAGTACTTGAGGTGGTCTGTGTAACAAAGGTTAAGTGTAAGATTTTTCTAGTTTTTCAGTAAAATAAGGGAAATGAAAATGTTTTACATTTTATGTATCTACTATCTTAGCTACAAAGTAATTTTATAATATTTTAATATTAATAGCAAGTTGATACGCGTAATCTCCTTGTTTTGAAAGCCCTGGCTGATATTGTCGTCGTATCTCGTCTCTGATACGGAACAAATATAAAGTGTTGTGTGTGTGCTATGTGATGAGAAGAAGGTATTTCCGCTGCAGAGGATATAATGGCTTCTGACAAACTGTAGTTGTAGGTCCCGAGATGTCAATATCACGCAATGCACTCGACGGACGTAGCAATAGTATAAAATAAAGTTCCGAGGTTCGAATTCCAAGCTGTTCTGAATGGCATTTTTCAGGAAACTCGCTTCCAGATTACATAGATCTCGTAAACTAGATACGGAGATTACTGATACATCATAGACATATGCAACTGTAATTAATTAGTTTCTTCCTAAGTGACCTGTCATTTACTGGGCTTACAGAACGTCAGGATTGTAATTAATTTTGGATTACAAGTGAGCGCATGTACAAGCCTGTATACATTTTTTACATAACGTTTAGACGCTAATTATAGTTCAGTAGTATAATACACAGTAAAGTAAGCCCTAAACATATAAGATTTATGTTGCTAAGTTTTATCGCGTTCTGAATTAATTACACAATTATGACGTAAATATTTGTAGTACGAGGGTCGCTCATTAAGTAATGCCCCACATTTTTTTTCTCAGCCAATAATGAAGATAGAAAAGTGTACTTTTACATGCTTGAGATTTGATGTTTCCCGCGTTCGTGTACGGAGTTTCAAATGATTCCAACCGATAGCGGAGCTGTAGTGAACTGTTAAAATGGCGTCTGTGAACGACTCTCGTTACAAGCAACGAGCTGTAATTGAATTCCTTGTTGCTGAAAAAGAAACGGTGGTGAACATTCATAAACGTTTGTGTGCTGTGTATGGAAGCTGTGCAGTCGATAGGAGCACCGTTGGTCGCTGGGCTAAGAGAGTTAAAGCTTCAGGAAGTGAAGAAACCGAGCTCCGTGATCTGCCGCGCTCTGGGCGTCCTGCCACAGCCACCACTCCAGACATGTTGAACCGCGCGGATGCCATTATTTGTGAGGATCGGCGCATCACAACTCGACAATTGGCCCAACAGCTTTCAGTCAGCAATGGAAGTGTGATTGCAATTATCCAGGCTCTCGCATATTCGAAGGTGTGCGCAAGATGGGTTCCACGAAGTCTCACAGCAGACCACAGGATTCAAAGGAAAACGATTTCTTCTGAATTGTTGGAGCGTTTTGATGCTGAGGGAGAGGTCTTTCTGTCCCGGATCATTACAGGTGACGAAACCTGGATACACCACTTTGAGCCAGAGACAAAAAGGCAGTCAATGGAGTGGCATCATCCTCAATCACCGAGAAAGAAGAAATTCAAGACAACTCCCTCCGCCGGAAAAGTCATGATGACTGTCTTTTGGGACAGTGATGGGGTCATTCTTGTGGATGTGATGCCAAGAGGTGCGACCATCAATTCAGACGCGTACATCAGGACCCTGAAAACCCTCAAGAAGCGTTTTCGACGAGTTCGGCCTCACAAGCATCCAGCAGAAATTTTGCTCCTGCACGACAATGCACGCCCTCACACAAGTCTGAGAACCCGGGAAGAAATCACCAAATTGGGTTGGACGGTGCTACCCCATCCACCCTACAGTCCAGATCTGGCACCCTCCGACTTCCATCTCTTTGGGCCACTTAAAGATGCTATCCGCGGAACAAGATTTGAAGATGACGAGAGCGTGATTCAAGCAGTGAGGACATGGCTACGTGCACAGGACAAGAGCTGGTACCGGCAAGGCATGCATGCACTTGTTCCACGCTGGCGTAAAACCGTACAAGTTGATGGGGACTATGTGGAAAAATAGTATGTGTAAAGGAAACATTGATTTATATTGTCACTAAATTTGAGCCATCTTGAATAAATATGTTCTGAGGAAAAAAATGTGGGGCATTACTTAATGAGCGACCCTCGTATATATCGTATGAAATTGACCTAACTTATAGATACATCCCGAAGGCAGAAATGAGAACATATTACTGATACATTAAGGAAAATTAACATTTGTATAATACGTTTTGTTTTAGATCTGCGTATGAATAACTTAGTGTCTTAAATTTCCTGTTATGTCAACTTGCTTTAGAAATTCAAAATAGACGAGATACTAATTTCTTAATACATTAGGTATTGTCGATTAATCAAAGCAGCTTTTTCTATTAGTTACCAGCTTAACAAGCAAACACGTTACTACTTTAGTAAACTTTCAATGTACAGTGTATTTAAATTAAAAACTGTGAAACATAAACAACTACATGAATAAAATGCTCGTATACCCTGGAAGAACCAGTGTAACGTCAGTCATGTACAGTAAGGTGAGGCATGAAATTGAAAATATGTATGTCCAAATATCTACTCCTTTGTTCAAAAAGTCCCTACAAAATATAAAATTTCTCTGAATTCAAATAACTCTTAGAGCTTAATTTGCATTACGCAGTAGCACTCGAGCTAAATACGAAACTCTCCTACACAGTGATCGGACATCGTAAAAGTCATCCAAATTGATTGGTCTTAGAAGAAGTCAGATGGACTGCAAAGGGCACAGAAGTGATCGAAACTTTTATGTTGCAAGTAAGAACGCGAGGTTTAAATACATGTAAAACGCAGGTACTTCAAGGCAACTATCCAGTTTTAGGGACGACAATCAGGAGTTGAAGAAATCGAACGGGAGTCAAATGGTTCAAGACAACTCCCTAATTTTAAGGAAATTCAGTAATTGAAGGAATCAAATGGAACGTTAGAGGCTAATGTTACAGCTATGTAACATTTCATGACAATGATCACAAGGAACTTCGTTGGTATTTCTTGCTACCGGAGTGACCACTGTCAGAACTTAATTTTTCCCGCATGAACGGCGCACTTGAATAGTAAAGCGTGGCGGACTTTGGCTATTGTATTTGCAAGAAGATAAGATTTAAGTAGTGGGATGGCTCATAAAAGCCTTTTGATTGCGAACTGGAAACACTGATGTGGGTAACTTAATCACAATACTCGCTTAATAGACGAATGGGCCAGTTAGTGTTTGTTAGTATCCACGCACCTGTTTATTATTATCGCAAGGCCGATTGGTGGTAGACTGGAAAACTTAAAGGCTGCTTTAATAATGAAGTAGTTGTTGTTACAGAAGCTTTGCCCAAGGTTGTACACACACACACACACACACACATACGTTTTAGAGAAGGACAGAGAAATCGTTTCAGAATTGTTTGTCGCAAATTTCACCGGTTCCTTGGTATCGTCTGTGTATTGTTTCCGCTTTCACGTGTTTATTCAACACACAAGCAGATAGGAATGTTGCTAGTAACAGCAATGGGCGAAACAATTGACTCGCATTGGCCGTTTACGATTTGTATGTGCATTTGTGAAACAATGCAGCCATTGGCTTGCTTCAGGGGTATGTAAACTCCTGTATATAAATTCTGTGACGATACCAGCATTGAGAAGGCTGAAATGAGGATACCACATAGAAGAAGAACTGTCATTATTTTTCGCAGTTTATTTAACGACACTGCCAGTATCTGGAATTACACAGGTTTCCGACGGTTTATGTTGATACTAAAGGTTCTTATTCCTGAGGCCGTTCCCAGTCAGAAATTCCGTATGGAGCTGCGGTTATTTGACGTTCAAGATAATTTGAACCTTGCATAGACAACATCAGGTTCTTTAATGCGTCTTGTACGACACAAAATACAAATGAATACAGATGAACATCCAGTGTGACCGGTCACACACATTTTAGTCTGCAACTAAATGAGCAGTTACCTGAACGATGTATTGGTCGTGGTGTTCCGTAGAATTGTCCCCTGTGGTCATCGGACGTCGCTGCCGAGTGACACTGACCACTCACCTTCTATCTAGCGCCGAGGTCAAGACTGAGTAAAAGCTATATATTGCCTCTCTCCCCAGGCGTCTCCATGGCAAGTAGCAGGACAGCTTTACTTCTATTCTGTTTAGGCCTAAATAAGTTGATTTTATTTCATATGTATAAATTACTTATTAATGTAATTGTTTACTTCATTTCTGTTTAAATATGCATTGATACAGTTGTCCCAAAAAGGTGTATTCGCATTATAACACAGATTATTGACCGAATGCATATACACACTTTTTGAGACACTATTATTTATTTTTATTTAAAAATTGTCCAGTTGACTTTCGATGTCTTACATTTGGCAAGCAATTTACTCACCCCTGTCCTACATGACATTTAGTCGCTCACAAAAGCTTTCCGTTCCCTTGGTGAAACACATTTATCGACAATACGTATTGACTTTATGGTATTAGTAATGTCAGCTTTTAACGTCATGGCGACATAAACATAAATTGTTCATCGTGAGAATCTGAGGAATGATCTGTCATTTACGTTGCAGAATTGCCTAATGCGTTAAAGGTTTGAAAATCTTATCAAGTGATAAACGGTTTGCTATTTTGTATAGTTATCGGGTTCAAATTTATTATTTTAAAACGTGAAAAATGTTTTAAATGTGACACTAACCTCATCCTCTTATAATAAAGGCTTTGAACTTGGACGAATAAATGGATAAATGGACAGGTGTAGTCTAAAATTGCTGACCTTAATAAAATGTTCGTATTCTATGAGGATCTATAACGATCTCCATGGATCAGTCCTTCCGAAAATAAAAGTGCGCTCAGCTAGTCAGAAAACTTCCCGCCTTTTATGAAACCCGAAGGCTCCATTACCATGTTCACAAGGGCTAGCTACCGGTCCCTTTCCTGGAGGAAATGAATCTGGTTTATACTCTTCAGCCCTATTTACCGAATATTCATTTTAATAAAATTCCCCTATCTTCGCCTAGATATTCCGGGTAATCTCTTCCCTTCAGGATTTACGACCAAATATGGCAAACATGCAAACTAGTGGCGGTGGGAGCGGCAATTGATAAAAATTACTGAAATTATGTATGGTATCCTCATGTTAATATTTTGGTTGTAGAGTCGTAAGAAGTGTGAGGTTCACGTAACCTTCAGTGACGTAACGTTCATGTTGAATTTCTCTCTCGCGCACACATGGTGGTGATCTTACAAGGCCGCTTTTTTCTTAAGAAAGCAGTGGTAACACCAGGTGTGAATGCATTGCCATTGTATCGCCGCACACAAATAATGCTTGACTCAGAGAGAAGAGTCAGAACGAGTCCAGATAAACGCTTCAAGCTTTCAGACATCAGCAAGACAAGTTTTTCTTCGACCTTGGGATTTGATCCATGGATATCTCGATAGCCAAGCAGCCATGCTAACTGTAAGGTGGAAGGCGATGCTGTGTTGTCTATAAAATACATGTAAACAATCTAATTGATAATTTATTCTGTCCAGAGCTAACCTCATCAATTAAGTTTCATTATCAAATTCTCTTTGACGTCACGTTACGATAGATGAGTATTCTGGGAACATATTGTTGTTATCATTTCATTCCTCTGGGAAACACGCCCCCTGTTCACGCAATGTGGGAATGTTTTGTTTTACTTTCAGTTGTCATGCATTGAAGTAATTAAACATTTTCGTCGCTTATTCGAAACATGTACCGCAGGATGGTATTAAAATTACTTAGCTAAACACATGCAAATTGTGCAATAATAGGTTCTATCATAGTGTAAAATTAAAGGAATTTAATCTTGATTTGCATGAGAACGTTTTTTTTTGTTCGATACAGATGTCTTTCTTTATTGTCAGATGAAATATCGTACTAGAAGCAGTACTGTGATCAAAGGTAAATCGCGAAATTTATGGCAAAGAAGATTGTGTGTAGTACTAAATCTGTATTATGGTTACAAATATAGTACAATATATTTTGGGTATTTCTGTAATATAGGGAAGTAATAAAAATACAAGTAGACATTTAAATTACATAAGAGTACCATTTCCAAAATTAACATTTTATTGTTTACACCCCAACCAGTATTTTCGAAAAAAATCGTTGACAAACTAAACAAGCGGTAATTTGTAACCTTTAAGAACATAGGAACTACTTTGTAGTAGTTGTTGTAGTTGTGATACCTGCAGCGGGACGGAGCAGTTAAATCCTTTCACTCCTGCACGACACGTAACTGAACGTCACAAATCCGAGTTTATGATCCTGTCGGACGGAATATATCATATGGAACTTGTTTTCCGTAGTCGTCGCTGTGGCAGACAACGAATTACCTTGTCAGCTTCCGACAGGATTATATTATAGGAAAAGCATTTTGCTTGTATTTCAGGAAAGAGACGGGTGAAAGTGTAGAGATATTTACTCTTTCAGACGCCTTCAACGACCGTCCGCCGTGATGGCTCTCTGAATTCTGTTTTATGCGATTTAGATAGCCCATTTCTCCCCCTTGAAGTGCCATTTCCAGGAGAGAGTGAGTTAAGTCCGTTAAAATTAAAATACAGATCAGCGAGACTGCTCACTTTCAGTTGTGTATGGAGACACTGTAGTCGTAAAAACATGAACACAATATTTTACAACTTCTAGTAAGGTTCACTTAATTTAGAAACGTGACAGATACTCAACATGATTGTATTTGTGGGGCCTACTCAATTATTTAGACAGCTATTTGAATGAACGCGCAACCAAAATTTTAATTATTATTTTCATTTATTTTTTGTATTGTTATGTTTGAATTTCAGATATATGAACTTCATGGATTCCACTAAAATATTCCTTAATTTAAATGTCGTTATTAAAAGTACTCTGTTTTACGCTGTAAATTCAGCTATTCAAAAAGCAGAATCTAACTCCTTATGTTCTTGTTTCTGTTGTCTGTACTATATTTTGTATCAAGGCACAAGGATATACATCAGGCAGGTAAATAAATAATGTCAATAGTGAAATAAATATTTAATTAGAAACGTAAAGAGCGACTTGATATATTAGTTACTAGACTAGAGTCCGATGCAAGGGTAGAGTGTACAGGAGTTTAAATTTGTTTATCTCCCTCAAACCTCCTCCCCAACTTCGAATATGTTAGAAAAGCTGGGAACCATTGCTTGCCTGTTACTTTTACATCTAAAATTGAGAACTTTCATGACTGAAAACATAAATAAGCATATTTTACCCAAAAAGTATAATGTTTTGTGTACAGGTGAATTTGATCGACTTTCAAAAATGTTTCTAGGTTACTGACATATGTTTTCCTCAGTTATCAGTTATTCTAGCCTAGTCTATTACTTTGAATGAACATAAAAACATTTGTATTTATATTGTCCTAATTTCTGCATGCTAACATATATAGTTAAACTTTGCAAGATGATTAAACGGTTACTAAGAAAACACACACGCGAATGCATGATTGATTTGAAAGGAAACTGCTTAAAATCTTAACCTACTGATTCATTTTCTACTTCCTACTCTTCACACCTTTTATAGTGGCTTTGCAGATGGTTAGAAATTTATTTTTGACTAATGAGGATCGAAATATGATAAGTCATCGTGCAGGACTCTATAACATATGTATAACATCTATGCTTTTAATTATTATAATCGACCAATCTGTGTTACTCGTCTCATCTCTCCCTGGTCACGGAGTTAATTTCTGAAATTTCGGAGTTGGGCTCCACATGAACGCAGCTGATCTCCCGACAAGACTTCGTTGCATTTAGTCGTGTTAAATTTTAGTCATGTATAGGTATTTATAAATAGTGTGGGCTCAGGAAAGGAGCGGTACTTTCGTATTATCCAGTGAATGAGTGGAAACAATTGGTAAACAGTTTTGTAATATTCGTTTACGAGATTTGATCTGTAACTTATCAATGTAACATCTTTACAGGCAGCTCTTAACAAAAGAAATGTTTGTAACCCTTAGAGGCCGAAATTATTTAAATGACATTTAAATATTTAGTTTTATCACAAAGAAAACACAAACAACACTTTTCTAATATAACGATTGATTGGTCAGTGCTGTTTACGGATATACTCGCTACTTATTCTGAGAATCGTAAGAAAAAGATAATATTGTGTGGGCAGGAGGCAAAGTTATTGATTGCTAAAGTAGGTTGTACATATACTTACCACTAGGCTTTAGAGAGTTAAATGAGAATGATACGGAAACCAAATGTCCCGGAAATACATCACAAGTTGTGCGGCCACATTGTACACTATGAGAGCCTTGGTTATTGAAGAAAAAGAAACGCGTATCTATAATATGTAAACCAAAGACATTGCTGACATAGGAAATGAGACAAATTAAGGATTTTTAGGTTTTCACGGCGGTGGGTTGTAGCGCCGTGTAGTCTGGTAGAAGTCTACCGACGTTTCAGAGGTCATTGATGACTAGGCCAAGCCAGTGGGGAACATGGTCACTGACACGGTCAAGGTTCAGCCTTGATAGATTGGTTCATATATCTCAAACCGATTCCACGTGAGCAGCATACACATCTCCTTGATGATGGAGGCAGCAGGGACGTATGAAACGTTGGCAAACTTCTGTCACATTACACGGCGCTACAACCCAGAATACAGCCATATTAAAACGTTAAGAATTGCTATTGGCACTAGAACTATGCTCAGTGGTTTCAAGCACGAAATCTCCGAAGATGGTAGTTGATTGTTGGTTGCGGGGAAGGGCCATATTGATCAGAGGTTTTAAAGATTTCAAAAGAAACCCCAGTAAAGTTGATATGAGTAGACATATGTGATTTCGTACAGAACACTAGCCTGAGGCTTGACATTCACACAGTACAAATTTCCTCATATCTGTAATAATCTGTCTGTGTGTTGTATCGTAAGTTTAAATGTTCTTGTTAGTAGGTAACGTCATTCGGACAATCTGTTTTGTCTTATCGATGGTTATTTACTGGCCAAAATATAAATACCATAAAAGAAATAATGCAAGCTCTGTTATATGTAAGAAGAAACTGAGTATATGTTTGTGTCTTAACGCCAGTTTTCTGGAAAAATCATGATATGAAAGTAGCTAATGAATATTTTAAAAAATGAGAACGTGAAAATCAGTCACATTTATTGAATTGATTGATATTTATTGTAAAGTATTTGTTTTATTTCACCACGTTTAGTAACTGAATCGACGTAGGCCTGCGTGCATGGGATAGTAGTGAAACTAAATATAAACCTACACATAAATTCAACCCTTCTTAAAGAAGGTATATGATTTCTTCCGGACTATTATAGAGTCTTTAAAGAGGTCCAATTTTATTGTTAAGAACGGCGTCATTCAAATATTAGACTTACCAAGTTTCGTCAGAAAACAATTTAGAACGAACTCTGACTTAGGTGCTACTTGTTTCGCTTTTATGCAAAGGCAGTATAGCTGAAGGATTGTGAAGTGACTGAACGGTGTATACGTATACCCGTGATAAATTGGTTTTTATCTCACTAGGATTATGTTGCCAGCATCTCTGTGCAGGACTGATGTTAGCGGGACTTAATTCTCTTCCTGAAAAGACAAAATTCAAGGGGAATGGGACAAGTGAGGTTAACTGAACTGTCAAGATATATATCTACTGATGTATACATTCCAATAATATTTAAATTTTAGGAATGTCTGCCTACAGTTGCTGTTTGCAGGCCACTGAGGTACCCGGTTTTCTTCAGGAATTATAGATTTAAAGGTATGTTTCAAATCGACGCCAGTTTTTGAAATCGTGCTATGCAAAATTAACAGTAATTTGCTGTGTTTTGCTGGAAACAGTTTATCAGCCTCATAAAGATTAATTTTTAAGTATATTTCGCGTTTTGTAGAAGCAGACAGCTAAATATGTATGAAATCTAAGTATGCATACCGGACCCTTGTGAACACAGTAGCGAGTTGAGTTTTGAGGTTCTCACAGCCAGCTCGACAGTGTTGAATCTTGGGTTCCATTAGAGGTGGAAAATATCTTGGTCATTTCAGAAACTGATAGAATCTGAAGGAGGACTCTTCTGCTTAAAGTTAATTAATATTTGTGTGTATTTGCTATTTAAATTTTAGTCTGTACATCGTCGTAAAATAACTGAATAATCAACCATGGTAGGATTTGAGGTTTTCACGGCGGTGAATACGAAGATGGCTGTCTTATGAGCTTTAGAGCCGGGTAGTTTGGGAGAAGTTTACCAAAGTTTGATAGGTACTTGCTGCCACCGTCATCAGCAAGGACCTCTGAAACGATGATATCCTTCTTCTAGACTACCCGGCACTAAGGCCCAGAAGAAAACCATCTTCCAACCAACCATCGCATTTAGACAGTCAGTCAAAGACCTGTCACATCTTTATAGGGGAGGAGGAGTGGGAGCCCGAATGTGGAGAAGAACAACCAGCAGGCGCTGTGTCTGTATCAGGGTCTGGGTCTATAGTTGAAGACATGATACCACCCACAACAGGAGGGGAATGTTCCCCAGTTCAAACCGCCACTGGATCGTCATCTTCACCACCACCTTCACTTGTCCGACAGTCTGATACCGACATCGCTACCAACAGTAATCACAAAGGTAAGAACCGATTTCAGTTTGTGATACTGCAAATTGTGTATTGCCTTTATACATGTTCCCAAGAAGATGTATTCACACATTCAATGAATGAAATTATGATATTTTAATAAACTAAACCTTCCGCTATTTTGTGCATCAGAATAATTGGAGAGATATGGCGATGCCATCTGTTAAGTGTAGACCACATTAGATTCCCCTCGTAATGACAACGCGGATATGGACGATGCGGTTACTATTCCGTGTTACAATGTATGTACATCTTTTTGGGACATTCTGTAAATTAACGGACATGTTTACTGTATTGAATTACGGTCTTTGGCACACATTGTATCCCGGCGCAACTGATTTTCGTGGTGTCTGGAAGTATCTCCAGGCAATTCGCTCTTACAAATTGAAACAGTATAACAATGCCCCGGTATTTAAATGTAATTAACGCAGTAATTAATATAACACATTAATGCATTTATTTTCATATAATTAATTAATTAATAATGTTCACAAACGTTTAACTAATGCAGCTATCACGCAGGAAACACGAAACTGTGGCCAGAAGAACTTCTATAATTTACATTTTGGTCCACATGTACTTTGAAGTTGAGCAGGCCTGCCAGAAAGGATTAAAGCGTAAAGAGTAGTAGATATTTGATGAAAGAAGGCTTGTCATCAACAGTGATAGAGACGACTCTACACTCATACCCACCCGAAAATTTAAAATTTATTATAACTTTAGATAAGATCCAGCGAAGAATGTGCCATCATTTCCAATGTGACCTAAGCAACTCGGTGCATTAATTCATTGTGAGCATTAGCAGTCATAATCCACCCACTTAATACGGTCGAGTGTTTTGATTATTTGTCAAGATGTATATCTAATAAAATTAATGTTTAAGGTTACACGGATTACATTCTCCATTCAGTTCGAGCAATGTATATTTTCATGTAACTTCATTTGATTTTCATGAGCTGTAGAGTACAGTATATCGTGATCCGAAGATCATTCTGGTTTCTTATTTCAAATCCTGTGTGATCAAATGTGCGGGTATATGTAGTTAAAGCTTCCAGAGGATCCATTTGTGACTTAACATTAGGCAATTTCCACTCGTATACTCGGGCATGTAGTTATAGCTGTTCTTTCACTTCTTGTATCAACAGAACTGGCTGCTACTTCTTCTAATAATAAAAAGGGTAAGCTAATGTAACTTAACGTCTCCTGAGAATGCGTTAGGGAAAGTTGGTGAGTGACTGTGAGAGGTTAGGATTTGAGTGATGGGACGATAAGTAACGAAAGCAGGAGCCATGATAAAAAAGGAAGTAGGGAGACGAAGAGAGAGAAACCTGGCAATAAGACTTCGGGCATACACCTTGTACACAAGGAAGGCAAAGCTTACTGCGTTGTACACGGGTTTTGCATTAAGAATGCCTAATCTTGCGAAGCTTCTGCTACGAGGCGCTCGGGTAGTGTGGGAGGGTTGCTACTCTTACCTGAGAGGGAAGCAGATTCGTCTTCTCAAGACGTGGTGAAAGCTTCATGAGACCATCTCTATAACATTGCGTACACCCAATGCCGTATCTAACTGGTTAGCCAGTACTAATTTTATCTGTATTTTATATATTGATAGATATTTAATTGAACTTTAAGACTGACATCAGAATTATGGCACGTTTCCCGACCTTTAATTTTGGATTTAATAAAACACTTTTAAACGGAACTAGTGAACTACAGGGTGGGTGGGAAGTAGGTAGGCATTGAGAAATGGTTATAACCTCTATATTTCCAATGCATAGAGATTATTTAATGCCTACTTACTTCCCACCCACCCTGTAGTGAGACTGTCACTGTTGACCAGAAAATGAACTTCTTAATGCTTTAATTGCTTTTTAATTTGCATCGTTGAGAAACTGGCTAAAGCACATCAGGCCTTCAGCAGTGTACATTTCAGTTAGACATTTGAAAATAAGTTGAATTGTTACAGGTCCCTATGTTTCCTGCTATAGTGCTGTTGGCTTCTGATTTTGCAAAATGAAATTCTACGTTTTAAAAAAGTGCGACTTATATATTGGAGTTGAATGTGTTTTGTTGGTCTGTCATCTGATTTTAAAATATTTTGGGATGACTGATCATAACTTAACTTTCATTTCCGCTTTTTCTATCGTAACTTTGAGACCTTCGTGGGACAGACAGACAGACAGTTCTGTACAAAGTTCGAAAATTATCCTTCAACCAGGTGTTGATTGGCTCACAAAAATACATGATTACAAGCTGAACTCCCTTCAATTCCGGTCTGATACTTTGTATAATGCATTTTCCATGCGTTTACGTTGTGGGAAAGCCAAATCGCTTCATCACATGCTTAGTTTTTATCAAGAGGCGTCCAAAATGATAGTGTGAATAATCCTTCCTCCTTTCCAGCTCGGGCAGCCAGTAATTACCCTTCTTGCAGCGTCTCGATGTGACTCCGGCGTGGATTCAAACTAATTATTTCCCAATGACATGTTTGGCAGCACGCTGTTACCTTGTGTTTTCTGTATTTGGCCTTAAATGTGTCCATTCCCTGTTCTTTGTTCATTCTCTGTTCGCTGAAGTACGTGTTGCGGTGTACATGAGAATAAGTGGTTTCCTCAGTCTAGCAACTACTTTATTTCTTGTCTAATTTGCAGACATGTTAAAGATTGCTGTCTTCTGAGGTGTTGCTTCACACAGTCTATTAGAAGTTTACCTACGTTTCAGAGTTATTTGTTGTCTCTATCCTCTCTCATCGCCCTGATGGTGGAGGCAGCAAGTACCTCTAAAACGTCGGTAAATTTCTTCAAGACTACACGGCGGAACTCCCCAGAAGGAAGCCATCTTCTTACTCGCTGCCGTGAGAACCTGAAATTTTACCTAGATATATCGTTACTGTGTATTTTCATAACCCAAACGTAGGTGCTTTTAAAGTCCTGCAACATTAAAGAGACACTTGTTTTAGTGTTTGCGACGTCGTTGTTTTGATCGTCCCAGTAATTCTTGGCTGCTCTGTATTATTTATGATGACATCTAGCCCAGCGTATGATCCATCAAAGTTGAAAGGGAATACAAGTTTTTCTGTTCAAAAATAATATGATTAATTGCAGCATTATCTTTGCAAATTGCATTGAAAGCACAACATATACAATTTGTTTATGAAGTGAAATAAATGTGAAAACACCTTCACGGCGACTGGAGCTAAATTCCTGCCAAACGCACCTATACAAACGTTTGAGTAGAGCCTACGCTGTTGTAATATTGCATAAGATCGATCTGAAATATTCGTCCTTTCGATATAACCCTAAATTCTCTTTTAGCTGTTTATTGACATAAACTTACAAAGTTGTAAAACATTTAAGTTCACATTTCGTGTGTTAAGCTACTAGTAATTTAGATTATTTTTAATGCTGTGAGTCAATTCATGATTACAAGCAAGGACTTGATTTCCCTTTGTCGTCTTCGCCGCTTATATTCCCTCTTCATTGCGTCGGGGAGCCATTTGCATTGCAAAACATCTAACCTATACAGCTCAAGATCTGCAAACTTCGTGGTGGGCTAGACATTTCTAATAAAACGATTCAATAGAACTATACATTCATTATAGCGCTGGACTCTATAAGGGGAAGATTAATTGCCTCTCTTAAGTGCAGGTCTAAGAGGGTAACTGAAACATGGCCAGAGATTTAGACAAAGGGAAGTAAATATTTATCAAACTTCGGAAATGAAGGACATTTAAATTTATCCTGAAGGATTCAGTTTTGTCTGTTGTTATAGGTTCAAATGCAAATATAAAAGGTTGCAGAATAACGGATGAGGCGCCTAATTTTTAATGACACATGTCTTGTCAGTTATGGGGTTTGTTTCTCTGATATGAAAAGGCCAACAAACTTCTACCAGCGTGAACGTTGTATCATGTCGCCTCCGTGCAGTTGTTAAGCCAAAACAAAATGTTATTCAGTCCTGTTCAACCAAAATGTGTCTAGTGCTCGTCCTCATATTCTTATATGCTAATAATTATTAGTTGATACAAAGTTTCTATATAACTTAATTATAATTAAGTTATATAGAAACTTTGTATCAACTACAGATTCGAAGAAATTACGTAGTCATGAAAATGGAACAGCGATTTTAAATTAATGTTTCTCGTTGAAAAGAAAACTGCATGATTCCTATATGTTTGAAGGCGAGGTGAATAATACACCCAACCTTCCTCCTGTGGTCCACGTGGCTGTGACTCTCTGTACTACCTGTTCTAAAAAACATTATACTAAAAATGTACATTACTTTATTATTAGGTACATTCGTCACTGCTCTGTGAATACGAATCCTGACACCCACACCCACAAAACAAAGAACTGTAGTATACCGTGTTAACACCACAGCACACGTCACATGTTTGTCGGAATGATTCAAACAAATGTTTGCGAAATGGTCAGTACCAGACATTCGCCTTAATCGTTGGTAGCCATCGCCATTCCAAGATGGAGCCGTTAACACCCGTTACTTCAAAATACAGAGATAAATTGACGGTACGCCCAAAATAGGATATTGCCAAGCTTATCACCAAAAATTAAGTCCCTGCAAGGTACTACATAAAGACCACGTTCTTTCTTATATTATATTTATATAACAATTAAAGTACTGTGTATGGGTTCTGTTGAAGTAAGACCAACAAAGTTTGTTTTTACAACCTTACTATTTCGTCAGTTACGACAATCCTATCATTTGAATCGTTATAAACTGTGTATACCCTACATTTGAGAAGCTTTGTTGAATAAATCAACAATTAATAATGTAATTAATCAACATGCCTGTTCATAAAGCTAGACCTTTGTTTAATGCGGATATTATTGGCCTTGTTCTCGGAAACATTCAGCTTGTTGATTTTTGTAACTAGTGAGCGACTGGAACGGTTTGGTTTGGATCTCCTACATGCGTAATTCCACTTTAGATATAACAAACTGGCAGTTTAAACAAGATGGATATAGAATGATGGTGTGTTTGGTTTAAACTTGATGAATATGGAAATCTGGTGGGTAGCTGGTTGGGAATACGAGGAGGACTGGGAAGAACGGGGAAACGTTTGATGAATTGCCGGCACCGATAGGTATCTTGTGTGTTTTGTGGGTTCCATGCGTGCTGTGCCCGATATTGCTGCCCTCTACTCATTGCCATTAGATCGATTAACGCTTCGAAAATCCAATTATAGCTTTATGTTAATTAGTTCAATATGATGGACTGGTTTCTTTCTGTACACTTCAGTGGCAGATACATGCCTATGAAACATTTTCTGAATAAACTCCCGCGGCGTTTATGCCCTAGTATGATGTTTTAGTGTAACTGTTATTGTCTTCAGTGACAGTATTATAAAGTTCATCGTTGTCTGTTTTAAACAACTCGCTGTTATCACTGTTCTGCGCTCTGAGAATGTAAATCTTTTTATTTATTTCTATTTACGTGTTGGTGGTTAGAGAAGTGATCGTTTATTGACATGAGAAAAAATAAATTATTTATTAAAAATTATTGCTTATAGGCAGAAGAAGATATTGATTAATAAAATGGTGCAGGTTAAACCTAGGTCTTTCTGATGAGCGATCTTTGTGCTGTGTGAGTTCTCATTATAATTTCCTCTTAATAGACCGATAATCTGAATGAATATTAGGAAGGCTTCTTAAATTTTAAATAACCCAATATTTTTTAGAATCTTGTAGAAAAAACAGATGGAATTTTAAAAAAAATAATTATAAATAACGTCGTAAATTGCTACCCTTTGGGCTGCAGCGCCGACTAGTCTGGTGGATGTTTTCCGACTTTTCAAAACGAATTACCCTTATAATGGAGGAAGTAAGCATATCTGAAACGTCGGTAAACTTCTACGAGATTACACGGCGCAACAACCCAGAAGGCAGCAGTCAATGTACTCACCGCCGTGAGAACCTGACATCTCATAAAAAGAAACATGTTGTTAAAACCAGTTTAACAGCGATGCGGAATTGCCAGGGAGTTTGCTGTCGCTACCATTTTAGATTATGCCTTGTGGCTGTAAGTCTTCACGCTTGGACTTTGGTCACACAGATTAACCTAAGCCAATGTATATTTCCGATAGCAGGATGTGGCAATGAAATTCTGTCAAATTTATTGATTAATAATGTTTAACGTACTAGCATACAAAGGTTTGAACTGAAATTGAAATGAAGGTTTTGATATATATTACTCGATTGTATCGGAAAAGCTGATCAATCACGTTGGAAGTCCGATAGGAATGTTACTACGGACATCAGCATGACAACTTTTCTGCTAGGGGACATCGTACTTCGTTTAATACTTTTGTGTAATAAAGAGACTTAACATACGCATTTGACAGTTTTAAAGGTTGCAGGAGTAATTGTTTTACTTCCCTACGACGAGGCCGAACAAATGATCTTTATTGCGGTTTTAGGGCTTTTGATTTATTTAGTTCGCATAATTGTATGCCAACACATAAAAGAATAGGAACAAATACGAGTACACTGCTGTGGGAATTTTGCAACATAAGACGATCTGTTATCGATGGATAAATCATTTACTTATGTGAAGGAGCCTCGACAGGCTGATAGACCAACAACTTGAAGAAAAATAATAAGGAAAGGAGAATGAAAAGTTGACTTAGAAGAATAATAAGAAATGGCAAATGGCTTACGACGAATTATGAATTTGAGTTAGATGTGTGAGTGGAACATTTAATTATTATTCTTCAAATTCTATTTCATATTATGAACATACATAGCAATTTTAAGTCAAAATTGAAACTTAGGAAGAAAATTACTTTTTAACAACTATATTTTCATGTGGTATTGAATTTGTTATAGGTACTTAAAATATAATATTATTGAAATATTTTTCAAAGGTATAAGCTTAATTTGAGGAAAATGGTCCAGTAATCCGTACGTTTAATTACGTTTAAAATATGGAAAACTAGACGTGAATTGAAACTCTTATGGCGTTTAAGATGTCGACGTTGGTCTTCTGGGTTGTAACCGTGTGAACGTGATAGGAAAACATTAAAGTCTCGGAGGAACATACTGCTTTTATCCACAGGGCCGAGAAAAACTACAATATCTCAGTCAAAATACACATGAATACCTCATGTAATTTGGTAGACGTTTACCGACGTTTTAGAGGTACTACTAGCTGCTTCCATTATCCGGGCTTGATGGAATTCAAAATTGGTACCTGTACACAAATGTTATCGATTTATATTTAGTCTATTTTCTGCTTATATCCTACCATTCTGAATGGGCAGCGTTTACTGATTTAATTTATTATTCTGACAAAGACAAGGTGTAAAAATGCAACATTTTAATTTAATTTTTCGAGAAAAAAAATAATGTAAATATGCCTAATAAGTACTTGGCTGCCGTTATAACTAGTTTGCAGTATATTATGGAAGACATGTTGAACTGAAAGACTTGTTATACTTTAGTTGTTACTGTTACCTGTAAATCTGGGTAATGCGGTGCATGCCAGTGTTATCAGAGTAATTGGAAATGTATGTTTATGTCCGTATAGCCTGTCTGTAGTCACCTGTATTCTTACATGTTCAACATGATACAGGCAGGAGTCATGACATGTCTTTGAGCCACGGGCCTCTAGACCTGGAGTGAGACGAATGTAGGAACCAATGTCAATTACGAACAGAAACTTGAGTTCCTGAATATCGAGTGCGGAAGGCGTATTTGTATAAGTACACCTATTTTTCGGACTCGTCCTTGCGAGATTTTGCATTTCTCAGTGTTCTTGATATTTGTCTTAAATGTAGGATATATACTGCTTTTGTTATTGCTTTGGTCTTATCTTAGGACTGCACCCTCTTGGAAGAATCTAGAACAGATCGATTTTCACGGAATATAATACGCCAGACAACTTTTCCTGCCAACCTGAAACACCTTTAGATAAAGGCACCCTTTTCTGTTAGAAGAATTTGATGCAGCAATGTGATCAGAGGTGGAATTTCGTTATGATGCCTGCTGGATTAAAAAAAATATATCAGCTCTCTCTAGATTCTGTTTTCAAATGGAATGCTTATTATTCATCTACTCCCAATATAACAGACAACGTCTGTTACGTTTGGCTGGACGAGTCCTAATTTCATGCGATGCGGAAAGAATTAAAGTTCTGACGGTGGCGACTGTGATAGAAAGACATGCAAATGCTATGGTGGTGCCTATGGCAGGATGTGCGTTGAGTGGGAGTCTTGAGGTAGGCAGTCGATTTCGCGTTGGTGTGTTTGGCAGAAATCAGGCTTCAGTCGCTCCAGAGGATCAAAAATGTTTTGCAACCCGCATGTCACTAGCCCATAGTAGGTACAGAGAAAAGGAATTAACAGATATTCTGCATACCAAAACTGAGGATATCAGTAATAAATTTTTCGTTCGCGATTCATGTTGATATGAAAGCTGTTGTCAATAATCTGAAAGGTTTTGAATGACCTATTGTTATTAAGAAATTCAGAGTGAATTGCGGTTGAAGTGACGTGATGTCTGCTATTAAAGAGGTTAAACTAAGCGTTCGCTAAGTATTTAGTACCTGAACAAAAATTCCTATTACGTTATACTACATTACTTCTGTACGTGCTGATATTGTGCGTCTTCATAATTGATTTCTGGAGAACAGATGTTTAATTACTTATTTATTCTGAATTTCTTATGTGAACATAACATTCAAGATATTCAATGATGCTTTCCAGCCTATGATATTCTTTTAATCCCTTTCAACATGGTGTTAATAATAACTTAGGACTTCATCTTCCTTAGCATGCGGTTCTAAGTCAACAAAAATTACAGCTTTGCTACGGTGCGAATTCTGAGCTATTCGTGTTACAACGGTGCATTATTTTTATTTGGCCTAGAAATATATTGTTTGATCATGACTGTTATAATATTTACTTAATATTTATCTTCAAATAATTCTTGTTAATACCAGAATCAGATTAATTCACATTTATACATTAACCATACGGCAAATTTATAATTGTTGCCAATGAAATATAATTCTTAAAGTATTTTGCTGTATAAGTTTCGCCTAGCCTGTCTTTGAGAGCGGTTGATAAGTTGATACCATATTGGATGTCTGAAAAAAAGAATTTTGTTCAGAAAGGCATGTGAGGATGACGGTTAAGTTGTCCTTGTTGATCTTCTGGGTTGTGACGCTTTGTGGACTTAGCCATCGGTAAGTTCACACGGCGTCGTAACCCAGAATACACGTGCGTCAGGTATAGTAACTATTCAAGATAGTTCTTACGACTCAGAGCACCAGTCATTAGCCGTTGTCTCCCTCCAGTGTCGACAGGCCTTCTTCAGCTGTCGTCTGTCTCTGTCTCTGTCTCTCACTTGCTCTGTTCGATTTTCTCAGCACCTTTCGCTGGTTCAGGGCAGTTGGATAGATGTGATTCGCAAAGTACTGACCTCAGCTCAGCTCCGCTCAGCAGTGACCAAACTTTTAAACGACAAAGTCTGCCCTGACCTTCCTCACTTTGTTTTTGAAGTGAATATGGCAGCAGTGGAGACTGGAGTCCGACCATGTAGTTCAGCTACTTTCATTAATAACATTGGTCAACACGTAAAATGTTATGAAAACGAAACTAACCAATCTTGACTAATTTTTGGCTGCTAAACACGAAAATCACATTAAAACTTGTCGATTGGCACCTGTTTTCGAATTACGGATGTGGTCTCATATTAGCGATTTTCTATACATTATCATCAATTATAGTACCAACACGCTCTTAAAACGTGATAAGCAACAGTCACCCCACTCTGCATTACGTGATAAGTTGTTACCGCCTCAAATTCACCTTCAATTCATGCAGTATTTTTCGAATCCGACCAGATACTGGGTGATTTGTTCTCAGTTAATAGTACTCTGTGAGATTTCTACTTCTTGCGCAGTATTTGTGTCGTGTACGATTAATATGCCTTGTAATTGTGTGAATAGTTCTGATAACTTCTGTTGCGTATATGAAGAAGTCACATTTGCTTCAAGAAAGTGTACGTTAACTAAGCCATAAAAAAGGCTTACGAATTGTACTTTGGGTGAAAAGTAGGCGATTAGGACAAGAACTGGGTTCCACACATACGCTGCACTACCTGTTCATCAAAACTCAACGCGTGGGTGAATCGTAAGGGATGTTCTGTGCCTTTCGCAGTGCCCATGGTATGGAGGAAGCCAAAAAATCACACCACAGACTGTTACTTCTGTCTGGTGCTTCCTATTCGAAAAGGGGTAACAGTGAATATAAAGTGGACAGTGACGTACACAAATATAACATCTACAATTCGCCCCGTACCTCACAGTGAACTACTACCTATTCCTGAACCACCCGAAAGTTTTTCTGTAGACTCTGACGAAGATGAAGACACTGATGATGTTCATGTTGAGCTTGATATACGAAGAAGTACTTGAAGAAGTACAGCAGCCGTCTACGTCAAGGGATCCACCATTTTGTACAAGTCTCTATCCTTCTGAACCACATAAGATCACAGAAAGTGAGCTTAATGACTTAATCAGGGATCTCGAACTGCCGAAGAATAAGGCAGAGCCTTTGGCCTCGAGGCTACAACAGTGGAATCTTCTAGATCATTCTGTGAAAGTGACAACATTTCATACTCGAAATAAAGACTGTGATAAATTCTATCAAACAGAAGGTGAACTCATTGACTTCTTCTGGAAAACTGGGGTCCAATATATCATTGAAGATGCATTTCTTGCATTCAAACATGGATTTCTTACCATCAAACTGTTTTGCCGTCAGCGACGAACATGGTGAGCGCTTCCATTAAGACATCTCAGCGATGGAGCAAAGATATAAAAGCAAATGGAGTGCCGCCATGTTGGCAGATTATTGTTGGATGGTGGAGAGGGGTGGTCCAGTAGCTAAATACAAGCGAAAGGCGAAAAGGCGCTGTGTTTGACAAAGGTATATTCGTAGCTATATCTATCTTACTGCCATATAACTAAAAATATCTTGTATAAATATGACAAACTAGTTTTTTTTCGAGAATAAGAGCAAATCTGCCAATTTGAGCACTATTTCCGTGTTGAGCATACCAAAATCTATAAAGTAAACTTACTTTCATGTCCATAACAAGAAATGGCCCAAAATGTGTTGAACAGTGTAATGTAATCTAAAGTCCCGACTATTCTACCCAAGCGAGGCCGAAGGGCGGTCGGATAATATGGAAGACTAATGAAAAAGACGAGGGTAAATATCAACTCAGTTTACGACATAGACAAACACAGTACGGCGTAGAAATCTCAAACAAACTTAAAAAAAAAATTACATAATGTAAATATGTAATTGAAAAAGTTTTTGTTTTTGTTTAGAAATTAGTGATGAGCATTTGCTTCTGAATCTCCTTCCTTTTCCTTGCGGCAAGGTTACGTTGCGACCTGAAAAATAGAACGTCTGTAGCAACTGAGTAACTCATGTCGGATAAAGGGAACTCTGTTTTATATGGATACAATAATAACAAATCTTAAGGCCTAAGAACCAAACCCCAGGTATGTTCCATCAGTAAAAAGTAGCGTTTAGATCTCGGAATCATAAAAGAATCGGGCCAGTTTTAATTCTTGTCGTCGGAATCATTAGTCGAAGGTGATAATTAATTTGGAAATATTTTAATATGATCCGGGAAAAGAAACATTATGCATATAAGAATGTGTACAGTTTTTATGTTTGTTATTTGTGTTTTGTTTAACGACGCTGTCAGTAGCTCAGACTATATAATATCGAATTTTGGGATGATTGATGAATGATGACTTCAAAAGTGTGTTGGAGTAATAGGCCGCTGCCTGATTGCAGGTGCCTGGAGGACTGAGGACAACCACAAAAAATATCAGCCAGGATAGCTGGCCTTAGGGCCTAGATTTGAATTCGGTTTTTTTATTTGAAGTCCCTTGTTTTTAATTCAGATCTGTAATGCGATGTCTATAAATATTATGACGCGTATGAACGCCACAGGTCTGTGTAACAGTGTCTTAGGTTACGTTTAAGCGTTGGGAGACATGGAGAATAACTCTATAGGCCCATTCAGTAAACAGGCATATATCCAAGCAATTCTGTACGTAAACATCATTGCATTAAATCGTTCTTCACATTGTAAGCCGCCAAGTAATTTCCGAGGGTGTCTGCAGATATTCAGCCACATATAAATGTACATAGTTCTATGCATACATAACACATACCTACACCCATACAGGAATATATATATGTATACATGCTAATTACAAATAATCTGGTCTGGCTGGTAGTGCGTCGCCATAACATTGAAATTTAAGGAATATAAAGGAAATGTTAAGAAAGAAGTGGCTTATTATTATTGTTATTATTCCATCTATTCACCATTTTGCAGTGTATCTACTTATATATACTTGAGCAGAACCTTGCCCCTGAGGTAGATAGTGCATCAGAAATTGCTGAAATAAATTTTGTTTTTTAATATGTGTTACATGTATTATATAGATTTACTGTGAAGCAATATTTTACATCAGCGTCTTTCGAATGATGTATGTTGTTCCTAGAATGGCGGTTTACTGAAGTTCCCTAACGTATTATTATTATTATTATTATTATTATTATTATTAAAATGTCTTAGCACTGAGTTGCTATTGCTGAGTATTCTGTGTAATATTGTATTTCCGCACGACTATCTTACATCTAGACCAGGATACATTCGAAATTAATTTTATTCCTGTTATTTTGATATCTCGATATTAGAATCGTGGATCTTAGTAGGCTATTTTGACGTAGGACACTAACAACGGTTTTTCCAATTTTCGAAAATTGTTCCCAATTCATCACGTCTAAGCGATTTACATTAAGGATAAAATACATTTCGTTTGTGAGATTGACCGTTAACTGAAGCGGCCTCACCGATTCGTATTCGGAAAATCCCGGGATTACATCTCGGCCCTGAGACCGTCTATCCTGACTGTGGCTTTTCGTGATTTTCCTCAGTATTTTTGGGCAGTGCAAGGTTATTATATTAGATTAGGCCACGATCACTCCTTTTCACCACATCTTTTCAAATTCATTGTTTACTGATTAACCTATAATTCGACGCCATATAATCTGCGCTGCTGACTATATCGTTAAATAAACCACACAAATAAATAATAATGATTCTGACAATTATTTCATACTTATTTGGTCTATTTTGGCAATTGTATTATTTCTAAATTTAAGTTTGTTATTTTATTTGGTATAAGTCGTCAGTTGTTGATATAAATTTCAGGTGAGAAGGCATTTCATGTACAGGAATTTAAATAAGTTATTGTTGCTTCGCAGATATAGAATGACTTTTCTACAGGAATTTGTGAAATTGATTTTGCATCAACTTACAAGTAGACGAACGCCATTTTCCTCAGTTTTTCACTGTTTTAAAATTAATTGTCACCATGAACAGCGTATCAAGAAGCAGAACGTTAAATTAAGTGAACTAAGAAACACATAAATGAAGCTGACATGGTTTCGAGTTGGAAGGAGATTCTATTACAATGCTGTCACTCTACCTAACTTAGCTGTGTGTACGAGACAGTACTTTCTGTTAACCCTCACTCAGCATTAATGTACAACAAAATAAACTCCCTCACTCCTCGTAAAGTTTTAAATTATGAACTCTGTTGTTCATGCACCAGAGACCCTCAAGCACTTCTTTGTATTTAACATGATCGCCAATTAGGGCAAGATGATACTGTAAAACAAACCTTGATAATTTCTCGTTTTTTTAAAATTACATTTTCTGAAACGATTGTGGATAAATTATTTTGTTTGGTGTACTAGATGTCAGCATTCGAATAGTGGACCTTTGTATTTTTTAGACTGGTACATTAGCTTAACTTTTCTTGTTCTCAGCATTGAAGACAAAAGGTACCAAACGAAATACATTTGTAATCTTTAAATTATAATAGCTCGTTTTGTGCTTGCTATAGGGGCATCCAGAAAGGGATAAAAAACAACATGGATTATTACTGTGTATTCTGAGAATCATACGAGACCCACAAAGACAAAATGATTGTTGAAGCAGGAGGTGTATGAAGTTACGACTGGGCGTTAAAGGGTTAACGAGGCAAAAAAGGCGTCTTAAAAATTCGTTATAAATAAACAATACGTAAAACGTGGTAATGGATGTGAGCGGAGAGAGGAAAACTGCTGTGCAGTCCGTCCATAATTCAGTTCGACTTCAAAAATTTGGCATAAAACTGGTTAGGGAAATACTGTCTTTCTAACATGCTTTCGTTTAAAGTAAATAATTGCGAATAGTTTTATTGGTAACGGATTTACGTGATGCGTGATTTATTTTTGAGATTTCTGACAGATTTGTTAGTTTTTTGTAAGTCAGAAGAATAATATTACCTATATTCCATTTTCTGTTATGTTTATACGCATAGTTTATAAAAATTCTAAAATTAGACCTATATATCTATATTTTTAGGGTATAAATTTTCCACTACCTTCTAATATGTTGAAGTATTGTGGAACGTGATGATACATTTTGAAGTGATGGTTCAGTATTTCCCATGATATCCATCTGTTTACCCTGTGCCCCCAGACTAATTTTCCTGCTGCTGGTCAACTGTTTTTTCGTGTCTCTCGTGTTTGTTTCTGTTCCTTGATGTTACACACTCTTGTTGTGAGAACAACGGAAATGAAGCTGATCGGTTTACGAAGAAATACTAATTGACTATGAATGTTACGGCAGACATGCTTGCGACTCTTAAACGAGTTTTTTGTGTAGTAAGTTAGTAGTGATTATTAGCGTTCGGATGTTCATGACATGTCATATTTTTATTGGGGCTTCTATTTGCATTCTAAACTAAAATTAAACACTGATTGGGTTATTCTAATCACAATTAAACTGTATTTATTTTGCATATAAATGCATATTTAGGTAATTTTTATGTTTTCGGTCATATTTGTAGTTAAATGCATATTTTGGGTATAAAATTTTTACTTGCAACTACATTTCTCAGACACTTACAGTGAATCTTTCAGTTAGTTAAGATGCCAAAAGTGAAGTTTTGAAAGTACAAAGTTAAGAGGTTTCGTTAAAGATTTCGGCGAGGAATATTTTAGTTCTGATGGAACAATTCTGTTCTGTAAACTTTGTGAAGTTAAAGTTACAGTTGGTAAGTGCAACAACATTGTGATACGGCAAAACATAAAAATAATTTGAGCCGACGAACCACGACTTCTGTTCGATAACACTGCAACACCTTCACCGTCAAACAAGACATCAGAATTTTCAAAGGACCTGTGTGAAATGATGGCGTCTGTCAATATACCATTGAACAAAGTGAACAGTGAGCAGTTCAAATTTTTTTTTTAGAGAAATACATGACTCAGTTAATTCCAGATGAATCAACACTACGAAAAAACTATGTACCTGCCTGTTATGAAGATGTTCTGAAAAGAATTATCTGTACTGTGGGCGACAATAAGATTTGGGTTTCGATTGATGAAACAACGGATGTCTGCGGCAGGTCTGTAGCGAATGTCGTTATTGGCACGCTCTTTGCTGACCGCCCTGGTGACTTATTCCTTCTTGATACAGTAAACCACTCATTTATCGCTGTACTTTTCGATAACGCCATGAAACTCTTGTGGAAAGGCGACGTTGAGCGAGAAAATATCATCCGTTTTGTAACGGACGCTGCACCGTGTATGGTAAAAGCTATCAAGGGCCTCAAAATGCTTTATCCAAAAATGGTCCAGTTAACATGTCTTGCTCGTGCCCTGCACAGAGTTGCCGAAGAAATTAGACGTAGTTATACTGAAGTCGTCAAGTTGATCTCGAACATTAAGAAAATGTTCGTTAAAGCTCCATTGAGGGTGCAGAAATTCAAACAACTCGCACCTTCAATACCTCTTCCTCCTCCGCCGGTACTCACTCGATGGGGTACCTGGCTCGACGCTCCTGAGTACAACTGTTATTGAAGAAATTGTCAATAATATTACGTTGAAGTTATTCGCTTATTCGTAACTGTCACTGCATAGCGCGAATACTGTTATAACAGGAAATGAATAAAATATACAGACTAAGATCCGTCATAAAGAAAGGATTCTTTGTATTTGTAAAAATCAAAGTTTTGCGTCTGCGCAATTTAATTTATGATCACGAGACAAATGCAATATAATACACGTGAGTTAACCTGTGAGCTTCTACCATTCTAAGCATCAGAGTGATTTATCTCTTGCCATTAGTGTATCGGAAATAATCTAAGCGATTTCGAAATTGGTTTTTATTACACTCTTAAAGCAGAATTTAATCATCTCTCACCGTGCAACGAGGTGTGTGATTGTCTTGACCGAGCAGCACGTCATAACCTCTGTCCTAAAGTTAGAATCGTCATTTATGTCTCGGAATTTGACTGTCCTCAGAATAAAGATAATTCAGTTTCGTTTGTAGATGTATCATTTTGTAGAGAGACAAAGAATACTCTGTAAGATTTTAAGTTTCCATGGCGGTGAGAATGATAGTGTTTTTCCGAGTTTTGGCACAGTATAGACTAGATGGTAGATACCAACGTTCCTGACAAATGTAGTGTCTCCTGGTCTGAAGCCCTGAAAATGGAGACAGAAGCATATAATTGTCAGTATGATATAAGTCAGGATTTCAGAATGAAGATTAATTTTGGAGGTCATCCAGAGAACTCTCGCGGTCTTTAACACTAAATCACTGGTTCTAATACCACTCGGTGGATGAATATTATTCCGCTATTTTTGTCGTTGTCCTGTGAAGACGTAGAAACCTTGGGATGGACATGTCTTCTATGAAATACGTTATACAGCACACACAAATGCAATTAATGAAACTTATATGATTTAAGAAGGCCATGAATCAAACAGAGCTGCAGTATGAGAAAATAATAGTGCCAGATGGCTGTCTTCTTGGTTGTTGCGCCATGTAGTCTGGCAGAATTTTACCGACGTTTAAGAGGTGCTTGCTGCCTTCATTATCAGGGCGACGAGTCACGTCGGTAAACTACTACCATACCACTATGATACCCGACGCCTTGAGAACCTGCAGTCTCACTCAAGATGTAGTAATAGCGTTGTCCTTCCTTAATTTTACACTTACATTGCTTTAATGCATATTGTCAGACATAGCCGTCTTTGGTCACACCTAAAGTAGCTGTAGATTGTTGCTGTAAGCAGAAGCGGTAGTGATTTTAGAGAATGGGCGAGTGTTTTGCGAAGAAGGGGGTGTGGGGGTGAGCCGCGGTATAACAGTCAGACGGAGGTTTGCCGGCCGTCGGACTATAAGTTCTGCAGAGCTGTCACTTGCAGGCGTATGAAGTAGGCTACCTGCCGAGCAGCTTCACAATAGTCAAGAGTGAGAGAGAAGGCGGACCTTCAGTGATAACTTAATAAGTTTGGAGCTACGCAACAATGGAACAGGGTGGTGGAGCATTACTTTTGTTTCCTACCGTCTTTCTCCGTCTGCTTCTCTCTCTCTTCTTATCCCTATTTCCTTCTGATCGTATATTGTATACTCAGGAGTCAATTAGAGATCTCTGGGAAATTGAAAGTTGGGGTTAAAATAATATAGAATGTGATCAAAGGCTGCAGATGGTAGCTAGCAGCCTGTAGCTTAAATAAAAACTGTCGTTTCAAGGGAGAGATGTGTTTGTCGTTGTTATGTAGCTGTTAAGATGGTGTGTGTCTGATTTCGGCTGTTCTGAAGTGATAATTTATAGTCTATAAATATGATAACAAAATTAACAAAAAGAAGTGATGAGTGCAGTAAACGACCCACACAGTTTAAAAACGCTACGAAACCTAAATTGATTGTCTCCATCCTCAAACGGAACATTATTTATGTACGGTGTTAGAAATGACACCAACCGTAAGAGGCTGTTGTTTGTTAGTATAATACTTTACCAACTGTAAAGTATATTTTCCAGTTTGGGGGAATTTAGAGCTATAGGCAACTATCAGATTTACTCGGAAAAAGCACGTAGTTCAAATTCTGATTTGAAATATTAGCCTTTGTATTCACTTCACATAGTTTGCTGGATAGAATGAATAAACCACGTCTGCCTCAAGTACAATTTCGTTCTTCTTCTGTTGCTGCTATTAGTCTCCCAGTAGGAGACTAGTATGATAAAAAATAGGCTACAGTTAAAATCTGAAAATCTGTGTAACACACATTATGCACACCTTCGTACGTCTGTACGTTATTTATCACTTCAAAGCTTGCACCCTGCTTTATGGAAATGGTGGGCCCTTGCTCCCTAATTGTTCCAGTTTTGTTTTGGAAATAATTTTAACGAGATAAAAACCGAACTTATGAAGGTAATAAAGGAGGTGGTTTTGACTCGTTGGAATCTTTCGCGAGAAAGCTTAGGTTTGTTATTTGTGTACATATAATTGCAATTGGGAGAGGATATTCTTCATTAATAACACTAAGACAATACGTATTCTTAAATAAGAGGATTTCTATTAGTAATTACATAATATTTAAATTAATTTCGCATGACTTTTGTCTCTGCATGTAGGGTACATAAATTTATATTTATTTTAATTTTTATGTCTTTTCTGAAATGTTTGAAACATAAGGAAGTTTATAAATAATCCTAATATGTTTATATATAAGGAAAGAAACACAGAATTTATTTGTTTATGCAGAAATGCTCTCCTCTGGTGCCAAGGTGTCCGCTTACTTAATACAGCTAATAGAGATTGCATTTAGACTGTGTGCTCGTGCGAATCATAACACGGAAATTTGGAGCCTGTGCTTTTATCTTTCCGTAATAACACGAATACGCTTGAAACTTTAAATTACTTCATATGTAAAGTTGAACAGTTTTTAATTTTGAATCTTCAATGTGGATGATTGTGACTTCTCAAATGCTTTAATACCACAAAAAATCTTTAATGTTTATGGAGCAAATAAAATTGTTTAGGCGTTCTTGTAACAATTTTATTTGCTGACTTTTTAGTATTGTACACTGTGATATTGATAAATGGTTTATCAGCTGATACGAAATTTAATATCTAATAAATTAATCGGTCCTTTATTTCTGGGTGTTGATCACGTGTGTCGTTTCAGCTCCTGTCCCATACAGCGCCTGCATGCAAAACTGACTGTACGCACACACACGCGTCTTTATAACACAAGGACACGGCAAATAAGCAAGATGTAACGCTATTCAGTGACAGGTCCAGGAAACGTAACAGCTAGTGCCCACATAACGTAAAGGAAACTGATCCTTGCGGTTAGTACATTTCGTATTAGTGTTGAAGGGTGAAAATTGCTTGTGATACTATTGTTCTGATTGCCAAGAATGGTGATGGGGTGACTTGTTTTTTTCTTTCGAGTTTGCCTCTACAAGCACACTGTATATAACAAAGGCAGCTCCAGCATCCGATGGGGGGTCCAGAGCTTGTAGCTGCCCTCAGATTCCCCCCTGTTGCGACCAGTCCCCCTGCTGATCTTGCAGAAACCCCCCGTGGATGAGAACTTAATTCAACTGGGTTCACTTTAGGGGGCCCTACACTCTCCAGTTGGGGCCCCATGACATCCCCGCGCTCAGTAAGGAGTGGGGAAGTCCCTTAGGTCGCAAGTAGTCGTGAGAGGCAGGGAGGGATGAGGTTAGGATGGGCGAGATGAAGGGTCAGTCATCTGGCGGGAGATATATAGCATGATATGAACACACTTATGTACGTGTTTGGCGGCGTGCAAGTAAATATCTGCCTTTCCTTCTAACATTTCAAATTACTTTTTTTCGTACTATCTGCTTGATCATTACTCTCTCGCTCTTTGTATCCCCGCTGTTGAAGAAGAAACCATGACATCCAGGATATGAAGTGTTTAATAAATTGTTGGAGCTCAACTTTGCATAACAAGTTCTTGCAAATTGATGAAGTTGTTACATATCCTTACGGCCAATTGTCGTCTGTGTTTTGTTGATTTTTTCCGTACGCATTTCAGATTATGGCGAATGAAGACAGTGAATCTCTGGTCATGGTTCAGTTCTTCCTTAACTTGAGGCATCTGTGATAATCTCTGGCCACTGCGTTTGGCGTGAATTCGTTCTGTTGACAAGCTACGAAAGCCAGGCGAAACACTGAAACTGTAGCCACACTTTCAAAGTTCCACAGAAAGTAGGCCTACATCCGAGGCTCTTGTTATTTTAGCAGTGCCGCGTCACAGAGTCCGACCGGTCTAGGTCCGCCTCGAGGTGTGGGTGTTATCGTCTTTCTATGTTGTATAATCCTATTTAGTCAGGGACCTTGCAATAGGCCGATCCCCGTCCGAGGAGACTCGCCAAATGTAGATAAAGTTTCGAAAATCTGTCCTCAAACTGTATGCACCTTAGATCGCTTGGCCACTGTGATACGAAGAACGTTGAGTGATTCAATTTTGATGATCGATTTGATGACATGAACCGTTTTAGAATGTTCCAAAATACGTTAATTCATGTCTAACACACGACCTAAGACTAGGGAAAGAGGTCGATTGCCTTAGAACACTATTCTTTTCTTCCTACACATTACCATAGGCCCACATATTTATATGTTATCTCTGTCGTAAGTCATTTACCTCTGAAAAAGTAGGCTAAGACTTCACTGAACTTTAAGCAATCTAAATCCTCATCTTAATTGACGATATTATTTTCTTCAAATCACATTTATTTTTTTACGGCGATAAAGATCTGCAACTGTCACGAGCGGAACGAACACTCATGACTACCCAGCCCTCTAATTGTTGATATACAAATTCAGAATATTCAGATAACATCAGTATCTGTCACGGTGCTAACAAGAGGTATTCACTGGCAACAATGAAGTCGCCAGTTGTATCTTAAGGCTACATCACAAACACGCAGAATGTTGGCCAGAAATGTTCCTAAGCGTTCTCATTTGTAGATGCTGGTAGTATTGATTTGAAAGAACGGCAGTTCCGTATTATTAATTGGCACAGAAATAAATACTGTATAAACATGATCATTTTTAGACATAAAAGTATAATAAGAGTTTTAAATTTTTTCCACAAGTGGACTGATTGACAGACAAGTAGACTGCGCTATCGAGAAATGTTAATAAATAAAGATGCAAGTGACGATATTTTTACAGTTTTAGGATGTAGATGTATGTACGCACACAAGTGCTCTGTTTTATGGTCTGCTATCACGCTTCATATACACAAAGGCATTGTTTATTCTGGCGGTAAAGAGCGGCGAGGGGGTGAGGCTACGAGAGAGGTAACTATGCACACCCTCCCCCAATACATTGTTCCTAATTGCTCCAAGTTCACAATCCGACAAGCTCTACCTCAATAGGCTTATAGAGGTACAATTGTTTTTAAATCTTACTATTCAGTTCTAACTCTCACTATGTATTATTGTATATTTGTTCGTAAATTTATTCGTTTTCTTCTGAATATTTTATCCAATATACTACAGTACGTTTCAATAGTCGATAGTTGTATTTTAAGAAATTCCTGTTATAGACACCGAGGCTCAGAACTGTCACAAGTTTCTATTTGGCTTTTGTCCGATCCTGTTCACGTTTTTAATATCTCTTTCAGTGGGACATTATTATTATGATGATTATTACTTAGTTTCTTCCATATATTTTTTCATTAGACATTACAACGTAAAATTTATGTTTAAAAGTATTTATTGTTTGTCCATGAGGTCTAACTGGTTCAGCACGGCAATGTAAAGAGTGGACAATATGAAGTTTTACAAAATATTTAATTTCAAATATAAGGGTCTGTGGTTGTCTGGCAACATTAAACGCTGAAGGTGGATGGGCGTGTTTGGGAGTTTTGAATGTCTTTGAGTGGTTCAATGGTTAATTCATCGCAATGACTTTTTTCTGGACGACAATAGCATTTGGAAGTAGAAGTGACGAATTGCATCAGCGCTATAGTCGCTAAGGCTGGTCGTATCATATCGAGTCGAATATCGATCCGTAATAGACAGCCTCTTTGAATCTGGGAAACGCGAAATGCAGAGATAAATGGGTAAGGAAAAAAACAAGAAACTGGCTGTCTTCTAGGCTGTTTCATCACGTAGTCTGGTAGAAGTTTACCGACGTTTCAGAGGTACTTGCTTCCTTCATCATTAGGCAGCGAGTATGAAGATGGTTGTCTTCTAGTTTGTTGTGCCGTGGTGCTTAATAGATCCTAATAGACAATTCAGAGCTGTTTACTGCCTCCATCATCAGGGCGATTACCACGTGATGAATACAGTGACGATGGAGACAGTAAGAACCTCTAAATCGTCTGTCAGTGTCCACTAAACTACATGGTGTAACATTCCAGAAGACAGCCTTTCTTCAAATTGTCAGTTGTAGAAATAAACTGGAACTGTTGGTAATTGGGAGCTGATTAGTATTAATAATGTTGACATTTCTTCTAATAATACTATATTAGAGATGGAGAAATGATGTTACAGTACTTGGCATTAATACCGGCTTACCTATTGCAGCTGAGATTTAGGGGATAACGTCAATCAATAGATTGCATTCGTAATGTGGAGCCTTTCCAAGAGCGTGGAACAATCAGTGTAATTACAGTTATGTGCAGCGGTACGAAGTGGCAATGCTGCCCGAAATTGCTATCCTATAACTCTACTAATTTTAAAATAAATATGGATATCAGTTAAAATTGAAATTCCATGCCTTCTACTATTATCAAATTAATACCGTCAATTAGAAAATGTAAATTTATATTGAATATGAATATGTTAAAAATGCATTGCGTACCTTTCAATTGTTGGCAACTGAAGACTCAACTAAACATTATTAAATGATGATTGACGTAAAAATTGGTAACGTTTTAGCTCAGTTTTAACAATTCACTTCATTAACATTCAAAAATAGATTTTCTCGTAAACCAATCTCAATAACTTTCAGAAGTCTTCCTCTCTTGACATCATATCTAGAATAATCACAAGAATGCACAAGGTACTTTTCATAAAGACAGATACGGCCAAGGTCTGAACTATCCTGTGCCAAGTTGTAACAACTTAGGAAATGCACGCATAGCGAAATGCAGAGTTGTATTTGTAGGTGGCAATTCCCCAGGAATCATGGTAACGAAGCTAATCGTTCATAGTAACCGATATTGCGCTATCCACTCGACCACAACGTTCAGTATTTTTGTTGAAGATGACAACCCTCAGAAATATTACGCCGTGTAGTCTCGCAGGAGTTGGCTGACGTTTCAGAGGTACGTATTGCGTTCATTATCAGAGCCATTGTCTCCCTGATTATGGCGACAGTAAGCACCTCTGAAACGTCGGTCAACTTCGAGACTACACATGCAATATCCCAGAAGGCTGTAATCTCATATTAGCCTCCTTGGAACTTGAAATGTCACAAAGATTTTACTGTTGTTTATTTGAAGATTTCTGTCTTCTGATTTCTTACGCTGTGTAGTAAGGTAGATGTTTACCAACGTTTAAGAGATCATACTGCCTCCGTCATCAGGGCGATGAGTAAAGCTCATCGTCCTGATGATGCAGGCATGAAGAATCTCCGAAACTTTGATAAAATTCTACCACACTGCGCGGCGCAACAATCCAGAAGACAGCCATTTTCATTATGACAGACGACTATTTTAAAATCTTTCATTTAAATAACCGCTGGATAATTGCATAAATTTGTAGGAAGGTACATATTCCATTTTTGCTGTTTGTGAAGAGATCTCAGAACCGTGACTTTATGTACTGCTTCGTGTGTAGTGCGCTAGTCCGACCGCTCTACATTGGAGTTGGTTGGGTTGTCTACCTCACTATATGCGACTCCCTCTTTCCTTTCTCTGATATAAATGAGGCAAGTTGCGGCATTTACAAAGTGCTTCGTCCAGCATTATCAAAACTATGCGCTGGAAGAGAGAGAGGAATCCAAAGTAGGAACCACACCCACGTAGTCCCTCACACGCAAGAGTTGCTCCTGTCAGTGGGTAAGGTGTTCTGTGGGAGAAGGGATTTTCTAAACATGGCGATGCAGAAAGTTAAAACTATTTATCAGTACTGTATGTTGCGGATGTATGGAGCTTGGGCGAAAGTGGTAGTGCAGGTAACAAATCACATATGATACACGTGACTGGGCGAGAGGAGGAAGGATAATTAAAGCGAGTTTAGTTCTGACCTTGGTCAATTATCATGACGTCGACGCAACAGTCCGAAACAAGAGAAGTCGAATCTCGAGAAGACATAAGACACGAGATCATCGTCGCGACACCCAAATAAAACATAACCCAGTCTACCTAACCCAACATAACCTAACGTTCCGTAACGTAACATAAACTATCCTAACTAAACATAATCCAACATAAAGGAACCAAATAAATCTAACATACCCAAACTAACCATACGTAACCAAAGAACCTAAACTAACCCAACCCAATCCAGAAGAGCCCAGCCAAGTCAAGAAAAAACCTAAATTAACCTGAACTAATAAACCTCATGTTGGCGTAACGGAACCTAACTTAAACTAAACTAACCTAACCTAATCTAACTTAACATAATCTGTCCTCTCATGACGTAACATAACATAACCCACCCTACCCTAAACTGAACGAAACTAAACTGAAATGATGTAAACCGTACTAAAACCAAACCGAACCGAAATTGTCTAATAGAAAGATATCGGCTGTTTAAAGATAACTAATGTACTGCAAAATGATAAGATACTGTAACATGTTGCCTCTGAGAATGATGCAGCTTTAAAGGAGAGGTCATTAACAAATGCTTAGTTCTTAAATCCTACAACGACAATAGGGTTTTCTCAAGGAGTGCCGCTACACGCTTGCGAGGTAGGTGCAGTGCAACGCCCGAAACTATATATGGAGTCCGTTTTCATAACATTGACTTAAGCAAGAAAGCTTTCGAAGTATGGAAGAGTGCGCTCAATTCGTCTTCGTAAATCATTAATGCAAAGGATCGGACCAAAAATTGTGTGGTGGAATTAAAATACAGGTCAAACAATGAGATAAACGATCACTGATAACAGTTTTGTCAGTATATTTACTTGTCTTTCGTTTTGACGTCGGTAACTTGCTGCCTCCTTCATCAGGGCAGTGAGGCAGCAAGGACCTCTGAAACGTCGGTAAACATCTACCTTACTACACGACGCTACAACCCAAAATACATCCTTTTTCACTCTCAACGCTGTGAGCACCTCAAAATCTACTGTCTTTGGACTTGACTAAGATATCAGCCGGAGTAATAATATGGTACTGAACTGAACGCAGTAAAATATATAACAGTTAATTGCATGTATAAATAGTACATATTAATAATAATAATAAATAATCTTCTTTATTTTGGAAAGAAAGCTGAATTTTAACAACAGATAAAGGTGGCGGTGTTTTTGCTGTCCTAACATGAATAAACTAAATGTCAGCATCAGAATTACCATACACTTGACCGCCCCTTGTTACCTCTATATTCATGGCGAAAATCATCATTAATCATCAGTTCTGTATGTCGTGGATCCAAGACTTGAATTGGCTCGGGAGGTTTCGCAAAGCCTGCTGTGTATTGTGTCCGTAGAGAGCGAGTGACAAAGCCTTCACGTGGGACGTGAACGTAGAATGTAATTGCTAACTAGGTGTCTCCTTGAAGAAACGCTTGGGCATTATTTAAAAATTATGCAAGCATCTTCGAACCATGTTGCAGAATGAAGACCACTAACTTGAAGTCCTATTGTAGATCTTTCTTTCTTTTTTGTGTACTTAACTCCTATGAAATAGCTAAGACTGCCTTCAGTGTGTTCTCGTGATATCAATACGACAATGCGATTAAACTAATTTTAATTTACTTTCTTGATAATCTATTAGCCTTTCACTTTAATGATTTTTTTTCGCGTTTCTCAGCTTTATTGATTTCTCAAAATTTCTAAAGGCTAAATAAACTTCATAGCGAATTCAGTGACGAATGAGTGATGTTATAATGGAAAAAAGGAGGCATCTGTTTAGGATGCCATATATAACAACATAGGTGTGTATGTGCTGCCCTTGGGGGTGTCTTAAGGTCCTCATAAATGACGATAGGTGATAGAATGTTGTTTTACAGGTGGTGCTAACATTAGTCAGCTTTTAGAAGTACTTATATGTAACGAGAGAGCTGTAATGAATAGTTTTGATGGGAATAAGAGAGAGAGAGAGAGAAAGAAAGAAAGAAAGAAAGAAAAGAGAGGATAGGATGAGATGGAGGTATAATAATGAAAAAGATTTATAAGGGCTGAAAATACAAAATAAATAATCCCCTTTGAATTTCAACGGACCTCTTCCAGTAGTAAAGCTGTTTATTAAATGGCCGTGGCCTCTTTTAAATTAGTGTCACTAAGGGTGTTAGTGTAGTCGACGAAATGGGCGTGTTTTCCGTAGACACCAGTTTAACGGCTGTTCTGACTTGAGGTTCGCGGTCTTTCTTACCCTTTCAGGGTCAATTCGGATAGCATCTTGAAATAAGTCACGACCACCTAGTGTGATTATCTGTACCGGTTCCCGTGTTTGCAATAGACACTTACACTCTATTGAGAACCTTTGGACTAAATCATATTAGTGCAACTGGTCCAGAAACATGTAAAGTTTTCACGTTTCCCTCTTATTTCTGCAGAATATCAGAGTTTATTTTGACAAGAAATATTCTGATTCACACTCAGAACTTTGTTAAAACGAGAAGTAGTGACGTTATAATGTCACGTGCGCTGAGTGTATCTAATGGATGCGCACTACTCTCTACAGTTAGCGCTTCAGTAACTTTTGGCTGTGCAGTAAATGCATCTATTATGCTCTACAACAATGTCTGTGTTGTCAAATGTGGACAAGTAAATACAGAACTCATTACGTTAAATTTGGTATTAAGAAAGTTAATGGTGTTTCTTTTATTACATTTCTGTTGCCTTCTGTAAAATTCAGAACTCCTGAAATTAAATTCAGTCTTATGAAAGTTAATTTAGTTTCTTTTAATAATATCTGTCCCATTCTACAAATGCGAAACTTCTTAATTGAATTCTGTAGTGTATCATCCTTGTGTTTTGCTTACGTATCCTTGACTTTATATTACTCTTACCTTTACACTCACTTTTTATTTATTGTTAAGTGTTCCTTATTACTCAACTTCATGTTTCAAACGAAAATCGTTATTATCAATTTTTAAAATTGTACTAAAGCTATTGCACGCGTTGGATGAAATAATAGTTATGATGAAGTAGTCGATACAATATAATAACATAATTCACTAGTATTGTGTCAAAATCTTTAAAGAAAGGTTAACGCGTGGTGATATTATGTAGTAATTTTGCTGTTATTATCTGTGGATTGGTGTATTGTGTTTCGTGTTATGTTAATGAGAGAAGTGCAATTCGGCATTACGAAAGATTTTTCTCTTATAACATTTCTGTTGCAATTTAAAATATTTAAATTGCAAGTGTACGTATATCACATACTTTTCCGTATGATGTAAATGTAGGTTCTGAGCAGATTTTGTAGTTTGCAGCGAACTTACCGGAGTGTGTTCAAGTCTGTACTCATTACGAAGACGTTCTGTTTAGACACTAACGTGTTCTTATCTTGTAAATGGTTAATCTATGTATAAAGGAAGCTTGGATTCCTGGTGGGGGACTGGATAATCTTGAGACTCGCTGCCTACAGTCGGGGGGAGACTCGAGAAAAATGACTATGTGTCACTTTAAAGTAATTTAAAATATATGATTCAATAACCTTGGATACATATTTCAAAATCTAACTTATTATTAATACATTATAAATGTCGATAATTGACACATTGGGAGATTTTAAAAGATAATACAAGTATAAGGCGATGTTTTATAAACTGAGAAGAAACTGTGATTTATTTTGACTTTGAATATAAACAAGTTTAATGTAGATGCCTGAATATTTTTGTTCCAGTTACAGTTTTTATAGTGTCTGACTTTACAATAATAATTTCCAATTGTCTTTGTTTTGGTTTAGGCAAAAGCGCGTTTGAATCAAACGTTTTAAGTTACATTCTTGTGACCTACTTGCTTGAGAATTAAAACATAATATTCTGTTAAAACTATTTAAAGCGTGTATCTGAATAAAGATTAAACAAGAAAACAATAGGACTATTTTTCCAAGTTACTTAACTGCCGATTTAAAAGTAATCCTACGAATGAAGAATGAAACAGAAAAAGGGAATTTATTTCTGTTCTGATTTTGAACCAAGCACAAGAGAAACAGGGAGGGTATAAAATTCCACAATCAAAAGAGCCGATTTGTCCTGAATATCGGATTAAAGAAACAATGGATTTGACTGTATTGCAGTTTCGTTTCTGGTAATAAAATCTCCAGAGTATCATTGTAATGGAAAACTCTGTAGATTTAAATCCACCAGATTTATATGTTTTCCGAGTGATTCACCATGTGGTCAGGCATTCATTGTGGGCCTACTACACAGACTGTTAGCAAAGAAGAAATGTGTTTTGTGCACTCTTACCTTTCATTGACTGGTACTGTCGGCGATTTGTTAGTGATAGTGAGAGGAAATAATTACAGCATATTTGGTAAGACAGACTGGAATTCCAGACGTTCTGCCGTGTAGAATTATTAGTATGAGTCTGTCGTTCAAGAACCGGATACCATATTCGGATCAGCTTGTAGGAAGCTGCATGAGCTTATAAGGAAATAAGTATGAGTTCTTATAGTTATCACCTTCTACTGAGCTGTTTCTGTCTGCGAGAGAAACGAACATACGCGTCCTGAAGAACGGGAGAGGATACAAAGTTTGCTATATAATGGAACTAGAAAACATTAGTCGCGTCCTAGCACATTTCTTGCAACTTTAGACATGACTGGAACAATTCACACGGCCTAAACCACGACGACACTAGAACGAAAAGACTTAACGTACAAATAACTAAGGAAGCAAACATGTTGGGCCTTATGTTTTCTTATTCGGATAAGATACGGGTTTTTCTGAAAAACTGCTGTAGTAACTAACCTGACATTGAAGAACCAAAATTTTCATCCCCAGCAAGGGAAGTTTCATTAAAACGTGCCTGATTTGTGTTTTGGAGATTGGTATCTCTGTAGAGAATTCGATTATTATAGTTAATAATTCCAAGACTTTTTTTTAATTATTCCATTGAATGCCAGTACAGTAGCTTTAAATAGTTTATGACACTGTCCCCAATCTTTTTGAGTTAAAAATTCGTATCATCCCCGAATGTCATCCGATGCTAATTGTAGAGAAGTCAAGTGTTAGGTCTTAACTTTTGTCTCAGTGATGTTGAGGATTCCGACATATTGGTACCGCTATTACGTATGTTTGCAAATAACCACACAAATTTTTATGTCAAGTTAAATGATTTTGGAATTTTTCACGGGGTCGTTGAGTTGTTTTACGTTTTCATTAAGAATATCTTAATAAAAATTGTTACCCTGAACAGAATATCACAGTGTATGACTTTTACTGAATAGAGCTAGTGTGATTCCTACCTCAGAAGTCAGCACGCCGTAATGTTTGAATTGTTGATGGCATTAATTTATAAACGTTACACGTGTTGAGGTCTCCAAAGACATGATTTAGTGTGCTGTCTATAATATTGATGACTGGTTTAATCAGAGCACACACATACAGACAGTCAAACACAATAAGCCAGTAGCATTCCTAATAAAACAGCGTTCTACAGATGGAGGCGTTATTTCTTCGATATCTTAAAAAGGAGCACACAAGTGGGAAGGAAAGAATGGAGTAAAACAGAAATAAATGGGGGAAAGAAGATGGAACGAAAAAGAAAGATGTGAAAAGGAAACGATAGAGAAAGAGAGGAAAAATATATTTACTTGCTCATGGCACCGTGTCTTCTTTTACCATGTGATGAATGTCTTGACCGACGTAGCAAAATTAACCGCATGCATGTATTATTTTCATGTTTCTTCGAGCTATTATTGTGCTTTATTTTGACATTAATATTCAATAAAATTCAATTGGAAGCGAGGCTTCTGTCACCTGTTTCTGGTCGTCCACAGCAAGTGACTGTCGCACTGAGTGGCACGGCAAATGGTACCACCCGCTGAGACTTGGAGGGGGGGGGGGGGGGGGGGGGCTAACCATGGACGACGTTACAACTTGAGGCTGCCATGAGGCGGGGAGCCATTCACCACGACACTTAAAGATGGATAAACGCTATACCCTTTCTGTGTTTCTTTATTGGTCAGACTCAGGTGTGGCAAGATCGGTTCGAATACAATTTGGTAACTTTAAAACGTAGATATTGTGCATCGAGTAGGCCTTGGAGCGACCAACTAAAGATCATAATTTTAGCCCTGCAGATAACCAAATGCTTACGATTGACGACAAAATATGAGAAATTTGAAGAAAGAGACCGTTGAAGAAAGTATAAGGAGGGAATGAAGGTGAAACGCCGGAGAAGGTTAATTTGATTATTAACAATTTATCGAGCTTTCGCATTTTGTCAGTCATATTAATTAAGAACACCGAATCAGCGGCTGGGTTTGTAAAGATTCGAATGACGCTGATAGGCTGTAGATGGATGCAGGATACACAAAGACGGGATTATGTCCTGTGACAAGTTTACATTCCAAAATCAGCTTGGCATTGTTTATTAAAGCAGAGGTTTGGTCGAGGGATGTTCAGAATTTAAATATAACTTTTCACATGAGAACTAAAGGGAAATGGAATTGATAGTAAAACTGGAAGAGGGAGAAAGCTGTGATGAACTGAAAGATAACTATAATAATACTGGGAACTGGATGGAGTAAATAAATAAGGAGAATATGTGTGTAATAAGATGCATGTTAGTGTGTTTATTCAAGCGGTGTCTATTTGTGTGTGTTTTTTGTTAAAAATATAAGCCATGTACAGGCCTGGATAGGCTGTCACGCTTTGGGGATTTGAACTGACCAAATACTTTTGTGGGGTCATTTCAAGAGTAGCGTAATCGAGACGCTGCTCGCCACTTTGGGTGAACTCAAAGGTCAACAAGCGAATCGTGACGTGTTACAAAGCCTCATGGATGACATCACTAAGCGCCTAAAATAGTGTATCACTGCGGAAGGAGGGCATGTATTGTACTGTTGTTTTTTATAAAGCGAAGAGTTTGTGCATCAGACTTACATTACAACAATTCTGTTGCATTCTAAGACGTTAGTTTGTATTATTTACTGAATGAAATAGAATTTATTCACAAATAAAAATAATTAAGTTTTCTCTGCCGGATTTTTCTAGCGAAGAGGACTTTCCGCATTGTTGCCGTCAGTATCTATCAATTCTAAGGGTAATTTAGAGAGAAATACGTGTACAAAAACCATTTGTTGCCATTTGCTCCTGAAGCGACTTGGCTTTATGATTTGAGCGCAAGAATGACCCTGCGAGATTTAAAGTTTAGGGAAGCTTAATTCTCTGCCGCCATAAGTCAGGAGTAGCTCACCCTCTCTGTAGGGATTAAATCTCTAAGTAGAATAGGGTAACCACCCTGTCAAAATGAATTTCCGTCAAGAGAAAGAGGACCTGATTGCCGAGGGCTTAGACCCCAAGGTTAGATACATTTTGACGGAAGGCGCGGGTGATTTAGCTGTTCGCTTATTACACAGCATCGCGAGACTTCCAGTAGACGCTTCCCAGGTCATTGAGTTATAAATAAATGATTAAAGATCAATTGAAAGATAGTTTACCTCATTAATAGGACATGTCAAAACGTTTTGTTTTCTACGTAGATCAGAAAAGCTATCTTAAATCGTTATTAAAAGTCCATAAATTCCTTGCTTAAATTTGTGTTCAACTCTTTGTCTTTAGCATTTTACACGCGGTAATTAAAGTATGGATATCGTTAGAATTTAATGGTTGATATGACACATGACGTGTATGATAAGTAATGTGGGATTCCAGTGGCAGGTGCAGTATATGATCAAATGTTAACTTGGCATTTAGTATAGACTTCTCTTTATTTTCTTACCGTAATGACAAAGGTTGCCTGTCGTTTGCTTGATCATTATCAAGGATTTCTTCTCAGTAGTTTCTGTATAAGGTTTTAACGTCGGAGTGGAATGATGGATTCTATTGTTGATACGTTCGTCTCCCTGCAACCCCACCAAAATTTTTTATTTTCTTACTTTCTTTACTTCTTGTTTAACTTCTTGTACCTTCGTCACTCTAGAGAGATGGAGAAAGATGTATCATTGCGATTACGCCAGCCATGTTAATTGTTATCATTTTGAATCGCAATGAATTACTACCAGTTTCTTTGCATTTCTTGAAGTAGAGGTGCTGTTGTATCTCATGTCGGTAAACCGAAAGGGTTGGTTTTGTTTGGAAATCTTCGGACTTATAAAACATGAATGGAATTATTCAAGAATGTTTCCCTTTTTTGTATCTCGTCTACGGTCTACAGAACGCTTGTGTAGAAGGGCCTGCTTTTGTTTTCTTACAAGTATTACAGCATGGAATGCTGGACTATGTAATCTCACAAAATTCGGAACGGAGAATTCATCAACCATTCCAGATAAGGACTATGTGTGGTACAGATTTATGTGTTGTTTCTTTTCATATCTTTATAAGTGTTCGAATTAAAATATTTTTCATTTTTTTTGCTAATAAAATAACGATAAACATATTTATATTTGGAAGACATGACGTGCTCTTTAGTAACGATACCCAGAAATTTTAGAGAATCAGAAAAGAGCACTGTCTGCTTTGATTTTAGTGCGTAGGAGTGTGTAATTTTCTGCTATACTCAAAGCTGATAGTCCAATTTATATACCAAGGCGGTACCAACTGAGTAAGGTCTTAACATAATTATTAATTACGAATTGCGTAGTATAAGCAGCTAAGTTGTAATGGGTTCCTTCATCTAAAGGTTGTAAAGAAAACTAAGGAGAACTTTAGTCAGAATATCCAATCTCTCGAGTAGAGCCTTGTGAATAGAAGTCTTAAATAAGCCTGGTCGGCCCAACCTGTTGCCATTATGGTTATCAACAGACATAAGTCCCCACTTAATATTTAACCGGGAATTCTTATTTTCTATAAATCGGTTATGAAAATTTAAATCCCTTTTTTACGCTGTATGTTACCAGTCTTATACTGCTCTATATTTAAAGAAAGCCGATTTAGTAGCAAAACTTCTTGTCCTTTTCATATGTTACCGAGTTGTATAGAGCTTGTGATTTATTATATCCAAACAGAAGTTTAAATTATTTTGTTTTGTGTTTAGGAATGTAAATAGAGGTTTCTTATATCTTAGCCTACTTTAGCAAAACGAAAGTTTAAAATTTGAGGGACACAATTAAATCGTAAGATTTGAGGTTTTTATGGCGACGAGTAAGAAGATTACTGTATTCTAGGTGGTTGTACAGTATAGTCTGGTAGTTTATGAAGAACCTCTGAAACGTCGATTAACTTCTACCAGAGTACACGGCGCAACAACTTAGAAGACAGCCATCTTCAAAAATTAAACTCTTTTCTTCTGAATATTACACGGGCGAAATTATGTTAGTAAACATTATGGCACCCACTTTTCGCGCGTTGTAATACATTTTTATTTCGTTTTTAAAACGCGACTGTTAAGACGTATCCGTGCGAGTTATGACGTCTTAATTCAAGGTCCGAAACGAATGAATATGAAGGAAGAGGCCTGCATTATCTCAAGCCTGCCTGTGTGTTGTAATAAAGATATGATTTATTATTAAGTTGCCCGCTCTTCTAAAGGGGCGTTAATATTAATAACCGGTGTCAGAGTGAAACAGCAGTCGCCCGCATGCCAACTGTTGTGTTCATCTGTCTTTGGTCCGCCAAGCGACTTGTTTGGTTGCCGCCATTCTTGCTACTGCAACGATGGATGTCTCTTTTCTTCTGTTTGCGGTTGGCTTCACGTCTTGAGCACGAAACGCATCACATAAAAAAATTATTAATTTTGTTTCTTGTCGTTTATGCACTCCACAGACCTTATGGATGGAAAGGTATTTATTAGCAAATCGAATAAAGTCCTTTCCTGTTAACACACAATTTTCTAAAAATTGGCGAGAATTAGTACAAATGAAAATCGTCAATCATATATTGCATCTGGAATCCGTTCTGTGACCTCTAAATACGACAGGACGTTTCAAAGCGGTCACGTATTATTTTTTTTATGACGTGACTGTACTTTTGTCTGACAGGTGAGGAGGATGAGGAGAAGATTCCCGTGTCCGTGGCGGATCCTGGACAACAGTCAGGGGTGCCTCACTATGACGTCACTCTGGAAGGCCTTCAGTTGGCGCTAATGGACCGCCATGACTTCCAAGGTGTGAATTCAAGTAAGGACAACATTTAATTTCATTATAGTCTAAGATTATAACTTAGATGCTCCGCGTCATGAAAGATTTAAGCTACTTACAGCAAGAATTTCCCACAGATAAATGAAGAATACTTATTAGGCGTATGCGTTGACATTTTACTTGCGGAAACATCGTTTGCTCGCCGCTTCCTTCCATATTTCAATTAAACTGAATAAATTTAAATTTATATAAATGTAGACTTGTCTTTATTGACAGATTAGACTAACATTTAAAGTGAAATCTCAGTATATATTATTAGATTTGTTACAATTGTGATTGTCGCATTGCAAATCCAGTTATTTATTTATAACGTGTCTTTCATTTCATATGAAAAATACTAACGCGCCTTTGTGTATGTTTTTGGGACATCCTGTGTCTAATCTTCTATAATTTCCTCGGATTTGTCTCTAAAAGAGGGACTTTTTCCTACGATGCGATGTGTGGGAGAAATGCGCCGTTTTATAACATTTTCGACGCACCTAAATAGAAGAAAGTTATTAATTTTCCCGGGTTTGTCACTTCAAGTGGAACATTGGCTATCTTTACTGATTTTGTCTACGATTCTTCGCTTTAGAGGAACGGGGTGAGGTTGGCGGACTGTTGGCTGTTAACGATTACATACTGAGGCAGATAACACAACCAGAAATAAGAAAATTTGTAGCAACATCCTCCAAATAATTTTGCCCCGTTACGTGATTTCTTCAAATACATATAAAAATTCTTTATTAATATGTAAACTGTAGTTAATTATTGGGTTATAAATGGTGACATAGTGATGAAAATGCTTATACTGGACACTTTAAATATATTACATCAAAATGTTAACCAGTTGTGAATTTGAATAATGCAGCCGTCTTATTTTTCCTCAGACAGTTTCGCGCGTCTGTAATTTGCATCCAGTGAGCCATATTCTTTTTGAGGATGGAACCTAGTGGTTTAGTTTATTACCTTTTATGTTTCTGCTTTGTCTCCAGCGCGTAGCGTAGCGCCGTGTCATTCTGGAGTCTACAGCAATAGCATGGTAACCAGACACTATGTAAAATGCGTGGAATGTACATCCCAACGGGAAGACGGGTTACTTAAGAAAGATGTCGTGTATTTCTATTGCCATTTATTTCTCTCCAATGGCTTCACCTTATTATTCAATTTCAGGCAGTGTAATACACCCGCCTACACGGTGGCTCAATATATCGCACTGTTTTCCTTACAACTTCCATATCATATTTAAATACGTCGGTTTCTTAAGTGGAAATATAACAGCAGGCTAAAGTGGGCTATCCAAAAGCGATCATGTGTACTTTATAGACAGCGTAATTAAAATACTTATTGAGTACATTTCCCAGAACCTATCCAATAAAAAATAACTTTAAAATTTACTTAGCCTGACATTTGTTTATTTCATTCAGAACCATAATACTCACAGTTAAAGAAAGCTTAAGGGTAATACGTGGGTTAGTGATTAGCATTTCTGCTTTCCATTCGTGAGGTACCAGGTTTGATTTTAGACCCCGATACCGGTTATACTACATTCATGGATGTCCTTATTGTCCTCGGGAAAATGATAGTTGGCACCTTAAAATAATTAATAATCTTCTTCTTTGACTCTATATTCCTTGTAGTTGAGAAATAGCCGTTAAATAAACTATAAATTAATCATAAAAATTTATATAAGGAACTCTCGTTATGCGCGGGGATTGCGTTTCTGCTGATTTCCGCGTATATTGAAAACGCGTAAAACTGGGAGGCATAACATGCCGGTGAATCTTTTGAATTATATACCATGAGAGGCCGAAATTTGAAGTCCCCGAAATTAACATGTTGCGGCGAGTCAGTGAAACTGCGCCTGCAAATCAGTGGGATTGTCCTACAGTTCTACCGTAACCGCGGATAGGATATTGACTCTCATGATACTGGAATAATGCAGCGGATGTGCTAAAATGCGGATAGCGAAATCGAGTATAACGAGAATCACTGTATTTTACTCGTCACAGTAGACATTGAAAATTTTCCTTATATACCTATAAGAAAATAGGCAACATTTGCATGCTTCTACTTATATAGGCCTATATATTACAGTGTTGTGGATATAAACTCTTCTTCTTATGCAGCAGACGCGCTCCAAACTATTGAAAGACCTGAGATTTTCTGATTCTCTCTGATCTGCCGTGAAAACAACAGTACCGCATCTTAAAACACCTTTCGTGTTTAGTCGTACTTTCTCCGTTAGACACTACAGACGTAATTACAAACGTTCCTTGTCCATCTTACATAAAGCTAAGTTTTCTAATTTAATTCAAAATGAGAAAATTGCAGCCTTAAGTAAATGTAAAGTAGATTATTACATTACTTACTGTTAATATTGCAGTTAATTGTGACAATGGAACAGATGTTTGCTAACTTATGAAAAAAATGAAAGGACGTCGTACAAATTTTAACAACTGTATGGGCTTACTGTAGAAACGCGGCGGAAACTTTATGTGCACACAGACATATTATCTCAAGAAATTAACTTCGTGCCATCCTCTATGTTCACTTTATAAAACACTTCTCTCTCTCTCTCTCTCTCTCTCTCCCCCCCCCTCCCCCCGCGTCCTCAAACAACCACAAGGCGAAATGAAGCCAAGTGGTTTACACTATACGATAATATATATTACAGCGAGTTGTAACATTTTGAAAGACAAAGAAATTGTCTCTTGTGGAAATGAGAGAAGGGAAGAATGAGAAAAAAGGCGCTCAGCAACAGCGGAACCTCTCCTTTTGTTTTATTTAATTTTCCTTGCATTGTTACGCGTATTTTATCTTGCATTGTTTTTATTTCACCCACCAACAAAACTTTGTTATCCTTGGCAACAATAGTGATGCCTGTACTGTATGTGCTCTTTGTTTGAGTTTTATGCTATCTTTTCATAACTCGCTGTTTAGAGATAACTAATGTACTGAAAAATGATAAGATACTGTAACATGTTGCCTCTGAGAATGATGCAGCTTTAAAGGAGAGGTCATTAACAAATGCTTAGTTCTTAAATCCTACAACGACAATAGGGTTTTCTCAAGGAGTGCCGCTACACGCTTGCGAGGTAGGTGCAGTGCAACGCACGAAACTGTATGTGGAGTCCGTTTTCATAACATTGACTTAAGCAAGAAAGCTTTCGAAGTATGGAAGAGTGCGCTCAATTCGTCTTCGTAAATCATTAATGCAAAGGATCGGACCAAAAATTGTGTGGTGGAATTAAAATACAGGTCAAACAATGAGATAAACGATCACTGATAACACAGGGAAATAATTTTTCACTTTTTTTCCGGTAACATGGGCAATTTTCAGTGTTCTTTACTAATTTTGGGGCGCCCGATTTCAAATATGATCTTGAAAAACACCTAACACGTAAGATTTGTTTGATACGATAACTTTTACGTTTTCTCGTTTCCGTATACAGTACAAAGTTTAGCGTATTACTAATGTCATTTTTATGGGTTTGTATACGATCTATTCATCTTGGTTGAGTAGTGAGACAATTAAAACATAGTTGAAAACAAATAAGAAATTATTAAAAAAAAAATGAAGTGAAATTTTACACACAAAAATGAGAGCAAAAGACAAAAAGTCTGCTGCGAGTCTATTTCTTGTTTCTTTTGTGCGGTGTAGTGTCTTCCTTCTGCAAAAACCAGCAATAGTCTCCCATCATAGCTGGGTCCCACCTCCCCAGGTAGCGTTCTTCCAAAGTTCGCATATCTTGGTGGAATCTGTCCCCTTGTTCATCACTTACGTCGCCCAAGTTTCCTGGGAAGAAATCCAGGTGTGAATGAAGAAAATTGATCTTCAATGACATTCTACATCCCAAATTCTTGTAATTTTGCAAAAGATTCTCCACTAAAAGATGGTAGTTTTCTTCGTTTCGCTTTCCAAGGAAACCTTTCACCACAGATACAAAAGATTTCCACACTGCGAGTTCTTTAGCAGAAAGTCTGGCTTCAAAATTTCCATCGTCCAACAGTTTTCTGATCTGAGGCCCGGCAAAAATTCCTTCTTTCAACTTGGCATCACTAAGATTCGGAAAAATTCCCCTCAGATATTTGAATCCTTCTCCTTCCTTGTCCATTCCTTTAACAAAATTTTTGATAAGTCTTAGTTTAATATGAGAAGTGAAGATGTAATCGTCATTTGTTTTATGAAATTTTCCAAAATTCTGCTTGGGAGTGGCAGAACTGTGTGGAATCCCGAATGCAAGGATTCTTAAAGACACATAAGAGCTAATTCTGCATTGCTGTTTTTTCTGGACTTATCCACTTTATTATACTTAAAAACGAAGCCCCACGTTTCGGGAACTGGCTCTGCTCCCTTCTTCAAGTGAAACTGCCTGTACTGTGGGTCCGATAGAAGGGACTGAATCTGTATCCCTGAACCCCTTCTGTCAGACTCAACAGAAAGGCGAGTTTACCTGAAGACGGCAGCAGAGCCAGATTCCGAAACAATAAAAAATGACGTCATCAGATACTATCCTCATCTAGTTCCATCCGCTTCCCTTCGTCACAACCTGCATTACAAATGTCCTTCGTCTTAAGAGATATGAGGTTTTAAGTTCGGTGAAGAAGAAGAAGGGCTTCTGTACTTTGGCGCCTTATAAATTATTGGGTAGCTTTTCGGAGAAATATAACGTTTCCGTCTTCAGGGCTGAAATTGAAATTCTGAAAGGGGAGGAATTTATATAGGATTAGATAAAGGGAAGGATGAGGGCGCATTCTCAAATGTTCGCATTTACCTACTAGTCTATACGGCCCTAGAACGTAGAATATGATAATAATCACACCACGACTTAATCGCTTCCTTCCATCTCTACCTCGATCTTTCAAGGGACAGTTTTTTTTTGAGAAATTTCCTCACCAAAAAGTCTCCTTCCTTTTTGGTTTCAATATTGTTTCAGAACTAGGTAAATGATGATTATAGGTCTGTGGGCGAAAATTATGTAAATTTGTCTGCACTGAACTACAGCTACGGATGATGCTAAATGTTTCATGCTGTTGCAGCACTCAACGCATTGTTTTGCATGCATCTGAACCCTAGGGAAAAGAAAAAAGTTTAGGCACGTAATTAGACTGCATGTCCTCGCCTGTAACAACCCTCTAGCGGTGAGGAAATTTGTCCTTCATGACTCACAGGCGCTTTTACAGAAATCGTCTTTGAATTTCGATACCCATAATTCTGAAGAAGGAGCTACTTTCTTTTACCCTAGAACACTGCGTTCATATTTCACAGATGATGATGATACTACCTGAGAAAAATGTGACCATCAAGTGAACAGTTGGTGTTCTGGTGAGAAGGTAGCGTGTTTATGTTCAATATTTTTATTCTCTCAATTTATACTTTAAAATGTATTATATTTTGTTAAATTTATTGTGATAGATTATCCCGAATGAGGTTTTAGATGTTTTGCTTATTCCCTTCGGACAAATACAGAGACTATATGAAACAAACTCAGAAAGTGTATTTCATAAAATAATATCCTCATGCGTTCTTTGCATTTTGTATGTGGAGGTAGTAAGTTAGTCTTGTTTGATAGTTCCCACTTTGGCCATCAGATCTCAGCACCTCAATGTCTGTATCACAAATTTCCTCATCCTTCCATTTATCATCACCGCTCGTAGGACATTAAAAATACGATTCTGAGGTCTTGCAGAATAGCACAACCTCCACATCAAAACTTATCCAAATCCGTCATGCAGTTCTGGAGTAGAGTCGACTGGACAAACGGACAAGACCAGCCCACAATGCGTTCTCGCTATGTACTTCGCGTAACAAATTATAAATGAGTCCTTTTCAACATCATCTATAACTATCGTGTGATTTGGTGCTAGGTTTCTGTACAGAAAGCACAGGAATAATCATAAATTCTGCAGAAAGTTTTGTGGTATCTAGGGCTGTTTTGATTCTAGTGGTGAAGAAAAATTTCCCAGTGCTTCTACCTGGGATTAAACCCTGATTATGTAGTCTGTAACAACGGACAGTTATCACAATCACCATATAACATTTTAGATCAAATATTCATGTATTTGTGCTCTGTCCGTTCACATGCACATTGATTATTTCTTCTGTTGCCCTGTACCAACTTCACGCCATGAATATCTTCACTGTGTTTTGGTTCGTTGTTTTTGCATCTGTGATGAGTGCTAGAAGTATGTAGGGCCAGTTTAAACCAATCTGATAAAATAATGATCTTAGCTAAGAACAAATAGTGTTAAAATGTTGTCTACGTAAAAGGTTCTAGTAGTAAAATATTCTAAATAAATGAGTGTAAAATGTTGAAATGTGTCTGTGGCCAAGTAACCTCAGGGTAAAATTTTCTGAGTGCCTCGCCCCCAAGGGATGGACAAAATTCCAGTGTCATGTAGAGTTCAAGTCTTGTACCTAAACTTAATAAGGCGCTGTGCTCCAACATTTGTATTTCAACTAGGTGATACATTCTGCATTACAAAATGAAGATAACGCAATGCTGTCGATAAGAAGGGCTTAAGTCAAACGTAATGACTACTGATTCAAACCCCTTCTTACCGCGCACCAAATTTATGTTCGCGATATGCATTTACCATGCTGTTATTCGTTTGAGATATTAAGTTGTTCTATCTGCATAACTGTGTTAGGTGTCTGTCCGATTGAAAACCCGAGATAACTTGCATCATCTGCTGTTACAGGTATAAATTCTCATTTGTCTGCTACGTGCTTGCCTAGGAAGGTAATTACTGCATGTAACGCCCGTCAGTACAAAATGTTCGATAGCATTATTTGTTCATTTGTTCGTTCGTTCGTTCGTTATTCTACTGTCAACATATCCGGTAGTTATTCATATTTTCACATTGCGCGTCTGTCCATTTGAATCCTGATTTCTACGTTGAAGACAATTTTTTTTCGTAGCATTCATTTTTGTTTCATTTCACACACACACACACACACACACAAGTCGTCCTTCTGACATTTGTAACCATTTAGTTATTTAACGACGCATTCTCAGCGGCGTATATTATATAACATTGAAAGGGACGACTGTGAATTACGATCAAAAGTTGAAGCAGAGTTAAAATCTCGGTCCGTAGACCGAGCGTCCAGACTGAGGTATTTCATGGGTTTCCTCAGCAACACCAGGCAAATTCCGGGATTGTGTCTGAGATAGGCTGCGACCACTTCCTTCTGAAATGCTGACAGCGACGTTAAAAACGACAAATTATTATGAATTGAAAATAACATAGAAGGGCACAAAATAAAAAAATATATCCCAGCAGTCGGCTATCCATGTGGACATATAACACACACACGAAAAGGGAGAAATAATGAATAAACTTTACACCAGGTAAAAACAAGAGTAGCAGTGTAGCGGATTTTCGTAACGTTAAAGCAGTAATAAAGAGAGAGTTAAATCTATATAATATCTTTGATATTTCAAGAACAGGTAGGCTTTCATAACTGTCCGAATGTATCACTCAGTTCAGTAGAATTCGGCGTGTAAGAATGGAGCAATTTGTGGCGGAATAAATTACCCCTCTCTCACTAATACGTCCAGCAATTGTGTCAGAATGACGCGTTACGCGACATTGTCACTTATGTTTTGAGTAGCAACGAACAATCCCCCTTAGGCAGATTCGTTGCTCTTTTTTCTGGAACCCGCCGCTGTGAATTTCCTCCGCGTCCTTACGTCTTCTTTCACAAGAGCGGTGAATTCTGGGCGCTGTATTTAATGCGCTACCAAAACACTGAATGCAGAAGTAAAAAGCGAAGTTGTAGCTCAGCTCTCATAGCTCACTTTGCATCTGTAATTACAGCTCGTAAATACGTGTAGCTCAGAAAGAAGAGTTGCTCAGTAGCTCACAGCTGTCCTGAAGCTGCATTTGGTTTCCGAAACACCGCCACTTCCAAGAGACAAGATAAATAATCGATCCTCACGCCTCCACTCGCGCGTTGCTCCATCTCCCAAGTGATGGCGGGTGCTCGTTGGGGGGGAGGAGGAAGTTGAAGGCATAAAATGACTGCTGGAGGAATGCTAATTAGACAGAGATGGAAGATCCTCAAGCATTTTATCTTTCCCGTCTGTCTCTCTCTTTCACTCAACTCTAATTTCTCTCCTCTCTCTCGCTCATCTGTTTCTCTCTCCCCAAATTGTCGTGTCGTCTTCCGTTCCGTTTCTACGTTCTTGTTACACCCGCTGTTGTTGCAGTGGTCCCGCCAGTTTACTCCGTCACGTCAGAGCCAACTGAAGCCAGACATTGAAAACGCAACGCCAGTCGGCGGTGCCCCAGGGCGCGTCGCACACCTTTCTCCTTTTTTAATTCACGTTTCACAATTCAAGTAAGTGTCACTCATTGTGGGCTGAATAACGTGGAAGCAGTGTCTGGTTTGTCTGGCTTCGGGGTTGTCCGGTCTCGATTTGAAGATGAACAAACTTTGCCGATGGCGATTTGTTTCAAAGTATCGCGTAAATTATCGTCACCCCTGCTGATAATATGGAGGAAAGGAATGGAAAATATAATAAAAAATAAATAGAAATGAAATGTAGAAGAAGATAAATTACTGATCACTTAACTGCTAGGTAAAACATTTGACTAATAGCATTTCTCCAGGGTTGTACTTATTTTAGTTTGGTGCCTTTAGATTTTGTATTTTTCCCAATCCTTTTAATCGATATTGGGATAATACCTAAAACTGCAGTGTTATCACTTGCTATTCATAATTTAACATTTGTAATCTAAATGCTGCTTTTATATCAGTCAACAAAGCAAGAAAGTAATTAAGATAAAAAGAGTAGATGTAACGTGCATTGTAGACGAAAATAGAAAAAAAAAGGCTGTAAAGAGTAGACAAAGGGAAATGTGTTTTGATACTTCACGAATTTAGTGCATTCGTTTATTTATTCATTGAGTCAGTCAGTCAGTTCGATCATTACTGACTACTCTATACACGCCCAACACCGGCTTTTTTGCGGTTCACAGTTTTATCGGTTAGTGGAATGATGACACATACGAGATAGGTAAAGCAATCATTTCGTTGTCTTTTTTGAAAATTATGTAACCATTTGATGAGAAAGAGCTCGGTATGAAGAGAACTGGCATCATACCAGATCACTAGACTTGATATATGGAAGAAAATAATATATTAAACTAATTTATTCTTGAATATTGATATAATTTGTATATTGGAATAGTGATGTAAAATTTGGATTGGTAATCTCGTTTCTTTTTGTGGAAATATTAAAATCGTCAAGATAATACCTGGTATTGATTTTTATTTGGAGTACAGGATTCTTCACAGCACTAGCACCTTATTCCAGACCGAAATTTCACGAAATTACTCCAGAATAGTGACATACTGGTACATTTATTCCGCGTTTGGGGAAATGTTCACAACTCGCAATCCGTTGTCCTTTCTCTGGATAAATGCAAATTCACCACATAGCAAGTGCAAATCTGTCTTTAAACACACACTCTCTCTTTCTCTGACAATTTTATTGCCGTATTCTAAGTCCTGCTGGCGGAGGCAGTATGACCTCTGAAACGTTGGTAAACATCTACCAGACTACACAGCGCAACAACCCAGAAGACAGAAATCTTCATACTCATCGCTCTGATGACGGAGGCAGTATGACCTCTGAAACGTTGGTTAACATCGACCAGACTACACAGCGCAACAACCTAGAAGACAGAAATATTCATCGCCCTGATGATGGAGGCAGTATGACCTTTGAAACGTTGGTTAACATCGACCAGACTACACAGCGCAACAACCCAGAAGACAGAAATCTTCATCGCCCTGATGATGGAGGCAGTATGACCTCTGAAACGTTGGTTAACATCTACCAGACTACACAGCGCAACAACCCAGAAGACAGAAATCTTCATACTCATCGCCCTGATGATGGAGGCAGTACGATCTCTGAAACGTTGGTAAACATCGACCAGACTACACAGCACAACAACCCAGAAGACAGAAATCTTCAGAATCCTCATTGTTGGTACCCATTTTTGAGTAACAGCTAGATACAAGTATTCCCATTGTTGACCAATAGTGGGACCTCGGAACAGATTAATGCAGCAACGATCCACGTAACGCAGCGTGAAGAACACCTTTGGAATTAGCACATTGCTTCAAAATGCTAATGACTGGAATAAATGAGTTCATGGAAACGTTTCAAAAGCTTCTAGTGCCTCAGCGACCACTGCCTAATTCAGGCCGTGCCAGAGGTCAGGCGATTAGTTGTCACATTTTAACTTGGAGATTCTGGTTCGCGATCGGGTCGGTCGATGTGAGGTTTGTGGTCGACATAGGAACACTGGGGCAGGTCTTTTCTCGGAGTCTGTTCCGTCAGTATCATTACGCCGATGTTCCATATTCACCCATGTATCGTCTGGGGATGGAAAGTCGATCCATTAGCAGCCCAGGTCCACAGAGACATAATCTCACCCCCACTGGGAGAATAAGGTTGTTTTGTGGTTTCTCTTAAGCTTCGAAACTGTATGAGGTGTGTTTTAACTTCATCGTTGCGTTATTGATATATTTATTGATGGAAATTATGAATAATATAGACAAGATGGCTGTCTTGTGGGTTGTTGCTCCGTGAAGCCCGTTTCAGAGGTGCTTCCTGCCTCCATCATCAAGGCGAGAATGAATAACACAGATATAATTATGTTGGTAATATCTCTTTTATCGATTTCGCACGAAGCATTAATTATTTTAATGTTTGATTCTATATTTATGTGAATGTACTTTTAAATCATTTTCTTCTACGTACTTAGACATATTTGCGAGCATGGAACGATGTTTTAAAATGCACACCCTCTATATAAGAGGGGTTAGATTTTCCTCCTGTCCGTCCCAAGGGACTAGCGCATTAATCACATCCAGAGAATGGCACACAGGAAAAGGGGCGTCTGGGGACTCTCTCGTTGCTATGACAACCTAGAGAAATCTAATAGGGAGGACTCTTCTTCCACCCATACTGTACTCCACATCTTCCTTACTTCCTCCTACCCCTAGCCCCATCCCTAAAGCTCCAAATTGTCTGAATTATCATTTCAAAATGCAAAGAAAATATAGGACTGTGAAATGGGTTTTAATTGCCAGGGGAGTTTTAGAGACAGACGCAGTTTTTGAAGGATGGGGTGGAGGAAGGAGGTGTGTGGAGTTGCGACAGGGTTTATGTGACGCTCACGACGCGGCGCGTTACGTCGCAGATAAAACGTGGCGAATTAGACTGATAAGACGCCGAGAAGGAAGACGTATTGTAACTATGGAGTTCGTGAAATTCTCACACAGACGCCAATCGCTGTAGTTCTTTGACTCCCTTATTTCTTCATTCTTAGTCAGTAACTGATCGAAACTTATCCACTTGTTTGTCCTAAATTTAACCGACCTGTTATTCACTGAGCAGCCTTTCGTTATGAATTAATGTTTAGTGGTCGTTCATTACTATGTTAATAAAAACGAATTGTTTAACGATGCATTTACATCTACGTAATGATAAGTTGGAATGCTTGTTGAAGAATTCTGTCATTGTCTACCTTATCATCTCCTTGAAGGGTCTGAAGAAAGCCACGAGAAACCTCAATCAGGATGTATGGCTATATATCAGTACGTTCTAAGAATACAGAACTTCATTCAGTTTAAAAACTGCACTTACTTGTTTAGCTATTCGCTAACAGTCTGTCTTCTGGTTCATATTTATTTCCCTCTGTATTCATCACATTCGTGTTTATTCTGAAAGGTTTGTGATAATCATCATTAAGAAGATTGTACTTCAAATATGTGGTAGTTATAAATAGATTAACTGATATAAAAACAGTAATTGAATTTTCCATAATTTAATAATTTACTCCACGATGTAAGCCTCTGCTGAAATTTACCTTCAAATAAGCAACTATTAATATTATGAAAGCAGTGTTTAAATTCTTAAATATGGTATCAATTACATCAGCTGTGTGATTGTAACAGAGACATCCCATTTACCATTTACGGAGTTTTATTGTCTCATTATACATTTTGTCGCCTGTTATGCAGAAGTAATAGTTTTATGTCCGTGCCGATCACTATAATCTCGTAGAAATAAAATGTGTAGTCTTTTACTTTTATAACTTTGGTATTACTAGTTCTAATTATAATCCAAAGATTCCTAAGCATAGAAATGTGGTAAATGATGTTCACTGTAACATTCTAATGTCTGCCATACTGGCTATCAGCTAAATAGAGTTTAGGTTGACAAGTGATCAGTAATCGATTTATGGCCAATATCGAAGTGAAGTCGAAGACAGTACGTTAGAAGTAGTCATGTGAATTAAAGCTGTTCGGAAGAGTATGATGTAGCGTCTGATATAAAATAGAATTGAGAATAGCAAGTGTAGATGAGAAGAACAGGCTCAAAGCAAATTTACTACGACTCATTCTTACGCTCTCTCTCGCTCATTCTGGTACAGGCGCGATATTTCGATTTGAATCCTCATGAGGAGGACTCTTGGTGAATATTTAGATGGTGATTGTGTGTGAAGGGAAAGGGGTAGAAGAAGGAAGATGCGGTGGGAAGAGAGAGAAGCAAGTAGTCTATATAGGGCTAATCTTGGGCATTATTCATGTGGGGGCTTTCTCGAGCTAATAACACACGAAGTCGAAGGAAGGTCCGTGGGGGAATGAAAACCAAGAGAGATGGAAGGAAAAGAGGATGGATGTAAAGAAAAATACACAGATGAAGAACGTAAAAGAGAAAGAGGTTAGATGTATTCATTCTCCTTCAGCAAGTATCTCATCGCAATGTCTTCTGCATTTTCCTTGTTTTATTCCTTATGCTTCTTCTTGTGTCCGACTTGCTGAATAGCAGCACATTGATGCATTTCGGGAATAGTATGGAGGAATGAATATAGAAGAGAAAAGTAAGGTAGAAGCCATATTCCCTCCCGCCAACATCACCACTACCAACACCCACACTCCTCGTAAGGAAACCGTCTCTTTGCACTCTACTGCCTCTGCCTTGGAAACTCCGATAATTTACATTCCGCGCCTTAGAATTAGGTTCTTCACTGTGAAGCGGTGGCGGTGAGAAAATATTTTTTTTTTTACTTCTTCAACTGCAAAAAGTTTTTTTTCCTTCACATTTTCCTTTCGTCTCTTTCTTTTACCCCCTCCCATTCCTCATGCACCCTCATCAAAACTCTTGAGCCTTCCCACATCTTTCTTTTAAGTCTGTCGACAAGTTCAACCCTGTAATGTAACATCTACAACCCCTATAATGAGAATTATTCTATTCACACACATACGCACATATATATGCTATGTTCTTATGTATATATGGCTGTAAAGATGAGGTGAAATATATTCTGCGTTGTTGCAGAATCGCGTGGCTGAAAGAATTCCAGAATTTAGCCAAGTTTAAAGACTCCAGTCAGGTTACCTCATGTCGGACTGTGTAAGTCATGGCAGCAGTGTAAATACTGAGACCATCCGTACTGTTGCAAGGGCTATTTAAAGTATAATTTTGGTTCGGTGTCCGGGACCAAAGGTTGCCAGAATGATGGTGAATTTGCTGCACGTAGATGTTTCATGGCATTTTGTTTCAGAATTACAGTTATAATGTTTCTGCATGAAAGCAATTTTGGGTTTTAAATTAATTAAGTGGTCTCCAGTTTCTTATCTCTGGATTTAGTCTAAATCTGATGATATGAGTTCGTTGGTAAAAATAAACGAGCCTAAAATCAAATCATCTGATTGAGACATAAACTTAAAATAAACGTTAACCAAAGATATCATTAATTTTGAGTGACGTTTTATAAATATGGAACAGCTTATTTTATTGTTTTGCCCCCAGTACGTCATTTGTTAAATGAGGTTCGCCGTGGGCAGTGGGCGACTTTGGGATACAAGATAAATAACCACAAAGTTAAGAAAAATGATCAATCTGAAGTAAAGCAGTTAAATTTTATTTTGTTTTGTTCGGGAGAGTTTTGACTTTCAATTCGTGAACATGCTACAGCAATGCATTCTTTAGAATCCCTACGTTTTGACACACGCTGTGTATTAATTGTCCTGAAACATTTTATAACACCATTAATAGGCGAAATGGGAACTATTTGAGGCTAAACCCAACAGACAGTTTAAACTTGTATGGGGAAGAGAAAATTAATGCGTTTTTGACAGAGAAATATGGAAATGAGATGCGTACGAAATGTTAATGGATCTGGATGTTGTAAGGGCAAACGAGAGGGTTAAGATTATCGACCCCTTTTATTTCATTCCTGCCCCTACTTTTATAAGGGCGTTAGATTAAGCAACTCTGCTCACGTCTCTCTTAGCTTCTACCGCTGCTAACCCCAGCTCATTTTATAACGCCACTTCGTTGAACCGTAGACCCGTAAAATCTATTGATCCCCTTATATGGGAGTGTATTTCATTTCAGAAATACTTTAACTGCTTCATACGTAACCTTGGTAATGAAAAATCTCTTCATCACGGTATGAAGCATTCCATCAGCTATCCTATATTTTATTACGCACACAGTTCTGTGTATTGGAAAGAAAGTCAGAGTACTAAATGTTTCAAAATCTAGTTCTTACTTTAGTTATTATTATAAAATCGATTACGGTCGATCTCGAATATGGCAATTAAAACATCACCGTTTATAGGCGACTTGTGAATTATCCTGTAATTAACGACCTAACAGGTTGTGCATTGAAACTTAAAAGACACTAAAAGAATTAGGATTACACTTTGTCATAGCCAATTTCCTACTGATACGAGCCACCAACGTTGAAAATTGTCGTTCTACCGTTTATTTTCTGAAAAATAAGGAAAGGAGAAAGACAATTGGACAGCGAAGCAGTGTCCCAGCTTGTCTATTCCATGCCTGACATACCTGACACAGGTCAGGTCTATCCAAGATCGAACGTCTATGCAGGAATGCCATAATTGCAATTGGGTGCTCCTGGCGCATTTTCGTATCAAAATATACAAGATGCATATGTGTAATAATATAATTACCGTCCTTTGTATCCATGCGCGTATCACAAAGAAGCGGAGTTGCTGTTAGCTTCACCGTTAGCGCCCGTTTGTATATACCCAACGTGATAACGCCGTCACAGATTAACTTACTGTATGAAAAACGAAATAAACTACATTTGACAACATCGAACATGCTTACAATTTTGCATGTAAGCCAAACCACGTTTCAAACATATTTAGCTAAATATTGAACATAGGTATAAATGTATCAATTATTCCCCTATAATGTCAAATATTGAATAACTTATCACCTTTCTTTTCTATTTGTTTCACCTCGTTTCGTTTTTCCTTCATTTCTTCCTTTTTTCATAAAATACTTGATAATTATTAGGACAGTAATATTCATTGTTTGTGGCTGTTACCTATAAGAAATCGGTTATTTCGAAAGAATAACCCTGATTCTACTAGTGCCTTTGAAGATTAAAAGTACAACCTGTTCGGTCGCTGATTGGTTTGAGTTGCACGTCGCCTACAGAGACGCTCACTGGAGTTGCGGCGACTTCGCTCGTTGCACTAAATTTCCATGACTGTTTCTCGTGTGGGTGAATAACATTGCCCAGAGTTGCCCCTACTCTGCTAGGGTTGAGCGGATTGGAAAGGTTGGCAAGACTGCGTGCCATGGGAATTGTAGAACCCAGCTAGCTGCAGCGCAGGGGATTCCCCTTGGGATACGAACTAATCAGAGTTTTGGCGCCGAGTTTTCACAGCGGTGCATGCCCAACACTCCCAAGCCTGCTGCGGCCACCTGGGAGCGGGAGATGGAATGAAATGGAAAGGTGAGGGGAACCCATGTCTCTAGGGATCACGCGTACCTTCATTTCTATCCCGGTTGGAGCGGAATTCTCTGAGGAATAGGCCGTCCAAAGATAAGGGGTCTCTTAGTTCATCTCTCAGAAATAGATTGTCATGTGTTTTTCAGGGCGGAGGTTTGTTATGCACTTTTACTGCTAATGTTTCTGTTATTTCATTACGTTTCTACGTTCTTCATATGGAACTTGGCTGAAGTAGATGGGTAATTATTAAATAGTTTGTGTTTTTATTAATTACTTTGTAAGTTAAGAGAACTAAGTGACTTATGAACGCGTACAAGTTGGTAAAAATAAGATTTCTGTCTTCTGGGTTGTTGCGCTGTGTAGTCTGGTACAAGCTTATCAGAGATAGCGATGAATGTGACTCATCGCCCTGATGATGGAAGCAGTAAGGATATCTGAAACGTTAATTAACTTTTATAGGACTACACGGTTCTACAGTCCAGATGACAGCCATCGTGGTAACCGCCTTGAGAATCTCATATCCTACACAGAATGCTGCAATCAGTTACATTTCTGTGTTAACCATGTCATAATTGAAGTTAACGGGATTACAGTTTTGGTTATTATCGTGATAATATGCTTGGTTTTCATATTATCTCCTGTATTTCTGCTCTGGGGTTGTATTTTTCATTATCATCAAATTAATTTTGTAATTTTATTACAATGTGTATGAAACATTAGCAGTAAATAGAATAATCGCATGATAGTTATGTCGTAAACTTGTAAAGAAATTTTTTTGCTCGTAATGTTGAACCGTAGTTTTTTGATATTGTTCTTTCTCCGATGAATGGCGTAGAGGGTGCTATGTTAATTGTTAGTCGATGAGAATGTTGAATTTTTGTAATTTAAAAGTTTTAAATTTAGCAGTTTGCTCCTCCAAAATGCTATCAAATATGGTCATTCCTTGTCATTTACATGAGCTCTTTTTCTCTGTTACTGTTTACTAGGTATTTAACTTGGAGATGCGCAATTGACGACACTTCAAGTACCAGTATATATTGTATAATTATTTTGTGTAATTATTGTATAATTCTTCTTCCTTTGTGCGACAGCTGGAATCCTGTTTATAAATGTTTACAAACAATGTTATTCTTCTTGGCTTTTTACAAGGGCAAAGGGAAAATATATTCATGCTGTGATTCGTAGGTTAATTAACGACTTTCTGTCAACTGCATTAGTGTATATCTTAGAATGAAAATGGGAAAAGATGATGATGAATTGTGAAGTTATACGTATTTGGAATGAGGCGGTTATGGGCTTTTTAAAGGTACGGTACTGTTCCGGATTTGGCCTGGAGGTACTGGTGAAAACAATGTAAAGTCTCAGAATAGGTGCTAACCTTATCAATAAAAGATCCTGGCTTCTTTCAAATACATATCTACAGAATTTCCGCTTGTCAACTTACTTCGTCTTCGTGATGTGTGGTGTTGTATTTAACTAATACCTTTGGAACTAGTAGAGTACGTTTATGATAATGTGGACGAAAATGTCACCACGAGTAGGACGGAATATTCACCTTCATTTTAGACTGTTCTTAATATGATTATTATGAATAAATAGAGTTAGAGGAAATTATGATATCAAGGGACCGTCGTCAAAATAATAACCTGAAATATCGGTTGTTCTCCCTGTAGGATACCGCAGCGACATTTTACTCAACTTCGCGAAACCAGCTTATTATAGCCCTAATGCTGCATTCAGCATTCTTCTTTGCAACTTCGCTCAACTATTCTAATCGAGTGCTTGTTACGGGGGAGTTGGGTGCATATTTGAAGCACGCCTGTCTAATAACAAGAAGGGTTGCGAGAACAATGCAGCAACTTGCAGAAATTCGCTGCATATCTCAAACAAAAGGGATTAGGGGTTGTAAGATGACTCTAGATTATCATTAAAGTTATGAATCCTATTTCTTCTCTGTTTAAAATAATTGGTACCAATGTTAGGAGTAGCCAGTAACCCAGTGTTAGACCGTTTACAAACATGATAAACCTCCACTGTAATTAATTTATTTCCACTTCCCAGAAACCCTTCTCTGGAAATTGCTTTGGTGCTGCAGGCATTGTAAAGTGGTATGTTACAATTTAATGTAAAACTATTCGAGCAAATTGCTTTAGAGTGTAAAATATTAAACTCGATAAAAGGGATTCCAGGAAGCTGTGTATGATTAAATTAATGACAAGAAATTGTGCAACCACATTCCAGATCTTTCTGGTCCTAAGTGTGTATTTTGAGAAAGGAAGGATTCGTTGAAGACCAACATTCCCCTGTGGTCATACTTTTATTTGGCACCCGTGTAAACGTATTCGCATTTTAGAGGTTATGAGTATCTGTCTTCAAAGTATGCCCAACAGGAAACACTGTTTCACAAACTGGATATTTTTGCATTCTCAGATGGAAAGATGGTGAATACCTACTTAGGAAAATCCCGTCTTTGCCATTGGATAAACTAAGTCAGTCACCTAAAACTCGGAGCTGTAAGCCTCTACGATTAGGTTTTGTCAAAGGGTCTTCTCACCACTGGGACGAAGGGCAAGTCAGACGTGTAATTGAGGGAGGAATATCTCAATTTTACGCCAAGTCGAGAATTATCCGTTCCTGGGCAACACTGGTTTAATAGACGCCAGACATCTTGCGAACTGCGCTGTTTCTCCAGGCTGCACTGGATTCAGCACTATCAGGTAAACGTCTAAGCGGCCTGGTGCTGCAGTATCCGCCATAAAAACACTCCTGAGGATGGACCGTTATTTATCTACCCTCACTATGAATATCTCTGTTGTATTGTGAGATTGTGAAGGATTTGAGGTTTTCATGGAGGTGAGTCAGAAGATTGCTGTCTTCAGGGTTGTTGCGCCGTGTAGTCTGGTAGATGTCCACCAACGTTTCAGAGGTCATGGTGCCATGATGACGGAGGCAGCATGACCTCCAGAAGACAGCAATATTCGGAAGAGATTATGTTTTTTGGCATGTATGTTGATGCGCACGCAGTTTGTTCCTCTCTTCTTCGCTCGGCAGCTCGTAAGACGAGTGGCGACTGCTATAACAATACGACGTTTTAAGTGTTGAGTACGAAACAGAGTGAGCGTCCAGTGGTTTAATTAATAGATAATGGGACTGGGTAGCCGAAGAACGTGGATTCGATTCTCTTCACATTGACCTTTATTCAGTAAACTGCAGAGTGTTACTATTTGTTACAAGACTTCCCTATTGGAGAGATCAACATTTTTTGCACTTGCACAGAATAAGCGAAAACATTTAGTGTAGGGCGTATGTGTTGTACAGAGGCATTGCTGAAGTATGGGGGTAGCATGAGTTGATATTTTCATGTTCTTCGGGTAGCTAGTAGGAAGAGGAGTATCCGGCTTGCGATATCCCTAGGGTGCAGTGTGCGCAGGGCGGCAGAAAATTAACGCAATTCTACGGGGAAGTTAGGGACACCGCTGGTAACACGGTATCTTCATCTGACGAAGGCCTAGCGGTAGTAGAAGACATAAACGAACTGCTGAAGGCAACTTAATTTATTGTGAATGAGTTGACCGGAATTAAATTTTTTTAAGTTGAACAGTCATATAGTTTACTACAGCACTATCTTTACAAATCACACTGGAATTACGAAATTTATAAAATGTAAATTAAATGTGAAAACATCTTTACTGTCAGACCGAAGACATTTGTACCAGACGCACCAACAGAAACCCGACCTTCTGACCTCAGATTTCCCGCCAAACACAGTCCCCGCCAGACCCCGCCATTGCCTCATTTGCATTTCTTGCTACCAGAGTTAGAACTTAATTTCAATTTTGTTCCGCATCGCAGGAATGACATTTATAGTCAGGCGTTAAGACTGAAGTTGGAGATGGTATATTTATCAGAAAATGTTGGTATCTGTGAAACTATGCGGCATAATAACCCAGAAGAACATCATCATCTTCGCCGTATGAATATACGTTTTGAGAGTTTCATTGTAAAATCCAATCATATAAATTTTGCTACAAAGGGAAAACTTCCACTCATTGTTAAATTAATTGTGCTAATTTGGGTTGTAAACATTGAATTCTTCAGAGCGAATGTTTAAAAAGGAGTCTTTTGTTATACGCTGTTCTGCGTGGGATAAAAAGTCAATCTTCTAAATCTTTTACGGATGTCTCCTAGCCTGTTCCAATTCAGAATTAACTTCAGAAACTGCGAATCCTTCTAGACATTGTTTACGACTTCTTCGACGGAGACTGCTCCTAAGAAAGGCCTGTACCTGCACAGGACAGCCCAACACAGAAGGACACGGACGTAATTTTCATACCTCGAGTGAGGTTCGAACTCACGAGCTCAGTGTTCGAGCGGTGGAAGACCTCACTCGTCTTCGACTGTACGGATTTTATTCTTTGGTGTAATACAGATATGTGGCAATATATCTTTAAAGGCACAACTTACGTTTGCTGCTTCTGTCATTTTGTTGTAGACAGTTTATGAGTCAAGTGGACACACGTCTTAATTGTTTCAACAGCACTGGGCGGATCTGGCAATCATGAACACGTGTTGACGTCAACGCAAATATATTAAACATATTTGAACTCCTTCCACATTGTAGTGTTTTGTGTAATATTAAACAGCAAACGCGTCAATGTACATGACATTAAGAAGAAACTAAGTGTGCATGTATTCTGATTCTTGTTTCTTTATTGTTTTGTTTTCCAGTCTTTATAGATTTTCTTTTTTAAGAAATGGAAGAATGGCTTCCCAGGGAGACAGAGGATTGCCCCCAGGGTGTAATTCGATTGTAATGGGCTCCCACAGAAAATTTCGATATGATGACTTACTCTTCCACTATCTGACGCAGCAGCCCTATTCAATATAGATGGCTGCAAGCGCTCCACGTGGTCGAATCACGCACAACTTCATTACCTTAGTCTGTTGCTTCATGGTTTTTACTCTTCTCTGATCCAACAGATTCAGACCAGTCTGTCTTGGAACTCTTACCTGATAGTACTTGTATTGTCTGCAGGACTTTGACGTCGTGAGTTCGAATACCGTTGATGGCAATGTTTTGATTTTACTTTGTTTTTGTACTTGATTCGCAGTGATGACGTTATGTTACCTCACATTGGCTTCGTTTGGCCAGATATCTCGTACACTGTGTTCTTGAGGCACACTTGTGCATTTATGTGTCTAAAGAATGGCCACCACGTAATTAACGTGAAATGTCTTTTCGTTTCTTCATCTGTGAAGTATCAGCGACACTGCCTGTCAAAAGATTTGTGTGAAATTTTAAGTTGAGAGCTACATTTTAAAGCACGGTGGTAGTTTTTTGCACACCACGTAACTTTAACAGTATTTTTTTTTACAAGGAGTATATTAGTGATTACTTCCCTAAACAGTGTTAGAAACGTAGCTTTGTTATGTATAATCGTTGTTTTCCCCTTGACGTAGGAACTGTATGTTTTAATATAATTTACATGTGTTTCATGCTTCAAACTGATTTTATTTTATAAACGTTACTTCATTTTAGCATTTAAACATTGTTTTCAGTAACTAGCCTGAAATGCATGAACATTATTTTCTTATATTCTACTTCAATTGATAACATAACAAGACATCTAATGACTATGATCTTTTAGTACACAATTTATACAGTCTATATATATATATATATATATATATATATATATATATATGTGTGTGTGTGTGTGTGTCTTACAACACATGTTAATATTGGGTTCCTTCAAAGTGTCACTAGTTTACACGGTCTTTTCGTCGTGCATTTGTGCAAGAGTACCACGAAAATTTCAAATGACTTTATTCCATTTACTAAGTACATTGCTGTGGGTTTAGAAAACATTTGAGCAGAAAACTCTGTGAATCATTCTTCGCTGAAATGAACCGGGAATTTTGTTCCAGTATATAGAAGGAGAAAAGCTATATTGACTAGGGATTCTTATCAAATTTCCGTAAAAGAAGTGTTGTAGATGGCGTCAAACCAAACTGAAACCTTCTGAGGCAGGGGAAGAAATCTGGAGGGAGAAATAAAATGTCGATTCAAAAAACCGTCTCCCTTATGCGAGTGTAAGACGATGGTCAGTTTTCACTACATTCCAAGTCTTAGCAGTTTGACCAGGACAGCAGCACTGTCGCTTTCCCCTGAGAATCCTCCCGACAGTTGACTTGTGAACTCCGTACCAACAGGGGCTTCTGTACTTATATACATTTGAGGTACATATATATATTTATACAAGACCGAGGTTAAGAATTGGTGTCTTTTTCCGTATTTTATAAGAATTTTGCTAAACGAAACAGTCCACAACTGATCATAAATATTGATCACTTATGTTGAGTCAGGGGACTTCATTTAGCACGTGAACCACGAATGATAAGTACGTACTTTTCTAGCAACAGTCTGTATTAGGCTAATCCTGTGGTGGCATAACATAATCGTGCCTCGTTTATTTATTAATTGTGATGCTACGTGGTGTAGGTATAGTCTGGTTGTAGTTTACCTGCGTGTCAGAAGCAGCAAGCGCCTGTGAAACATCGACAAACTTTTGCCAGACTACACGGTGCAATTACCAAGGAGACAGCCATCTTCATACTCACTGTCCTGAGAATCACAAACCTCACTACAATTATCTTTACAGTCACCTATAGAGAAATGTTTGATCATATAATTAGTGCAGGTATTCTAAGCTTAAAACTCTAAAATCTAATTCAAGCACATAGACATTAGAACTTGTTGTTGTAAGTCTTCAATGTTAAACTCAAAAAAATTTGGTAACTAGAAATACATATCGACGTTGGACTTTTGTGTTATGACGCCGTATGAATTTGTGCATAGGTAACGTTTCGGAGGAACACGCGGCCTCCAATTTAACCCTGAAGATGGAAGTATTATGTTACTCCGAAATGCTCATATATACCTACACGTCCACACGGCGTAAAACCCAGGATGCCAACATGGGCCGCTTTTCCGCCGTGAGATCCACAAATGTCAGTTAGAAATACAGGCGATAAATGTTTCTCTGATAGTGGGCAAAAGTGTGCTTGCAGGAACAGTGTCAATATCAGGAAATTTGATTCGGTTTAGCTGCAATTTGTCGAGGTGCTATAGGGATGTGTAGTAGGGGGAGGCTCACCCCCTTGTTGGACCGGACTTAGACTTGGGCCGCTGGCTGGTTGTCAGGGGAGAAGAGACTAGGGGTTACAGTGGTAGAAGAGAGGGAAGTTTGTCGGAACGGGGAGAAACTTTTCACTATGCATTCATTGCTTTCCCTGGGGCTATAAAGTGATTTCATTGCTACATGAAATCAGGGCACATACGTACATATATACACACGAATGACTTTAAAATTTATGTCATGAATTACAAGTTGAACGAGTTGTCAATTTATGAGGACTCCAATTAATAGCTGATATTACAAAGAGCTTACTTAAAAGGGATGTCGTTCAGAATGTTGCCAATGCATACATTTTTAACTCTAAGGGGTAATTTAATAGGCAAGATTTAAATGTGAAAAATAGATATTTAGTGACTGAATTAATTGTATTATTACAAAAACGAGGCGTTAGCTTCATTGGAACAAGCTTTAAATAAAATAAATTGCTATGGTAACTAACAAAGTAATAAACTGATAATGAATGATCTTGTACTTTACTGAAAGACGACATTTATGAAATCCTGAAAAATAAATGATTAAATCTGATTTATCATACTTGTTCTTAAGTTAACAAACATTATTTATAACAGCTCGTAGAATTAGTTTTAACAGTCTACAATCTTCTATCAAGGAAGCAGCATTTGTCATTATGTGTAATTTATTTTGGTTTATTTTATAAAAATTCCCTAGTTGTAATTAAAATGGTTACCATTTAGAGAGAATTGAGGAAAACTTTATGTAACATATGGTATTTTGTGTTGACCGTAGTTTAGATTGATCATACATTTAAGAAATAAATCCGTAAGGACTTTCGAGGTCCATGTAGGTTTTAAATTTAAATGTTTCAGAAAACATAAAATACATATGCCTTCACACTAAGACGGAAACGTGTCGTACTTCTTGCAACAAATCTTTTTGAAAAAAGGAAGCTCTCCAGATCGTCGCAAGAGCGATAGGTTCATGAACTTGAAATTGATTCGGACGGTTGAGATTTTCAGTTTATGGCCTTCCTCAGCTTTCGTTGTAATCCGGATAGATTTATCGCATTATCAACACTATACCTACAAAATTAATCCGACAGACTTTTAACAATCTTGCTGTACCTGCATAAAGTCAACGGATAGGTGTCACCAAACTGTGAGGTGCCGGCTGGGATGATGATTTTTGCCGACACAATCACGTAGACGCGGGCCGTATTGAGAATGGTGCGCGCGGGATGGTCCGTGTGTGAATTTTATCCGTCGTGTGCAGCAGTAAACCGATTCTCAGGTAATTGAATCAAGTTTCCTCTACGGTTCGATGCCAGGGAAATGGAAGTCTCTGTGCAGTACAATCATACCTACTGCACTGTGCACATGAGTTTGGCAGAAACATGTACTTGTTGCAAGGGCTACAGAAGGATAGAGTGATCATGTCCTTACTTTCTCTTATGTGCTTTTTTTTGCTTTCTTTCTCTTAACAGAGCCTAATAATGTGAATACCGAAAGCGAAAGTATATTTTACATTCAATTAAACATAAACAGATATTTTATTGCCATTACCAAAAGGGCACTGTTGGATTCTGTAATGATGTAGCTAATATTGTTTATGTACGAAGTTTAATTTTAATTGTATCCTCCTTTCTCATCTATTTCTTACGCTTTTGTACGTGATCATGGCATAATTAAAACAGTACATTTATATTTCATTCTACTGGAATTCAGTAGGTAAAGAATTTATTGAGGCACTTTTAAAACACATTTGTCGTATTTATTCAATCTGAGCAATACGCTTCACATGAAATCTTAACACAGCATAAAGATCTAATTTATTTTATGTGTTCACTGTCATACTACCTAATTCCTAAGCAAACAAAAATTATAATAAACAGTTGGAATCCATATAAACTTTTCTGTAAAGGAATTTAATCCTTACTGTATTAGCCTGTAGGGGCACACACACATTCAACATTGAATTATTGCGCCTGACCAAATTCCCATATAAATATATGCCATGTAATATATACAGCATAGAATATGCAGTTAAATAGTTTCGTAATTTATATCTAGAGAGAATGTCTGATAGAACCCCAGATTAATCGATTATTTGTGCACATTACTAATTTTCTAATGCTCAATTAAGTACGTCTTATGATTGGAAGGATAAAAACTGAAAGAAAGAATAATTTTGTGAACATATTGAATGAAATATCCGAGTAGAATCAGGTTTTAGGTAACAGTTTTGAAACTACAGGCGGGACTGTACTAAATATAGTGTACCACGTGGGTCTCGAGGGGAATCCCATTTCCTCCGCTCTACGTGGAATCCGCTTGGGATGACCGACCGCTCGACCCAGTACCCTCATGGTTTCAACAATTCCCAAGTATTTTTTGACTCGGACTTGCAGTTTTACAGGAAATCTGCACGCCAGTATACTGATTGACTGAAATTCTATTTCATGTATCATTTTGTAATTATATTTATCTGTAATTTATTAGTCAGGTACCGTCATTAAACGAACATTTACTTTTGGTCTTGCGATTCGTTGAAACGAATGGCGAAGAAGGAACCTGATGACGGAGGCAGCAAGTACCTCTGAAGTTTTGATGAACTTCTACCAGACTACACGGCGCTACAACCCAAAAGACAGCCATCTCCACCTTTAAAGTATCGTGGTCAATATAAATATTTAGTTTTCATGTATTTTATTAATACTTTCAGTTTGGGAATACAGATATTCTAGCAACCATTACTGGTTACGTTCGGTTCATTTATTCCATATATCTAAGTCCCCTTGGTTGTCAGGTAACACCACATGCAACAGAGCGTTGTGGAGTAGTCTAAGCACCACATACAGGCGTTATTGTGTTTCACGTTGCCAACGGTTCATGTGCAAAACGCTTCCCACTGAATGAGCGGATCAGCCGCGACAAAGCAACAGGAAACTGTCCGAATGGGTGTTTGAAAATAAACGCACGACGTGAAGAATGAAGGAGACTCTTTCTGTCTCTTTGATTACTATAAATTACACAGACTTTAATGTTAATAGAACTTTCTATCTGCATTAATCCCTTACGCTTTACGCTGACTTGGTGATGGCGCGGTTTGAAGATGTAGGAGTCTGGAGGAAGCTAAGTCGAAAATTGGCACAGATCTCACTGTCTAGTAGTCTACGCTCTGTCGTAGTGCGTCCATCGTGTACCCAAATTCTGCCCGATGAGTTTTAGATCCATTTAAAATGGTTCAATGCAGAAGCCAGCGCAGAGCGTAAACCGCGATCCGTTTAGTCTGAAAACACTTGTGACTCAATTTTCACGAAGAATACAAAGAAGTCGGAAGTAACCAAGTTTGTGTTTTATAAAATATTTTTCTTGTCTTGATTCTTTGTACCATGAATAAACTAAATAAATCAAATTACTGAGTCTCCATTCCATTTAATGTTACATAAGAAACATAACCTATTCAAATATGAACATAATCACGGTAACATTTTTTTGATAATTCCTTTCTTGAGAAACAAATTCTGAGAATACGCGACCCCACGCCGTTGCTTGCTTAAAATGACCGATATTTCTAAAGTGAAATAGCACACGCCCATTATACTCTTCTAAACTTATTCTTCTGTCCACTCTTGTCTTCAGTGGCCAGAATGATAATTTCCGTAACATTTTCGAAGGTTTCTAGAAGAATACTTTTAATGAGATTCGAACAGCAAACCTTCCAATTAAGAATCAGACTTGAATTACTGACAGAGCCATACGTCGAGATCCTCTGTTCGTAGCTTATATTTGGCTAAGATGATGAAATATATAAATATGTAATGCGGTAATGCAGTGTATGTGACGAGGTCTGCATATGGTCTGTGGACGACCTCCATCTCTTGGCTGCAGGGTGGGTAGTGGTTCAGGGCGACAACCACATCGATAATGAGTTCCCAGAGGACGCTGTGAGCGAGCTTCCCTTGGACAGCGCATTGCCACCTGAGACTACAGACTGGCGCCTCACTCCACCCCACCTCCGCCGCCAACACCACTACTCGTTCTGGTTGTGCTCCACCCGATAGACATGAGGGACGAAAGACCAGTGCAAGTGGTAAGGGATGGGGGAAGTGGTACAGAACTGAATTATTTATCAATCTGCCATTCGCTATATGGATTCACGGACACAGCGACTTCTTTTCGGTATCTGCTAATGTAAACCTCAGACATATTTGAGACGATATGATGGTTTGAAAATATATTGCATTTGAAACATTGACAGCTGTAAGACATTTCAGTGTCTTCTGTAGCTAAGAACATGCTTACATGTCTTTAATTCGGTGGGTCTGGAGGTCGATATCATAGACATTTAAATTTACAACAATGAAGACTGAGCCTTCCGTACACTTCTTTTTCTTTGTGGTCCTAGTAATTTCAAGAATCAGTACACAATGATAGTAGACGGTCTGAAGGCTGAAGGAATGCAATAAGAAATGAAACAAGATTGGCGATATAGTTTCGAGCTGACCAGAGTGAAAGAAATTGTTGAGTGGTCACAGTGCATTATCAGAAATTGGAGTGATTATTTATAATTTATTCGAATTCATTTTAAAATTAAATCCGAAATTTATTTGCATACATTGTACCAGTTTTGTTTATTGGCTTTAGTGTCGCGATTTTCTTCCACACTATAAAGATTACTGAATGTATTTTGCCTTTTTTAAAATTGTGTAATATACAGTAGATATAATTAGAAAGGAAATGCAATTAAAGAATGTCTCTTCAAGAGTGACTGAATTTACTGTACGTATATTTTTCGTTTACAGTAATTATATAAAACTAGAAAAATCTAATTGCAATGAGGCGTGCCTAGTCTCATATTCGATAATTTTGGTTGGGTGTCTGAAATAACAAGGAAAATGCTCGTAATTTTTTTAATTATGGCGCATTGACAAACGTTTATATCTGATTACGACTACGAAAATATAGAAAATGGACGGAACTTCCTTTCTGATTAGATGAGAGAAACATTATTTCGTAAGAAATTGCTTGCAGTTGACCGGTATCACCCATGCCATTCTCCAGAGATTACATTTCGTTGCTGAGAGCTCAAAGGTTAGACTAATACGTGATTATATTTTATTAACGCACCGGTGGGATGTTATAATTATTAATGATGTCACACTTGTGACCAGTACGATCCTGGATCCAAGGCTTGGGTGTAAAGCTGGGTGTAAGACCACATCGGTGCTTCCTATGCAAAGTGAGGCTAAATGGGTGGTGAATGAGCAATATGCCAGGCTTTGTAACCACCCCTGCAGCTGCTACTAATGTCCTCGGGAGTAAAGTTTGATCAACATGTAACATGATGTCGGGCACTAAGTGGTCCGTAGTTCTTGTATTTTGAATTTGACTTGTTTAAAATAGTCTGTCTGCCTCATGGACGTATAATTGTCGCAAGATATATCCGAGTTTGGTTGACCGTTACAGACCCACATCTTTGGGCCAGCAAGTCGAGATAAGGGGAGGGAGAAAAGCGATAGCGCATAAGGCGTCCTGCTCCCGATTTCCCTCTTACTGTAACGTAGCTCAGACTCGCAGATATTTTGAGTCCAGTATTTAGGAACTGAGAAGAACATTACTTAACTTCAATGTATCGATGTAAACATTTGTCGGCATCCGAAATCAGGATACAAGTCTCTGTGTTTTTTCTTTCATATTTTGTGACAGATTTGATTTTAGACACTTTGATGGGTTTATAATTTAACACCAGAGATAACGCAAATATTCAGCCTACTGCCTGGTGTGTCTTCCGGAAAGCACAGTATCATGCCGAGAGTATTGCTGTCAGAGGACAAAGAGAAATGTCATAGACAGAACAAAGTGAAAGACAAACTGAAGAGAGTTTTGAGGTATCAAACCATGTAGAAAGTTCTTATGTGCGAAAAAAATATTTCATGTGACTGACTTTTAACTTTAGTGGTTTACAATGGTCCACTTAAAATATATTGATCATAGTGATAAGAAACCAATTTTAATGTTACCAGAGCTTATAGAATTTCAAACAGTTGCAGTAGTGTGGGTGTTTGGATAAATGGAAATGTTCTGAAATTAATTAATTAATTAGATTTATTTTATGTGTACCGTTGTTATTGTTTGCGTCCATAATAAATAAAAAATATAGTTATCGGACGCCTGGCTCAGTTCAAATGGCGCATTCTACAGTTTCGTCAACGCAATTTGTTTCAGTCCGAAATATCCATAGCAGGATGTCCAAACGCCTTGTGTGTCTAGTCGTTATAGTCCAGTACATTTGTGGTTTAATCTTTTAAAAGTGTAAGAACGATTGTTATCGTAGGGGAGCTGGTAGTCGATAAAGTAACAAACGCAAGATTTGTACCAGATGTATGGAATGTCTTACAATGCTGTTATGAAAACGGGACAAAGATGTAACAATGTCGTTGTAATCTGACACGTTAAGCTGTGATCATGACAGTGCATCATCCTTCCTTTTGGAATAAGGGCATTGACTAGATTCTCAAGAAGTCATATTCTACAGTTCAAAATCCGTGTCATAATTCATAATATCACGGATCGGATTAGGTTATTCGGTATAATGCCGGGTTACGGACTTGAGCGATCCTCTAAACGGGCAGAAGATTTTTCTTTCAGCCTCTATTTCCATATCAGCTCTCTTATCCACCCAGCATCCTATCTGTTGGTTGCCAGAACACTGACCACTCACCCCTCCCTATCTAACGCAGAGTTCGAAATTAAATAGGAGCTATATCTCTCCCCCATATCGGCCTCCATGGCTTGTAGTGGGACAGCTTCACTTTTGCAGCATAATATCGCGTGTAAAGAGGAGATATAAGAGCACTATCGAATAGGACTGTTGTTGCCTGACTAAGACTAGGCCATCTTGTTACAGGAATCTCAGAGGCGTTCTTAAATAGTGGTGCCGGTGGCAACGGTGCTGACGCGGCGACGTCCTCGCGTCTTCTCAGCCCTCCTCCCGCCACCTCTTCAGCAGCGACCTTCATGCCATGCGAGGCCGACAACAGCCTTGAGTCCGGTGAGTGAGCTACAGATCCACTAAGACAATTGTTCTGACTCTGAAATAAGCAGCTATTAACAGGAAAATTATCACTGCCACAGCATAGACAGGGTGCTTAAGAAGTGAGTAAGCATAGTGAATCCAATATAGTATTTAGCGCTAGCAGACAAGATGAAAAGTACGTGAATTATCGAATAGAAATTTTTGCATTCCCTTTAGCAAAGGCATTGTATTTTTAGTTGTGGATGAAGTTTGCGAAAGCAGTTTCCATGTTCTTAGGACTTAAACTATTTGAGTCTCATGTCACTACTTTTCTTCCGTGTCTATAAACATGGAAAGACGTTTTGAATACTTTTGTGTGTACAATTCTGTACTGGCATTGTTGTTATTAAGTCTTCTTGGCTTTTGTATTAATAGTAACCCATTAGGGCTCCTCTTCACAGTGTATGGGATCTTGCGAAATACGCTTTGAATCCATTATATTCTTCAGACAATTTTGTACTTTTCAGTGTCTTCTTTACGTCAGGATTAACAGTATTCTGTGAAGTATCAAACCTAATCTCCGTAGTAATTGATATTGGGTTTAGTAGGATTTGACATTAGGTTTATCGATTGGACTCAACAGATCATGTCTGATACTTTCACATGATGACAGAAGCACAGACAGCTTCCGAGTCATTGTGTGCTTAATAAATAAAAAGGAGAATTTAAAAATAAGTATCAGGTTAGTGAACTATGTAGTTTGGTACAACTACGAATTTACTGATAACCTGTTCTTATTTCCTGCATGATAATCGTGCCTGTTTAAAATTTTAAATTAAATTCTATTTAGTATATTTAGTTATTTATATATTTATTATTAATTTACCTTGTGTCCAGGTACTACGCGTATAAGTATGTGAAAGCATTTGAAAATGTTGGTAAAGTGAAAAATTATTGCTTAGATAATTAATTCTTGTAAATTCAGTGTTTAAAATGGGCATAATTCCATTGCGAAAGAACGTCTAAGTGCTGGCAAATGATTTTTTTCAGCTATCTCTTATTGAATGATCTAAAATGAAGGATAGTTATTGCGTTATGTCGCCCTCGGTGGACTACTGGTTAGCGTGCTCTCTACCGGATCCAAGGTTCCCGGGTTCAAACCCGGCCGAGTGTGATAAAAATCCATAGCACAACTTCATTCGGAGGGGAAGTAAAGCCGGCGGTCTCATGTCGTAGATTTACGGCATGCAGAATAACCTTACGAGCATGAATGAGATGTTTCGTAAGCAAAATTCAGCGGCCATTTCTCACCCAAGTAGCAGTCGAATCAGGATTGAGGCAGTGGGCTGGTCACTCACTACTCACAGATGCACACTTCAAAGACTAGAAAACCTCCGAAAAGGAGACGGCGAAGATCCTCAACTTGGTTATAGAGCCAAGAAATAATAAGAACTATTGCGTTATATTTATTGACCTGTTATGTATTTAGTTTAACCAAAGAGTCTCAATGCAAATATAATATAAATACTTTTTTTGTCACTTGGAATAGTAACTCTTACTTAGTAAGTATTAGCTATTAAATAATGCGTAAATAGACGATATTATTAATATGACCCTCTCATTAATATCCACATAATCATTTTTACAAATTTTATATATAGAGAGAGATATGTGCTATCGTATGTGAGCCTAAAACTAAAAACAGCGTTTTCCATTAATTCAGCCTTTTGTTTCGTCACGGTGATCCAGGACAAATACAGTTCTCTTTTTGCGAAGTAGTGTAGGATTAAGGCACCTTAAAACATGAACCTTCTGAATAAGGAAGAAAATCTCTGCAGAAAAGAGTTCTCGGAAGAGAACACGCATTAAAAGCCATATCTCTGGTGCAATGACCTTATAAGACTACAAAGTTGTTGTATTCATACACTGCAGAATTAAATATTTCTTGTTTTTGGATCTCTACTTTCAATTTGTGCCTAAAGGTACATAATCATTAATTTATTCTATGAATTATATTCTGCTAGTAGGTCTGTATACTTAGTGTTTTTATTACTACTTTTGTGAACAGTAATGTAAAAGTTTAATTAATTATGGAAAGTTAATTTACGAATTTTGTTTGTTGTTACAAATCACTTAAAGTTAGAAATTCTGATACTTCAAACATCGAACTGGAATTTTCATTGTGCTTTTATGCGACTGTTATAAGCCGAATCGTGCACTTATTTTAGCGTGTGTTTGACTCGACCGATATTAGGATATTTTGACTTATTCGTCCCTACAGTTAATTGTTTGGGGGTAATCTTTCACCAAAAAGCTCAAGATCCCCTCTAGTATACACTACATGTAGAGGGATAGTTTTCTCCCGGTTTCGTGTGATACATGGTTATTATACCGACCAATGTTTTAATTTTCACAACGAAAGAGTGGATAGAACTCTTTAAAGCATCGTTTCTATTATATATAATGCATGTAGCACGCATGGTAACTATGAAAATGCATAGAAAAATGTAGTCGAAAAACCAGAAGAGAAAATAACACATTGAAGACCTAAGAATGAATGGAAGAAAAAATTCTTAATGAAATAGGGTGTGGGAATGTTGATTGGCTTCATCTGGCTCGGGTTAGTAACAGCGGCGGACTTTTTTTAAGGATGAAGTAATGAACCTTCGGGTTTCATAAAAGACTTAGACTGTCAAGTACTGTGAACCACAGTAGTTGTTAGTTAAATCGAATAAAATTGAAATTCAATTTGTAATTGAAGTTTGAGACTTTCCTGACGGTTAATATCTCGACGGTGGTGTTCTGAGTTATGCTGCCATATGGACTTGTAGGTAGATACAAACGTTTCTCCGAAACGTCAACAAGATCTACAATTGTAGTCTGTTAGAGAAAATATTATGTTAGGTACAGAGGTCGGATACCTTGAAGTGCAGAAACTTTAACAATGTTATCCGTTGTCAATAACATCTTGTTAAAAGTATTAATGTAAAATGTTATCCTGAAGATGTAGGTCGTAGGTTCCTCCGGACAGTTGGTAATCACCTAGAAGATGATACGGTGTCAATTTCGGAACGCCATAATCTGAATTGTTTTATTTATTACATATTGTGGGGATAGATCATGGTCATTGTTGACTCCGAAGAAAATTGAATTCTTTAGTTATTTTAACATTACTACTATTACCACAACCATTACTATTGATATTCCTAAGGAAAACCTTACTGTAAGTGTATTCATCACCTAGCTTTAGCCGTTTTAAATTCTTAATTTATCTCCTGATTGAGTTTTGATGAAAGTTTGGAATATGCAAATCCCAATATTTAATTACAATTTAAAATGCGTAAATTAATTTGTGGCTGGTTTACTTGTTTTCAATGTTGCTGTGCCAATTAATTTACTTTTGGAATATTTTTAAGCAATATGTTTTGTTTGAATTAAGCTTAGATTTATTTTTCAATTCCATACATATACTTCTAAATCCGATGAACGTAGATAGATATGAATATTTAAAAATTGTCGTGATTTCTTTGCATGAGAAGAAAAACTACCTCTGAAAAAGGTCAACGTTTTCTTGTTTCTTCTGCGACGTTGTATCCTATGGCTGAAACCATTAGCTTACACGCGCACTGCCATAGATACCACTGACAACTTATATTGTAAATTAAAAGGTTTCGGAAGTCTCGTCTCACCTCATCGCAAACCCCAATTGTCAATAACAACAGGGCAGATTAAGTTCTACTTTATAAAAAAGTACGCCGAGTCATTCTTCCGGAATTAAGTTCCGATTCAATTAAAATCCCAATGTATTAAGTGTTTTATATTCTCAGTCGGAAATAAAATTTGTCAGTAAATCTATTTCACAAACACTGTAATTATTAACCGTCCTTTTGATTGAAATAACTGCATTGCATTATTAAGTATGGTCTGCAATAAATATTATTTAAAAGTAATTTGACGTATTATCATAAACAATATATATCACATTTCTCTAATAGACGTTATTCAATTCAATTAAATTAAATTCATTTATTATTGGCACTTAATAACAAAAGGTAGTTAATCGAGATAGGCGTTTGAAGTAATTTTCGTTTTATATCTCTTACAGAAGGAAAAAGAATGTTCACATGACAGTTGTGTTACTGTATGTTTGTCGTTTATGATGTGGTGCAGAAATGTCATATGTCTCCTAAAATATTCCGGAAATAAAGCTTAGACCAACAGATCGTTCATATGGAGCAGTTCTATATCGAGGAATATGGATCCGCGCGTCTGACGATTGAACACTGTTTAACACGTTGTTTCCGCAAAGGACGTCTATAGCCGTGGGCACACATATGGGAGGTCACGCTAATTGTAAACGCATTCTCGTGTTCGGCCATAATAACTCATTGCTCATGCATCAGCGGCTAGCGGGCAGGCACGGCCCAACCGGGAGTTGACTGTGGACACCAGGGTTGATGGCAGTATATCCACTCTCTCAGAATCTGTCATCCCCTAATGACGACTCTATCTCTCTAAAGGCGGGTGTTAAGTATCGTTTTTTATTGTATTAAACCTATGAGATTTTACTTGAATGGCCTTACTCCCGGGAGGGCGTGGAGCGATAATTTTTCAGTTGTCTCACATTTATACAGCAAAATACCACGTGATGTATGGACATGACTAAATGTGCAAGAAAAATATAATTTCGTGAGATCTGGGTTCTAATGTCGTGTGGATTTATAAATTGATACCAACGTTTCGGAGGAGTTTGCAATTTCGTCTTCAGAATTTCAGCCCTCTTCAGTATTCCAACATCGTCGTATTCTGACATAATTGTAGATTCTTTCTAAAGCATGTATACTACATTTGGTGTAAATAATATGTGCCTTGCTCTAATCATCATGTGTGTTTCCAAATTCTTTTTCCTCTGTATGTTGTAATAAATGCATGTTATTTCTTTATAATCTTTTAGTAAAAAATGTTGAAAAATTCAAAGCTGTGACATGTCTGAATTCGTGATATCGGATGTGTTTCTTTTGTTTAATTTATATTGGGATTTTAAGAAAATATTTAGTTATGTGAATTTATGGCTCTTTTTCCCTAAAAATTTGATTCTATTAGAAGGAAAATTCGATGTGGAATGAATTAAACAGAATAGTACTATTTTCATATAGATGTAGTCCTAATTACGATTCTGAACGAAGTGGACATTGTGTCAACTTTTAATTATATCCTGCATCTGAAACTCGTACAGTGGTTTATGGACTCCTTTAAAGTAAACAACCAAAAAATATTTTTACCTTTCACCATACCAGAATTGTACAAAAAGTTCTTCCCTTTGAAATTGTCTCTCCGTCTGTCTCGTGTGCAATCCGACTCTGCAAATGCTCCACGGTCAGGAATGATCATCACTTTGATGTGTAAAGTAGCGGCTCGTGTCGTCTCGCGACTACTTCGGGGCTGTTTTATGCGTAAGTTTGTCTGTTGGGCTGTGGGGTGGCTGTGTCTTTTCCAGGTTGTACCGTCACCCAAGAATCATATTCTGCTTCGTCATTACTATGCGGTAGTTTAATGCCTAAACCAAAACAGGATGTGATGTAAAAATATATATGATAATCTATGCCTCTTTAGTATGGGCCCAAAATTAGTTGCGTTTCATTAAAATTATTTTAATTCATTCTGATTTGCAGTTATTCACATCTTTAATTTTATTTTTATTTTCATAACTTTGTAATCCTCGGTAAATAAATCGATGTATGGAATTTGACGAAGGAATATTGTTGGAATAAGGAACTGAGTGAGGAATTAATGGAATAAGAGAAGGTTGGAATATGTCTGGTACGGTCCAAAGGATAACAGTAAATGTGGGATATGCAATTTTAAGGAAAGATACAGAATATCATAATCTATTTGCAGATGTTAGTGACAAAATATTTTAAACACATGTTGCTCTACATGAAATGGGAGAAGTAGGTTAAGATTGGTTCTTGGAGTCTGAGGGGCGATGAAAATATTTGAGTAAAATGGAATTTTCTGTGCGGGGGGAGAGTTTGTATTTTGCTGATTATTTTAAAACGAGTAAGAAGCGTAAGAATTGGTTTATTGTAAAGGTTAAGTAGCTTATAAGAGACTGATGAAATGTATTTACTAAGTAAGACTTGAGGTTCTCACAGCGGTGAGTATGAAGATTTCTGTCTTCTGGGTTGTTGCGCTGTGTAGTCTGGTCGATGTTAACCAACGTTTCAGAGGTCATACTGCCTCCGTCACAGCGCAATAACCCAGAAGACAGAAATCTTGTATTTACTAACTTTGTAAAATTAAGGAATGACGGAGAATGCTTTTATAGAACTAGAAGTAAATGAAAGAACAAAATTAATAAGATATAAGTGGGAATAGGGAAGAAAGAATTTGTTTGTATGTAAAAAGAATAATATTTGTGGGCCTATGCAAAGCCATTGGCTGTTTTGAATTTAGAAATTATATGAAAGTGGTTCTAGATCATGTCCAATGGCTCACTTTATCACGAAAGGTGTTAAAAATTCGGCTCTTATTGAAAGTTACACAAAGTTGCATTTTCAGCTTTCTTCGAGGTAAGCCTTCAAGAAACTAAAATACGTTCTGTTGAAAAAGCGATCATACACTAACAATAAGAACACATTGACCATACCACTTTCATTGTTATCAGTAAAGGTATCGTCTGCTTGCCCACTAGAACTTGCTGTTTGGTAGGAATATTATTACAAATAAGACAACTCACCTAAAGAGTATAACATCCAGTGTCTCAGAAAATTCTGTATAGTGAAACAAATTCATTGGCCCTTTAGAAGCAAATGATTTGTGCAGTTCTACTTTACGCTTTCCAATGGGCGAAGTAGAAGACCACCAACTGACGGATATGTCGTTTTAAAAAGAGTGCTGGGTGGTCACATGAAAGAGGTGTCGGTGTGCGCGGACTGTACGTGTGTCTCCAGGGAACACCTCGCTCGCTAGCTCGCTTGCTGCAGGCTACTACTGTCTCGGGGTCTGCCCTTCCTTCCCTTTACAGCACTGAATAAGCTAATGGATCCTGAAAGATAGGGTTTCCATGTACTCCGAGATTTTAATTGGTGGAATGGATGGGTATGGCCGATGCTTACACTTCCAGTCGCAATTATAACTAGACCCCACCCCATTACATCGTCCGGTTTCAATTCTAGCTGCAATTAATGGATTTTCAACAGTTTTTGTTCTGTATTAAATAAGTTAACAAACTGAACATCATGAAATGTTATTAGCCAAGTCACGGTGAGGAATTTTGATTTTTTGAAATTTACTTGTAAAGTTAAAACAACGGCTTGTTGACTCATGGAGAACTTGGAAAGTTTTTTTTAAAAAAAATTGGTTTATTCGGTTGCTTCAAACAATAAAGTAACGGAATATTACATTTATGTTTTAAAAGTTACGCCTATCTGATGTTTGTTAGTATGAGGAACACCAATTTTACAATTTAATATTTAGGGTCAAATGCGTCTGAGAAAGAAGAACTTAAATTACTACATAGTAAACATCGCAATCGAAGTCTGTTATGTGGTGTGCTTGGGGATAAAGTTGTACATATTCTCTAAACTAAAAATTACGTTGAAATTAACGGTAATTTCCCAACTACTACTTAATTAATTATTTTCAGTGCACATATACATTAACCCTTTAAAATCGAAACCCACCTAAATAATATGTAAATATACAGTCCGTACCTGAAAGAAAATGCGTCTCTGTTACAATGTTCAACTGGTTAATGTTGTTTAAGGAAATAATAGCTGTATATTCTGAGACTTATATGTGACCCATAAGTACATTCTGTGGGCTAAATGCAATGTTACAGATTGTTAAAGTAGATGGTACTAATAGTTACCACTGGGTTTAAAGAATTAAAATATAAGAATTTATGTGTCCGAAATTCGTGTTTTATAGAGTAGATGTATAACATCAGAATTATTATACTCTCTCTCTCTCTGAAATTCTGTTGCCCTACAAGAAGTCTAACCACGTCCAAGGAATCTGTAACCAGTCCATAACTGCCTGAAATATTACCGATTACAAACTGTTTTAAGTAAGCTATAATATTTATTTAAATGTGCTTTATTGATAATAGCGGTTATGTAGTTTCCCAAGATTTTGTGTCAACATAGGGTAATTAATGTTCATAGCAAAACAAATTGTGGTTTAGTAGCTTGGTTCTGGAATGTATCACGTGATTTTTTTATCATGAGAAGCGTCTTTATGAATTAAGTTCTTGGCGTGTTCCGGTTACAAGAATTGAGTTTGTTCAATATTTCTGCCGGATGTCCCTGCTGTGCACATAGTTAGAACAGCTTCGGGATTCGATTTTAGAGAATTTATTACAATTATTCTCGCAATGGGGTCTAAGTCTCATTATTATGATTGATTTGTTATTACTTCTGACGCTATTTAAACGCAAGGGGTTATCTACCGTCAAAAGAAATGGGAATATGATTTTAAAGACAATATAAATAAAGATTTTAAGGACTCTGTCGTGGTTTGTTTTAAAAGCCCTCAGCTGTGTATTCACAGGAATTGTAAAAGTGGTTTTTTACATTTTGCAAGGAATTGGTTATTTTACGATGTCTGGCAAACGTTCAAAAACCTGCTTCGTAATTTTCTTCTTGAAGATGTTTTCAACTATTTCTAAACGTCTTTGAATATAACGCCAGTTGTCTACTTTGAGATTTTCTTGGTTTTTTCTTAATCTCACTAAACAAATTCCTAGATTTTACTTTAAATTAATCCATGACCTCTTACTTCCATATCCTTTAAAACATATTAATCATTCTACCACTCGACACTTTATCGTCTGAGCTACTCTTAATAGTCGTTAAAACGTCAAGAATAAATAATTAAAATGCTGACCTTCAGCTCATTTGGTCTGATGAATATTTCCAACTATTATCCAAAATATTGCGTGACACCGATACTTCCATTTGCGCCATTTTGAACGTCTGAACGTCGAAAACAGAAATTTCCTTTGACCGAATACAAAGTCCAGTTCCCTGCATCGCCGATGTCATTACGCCGTCTGATTCTGTCTGCCTCGAGACGCCAGACAGATATTTTCCGGTCAGAGCGACATTTAGGCCTATACACCCTATGTTTCTCTGGGGACATCGTCACACACACCCACTCAGGTCACCTTGCATGTCGAATTGTCGCCCTCACCCTCTGTACTGTACTGATGTCATGAATGATACGTGTGACAAGGATCGTGGTGTTTGCAGTCGTCATGAAATTTTAAACAATGCTTTCCGCTAGCTATATATAGGATATGCATGTATATGGATGGACAGCGTTATGTTGTTTGCGAAACTTTGTACTGTGCTGCTCTCTAATGTGTCGCCACCCGCCATGTTAGTTTGATTTTGGTCAGTCACGTTAACTTCAAACCCTTGTCCCCATTTCTACCACCACTCAATCACCCTTCTAGCAGCAAAACCCCCACACCCATTTCTGACTGTCCAGCGTCGCTCATGTTACTGTAATTTGCCTAGAAAAGGGATTGATCACATTGAAATTCAGTTCTGTTCGATCTAAACTTCGTTTACTATTACATAAAAACTGATCAGATCTGACAAAACCATTTATTTCGTAATCAAGCTAAAAAATCATTCTTATCAGGAGATTGATAGCATTTTACAATCTTCTCCCCATTTCTGTCTAGGTATTTACCTGCTGTTAAATACAAAGTTCTGATGTTTTTCTAAGGATCTTGGTATCATATGGAAGGAGAAAGAAGATTATATGAGTGTCAAATTCTTACTAGTAAATGTACATAAAGTTATTACTACACATTCCTGCGTAATAATTTACAGGCTGCTAGAGGCACTACAAATAGCTATATTGTTTTGAAGACGACTGCTGAATTAGTGCTCTGTAGATAAAGCCGTTAGAGCGTTGAAATCTGCATACTGGAGTGTATATCTTTCAAGGGGCAGTGACAAGGTGATGTGCGTTGCGTGTTTCAGTGTAGCTGGCGGGGTTGCCTATCAGCAGGGGTACGTATGCTGCCGCTGACATGTCCTGAATCTGAAAGCCCGCGGGGGGGAGGGGTGAAAGGGCGTCAGGGGTCCCAACTGTATACTGTCCACGATAACGGAAGGAACGGGATGCGCTTGATCTGCGAGATCATTTGCTAGAGCGCAGAGCGTTAATTGTAGTCTCCGTCAAGTGGAGTTTCTCCGTATTGTGTGGCGATTTAAAAACATTGTACGTATTCCTAGACACGTCACAGGAACCAAAAAACACTGCTTATAGTAAAAGCTGATTTATAAGCGCACAGCCAGAAGTTGTAATCATTCATAGTAGTGTCTTACTTAAACAAATTCGTCTCTCCACCGGTTAAATATCATTTGTACATGCCATGTTCTGTTTAGCTTTTCCCATTCTTATTTTACTAATTAGGTGCCATTCACTTAAAATGATCTACCAAGATCGTGCCCAAAAGTTCGCTCTGGTAGAAAGAACATAATGTGTTTACTTGAAGATGACTGTCATCTGGTTTGCAGCGCTGTGTAGTGTGGTACGAGGTTACCGACGTTTCAGAAGTGCTTGCTGCTTTCATAATTAGGGCGATGGCAAAGCTGAAGCCAAGGCAGGCTATTCATTTGACTAATGATTTGAATGGGTGTCACTTTGAAGGTGCTGGAACACCTCACGGACGATTTTGCGCTGAAGTTTAAACCAGTGGAACAAAATAGAGTGAAAGTAAGAACAGTTCTCTGTTTACAGAACCAATTATAAGTTGTATATAACAGAATATATACGTACATGAAGTGACAATTCATCATGTGTTAAGAGGTTTCTGAGTTACAGGTTAGGCTAGATCAGATTTATTAGTTTATAACATGATAACTGGTGTGAGATTTGGCGAGTATTAGAATGAGAGTTTTATTAGTCTAAATTGTGGATAAAATCACGTTTCGATAGCTGGATTATGCTTCTGTCTTCAGGTAAGAAAGAAAACAAACTATCTGTAGGGATCTCAGGCTGAGCTAGCCTCAAATGACGTTAGACCAGACCTGTTTAACCTGGGGACCCAATAGATAGGGTTGCTGTTCTCTTCCTTTTTTACCTGAAGATGGAAGCAGAATCCAGCATCCGAAACGTTGTGATTTCATTTATAATTCAGATGCTGGACATAGTCTAATGAAACAAATTTTTAAATTATAACATACCGTCGTCAGAAATGTTCAGACTTCATATCGGGTTAACCTTACTTTTGTTTGAAACATGGAATTTTAATTCAGGTGTACGTTGTCAGTCGTCGAAGGACAGGCTCAGCGGTGACAGATACAGCTCGCGCACTTGCTCCGGGATGTTGCCACTCGTTTACGATACAGATACACCGAACACGTGCACCCAATACCATATCTCAGCCCCTACTTCCCGGTTTCATTAGGACCATTCCTTCATCTCAATCAGTTTAAAACAGCGAGTGTATGGACGGCGCCATATTGTTTTATGTTCCTCGCCAGTCTGCCAGTGCCCCCTGGAGACTTGAACAGACATCGATTGGGCCAGGGGTGTAGGGGGAAACAAGGGGAGCCCGATGCTCAAGGGAATCCCCTGTGTATATCGTATGTTCCAAATACAGTTAACTTGATACTTTGCTAAATGACGTATTGATTGGGTGGTGAATCCCTATACACATTCAGTGTCTCTGCCGCTGAGACTGGCACAGAAAGTCTGGGAAGTGAACTGCAAAAGTGTGAACTGGTGTTCTAATGATGAGTTCTTAATACATTATTCAAACTAAACTAATTATGTCAATATGTCCAAATTAACCGTGTTTGTATTAGCCTACCACTGGTCCCTACCTTTCTCCAGATGAGTCCACACCCTTTTATTATACTTGCTACTCACTTTAATATCATCCTCTCAATGAATCCATTCCACGGCCTCATCATATTTAATATCCACTTTAATATTATCGTCTCATATACACATGTATACCAGATGGCCTCTCCCCTTCAGATTTTCTGTGTGTTCAGAAAAGTTTAAAATAATTCAGAATTACTACGGTCTGTGCTAACCCTCCCAATAACAACATCATATCTGTATAAAAAAAAATTAGGCGAGGTATACTAACATTTATATTTGCATTATTTGTTTTTGTAGGGTCGACGTTTATTTCGAAAGAGTTAGCTCTTTTTCGGTTACTGCTTTTAATGACCTAAAACATATTATTCCTGTTTATTGACGTTATTATTTTTCATGTCTCGGTTAGCTATTGATACGGCCATATTGTTTCAGCTAGTGGCCATGGATCTTACTTTGCACAGCCTTGACCCATATGACAACTGTGTCAGTTGGTATATAGTACCACAACCGATTCCTCAATTGGATCTCCCCTTATGGAAGAATGTCATACCCCATATTTGACTTTTTCTGCGTTTAAAACTTATATTTTTCTTACAAAGTTGTTTGTGTTATATTATTAGATGAGCAATTAACAATATTAAGATTTCTGTCTTCTGGGTTGTTGCGCTGTGTAGTCTGGTCGATGTTAACCAACGTTTCTGATGACGGAGGCAGTATGACCTCTGAGACGTTGGTTAACATCGACCAGACTACACAGCGCAACAACCTAGAAGACAGAAATCTTCATACTCGTCGCCCTGATGATGGAGGCAGTATGACCTCTGAAACGTTGGTTAACATCGACCAGACTACACAGCGCAACAACCCAGAAGACAGAAATCTTCATACTCACCGCTGTGAAAACCTCAAATCTTACACAACTAACAATATTACTTCGATGCCAGATCGTGATAAGCGAGTCTGGTAAATTTTGGCACGACTACATTGGAATTGTTAGGCTTGAGGTCCTAAAACCTCTGAAAATATGCGTACATTTAACTGTTACTCGTATAATTCATTTATTTAATGTAAATAACCTTTAATTACCTCATTATCGTCCATTGTTTCGACGTGGCTACAGAAGTATTGGTACGAACTGCTGGCTATAAAAGCAGAGTCTTGTAAAATGTTAACTGACTTTCTGTGAGTGTGTCTTGATCCACTTTTCCACTACAATTTTATATTTTGCGCTTACTTTTTGTGTCTCTCTTTCTGTTTTCCCTGTCCATTGTCAATTCCTCATTTCATATTCACAGAGTGAGCAGGAGAGAAAGAGATAGTAAGAGAAAAGAGAGCGAAATAGTGTGGAGGGGAGAGACAGCTAGTAAAATGTTTAGCTAGAGGTAATTTTCTCTGGATGGGTTAAGTGTAAAATTGTGTCCGGCTTTCGGAAATGTCCGAGCCCGTAATTTAAAGTTTGAAACATGGTGGCAAGCATCCACTCGGCTAGGCAGAGCCGTGGCGTGTGCCCGTGTCAACTCTGCCATATACAGGATAGTTAGTGTTGAGTATAGGTTTAGAACTTGTCACTGGAAGGACGTTTTGAATCTTTTAGTCGCGCCTGACGGCTCTGTAATTGGTGAACACGTCCTCCTGTCGGAACGTTCGCCATCAGCTTGAATATACAGTAGCGCTGGTATCAGTCGGACTCACACCTACCCACCTTTTCTCTTCTTGCCGTCACCAACACCAAATCATCACCATCGCCGTCAACGGTAGCATCATTCACCCTCTACACTGCATGACAAACACATAGAGCAACTTCTCGCACAATCTGGTAAGCTCTTAATTTCATCAGAGCCCATTGTCAGTTCAAGAAAACTATCTTGTATACATCAATCATAATGAAAATATACAATGCGACAAATAAAAACTTAACTCCCTCTTGTGCAAAAACGTTCACTCACAGACGTGCTGAACTTTTTGAAGTACTTAAAATGTCGGGAGTTTAATTACTGACAGTCATTTTCCATTTACGTTGTGGCCAGTGAGGGTGTGATAAACTCGAATGGAGTTCTTGGTTTGTCCATCAGAGCAGCTCTTTTATTTCAGAAAGTTGTTAGATTACTGACAAGGTAAGAGGTTCTTTCGCTGGGGAAGTATTTCCACACGCTGCCTTCGTTGGTAATGGATAATACAGCTGAGATGTAGCGAATCCAGTTTATTCTTATTCTCTTTCTCATCGAAAATTAATAGGTTTGTATTAGTTGTGACGACTAACTTATTTTGACTTACATCCTGATTATTTTGTAATACTTTTATGGTCTATCATGTGGCTCGTATTTGAAATGTGTTTTCAATCTTTAGGTCAATATGAGTTACGCTTGTAAATGCATGAAAAGGTAAAATTATTCCATTACTTAGCATCGATTTCCGTCAGGGATAGAGATTTTTTCGTAACAACCATGGGCAGATCATTTCTGGCACTCATCTAGCCTTCTGTCTCGGCTTCTATATAGTTTCTTCGGGAGATGAGGTGGCCGGAGCGTGTAGCTGATCTCACGCCAACATGTAGTTCTGACAGTCTTTGATGATACAATAACTACATCTATAGTTTATCACCATACTTCTTTGCTTTTTACATTTAAATTAGGCGTATTATCTTGATATATTCTAACAGTGTGGCTGTAGAACCCGAAGATCTAACGGCACCTAACCATTGAAAACGATCCTTCGATCTTTACAGCCTGTTTCCCAAAGATTTATCTTACATTTAACCTCCAGTTTTCTTTCGGCCTTCTACGAGGTTCCCATTTACCCAAATAAAAATTCAGAGCGTTATCGCTGAACATACCGCACTGGTCCTTGTTGTTCGTGTTTATCACATAGGTGGTTTATTCGTAACCCGTACGATATTTCTTCAGTGGTTCCAACACGTTGAGTCTCCCAGTCTGCTTCTCTGCACCCGAAATAGTGCAAATATTTAACGATTATGCTGAATGTATGTTACATTTGGAACACACAGGTCACTTCTTATTAATTATTATTTTTCTGCACGCAAGACGTGGGATTTTGATTCTTGCATTTGCAATTTGTGATCACGTGCCTTTGACATTTAGATTTCTTCCGGTGGCAGTTACAAAGAAGACCCTTCTGGGATGTTTTGTCGTGTAGTTTCGTAGAATTTTACCAAGGTTTAAGAGGTTCTTAACTGTTTCCATCATCAGGGCGAGATTACACATGTCAGAAAATAGTAATCTTTTAACATAACACTTAATTTTTCGGTAGAGTTGTCGAATTGCACTGCTTTCTTCTGCAACCGAAAAAGTATTTGCATTGCCATAATGATTCACACACACTTGTAAGAGTGGCTCCATTGTCTGCATCACACGTAACATCTTACGCCTAAATTGTTCTGTTTAGACTTCTCCGCAGAAATATCATGTCGGAGAAGATGCAGTCCGATCAAGGAGGACTCTCATTACTTTAAACAAGACTTTTCGATGTAATCATTAAATTTCAGATAAAATGAAAATGTAATGTGTTGACGTACGTGTATACATTAAATCTGTTTTATTTAATACTGAAGTCACTGAGCGTGTGATTGGAAGAGAGGAATGTTGAATTGGCAATGCTTGAAGGAGGAAATGATCATGGACCATTTCAGAGCACTGTACCGCCATTCCGCTTGAGGAACTGAGGAGGACACAAGAATCTGAGCTTGGCCACTGGCCCGACCCAGAGTAGAACCTGATACCTTCCAAGTAAGGGGAAATAATGAATAGAAACCGTGATCGGTTGCAGTGATGCATTTAGGTGTATACGTGCATAATAAACACATACTTACATGCATAAATTCTAATTCAGAATTATAGGGCCAAATGGAATTTTTTATACAGTTCGGAAACTTTTTTGTTCCGGTCTGCTATCTAAGAATGCAAAGATTAAAATAACAGAGATTAAGGGTATTTAATGGAGGGTATTCAGGAGAATATTTATACCTAAGGGGAATGAAATGATGAGAGACTGGAGAAAATGTTATAATGGACTTTATTGTTAGTGACCTTTAGCGAATATTAGGGTGATAAAATCAATTAGGATGAAATCGATTGGGCATCTTACAAAATTCTGTTTGGAAATCGTAAATGGAAGAGACAACTCGGTAAACATAGGCGTAGATCAGAGGATAATATTGAAATGGATCTTGAGGAAAAATGTTTTAGAGTTGTATACAGAATTTATCTGTCACAGATAAAGCCCGTTGGCGGGATCTTGTGAACACGGCAATAAAACATTGGATCCATGAAATGTTAGGAACTTCTTGATTAACTGAGTGTGCTGTTACATCATCAAGAAGTACTCTGTCCCGTGTAGTTATGCTCTTACGATTTTGTATCATTGCACGAGAGCGAGAGAGATTGCATTTAATCAGTGCACAGTGAAAATGTTCAGACTCCGGTGGATGCAAACACAGCACTTCTTTTAATGGACAACATGTAAGTGTGATGGATTAGGCATCCCCTTAAAACAATTTGTTTTCGGTTAGCATGCGTTTCTGTCATTGAATCCAACCAATTGCGTCGTGCTGTATTTATTTTAACAAATTTGGATTACGCAAAGGTGTCTTTGTGTTTATTTAAATTATTATTAATTAAATTCTTCCTGTTACTGAGCTTGTTGAATCATTTTATCATCACCGTTACTGTCATCTGTACCAGTGTCACTGAGGCTGAATAACTGAAGTAGATTAAACAGTGTCGTTAAATAACATTCGAGCCAACAAACCAAACAAATGTGTGTACAGTTGACATGCAAGCATTGTTCTGCTGGTGCTTATTGTGTTCAAGTTGTAACCAACTAAAACACTAATGCACTAATGTTCCAGCAAATCATTTCACGAAATATGAACGACAAATTTCGTGCAATAGAATCATGAAGACTTACTTACTGGAGCATAGCTGGAAACATCCGTTATCATGGATTCTTGACGAAAGAAAATTTACCTGATATATGACCACCAAGAAACGGTCATGTTGTTAAATTCATTGTACGTTTGGTATTCCTGTTATTTATTGTGTATTAAATTAATTATAATGTAGAATAAATCAATATTTCAAGGTAACTGAAGTAAAACATTTTCTGGCAGCGTATAACTTATCACCCCGAACCCATTAATTTTAAAATTACAAACCTTGCACCTACTTCTTAATGCCCTTCTTTTCTGTTACGAATCTGAGCAGGCTAGATCAGTGTTGCGCAACCTTTCTACAATCGCGGTACACTAAATATTGTCGAAGAGTCATGGCGGCACACCAACCCCATTTTGTATATATTGTGTGTGTGTGTGTATGGGGGGTGAGATAGATGGTTTGTGGCATTGACTGGCCGCGACAACTTCTTACAAATCGAGCCCAACCGAAAAATGTTCTATTTCATGTTATTAATTATCCATCTTTATTATTGCCATTTACTTTAAATATATTCATAATTTGAAATAAATTAAAGTATATTTATACATATCGCTTAATAATTAAAATTTAAAGATACTTATTTATATTTTTGTTGTAGATTATTTGTAATTATTTCACAGTATCCAAATCAGTTTCCCGCGACCCAAAGATCCTACTGCATACGAAATATTTTTATGAAATATGAGACCGTCATTTACAAACAGTAGATGTGAGCAGAGGAAATATTAGACTTAAAATAAAGCTGAACATCAATAATTATCTAATTTTGAAAATCTATAATATATTTAACAGCTATGTGGTTCCCATTTACTGTCGCCTATCTTTGCACAAAAATACATAGAGTAGCAGTAGTTGCAAATATCAACTGGTTAATGTTGTTTAAGAAAATAATAGTTTTTTGCACTGAGAATAATACGAAATCTATTAATACAAAAGGCAGAGGGTGTTGATTGATAAAGCAGGAGGTACGCATAGTTACCACTGGGCTTTAAAGTGATAAAAAACACCCATTGCCAACCCTACAACACTACTTAAAAGCTAAAATACCAAATTGATTTACAAAATCTGTTGTTATTTTAGGCACACATTTGGTATAGATATACCATAAAACTTAATATTAAATTCTTCACAGCGTATTTTATGCACTACTGCATTACACACATTTATAAGTGGGGAGTTCTCGTGTAAATTTATAAAATACAGCAATAAAAATGTAGCAGTTCTTAGTTGTTCTTAGATTCTGTGCTATGAACAGAGAAAGGATAAATGTTATGGGAACAGGTAATACAACATAACGGATAGTGAACCCTCGCAGTGTTGCGGGTTTCGATCACTCCAACACCAACGGTGAGCTAAATGTACCTTTCTGGGATTTCATATTTTAATGGTTTTTCCTCTCTCCCTCTGCGTGTGGGATTGTCGCCTATTTTTGGTGTATAGTATATTAATGTGGGCGGCTAATGTGTCGCATATCCAGTTACACAAATCTTTCAAGAGATCGTAATTTAATAAACTGGGTCACTCAATGTGCCATTTTAAGTAACATAGCGAAATTGAAACTGATTTTATACTCTCTCGGATTCCGAATAAAATATAATGTGGTATAGAGCAATCCGACTCAAAATTACAGGCTGCACTTTTTCAGATGGACTGATAAATTAATTTTGAATTTTGTTTGTCTCGTCTGGGATATCGCCATTAGCCTGGCAACTAAAATATTTTGCGCTCAAAAGTGAATTATGTGTCGGAATAGGGTAAAGGTATTGTTGTTGCAGTCACTATAAAGTGTAGTGAGAGGATGAAATTAGGTGAATTTCAGGTTCTTAAGGCGGAAAGTATTAAGACAACTGTCTTCTAGGATTTGTCTCGGGTAGTCTGGTAGAAATTGATCGACGTTTCAGAAGTGATTACTGCTCCATCATCAGGATAAATTACCTCGATGATGAAAGCAACAACGATCTCTGAATCGTTAGTCAGTTTCTACCACAATACACCGCAACACCCCAGAAGAAAGTATTTTTCAGAATGGAATTAGTTTGAATATAAAATTGTTATTTTTAAGAAATAGAAATTCCTTCTGAAATATTTCCCAGGACACGTGGCTATATGATATCAGCAACCAACGTTAGGTTAAAATATTATATACCAGTCCTACTTGTACTTTTAAACAATGTTTTGTCATATAAGGCTGTGACATTAATTCTGAGAGACGTGCCAATAGACTATTGTTATCACACAAGAATTAAAAAACTTTTCTATATTACGTAAATGTATTTATAAAAAAAATTGCATTTTTATTGCTACTACTGTTGCTACATGAAATTCTCTGTACATGCGTCTTGAAATGAACTTCAAGGTGTGATTTTTGGCTCTCTAGCTTAGGAATTTGGAGAATCGAGCTTCGATTCACGATCTGGCCTCGCCTGTTCTGCTTGAAGTTCTTTCCATTAAAATTAAGATTTTAGCTGGGTTTTTAGCAACATGAGATAATACAGTATATATAAATAGTCTAGTAATAAAATAACGTAAGTTGTAGAACACAACATTTATTTTTATTTCAAACTATACGAACTAATTAGGGTATTTTGAGATAAATCTTGCAGAAATTACAAATTCTCTGATACAACTGTTCTACGCAACTAACAGGGAAAAGGTCAAAGGCTAACTGGTCACTTGAGGATGGGAAGGATTATAGGTAGATATACTAAAACACATACGGCTGTTTGTGTTCCAGTTGTATCGAAAATTTATTGCACATGGAAACGAATATTAATATTTCAAACTCTCGCAGTCTCGTTAAATTAACGTTCATTGTCGCACTTCTTCACATTCTATAATAGTATAATTTACTTAATTGATATAAATTATTTTAACAAATATGCTAATATATTTAGTTGCAATTTTCTTGTGTATTAACGTCCTCCGTATTAATGCATTTTATATTCTGCTTGTGTTACCTTTTATGTTTTTATTGTGTTCGTGTGTTCATCTCTGTACTGTATCTGTAATTGGCCTTCTGGCTGTTGATGCAACACACTAATAATAAAGAATTGAATAAACGGGAAAAAAAATACACGTTGAAAATGTTATAACTGTGTAAGTCCCTAAGAATGATTGTTACATTTGTCTAATTTTTAAACAAATTTACCGGAAGATCTGTATAATGACAGATAAATGCGTCGTAGAATGTTTCACTGGGCGACATTGCGTCTCCACGCTGAGCTTCGCCGACTTGTTGCTTCTTGTAGCGTGTTGCTTTTAGTTGTAGAAGCTGACAAGAGATGGCACTAGCCTCCCAGAACTATTGAAATGAAATAGGCATGGAAAAAACAATTTTACCCCCAAGCGTTAAGGACGTATGTAGGCGTACAGGAAATAATAATTGGTTTAATGCTAAATAAATGTTAGAATGAAGAAGCTAGGCGAAGATCGCTGACACCAGATTCGAGTACAGCCAGAGAAGGAAGTATTGCGGGGGGGGGGGGGGGGGGTATGAAGTTTGTGACGCTAAGCGTCTAGTGGTTACAGAGCCTCCACCTCAGACATGCTAATGGGCTGTTAAATGGTTCCTTCTCCTCGCCATATTTCTGGGAAAGCTCAATTGTTTCTCTGACATATTGGCGCATGTGAACTTCGCAGTTTATTATTTAATTAGTAGGGTAATATTCTTCTATCTGCACCCTGTTACACCTGCTTTTACCTTGCCTGATGATTGCATAATACAAGGTTAAATCACAGACTAGACTTTCTGCGCTGTCAGATTTCAATCATATTTTATATAATCTGAGGTGTCAAATAGATCGATCTGCCATGCCTGTCTGTTTCCACGAGCCACAGGATGGAGTTGTATCCGAATTTAGTAGAATTCCTCTTAATAAATTCGAACCCGAATTAATTATTTCAACTACATCGGCCAATCAGAGGAATCTTAACACTATTTTTCCGGGTATTTCTTAAAAACTGTACAGTTGGTATGTATTTCTGTTTTATGCAACTCGAAGTGACATTGAAGTATCGATGTTGTTCTTTTGGTTTTTATGAGCATAGCCTGTTTATAATACTGAAATAAAATACGTCTTTGTATAATTCCTGTTCGCTACTGAACATCTTCACTCATTAAATCACCTTCACCTTCGAATTTAATTATCTGCGTTATCTCTGCTCTCGATTGCATATTTACTTGTTAGAAAGCAAAGAGTCTGTCTTCAGCTCAGGTTGAACCACTTCGAACAGGCGGCATGTAAATAATATCAGTTGAATGAATCGATGCATGGAAAACAATTAACGTGTTTGTGGATCATGTAGCTCCTACGATTATCTAGTATTAAAATAATTATCATGTTTTAGGTCCAGTGGTTAAGACTTCATAATCATATACAGAGTTTTTATAGAATTATTGATCACATATACAAATGATTTGGTTTCTTTCCGATACAGTGGAATAAAATTTCTGTGGACTTGAGTCAAAATATTTTATAATCGTCTATATGGTCTAACCATGTTTTGAGTGTTTCTGTACCCATGCAGTGTCTAATCCTGTTCTAACTGTGATGCGTCTCCTACCGCGAACGTTTGAATGATTTAGTTATGTGTCTGTTTGACACTTAGAAATGGGTAAGTCTTCCTTCCCAAGATGTATTGTTCCTTTCCAGTTGCTTAATTAAGTCTGATTTAGTTAGGTATGGGTTTCCTCCCTCCCTCCCTCCAACTCTCCCACTCCGACGCTCATTCTCCCAGAGTCCTTCAAGGTACAGACAGTAACGCTCCTGAATTAGCTTCAAACTACCGTAACAGTAACAGAGAAAGTGCAGATGGGGCCTGCAGTAGAGTCGCCATTTGTTGTAGGATTTGAAGTCTTCACGGCGATGAGTCTGAAGATGGTTGTTGCGCCGTGTAGTCTGGTAGAAGTTTACCGACGTTTCAGAGGTTCTTGTTTCTGTCACCCTGATGATTGAGGCCGCAAGGACCTCTGAAACGTCGGTAAACTTCTATCAGACTACACGGCGCAAGAACCCAGAAGACAGTCATCTTCGCCATTTGTTGTTACCTCGAACCAGCGCTGAGGGCTTCCAGCCACCAGAGTTTGGGAGAGTGTCACGTGTTTTCTAGACGCGTTGTCACGTGCATTTATTCATTTTCGAACGCTCTTCAGTTGCCAATTATTGGTTGTTGGAGCACGCTGAATACAAAGATGGCAAGTACAGTGTTTGCTGAAACGTTGCAAAACCTTCAGAATTCATTGTTGGCTGATCCAAAAAGGCTGACGTTATACAGTGAAACGGGCATCTAGTTCTTCTTCTTTTTTTTCTTCCTTCGTTTTGCTGGGATTGGATGGGCTGGCTGTACTGTATCAGCAAATTTTGTCTTTTTCTGTCGGTTTAATATCTTCTTTTAAGTTGTCTTCGGTTAGGAAGCTCTTTCTATGTTTTCTTTGTCACTGTCATGTGCTGTGCAGAACAACGCCTTTTAAGAGGCCTTACATATTTCTCTGGCTCATTTTACCGTCTTTTCTTTTGTGACATATTGATAGAAGAATCAGTTTTTCTTTTTCTTTTTCTTAGGTTATATCGGCACACATCATCTGTACCTCCTGCAAATAGAATATTTACATTAAACTGTCCCTTTTCATGTAAAAAACACAGTAATTTTTTTAATATATTAACATTTGGGAATTGTATTAGTTCTGCATAATTATATTTTGGACTGGCAAAAATTGTTTTAATATTCTTTCAGGATTGTATCTGCGCGATTAAAATTGCTTTTCCCATAATTTTACCCTTTTCAGCCTCATTGTTACTGATATTCAGTATTAGGAAGTAAGGGGAAAGCATGTGAGACAGCAATGAATAGCTGTAGCTCTTATGGTCATGGTAACGAAAGCGAACACCAAATAACTTGTACACAATTTTCTAAGTGACATTGCTGAACATCACATTGAGAAAACACAGTGTGGACAAAATATCTAAGTTTAAGCCTTTATTTTGGTGAGTGATTGTAATTTTTTCATTACTCACGTGTGTATAAATTGTATTTATATCAAATCGTACCTCAATTCTACAAACCTTGAGCCAAATTACGTAAACCGAAACAAGAACTTCCATGTGCAGATGAAGCAGTTAGGCGAGAAAGGAAAAGAGTGTCATATGCAGAGCAAAGGTTAAGAGATATCACTTGGGCAGATTTTAAATTGTAAATATATGAAAAAACAGGCAGTGTTAAGTACGTTTCATCTTAAATTGAATAAGATATCCTACCTTGTTTAGTAGCGGCAGTTTTACGTTTACGTTGAGGTTCCTCACGCTTCTTCAGGATAGGTTTCAGTTTCTGGATACAACAAAACAGAAATTAGTTCCTTGGCAATAGTTTGTTAAATTCCTTCCTCCTTCTTAAAGCTTATAACAACCAGAAGTGACCTTCGAAGATGGAAAAGAGAGAACAACAGGCAAACATAATATGAAGAGTGAAATAATTGATTTCATCTTTGATATGCAGTAAACTCCCGATTATCCGTGTGCGTATTTTCAATGCACCTGTTTTTCGGTACTGTGTGGTCAGTATCAGTAGTGACCGTGGGGACGGTAATCAAAGTACTGGAAAAAGGCGGTGCTACAAGTGAGCTTCATCTTTTTAAAAAAATTAGTGTCGTGCGTTTCGTTGTATTGTGTGGCATTTAGGTGAGGATGGCAGTTAACATTAAATGTTATGTATAAATTTTGTGGCTTCTAAGTAAGATGGCTGAGAATCGTATGAAAACTGTACTCATAATAAAACAACAGCTCGAGTTACTTGAAAATTTTGAAAATGAAGAATGGGCGACAGAATTAGCCAAAGATTTTGGGCAGGGACTTAGTGATTGCGTCCATAGAACAACTCTACTGGGCTGACCACAGAACTCTTGCCGATAAAGATGACATCATATGGAAAAAGTGACGGTGTTGCATGCTATACACGGCGTATCTCGGGCAAGATCTTCATCAGTCTAGTAATGCTGGTTACATCGATCAGATCTGGGTAATGATAGCGAAGAATGACTTTTATGTCAGTGGCGCTGATGAAAAATAAATATATACACGCACACAAATGTTAAAAAATTCAGAACCTAACACTAGATGCCTGGAGATTTGAGACTATCAGTGTTGACGACTATCTTCATATGTGGGGACAGAAATAAATAATAATTGCAGAAGAAGACGTGTTCTCAGTCCGGCCTTCAAAAGTCATACTAAGCTGGTGACTAGGTATATGAATATTTAGTCTTAATTAAGTCTGGTGTGTAGTACATTATAATATATCCATTATATTTTCCTCTTCTTTAGTAAGTTAAAATCTCCTTCCTCATAAACATGCCTGTGCAGATATTTAATTTCATTGCATGCACCACATTAGACTTACAGAGCTCAAATATTATCTGAAGCCCTAGGGACATTCACAGCATTATTATTTACTCTATAGCACCTTCAAGGCAGCACAGCCTATGGCTTTGAAGGTAATAGAAGTACCAGAAATAAGCCTTGTTCTAATGCACCACCTACTAAAATGTCGGACATAGTACTTGTTCTGACCTTAGCAGTTTTACTACTCTTCTTCGGCTGAGTGGTTGTTGATGACTGAGGATAAAATTTGTTCCTGTAATTTTCGTCAACTAAGCAGACATCTTTCGCATCTGGAGGAGATGGCACAAATGGCATGACAGTGGTTTTTTGTGCGATATCTTCCCAGTTGATGCCCTATTGGATAAAGCACAAATATTAATGCTACATACCAGAAATGTGAACACCTCCAGCAGTGGAGAGAGTATAAGGATTTTGAAATGAAGCCTTGTGTATCTCTATAAATTTTTGCCTGTGTCGTAAGTTATTTAACAATACCGTATTATCTGGGATGGATGTTGGAGGATATCTAATCCTGTCATCAACGTTTCAAGTAAGTTGTTTGCCAATTTAGGGCATGAATTTAGAGGTTCCTTCTGGAAATATCATCTGAGAGAACATTATGTAGTGTCTTTCTTAACCTACTGAATCCTATTGCACGTCTACTGTCGATGTTATATTTATTGCTTATAAGTTTCTTTTGTTGGGGTTGTAAATCGAAAATATACTTATCACTTACCGAAGTTTTAAAAAAGTAATATAGGAACAGTGTCAAAAGTCTCCAACTATGTGGGTTTTCAAAGATGGCTGTCTGCTAGGTTGTAGCGCCGTGTAGTCTGGTAGAAGTTTATCAACGTTTCAGAGGTCATTGATTTCTCCATCACCAGGACAATGAGATGTTGATAAAATTTTACCAGACTACACGGCGTTACAACTCAGACGACAGTAGTCTTAGGACTCACCGTCATCAAAACAAAAAATCCTACTTATTCTGCTTAAACTGCACTTGATTTTCTTAGCATATTACATGGATAAGACACAGCTCAGAACTGAAACTTTTATATACATTACTGTATGATAACAGATATGGGAAGAGAACTCACGTAAAAGAAGGGATGTGCCTTGATCCTCTGAGTACCATATTTCAATGCACCCAAACGTTCCCTTGGATCTTTTGTTAATAATCTGGTGATAAAATCTGTCACTTCTGGGGAGAATTTCATTTGTTTTATCCGTGCATGATTCTGAAACTTCCTGCAAAGGAAAGGCGCATTCTTGTATTTGCCAATAAAACTATACACACAAAAACACGTGTTAGCAATAGTGTTTATAATGCCATTAAAGTTACTACAAAATACCTGTTCAGTGTCTAATTAGCATGATAATATCTAAAGCTGGTAATACAAGAGACATGCAAGTTAGTTGGTCTATGTTAATCATGAAGATTGTTGTCTTCTGGGTTGTTGCGCCGTGTAGTCTGGTAGAGTTTCCACCAACGTTTCAGAGGTCATAGTGCCTCCGTCATCAGGGCGATGAAATTCTCTAATGATGGAGGCAGTATGACCTCTGAAACGTTGGTGGAAACTCTACCAGACTACACGGCGCAACAACCCAGAAGACAGCAATCTTCAGACTCACCGCTGTGAAAACCTGGCACACTGATTCACTATGAATGTAGGCCGCACCCCCTAGCGGCAGAAGCTCGTACTACATCCTGTTCGCCCTCTATTGACACAGTCTGGAAACTTTCCGATCGCACCTCGTATGTTAATGATGTTTTTTCAGATTTTGGAATATTTCCTTTTTCTGTCACTCAGATTCAATCAGTCTGCTGCATAAACTTGCTTTCTTAACGATTGTGGTCATAATTTTGTTTCCTCCTTAAGGTTAATTCTCCACAGGTTTCAAATATGTGCACCCATTTTACTGGCATCGAAATTGACAGTCGTGTGTTCATCACAGATTAATCTGTGTAGAAAGTTGTTTATAGGAACATGGTGTCCACAGGGAACACGTATATTGTTTGTCCTTCCAGACACTAAGGACTCACTTATAGAGCATCTTCATTTTCCTGCCATCCATAGCTTCAAAGAAAACTTCTCCAGTCAGTAGCTGGTACGTTATTACGCCGACACTCCACCAGTCCACAGCCTGAAACAAATGAAATCAGGAGCAACAGCTGCAGTCAGTCATATTCATTTCTCCGCACTCTCACATTATCACAATGCTATCCAAAAACAGAAAATTTTTACGATGAAAAATACAAGTTCATTTCTTGCCTCCAGGTTTGTACGAAACGTTGCTATGTATGATATGTTCTGTTGCGTTATTTATTAATTTCTCATATTTATAAATTTCGATTCCTAGCCGCACAAAGACCGTATTAACTTTCCTTGCGGTTTTCCTCTTTAAAATTATTTTATTAGCCATCGTTTCCAATTCCTATTATATAGCCTTACTGTCGCTACATTTTATGCTAAATTTCCATGAGCAGTTGAGTCAGGATAATTACGAGATGCCATTAGAATCTGTTCAGTGATATTTCAAAATGTCGCATGTGGAGAGACGAGTATGGTGAAGGTAACAGAAGCAATTTTGTGACATTTTCTCTATCAGTAATCGTACCAGATGGCAGGTGATTGTACTAAAATCAGTTGAAATATTCTGCCTCCTGCAGTGTATACTGACTAATTTATGTATTTGTCATGGCCACCACACTGTTTCTATTTGTGGCTCCAAACAGTACAATTATTGTACCGTAATGCCTTACTTATTCACATTAATAATACTTCCGGTCCACTTACATAAAACAATGACATCATTATTTACCTTGTTATAACTCTGGAATTCGACAATTTCAGGAGCCACATATGGTTCGGTCCCACGGAATGTTTTTGAAGGTTTGACCTGCAGACAGAAACAATCTTTTAAATACTTTGACAGGAATCTGAGGCACAGATCAATTGCTAACTTTTTACTAATAGAGATAAAAATTGTCAGCATGGCTAATACCAAGGACACTGTACAATCCTGAGACAGTTCCATTAACCTCCCGCCTTAACAACCTATTCTTCTACGATTCCTCTTAACTTTGTATTTCTGTTCCCTTGATTTTAAAAGTTGACATTTTCCAAGACATCCCCCGCCAAAATTCTGTAGCATTTCTTGTTTTTCCACAAGAATAGCCCATTGTTTGTAATCTCCTTAATTTCACTAACCTAGCAATTCTGAGTTAGCTGCATGAACCTGAGGTGTTGTCATTGTATAGCTTCTAAATTGGCCCCTCACTTTGTCAGTTTTCGTTGTCAGTGTTAACCCTCTTTCAAACGCTTGTAACTGATGTTGCTTCCTCAAAGTAAGACACAGGTTTATGTACGTTACATATTTAATGTTTCGTATATTACAGTATAGTGACTAGCTACGAGCTGGACGACCGGGGTTCGATCCTCGACGGGGGCAGAGGATTTTTCCTCTAGCCTCTGCGTCCAGACCGGCTTTGGGGCCCACCCAGCCTCCTCTACAATAGGTATCGGGGTCCTTTCCCGGGGGTAAAGCCGGCCGGGGTCAAGGAAGAGAGGAGCTATACCTCCTCTCACCCCAAACGCCTACATGGCGTATAGTGGGACAAACTTTACTTTACTTATACTAGGTAGGATGTTAATGGTTTTTGAACTGAAGAGTGGTAACTCTTTAAGAAACTCCGAAAGATAAAATTAGATACGACAATTCAGCACTTCTATATCCACCCCTAACATTAAAAGAATGCCTATTAGTTAAACTTTCCATTAAATATTGGTGCAAAATTGTCTGAATTTGTCAGCTCCAATTTGAGGCACTTGGAAAATCTCCACTGTTTATGGTTTTTGTACTTTGTTATATCTGTCAGGACCCTATATAGCTTCTACGTTTCCAGCCTATTTTTTTCCAGTACGTAAAACACTCACGAGCAGATGAGGATAATATTAAATTTACCTTATTCCTTGGGCGGAATCTTACACTTGATCCAAAGTTTGCGACCGCAATGTGACCATTAGCATCCAATAGAATGTTGTCCGGTTTTAAATCTCGATGAATTATTTGTATCTGAAAAAAATAATTTAAATTCCTTACACAGTACTGTTGAAAGCTGAAACATTTTACATGCTTCCATTCTTATTGTAGTGGTGAGATACATATTCAGTATTTTGTATTTCTGCTACATATCATTCTGACTAGGGTGTCATATGTATTGTTATTGATTAAAGTAATTAAATACCACTAGGCCTGATTAATTTTAGCTTTTGAACAGGTGACTGTGAGTGGGGATATGAAATATCTTATAAATAAATATTGAAATAAAATATTGAATGAAACAAAAATTAATTCTGTAATCATAAAATTAATCAATTAAGTACTTTTATGAAGATTTCTGTCTTCTGGGTTGTTGCGCTGTGTAGTGTGGTCGATGTTAACCAACGTTTCAGAGGTCATACTGCCTCCATCATCAGGGCGATGAGTACGAAGATTTCTGTCTTCTGGGTTGTTGCGCCGTGTAGTATGGTAGATGTTAACCAACGTTTCAGAGGTCATACTGCCTCCGTCATCAGGGCGATATCGCAACAACCCAAAGACAGAAATCTTCATATTCACAGCTGTGAAAACCTCAAATCATACAAAGTACTTTTATATTTTATACCTTGTGGAGATGCTCTACCGCCAGGACGATTTCTGCTATATAATATCTAACCTCATCCTCTGTAAGCAACACAATATTCCGCAAGATGCTGGACAAAGTGTCGCCAGGAAGGTAGTCTGAAACAATAATGACGCGACTTTTCAAGTGAAAAGACTCCTCTTACATTTAGAGATCAGTGAATCTAGTAGTGTCACTGCAAATTGACGCTCTGCATAAGGCTGGAAACTCGCAGATGGCTTAGCAAGACGCAACGGTTACTTCCCCCAATCGGGGATAAATATGGAATATTTACACAATATTTGCGAGACAATACCTGCAGCTTAAGCAAGTTCGCATGCCCTTGCAGTTCTATTCAACTATACATACAGTTTTTAATGTACTTACCTAGTAAAAGAAAATTTTTCGATTCAGTCTCGAAGGCGTAATGCAGCTTGGCTATGAATGGAGCATCGCCTATTGTTTCGTACATGAGACGCTCTGTAAGCCTGTTTCTGACGGACGTCGGTGTGATTTTCAGAGTATAAATTGCGTCATCATGAAGATCATGGACGAAGTAAAACTTTTTATATTCTGTAACAGCACCGAATTAGGTTTTATCTTTATATCTGATCAGCAAAGTGCTCTCAGATCTTTATAAAGTTTAGAACGTTTTATAAACGATCTGTACATCATCATATTTCTAAGATTACTGACTAAAATACATTTAATTAATATACGTGGTATATATTGTTCACCATAAGCACCCGCTGTCAGTGCGATAGATGTTGTGGTTTCCACTAGTTACAGCACGTAACTTCAAGTGTTATAAGCATGCCTGCAGAGTGACGGAAATATGATGAAATCCCAACTAGTTTCGTGATATTTTCATAATTATAACTTTTATTGTTATAATACTTACGTGTTGAATCTTCTTTAAAGGGGCCTTCGACAGTCACACGAAATTTATGCACGATTTCGTTAATTAGCACCTTAGTTTATATCCTGTCGTTTTGAAATTTTTTACAAGTCAAATTTTGTAGGCCTTCAGTGATCACTGTTTAAATAATGTTCAACAATAAAATATTTTCTATTCTAAAGGGTTTTGACGACGGTAGTTTTCACTTAAAATTATTCATTGTCAGGACTTTTTCCATCGTCTGTTCTTTAAAACCACGGCGTTTCGGAGGCTGGTTCTGTCTCCGTCTTCAGGTGAGAGGTACCTACTCTGTTGGGTCCCTTAGATAGAACTAGTCTCTGTCACTGGACAATATCGTGGTTTTAAAGAACAGGCGATGGAAAAAGTCCTGACAATGAATAATTTTATGAATAAAATATTTTGTTCAGGAAATTACGGTTTACGCCATTTTGTTAACTCCTAATTTGAAACATGTTAAAACAATACTCTGTACTTACGACACGTCACACATAGTTGTCAATCACAATGATAGGGTACTTTGGTATAGTATTATTACAACGCAAAATTAAAATATTTTTAACACCAAAACAAGAAACAGACCGCAGAATGTTTGCTGTGTATATGAGTTTTGTTTTATTTTTGTCACTCTGCACTAATATGTGTATAAGATAACCTGTTTTGGGCAGAGATGTAAAACCCGGGACCTTCCGAACACGAAACAGGAGGCTACGATATTCGTATGAGAAGTGCAGGGCATTCCAAGTCGATCACCCAGTAAGAGCCCAGAGGCTCTCAGTCAGATTCACTGTTTATGCTCGTATCGTCTGTACAGTATCACAGTCCTCTTCCGGAAATGCGAAGCTTTCAGTGGGGTAAAATAGAACTGACCGCGATACAAAGCTTCTAGGAATAACTAGGAAGGAAACCTGCCCCAGTTATATTTCGTGCACAAGTCATCCAAAAACTGATTTCGGATTTCCTCGGCGAGAAGCAAGTGTACTGTGTAATCGCCGATTTAAACCTCAAATCATACACATAATATTCTTATCCACTTCATTATTTTATGGGTTAGAATTCACTGTTTCTACGGGTATAAACAATTCTTTGTAACTGTCCAAACCTGCTCACAGATGATTTTATTATCTTACTATCTGTTCATCGATTTTCACTTTGTGGCCTATTCCGTAATATTTTTGATGTATGTTTTCTCCTCCTATGACTTAAAGTTTACCAGAGTCAAGGTAATCGGTGTGGTATAATTGATATAAATTTATTCTTTATGATAAATGTTTAATTTAATTCCGCCACATTACACACTATTAGACCCGGATATCTGTTATATCACAATATAAGAAGAGCAGAATGACCTATAGTCCATGTCTTCTGAAGCGCGATTAGTAATAACTGAAACACTGAACCGAAATTATAATCGTTCTTAAATTAGAAGCTAAGAAGAAATTTGGAAAGAAAATAGTTACATTACCGACATTGCTGTCGTCGTCACCGTTGTTTATCGAAGTAATTATGGATCCCATCTTATCAATCTGATGTCGAATTATCCTACAACAGTCTCTCCTACTTCGGTTATGAGTTGCCTCACGTCAAATAACATCGACGTTTCCATGAAAACGGAAGGTATTTGTTGCTTCAGCAAAACAGAATCTGATTACAACAATGAACAATGTTGGTTCATAGCTTCGTTAGGGATTGTTTACTGTCAAGGAATTCTGAGTCTTGTGGGATAATATTTATTATAATGTTGTTATAACCTTTATGAATGAGATTGTATTTCAGATTGTAGGACATTAAACCATATTATATTCATTAAGCAAAGAAAATGACTATAATAATTTTAAATTTTATATGTTGCTTTGTTGATTTTTTCAATAATAATGTGTAATAATTTTAATGTTTGGGTGCTCCTTTGTGGAAACAACAATGCACTGAAACAAAAGACTGTCACTCATCCATGGCCTTCTATGTTCATGTACTTCTAAGCAACGCAGCAAAACCGATGTTTACGTGTTAACGCTTCAGAGCTATAGTATTTAAGGAAAGAAAAGTGTACATTTTCATTTTGATATGCTGCTTTGTTAAATTTTTTCAACATAAATGTATTTTAAGCGCTACGTTACATTTTACTATCATTATTAACGGGCAATTTTTTGGTCGGATTCTAATTGTAAAATATGAAGTAATGAATGACACAATGACCTGTTAAGTATCATCATCAATACACTACTTTCATATTGCAGAATCATTCTTGAATAACTGATAGTGGTTTATCTGATAAAAATATATATAGTCCTTTATGGACATGGCATTAGATGTTACCTTGAGCCAATTTAACCTAGTACACATCCTCTCAGCCTGCTTCTTAAAGACTCGTCTTAATATTATCCTTTATTTAATATTAATGTTTTCAACTGGTTTGTTTCCTTCAGGTTTTTAGACTTAATTATATATGCATTCCTCACCTCCCCTATATGCTCAGTATGCCGTAGGCATCTGTCTCATCCTCTTTCAATTGTTCACGTTCCAATCCAAGTTAGAGAATATTCCTAGCGTTTGATATTAATTTACCTGACAAGTCCCCTGTCTTGCCGTCATGGAGCCTCCATCGTTTGCTATCCTCTTCATAGAAGGCTTTCACAGTAATCGCACCAGCGCTAGTTGAGTCCAGTTCTCAAATGTTCGCTTTTATTTTCCTTCTCCAGTGAAGTTTCAGAAATTATATCTTCTAAATTACTTAATGTAGTTCTAATCTTCTTAGAAGTGTACTATATGTTTCTTAAGATACTGATAGTCGCATGTCTGGTCAATAAACTTCTTGTTATGAACCTTGAATTAGAGATACTGTTATTACATTACCACACATTTACAATTTATTCTGATATATGTTAATAAAGTTATGCCGGTTTAGCTCAGACAGTATAATGACTAACCACGGACTGGACGACCGGGGTTTGATCCCCGTCGGAGGCAGAGGATTTTTTTTCCTTTAGCCTCTGCGTCTAGACCGGCTCTGGGGCCCACGCAGCCTCCTATCCAATGGGTACCCGGGTCCTTTCCCGTGGGTTAAGCGCGGCCGGAGCGTGATACTGAGGTCACGAATAAGTAGGAGTTATACCTCCACTACCCCCAAGCGCTTATATGGCGTATAGTGGGACAGCTTTTACTTTACATGTTAATAAAGTTTATTTCTTCGCAACTGAGAGACGAATTTTAGAATGAAAAATTTGTTTCGGTAATGCACTGGTCATCCCGTAGCTCTGAATTTAAGAATTGTCAGTTTTAATTTCACAGAGCTGGATAGTTAGAATAGCACCGCTGACATATTAGCATAAATTTAAACTACGGAAGAGAAACTAAAATATAATTCGTTCTAATAAATATTATCTTACGATTTTCTGCTCATAATTACCTCATCTCAGACAGTAGCTGACTGTATTTTTGAAGCTCTGTTTGTATTCGTACATGTCAACATAACATCTTCCTTATCTTTCTTCAAAAGTTGATTGTTAAGAGATAGGCCAAATAATTAATTTTTAAAAACTAAATTTTCATCCACAAAATCTCGCCTTCAGCTCACTTCTTGTAACATCTTTATAATTTATTTGCTTGAGACAAATGTGAACTTAATCCTCATATTAACTACACCTCCTAATTAATATTTCCTTGAGATTTTCCAACCAGAATATTGCGATAATTTGTTGTTTTATACATTTATGCTACATTTCTCACCAGCCTCATCCTAAATTTTATGTCTACAACGTAAAGCGTCAAAGGATAAAACTTGTGAAACCGCCTATGAAATTAGCTCCGTATTGCTGCTGATTATCACAAAGTCAGTCCACGATGCAGGTTAGTAGTTTGTCTTCCCGATGGTACCAGCTATTCTGACTGAGAATTCATTTGGTTTTTCAGCATCTCTTGAGGTAGATATTGGGAGAATTATATTCAAAAAGGTTACACATAACCCTCTCCTTTCAAGTACTTAACAAATCACCATTTTGCCTTCACTTCTGTTGTCACGCTGTTTAAACATACGCAGTTGGAAAAACACCGCACTTTTAAGAAATGTGTGAAGTAGCTGAGGGTGGTGATTGAAATTGTTTGCTTGAGGTATTTGATTTGATTTCTTGAGAGTTTTTTGGACTATGGTTCCTAAATTTATTCTCACTACAGAGTGTGTGGGAAGTAAGTAGGCGTTAAATAATTTTTGCATTGGAAATATAGGGGTTATAACCATTTCTCAATGCCTACTTACTTCCCACCCACCTGTATATATACTGGAAGTAATTCTGTTTAAAAAAATAAGGTTGCAGCTACTATAAACGGACAGGTTTACAAGCACTTAATAAAAAAGAGATCAAACCATCACCACAGCCTTGAAACCAACAACAGCAGGCCACTCATTGTAGACTGTAGACTGCAAATGTTACGGGAATGAATGAATTAACATAAATATAATATTCTAAAAAGGAACCAATGAATCAAGATGCTATGGCGGAGGAGTTTTTTGTGAGAAAAGAACAAAAGAAGTGGTAGGTGAAATTCTGGTGTTCCTGACATCTTTCGTATATGACAGTCATTAACTGATATACTGTGCCATGGCTACTGTTTATGTAAAATCAGTCTTTTGCAGATCTATCGCACTGTAGTATCGTGCTAGTACGAGGCCATAAAGAGGTTTATAATTTGCTGCACGTTCTGTGATCGATCTGTACATCAAATGGCAACAGGAATTAAGGCCTAATTAGCCCTTGGTATTATGTCGAGCGAGTTAAGGCACCTGGTTGCAGAATATGAAGTAATATGGTTTCTCTCTGTTCTGTTTACGGGGCGAGAGTAAATTCGGTCAGTGCTTTCTGAGCGCACATATGAAGTAAGTTAGTTTCTCATGCTTGCTGTGTTTCTCTGTCTGTCTATCTAACCATCCATCCATTCATCCAGACTCTTGTCGACGAACTGTCCTTTTTTTTCCACTACAACATGGTGACACAGCATAACTGTTTCTCTTTCCCGCACCTCCCATTCATTGTCCTGCCACGGCGAGTGAACGTGGATGGAAAAAGGGAACATGTGCACTGAAAGCGGGCGGGGAGACTGCTCGCTTGCATCACCCGATTCAGACATGCTGGCTAGTTCACCACTTGTCTTCGACGATGAGATTTAATATTTGCTTGTGTAATAGAAAAGTCTTCACTTTTTTGTTGTGTTAACATTTTTCGGTGTCTAGCTGTTGATCATAATACGTATTTTTCCGCGGATTTACTCTATAATTTCTTACAATTCAAATTCCACTAACTTTTAAGTTGACGGGAACGACGTTCTTCTCATAAAAAGGCATTTTCATACTTTATATTTCTAACAATTATTCAAATTCATTTATACCAAGAATACATTATCAGTTATTTTAAAGCACAGACCATGGTGTACATTAATAAGATATAAGCACATTCCAAGTCAATTACTTGTAACAGTTTGACACTAAATAAATATTCATTTAAAAGTGGAGAGGCAAGAAACAGTGCAGACTCACAGATGAAATATCTCCATATTTCCCTCACAATATTATTTATACTTGTCCAGTACACCTAAGAATAAATGCTGTTTATAATTTTGACGTGCGCGTTCTTTTTGATACAAGTAATTATTTTTTTTCGCTTTAAATTGATTTCAGAACACAGATTATAAAGGAAATTGAACTCTACAAGTTATAAAGATGCATATAATGAGACAGGCGTCATCAGGACAAGTAATATTACTGGTAGTAGTTCTATACCGGCATTGAAATTTGAACTTTAGTCTAATAATTGACGAACGAAAGTTAAATGTATAAATTTATAGTTGCTGTAAGTTATTTTGAACCCACAGTAAAAAAAGAAACGGGATGCTGTACGAACTGCGTATTTTATTTTAATTGGGGACTTGCCTGTTGCCTGTAAGTCCTTCATCCCTGCAAGAGCATTGTTCCTTGTCGCTCAGAGGGCAACTACCCATACATGCTGCGGCAGAAGACAAACCAGGGAGAACGTTGATGCGCGATTGTATGCATTGTTCTTCGGAATGACTCCTGTCACAAATAATTGTTTTACGAGTAAACACCTTCTCTAGACGTTTGACTGTCTCTGTACAGACGAAAAGGCTTCACTGCATGGTAGCACTGTGATGCCATTGTTCGATCTGTTTGTTATGTTTCGTTACATTTTAATCAACGGTGCGCCGTTCAGTGACGAAATAGTTAATGGCGTTGAGTCTAAATAAAATTACCCAGGATTTGAGACTTTCGCGGCGAGTACAATCAATAAAATCTTCTCGGGCAATCAGCCCCGTCAACTGGTTGCTGTAGTACTACGGTAACCAGTTGACGCGGCTGATTGCCCGAGGAGATTTTATTAAAATTACCCAGTTTAAAATTATATTTCTCTCTGGGAGGTAAAGCTGTTTTTATATACGCAGGGAGAAATTTATGTTAGAAATACAGTTTAAAATTATGTGATTTATCAGTTAAAACTTTTCATGAATTACCGGGTACGAAGACTAATCCAAAGAATGAAAAAAAATTTAATAACTGCATCTTCCCTCAGCTGTATTATTTGGTATACAATAATGCTTATCGCAACGTACAATAAACTAAAATATTTATCCACAGGAAACACCGACAGACTCTTACTGATTTATATTAAATTCAAGATATTTAACTATGTTACTGAGGGTAGAACTGTGCATGAGAAACAAAAGTTATAATGTAAGATTTGAGGTTTTCACAGTGGTGAGTATGAAGATTTCTGTCTTCTGGGTTGTTAAGCTATGTTGCGATGAATTCGTCGCCCTGATGACGGAGGCAGTATGACCTCTGAAACGTTGGTTAACATCGACCAGACTACACAGCGCAAAAACCCAGAAGACAGAAATCTTCAAAAGTTATAATGTTTCATTAATTACACAATTAATTAAACGTGTTAAAAAAGACATTAAAACCCGTTTTTATAATTTATTCTCTTTTGAGAGTTTTTAATGGACTTTAGAATATATATACGAAGGTAGTGCATTATGATAATGAAATAAGCAAGTATTGAAATAACGTAATTTTATAAGAGTTTGCTTACATTAAATTCATATCAGGCAGCTGCATACCGAATGTAGCCCTTGTAGACTCAACAAATGACGTAGTTTGTTTTATTTTTCTTTCAATTATTTTTTGCAGTGAGTCTGTGATCTTTAGCTCAATTAAGCATTGAGACAGCAGCTTTCATGATATCCACTGAACTGCTACGAGAAAGACAATAATAATTATTAAAATCTTTGTGAAATGTACAATTTAACAAGTCAGATAAAACATACAAAACTTCTGTGTTTTATAACGAGTTCCACCAAAGTTTTTTCCTTATATTTGTGCTTGTAAAAAGAAGTTTTGTCGCGTTCAGTGGATGGGTAATGACATTTCCGAAGAGAAATGTACACATGGGTTATATCATGATGAGTGTAGAGAGAACACGAAATTGTTAGCAAATGGATTTAACAGAGCATGATTTGTTTTTGTTCATTAAGTAGTTTGTTATGCGTTCTTTTTACGAAGTTTACGACATCTAGTGGTGAGTCCGTGCCCCGTATGTCCGTCCATTCGCATATTACATCTCCGGAACAAATGATCGGTTCTGAATTAAATTTGGTATTTAGTGTCTATACTATAATTTTTCAGTGACTTTAGTTGTGGTCGGTATCGATCAGTTGCAATCCCCATATTACAGGAAGTTTAAATCGACGTTAATCATATTGATTCTCTATATAAAAATGAGCTACGATAGTGACGTTTCTTTGTTTCATTATTCTGAATTTTAATAGCTTTTTTCAGGTCTTCAATTTATGCAAGTTCGAAGTATTATAAAAATAAAAACTCTACGTGGTTAAAACTACTATTTATTACAGCAGGTGATACATATATTTACTACTGGACTTTCGAAGATTAACGATGTCAATGCACTACTTTTCGTTGCGGGAGATGGTGAATGGACGAATGTCGTGGTTAGTACGGGACAAGGTACACACGGTGTCTGTGTGGGATAGCTCCGAGAAGCAAGGGTTGGGACGTAACAGGAAAGTCAAGCAATCTGACTAATGACAATAGGTAGGAATGGAAGGGGTTGCTATAGGACTGGCGAGACTGTATTGCGAGTCCGTCTCTAGGGATGCTTTCGTGTTCCCCGCCTGGTACCCCCAAGGGCATTAGCTGTACTCCGAGAAGCGGAGATGGAAAAGTATTGCCGCACGGGACGAACTCTTAGACTTGGTCCATTGTTTTAACTAGAGTGAAAATTTATCTCCTGACTGATTTTATATGATCGACATAAACCCACATTTCGTTCTTAACATTGGTTCTTAGCTGAAACCAGGTATCACACACGAATGTCTTTAAGGTGAAGATGGCTGTCTTCTGGGTTATACAACCGTGTAGCCTGGTCGCTGCAGCCCAAAAGACAGACATCTTTACACTCACCAATATGAGATCCCGAAATCTCTTATGTTTAATGTAAATTTAATGCTCCATATACGTACATAAAAACCATGTCTCTAATTTTTTCTTCCTTGTATTTTTTTATCATACACTTAATATCTATAACACCAAGTCTGCTTGTTGTTATTATAACATGGAGTAACTCATTTATCGGGCCAAACCATTAGTTTTCTTTCCCATATGGGGTTCCCTCTTCAATTTATAAACCAGGGTCCCTGAAACTGCATGTAACATACGGCCCACTGATCTTTTTTTGCATCCTGAGAGCATATATTATATAACATTGTATCACCTGTATAATAAAACTTCTAAAAGCATGCGTTAAGTAATTAATTTAAAGCGAATATATAATTAGAAAAAATGAATAAAGGTGTTAAGTAATCTTTGAATTTACAATTTTATAGAATTATTATTAATATTGTTTTAATTTCCAATCCGCATTTGTTTACATGATATAGGCCAAGACCTATTTTACATTTAGCTTTTATGGATTCGTATTTAGAAATAAACTCGTCGATGTTTTATAAAAATGCAACGTATATTAATCGTTTTCATTACAAAGAAGTACAGTAAGTTTTCCGTTAACTCTACAGCCACTGAAGGACAAGTCACGCTGTCTTGTTTGGTATGTTTGGTTTATATACTAGTCTTGCTAAGTATTTTATTAACTCCATTAGAAGGAATATAACCTGATTATTTAAGCTTAATTATGTAATTTTTAATAGTGGTATATCAGGGAGTGTGACATATTTAAAGATTATTAATATAAAATTCTTGTTCGAAGAATGAAAACAGCAGCGAAATGTCGCCCTGACAGTGCATCAGGTCCCTCAAAACGGCTGTTATGCGGCTTTAGTTTGTACACAAAATCTTTACTGGACATGATAAGATTTGTTCCCCGACTGTACAGTTCAGTTAAAACAGATGAGATTTGTAAAGTTCTACAGACGATTTTCAGGGCTTATAGAGAATCTCTTTGTTTCTAGAAATAAGTGATGGAGATTTTTGAAAGAAAGTTTTAGATGTCAGTAAAATTTAGAATCGCGTTGCCCATAAATACGGTGTCAAACGTATTCTGCCCCACTTTCCCCTTGCTCTCTCTTTTGCCCCATCTAGTTAAGATCCAGTGCTATGAAGAATAGAGTCCAGATTCCCTGCAGGATATTGAACATCCACCTTCTCCTTGTTCTCCGTATTTCCGTTTTGTTTTCCCAACTTTTCTTCGTTTTCTTCTCGGCTCCAATAAAAGTCAACAGTACAGTCAGTGAATCACTCTTTGAAAGTTGCACGAGGCTTGAATGGTCCATGTCCATGTACACAAAAGAAGATTTCTAAAGACTATAAAAGACAACGAAAAAATATTAAGACCGTTAATATTCATTTGGATCTTCCTTTTTTCCATGTTTAAGTACACTTAGAACTTCCTGGTTTATCCTTTCATGATAGTTCAGTGACGCGAAGACACATTGCTTAATGACTTATCATGGACTGAGTCTGTTTAGAAACTCAGGAGTTTATCTAATGCGAGCTAAACGCCATATCACCACTCCTCCAAAACTTGTTTTTACAAATTTTAGCTTCTCACTTAGACCTCCTAATTTCTTTATGTCCAAAATCTGTCTTAAGTCTGCTACTAACTTCGACCCGTCTTATAATACTTCAGCTGTTTTCAGTCTCTAAATTATTTATGTTGGACTTTCAAAGTTTGGCTTGAATCCAAACGGCGATTCGCCAGACAAAAGTGTAAGATGTAGGTACATGAACATTTGTAACAAACAGTAATCTCCCATACAGACAAGTCGTAACCTAAATCTGGTTTATGAAACCAATTTAGGATGTCATTCAATAAATCTTACGACAAGCAGTAAATAAGTAAAGGGTTGTAAAATCCCAAAAGAAAGTACTTATTTGATTTTATCAATTCTTTAGTCTTGGAATATCGAGCTTAAAATTCATTCATAAAGTTGTCTAGTCACGAATAAAAGATACATTTCAAACGTGGTTGTCCTTACTACTGCACCACTCAGTTACATCCCCGCAGCAACGCGTTTGGCTGGCATTTACAGAGTCCGTGAGTCGAACCTCGGAGATGACAGTTTTGAGATCATTTTCTGTTAATTTTCTCGCTATCTTCAGAAAATTATTGGGGCAGTGATTTTAATAGTTCACTACTGATTAGTTCTTCGTCCATCTTAATTCCCGTTATGCGCCCAAACATAACATATTTAAAGATGCTTGTCTTCTGGGTTGTAGCGCTGACCACAGTCTGGTAGAAGTTCCACTTCGAAACGTCGGTAAATCTCTGACGACAGCCATCTTCATACTGGCCGCTGTGAGAACGTCAATCAAGTCTTACTAACACTTCTTAATGAAACAACATTCTTATTTTTGTCTGTGTTCAGTAAACATATCAAGCCACACGGCTCATCATCAACCCAGTAGACAGCCATGGTTTTGAATAAAAATTTTCTTGGATATTATCCATCGTCTAGTAAATATAAAACGTAAAACGACGTTTCGGAGATGGGACTCTATCTCCGTCTTCAGGTTCCTACTCAGTTGGGCCCACTAGATAGAGCTAATCCCTATCTCCGGAGATAGGGATTATCTCTATCTATCATTTTACGTTTTATATTTACTAGACGATGGATAATATCCAAGAAAATTTTTATTCAATTGACTCTTCACCATCGTCAAGAAGTTTTAGATTTGATAGCCATGGTTTTATTCACTGCCATGAGAACTACAGGTCTCACCGATAGAAGCTAGAAGTTATCTAAAATCACAATTTTTAGTGTACGAAATACAACCCAAAATTTGATCTTAATCTCTTGAGTCTTTTCGGGGATGAAGAGTGCAAATAAGTGGATAGGATGTGAGTGTTCCCTCCGTATGTTCTGTACAAGAAACATTTGAAACACGTCACTAGTAAGTCCGCTCGGTGAGCCGCCAAAACCCTGTAGTGCGGGAAGGCGGAACTCTGCACCTTGCTGTGACATGACGCGTGACGCTGTCGTGTTCTTCAAGCGCCCCTGTCATTACGACGTTATTTTCATATTGTTCACACTGCGTATCACGACGGTTAGTTACCCACGCGGTGTTTTGCTCCTCGCAATTTCTTACCTTCAGAGCTTTTAGTTAGGCAACAGACAATACAAGAGAGACGGTCTTCCTGCACCTTTTAATCCCCCCCAGTAGAAGTTGTCCATCTTGTGGTTTCGTGGTTTTTTTATGTGAGTAGGGATGTCGTATTTATTTAGTAAAGTATTAATATGATTCACTCGTATTTATGAGGTCTCCGGATTGAATCTCGGCCTGGGGCCCACTCTTATGGAAATTGCTGTTTCTCCCAGTTTGTCTAATAAAAACAGAGGCAGTACTTAAAAATAGGCCACGCCCCTTTCGTGTTAAATTTCTCGTAATTAATCATTGTAAAAATTAACTCTCATTTAACGCTATGAGATCTTATCAAGAAATTCGCGTCGTAAAGGAAATTAATAATATTTAATAATAATGATTAATAATAATAAAGCCTCATACCATATAAAATATGCAAGCTCCTTAAAAATTTGGGCATGGACTGTACACGAACGTTACTATGTAAGAGCGTTAGTGTCTATTAGGTGAACCAGGGAAGAAATAGTACTTGTTTTAATTGACGTGAGATATACTGCATGTATTTTTTGTTGTTCCTACGACAAGACGTTAGCGAAACTTCTATGGTGCTCGTTCAGTGTTGTTACATTTTGAGAAAGAGAAGAGGGAGTCATTGCACTTATTTGTTTCTTGACAATGCTGTTATAATTTTTAAATATATTAACCCTTTTAAAGCCTTGTGAGAACTATTATGTATACCACCTACGTTCACAAATAGTAATAGATCGTTTGGCCAACAAAGTGTATTTGTTCGTTTTATATGATTCTTGGCGTAAACAACGATTACTTTCCTAAATAGCGTTAACAAGTTGATCTTTGTGACTGTTATGGGTTGTGTTTTCTTTGAGGTAAGAATTGTATGTTAAAATATTAATAAGACGAGCTTTAGTTTCAAAAGGGTGATGACGCAGGCATTTTGTGGGATTTTAAAGGGATGTTGGTATTTGCTTTGTAAAAGCTTCCACAAAGTTTGTGTGTGGATAGAGTTCTGTTCAGCAGATTTTTAAAAAAATGAAGGATAATTTTGTAGGTAATATTATATTACTGAGTCTTTACAGAAGGACGTGGGACAGATTTTCGTCATTTGATTGAAGCGTCTCAGAATAACATCTTATTTTGGATTAAGATTGAGTAACGACGTTTATTACTTAAGATAATATTACCAACTTAATAAAGACTCATTTGTCAATGAATGGATGCTGTACAGATCAAACTGAGAAATTCAAAGTGACTCTCAGTCTAGCTTCTTTTTAAACGTTATAAATAGAAAGGTGGTCTGTCTCTACTATGTATAAATCCATGCATCAGATAAGTTAGTATATTGGTGTGAGCAATTCGTATAAAAACAGCACCTTGCCCATGGGATAATGATACGTTTTCTAGGCTTGAGAAAGAACATTGATAACTACGTGCAAGAATAAATGGCGTTACAGTCCAGAAGACCACAGTCAACATAGACTACGTTTTTTTAGTTTAAAATGTCGAATGATTGACATTACACAGTTATCGTGAACAATTTTGTTTACCTAAATGTATAAAGAATTTTAGAGGTGAATTCAAGTAATATCAAACAAATATTTTATTATAGACTTATTAAAATGTGTGTTAAGTGAATCGTGTTTCCCCTTATTTCCCCATTGCTGATACTGGAATTAAAATAATGAAGCAATCAAATACGTACTTACTTTATTTTGATACATTGACGACCCGTTGTTCAAGTGCCTGAGCACTGCGGGTCCCAACTTTTAGTTGGCTTGATCTATGGACGAGGGATCGGCCCGTCGCAAGGCCTCTACCTATACACAGGACAGCACAACACAGAAAAACGCGGACAAACATCCATGGCTTAAGTGGGATTCGAACCCACGGTCCCGGCGACCAAGCGGCACAAGGCCTGCGCCTCAGACCGCGCAATAAATATTTTCGTCTTTAAAGCAAACAGACTGCGATATCAGTTTTAACAGCTTTGGTTATCATTTCAAGGATCAAACTAAAATGTAAGCCATCTTTCCATGAAACGTTATTCCCATATAATTACAAATACCTTGAACCTGAACTAGTATCTGATTTATATTTACGAAGTCTTAAAAAAATCTTGAACATTTATTGTCCCGAGCCGAGGTTTCTATCCATTCTTCTTATTAACCTATATAATTTGATCATCCTCTGAAATAAACTTCACTTCAGGTTTTAAATTTATAGTTTAATCTGTTATAAACGTGACTGAAGTTATAACAAGACTTATAACAGTAAGAATATGAGCTTAAATAAAGATAGGACGTAGTTAAAAGTGTGAAATAAGTTGTATATTACTGTTTAATTGAAAGGTCTTTGAAATACTAACGGACCGTATATACAGTAGTGTGACGCAAGCTTTTGTTTCAACATATCCACTGCAGTTCTTTGTTCATGAACAAATTTCGCTTGTGCTCAATTGGGATGTCGTCGCATTGGAGAAGGGTGAGTCGCAAACTATGCAGTGGGTTTGTATCTTTCTGTTTCTCTGTCTCTCCAACCAAGTACAAAAAAAAAAGCTGTAAAGCAATGTTCCCCACTAAACTGGGGGGGGGGGGGGTTCTATGCTTTTCGTTTCGTCAAACTCCTGGCAACTTGTCCGCCTCCCTGTCTGTACATCCGTCCGTTCTCCTCTTGCATGATCGCAATGCGTGAAGTGTGACTTCTCTTATGGACACAGCAATACTAGGAATAACACAACAGTTCAGAGCCAGAAGGGTTCAAACCGCAACTTAAAATAGTCTACGTCATGATTCTGAACAGTAATTGCGAGCAAATTGTACGCAGATTGTGAAATTTGAGATTCTCACGGCGGTGAGTACGAAGATGTCTGTCTTCTGGGTTGTTGCTCCGTGTAGTCTGGTACAAAATTGCCGACGTTTCAGAGGTCCTTGCTGCCCCCATCATCACTGAGGAAATGTATCCCTAAACTAATTCTCGAAATTTAAGTAAGAACGAGATGATTTTTCAGAATTCTACATTGAACACTTTATTATTTTTTTTTTGTAAAAAGGACATCCTTGCACTTCAACTGTTCGAAGATGGACTGACGTGACCTGCGTGGGTTCTTGTATGGTCATAGCGATATTGTCTGCTTATTAATCCAATCGAATTTTGTTGAATATAATTCATCAATAAATATTTTAATGTTGGTTGCGTTTGATGGGTTGACTTGTCGATTATCCTGTACACGTTTTTGAAGTTCGGTGGTCTCACGGTGATGAATGTGTCCATTATGGTCTTCTGAGTTGTGACTCCGCGTTGTCTTGTCGGTAGTTACTACCGGTGTTCCTCCGAAACTTTAATTTCAACTTACAAGACTTCATGACGTCACGGCCCAGAAGACTAGAGTCTACAGAATACAAATGTGGGTATTACTTAAATATAAAATACATTAGTCGATGGGCAATTTTTTGAGAGTAAACACAAGTACGTTACAGTCACCACAATAATTTCCTCTACTCCTCCAGATTTTGTATCTATTAATATCTTACCGCGTAGCGAGTTTCATTAGCGCATAGGACGTATAAATAGTTAATTGCAATTTATTATAAGTAAGATAGGGGGCGGTGAAATAATGTTCCTAGTCGCGCACAATTGCAGTTCAGTGGCAAAGAACTCGTCATTAATTTTATGTCGAACAATGTTAAAAGCAAAATTATCTGCTACCGCGGAACGTTTCAAATTTGCTGATTCGATTCTTCCTGGTATAACTGTTTGAAACAAATATGATAATTCGAAGCTGCGAAACATATTTGAAGAGATGTAAACGATTAATAATCTTGGGGTTCATATGAGTTTGAAAAATCGAATGAAGGAATAAAGCCAATAAACTGTAGACTTTTCTGACCCTAAATTCTGTTATGAATGGAAAAATAAAATTCAAATTTGTGTTATGTCGTTTTTCCACTGAAATACGTGGCGTAAGCCTGTACCACCTCGCCGATATAACCATTATACACGCTTCAGGGTACTGGCAGCTATTACAGAAACACAAAAAGAGGTTTTATCTCCCTGGCTGGGACAAAGAAATTATGCAAAATTGAGCTCTCATATCATTATGTCTCGGTCTTCGGCTACTCCTTGACGCTTAAATTGTGCGAAAATAACATACTATGGCCTGAGCTTAATGTTAGTGAAGGGTCGAATGTGACACATATCAGGAAGTTTAGTGACAGTTATTCTTATTTCAGAAATATTCTATAAAAATGAAGCAAATGTACTTGTTACATATGACGTAAACAGGTTCCAGAGTCATGGTATTTTACTTCGTTTTAAAATTTCTGAAAACACTGAATATAATATTAAAATTTTACGCGTATACTTCACAATGAAACTGCTTTAATTCATTTATGGAGATACTACGTTAGGCCTATTTACTGAATAACACAAATCATGGAGTTTCTTGTAAGATTTGAGATTTTCACAGCGGTGATTATGAAGATTTCTGTCTTCTGGGTTAAAGCGTCGTGTAGTATGGTAGATTTCCACCAAAGTTTCAGAAGTCATACTGCCTCCGTCATCAGGGCGGAGACAGTATGACCTCTGAAACGTTGGTTAACATCTACCATACTACACAGCGCAACAACCCAGTAGACAGAAATCTTCTTGGAGTTTCTTGTTATACAATCTTCATCATCCTCCTTTTATTTTCTTTCTCTGAGAACCCTGTTCCCAAACATCCCCTCCTCCCAGTCTATGAAATCTTTGTCTTCTAGGTTGTTGAGCCTTGTGGTCTGGTAGAAATTCGTCGTCGATTCAGATGTGCTTGTTGTCTCCATTATCAGGGCGATGAACGACACAGCAAGCACCTCTGAAACGTCGATAAACTTATACGAGACTACACTGCGCAACAATTAGAACACAGACATCTTACCGAGAGAACCTGAAATCTCACCCTCAAACTCTGTTGTTCTCACAGTGTGAGAGATAAACTTTTATGGCTTGACGTTGCTGGTAGTTACATTTATTTATAGGTCGCATTTGAATAAGGTATGAGGTATTTCATATTTGTTGACGAGTACAACGCCGAAACCTGTTGATAACGTGCGTTTGTTCGCCATGATTTTAACTGTTAACATAAACTTCAAGCTTTTTTATTTTACTTATAAGCGCAGAATATATAGATACCACCTGTGTCACACTTTGTTTTAAATTGCATTAGTTCGGTAAAATTATATGTAGCTTATGTATTGTTTTTCACGTCACGGAATTGTAGATATTTATTGTTTATCATGACGCTCGTGTAGAAAAATAGGCAATTTAGAAGTGTTTTGGAGTGGGGTAACAAGCAAACAAATCCAGCCTTTCGAAATTATTGTCTAGTACCATAGAACGCGTTTTTGGAACAGAGAGGCATTGTAAGCCACTAAAACACCTGAGAAATATAATAAAGGATACAGAAATATAACAGAATGTGTAGAAATGGTCCCAGCTGTCGAAACAGACGAGAAACGACAACGCCCTACACTTTCAACAAAGCCTTCGGCACAATATTGTTCTGATTGAGTTGTAAGTTTCTCACATTTCCATCCCCTAAAAGTATTGTTAAAGAGTATTGTGTGGAGAATTAAGGGTGACATTAAGGGTGGGTGGGTGGATAGGTGACCAGTGGTCACGCGGGATTGTCGGGGGCTTGTGAAAGACCACCCCCTGCCGAGTGTCCGCTCCCCGCATCAGCACCTCTAAGTGAAAGCGACTTGAAATCCCACGAGCCCTGTGCTTCGGCACGCACTGCTGTATTATCGGACGCACAATTGAATTCTCTTCTGCAGCAGCTTCTAATGGACATCAGTGTTTAAATAACCAGCTGCCTCTTTACTGTTCAGTTACATTCTTCGTTCCCAGCCCATCTTTTCTTAAGCTTAGTTTTGTTCTCTTCGGAAATACAAAGTACAATGTGCATTCACAGTTTACAAATGGTGAGCGGAACTTGTAACATAAACCGAGAAAAGTTTTAAATCTGTGAAGAATATCGCTTGGTTCCGGCCTTACGAATAGTGATAGATTAGGAAGTATGTGTTATGTAAGACTTGAGGTTCTCACAGCGGTGAGTATGAAGATTTCTGTCTTCTGGGTTACAGCGCAATAACCCAGAAGACAGAAATCTTCAAGTATGTGTTAAACTTAATATTTTTCATAAGAACGTAAATATGTCTGAGGTTCTTAACTAAGCACCACGTTATACAGGCGTGTGGGGGAATGAAGGTTTAGCTCTATGGATTCCTAACCTAGTCATTACATTGAGGTCAGAGGTTAGTTTTACCCCAGGCCGCTGTACCTCCTAGGGAAAACCTGGTACTCGTAAATGATACTTTGTGTGCCCCTGAGCCGGTATGATCATTGTACCTAAGAGTAAAATCTTTCTCTTACTGAAATCGAACCCTGGCCTTCCAGCCTGTAGCCCAGAATTCGATTTCTGGCAGGGGCAGGGTTTATTCGGTTCGCCTTTGCCTTCAGATCGGCCCTCAGGTTAATTAAGCCGCCTGTATAATTGTTATGGTGGGCTCATTACTTATAAGTAAAATATTTTAGTGACAAAATCAAAGATTACTGACGTCTGAGCTGTAGCGTCATGTAATCTGGTAGAATTTACCAATGTTTCAGAGGTACTTCCTGCCTTCATCATCAGCAAGAACCTCAGATACGTTAGTGAATTTCTACCAGACTACACGGCGTTATAACCCAGAAGACAGCCATCTTCAGACTCACAGCTGTGATAACCTTAGATCCTACTTAGTAACAAAATGGTTTGTGGAAACTTAGTGTTGAGTTCTTGAAGTTTAGAGTGGCAATGAATGTTTAACTTTTATAGTGGTTATGTTCTTCAAAGTGGACAAAGTATGTATTCTTTTTCGGTTCGACAGAGAAAACTACTAAACCATTAATAAGTCGACTACGACATTTTTATCGACATCTGTGTTAGGAGGAACTTTGCTGTACAAAAAATATGCTCGTTAAAATAAACATCAAGACATGTGGTAAATGAGTTCATAGCTCATTAGGAATATTTTGTGGAGACGGTTACTTAATAAAAATACAGTGATATCTAAAAATGAATGTCTAGTATAACGTAATAATTATTTCGAGTTTGTAAAATAACGTTTAAGACCAGTACTATGAAATATCCCCTCACTTTTCGTCTGCACTTAATGCATCGTTAGCTGTCCGTGAAATTACAAATTGCTAAACATTAAACTCTTAAAGACTTTCAGACACACATGGCATTCAATACTGCTTTTATTCAGTTCTGCTTTATAGAAATCCCGAAAGCGCGAATGTGTAACAGACATACGGAAGCCAAACTACGTATCTAAATACATTGAATGACAGACCACCCATTGCTTATCTTTTATAAGTCAGCTTTATGGATATGGTTACTTATGACCAAGCAATTTTCCTTGACACTGCACAGTTTGGCATGCTTTGTCCTAGAATGTTTCTTGCTTCTTGTTATTTTTGCAAAAGAAAACGGATTAATGATTAGGGGGAGAAGGCGAAAGATACATGAGCAGGATTTTGCGAGAGGTGTTAGTGTATCCGTGGCTATTTTACTTTTATAGAGGTGCCGTGACGTTTCTTTTAACTCCCAATACTAACTGAAGGACTGCACAAAAACCTAACCTAACTTCTTGAGCATAATAAAACCTTGCCTGCTGCGAGAGGAAGCTAAGTCTGTTTGAATCCCCCTGCGGTTCCCCGCGGAGCAACGCACCCACACGTACCACCATTCATCAGGCTGTCGAGGCGGGGGGCTGCGCCACCAGGCGTGCCCCAGACACGCCCAGTAGGGGGCCACTGCTTCAGAACTGAACCGACTATTTCTGCAATCCATGGGGTTTATACTAAAGCAAGGAGAAAGGGTGGGAGGGTCCGGTGCCCCAGCGTGATTCTCGGTTTTATTTCGGTGGAGTCAGTAGGGGGCTAGACTGTATTGATCCCCTTTCATGTTTTTTTTTTATATTTTTGCACTACCATTATTAAAAGTATAGCCCCACTAAAGTTATTACTTTTTTTGATAACGAAGAAGAAGTTTGTAATCGAAGTGCGTATCACTTTCAAGCAGCCTGTAGTTCGAACGTCATGACAGTTAGTGAGATTTTAGGTTATCACGGCAACGAGTATGAATGACTGTCTTCTGTGATTTCCCTGATGATGGCGCAAGGATGCATGTCTGAAACGTCGGTAAACTTCTACCAGACTACACGGTGTAAAGAATAAACGAGAAGACAACCGTCTTTGTACCTCATACATCGACTGGGCACGTCTGTACTTGCTGTAGAAACAGAAAATGAATTTTGTAGACTCGCATGGCTTAAAAATTACCGATTAAATATTTTAAAAAGTTTAAAGACAGAACGTAAAATCATAGAGTAAATGAGAATTATTGTTGAAACTAAAAAAGAGCGAAATGTCCTTGTTTTCTTTAGAGACAGTAAAATCAGTCAGTTAAGTAATACTAGCCTCTAAATTTAAACCAGAGATTGTCTTGTGGACGTGCTGTATGGAACAACTCTCGCGATGCGAAGATCATCCAACCTCATGACATTATATCAGAAGTGGCAGGGAAAACAGCAAGGTCTGCTTGAAGATTTGGAAGCACAGTTTAAGAATGTGATTCATTTTACTCTTATATGAAAATTGTATTCAGGAATGATGTTATTTCTACCTATATTCTAGGATTTCAGAGATACGAACCAGTCACGCTGCTAACTCGTCGACAGATGCTGGTTGTGAAAACAGATTCGGCGAAAGAAAGCTGTTTGAGCTTGTATCGCCGTCGGTAAAATTATTGTTGTTCATTTCTCTGCACCATTACTAACTACAGAGGGGCCCAAAAAAATGTATACACACTTCAACAAAACAAAAACCTTTATAAAAGCTTTAATACTAAATTTATACAGACATCAAGGGATGACTATAAGTCATGTTTGACTTCTACAATTACAACAGGTGCTCAAAGTGGTCACCATTAGTGTCCAGACACTTCTGATTACGGCGAACTACTGGTTGAGCAACGTTGGCCAAAGTGCCCACTGGGATTGCTGCGCACGACATTTCAATTTCTTGACTGTCCTGTCGGTCGCATGGTAACTCTAGCATTCATGTGATTAACGACATCTTCTGAGAGAACATCATACTACACATTGCTACCGTAATTCAATTCAACTTCGAAAAAAGTCCATAGATAACATCTATTAAAGTGTGTATACATTTTTTTGGGCCCCTCTGTATACTACGCGTAAAATATGCCTCCAGGCATTTTCGACTTTGATACTAGACCACATCTACGCCAACAAACATTTAAGCATAGGCAATAAAATTAACTCAGATTAAGAATTAGACGTTATTAACAAAATATTAAGCAATATTTCATTATAGAACCCATTGCATTTTTAAGGACGTAATTAAACATGTAATTAAAAACAAGAACATAACCCATGGACATACACCGTGATGATTTCAATGCAATGTTAAAGTCAGTGTTTAGCATTTAATCTAAAATTGACAGCTAAATTAATTGAAATCCATCGCAATTTTATCTACTGTTGAAAGTATTTCAGTTTTTAAATTTAAATAATGTCTCGAAGTGAATTATATGTGTGCCCTTATATTTTGACATGGTATAATGTAACATTTTAATATAAATAAAAAAACAATAATATAGTTTTACAAGGAAATAATATTTTCTCATGAGATATGACTTTTATCAGTCATTGAGAAAATAAATTCTCCCAAACAAAGTATTTATAAATATAGTCTCACAATTAGGTTATCTTGGAGCGCTTGAAAAGAGTGTAAATAATAACCCAAGTTAAAAAAACAACATTTTTTAAAATGTTGCTGCACATTTGTGTGCTTATTACTGTAGGTAGAAAATATGTAATTGTTGTCGTGTTTCAGGTTGTATTTAGGGTTATTTGCTTGGGATGTTAGTAAATCCCTCCTGCAACAGTAATCAAATGATTTCACATGAATACCTGGGCTTATTTTCAAATCCCAGGCCATAGTAACGCTAAATACCTTTTCAGCTCACCATCAGATGAGTGATGAAAACACAACGGGTATGTAATAATTTAATTCACTCATGGAATTTTACTCGTTGGGGATGGAGTCTGAATTCAGTACAAATAGCTACGTGTTTTTCAAACGGTTAATAACGTCATGTAGAATTTACAAGTTGAAATACCGCATCATCTGAACCGCATGCAACATTGGAATATAACACGTTATTGAATTGATTGCTCCTGTTATCAAAACCATGACCAGCAAACAAGTACTGAGTGGATAAATGCTTGAGAGAAAGATAAATTATACTGATCTTCTTTGATAAAGCTAAACCTTTGTTTGATTTTTTTGCCTGTGATAATTTGTATGTGTGTGAGAATGAGTTTTCTGTCGTGAATTGGATACAAAGTCTAGCCTCTTGAAAATCGTTATATATCTCTCGATATATTCACACATTTATTTGAAACGATTTAAAAAGCTGTAATGTGTTTCATAATGCCTGACATTCTCAAACCCTATAGATGAGCGGATTTTAAAATAACAGTAGAATTTTCGAGGATTAATTTTCAATACATTTCATACATCTAGCTCTCGGCGCAGTGTTCTGAAGTACGGCAGCTGTCAGATGCTGTAATAGGAGGATTTGTACCCGTTGCCAATATTCCCAGTGCTTTATGAAATTAATTATCATTTATTAGGATGTTTGTTTGGTCTGTTGTGTACATATGCAATAATGGCACAATGCTTCAGGTCATTACGTACCGGCATTTAACACTAATCTACGTACTGAAAGTCGTGACATTTTGTAGCGGCTATTTGCCTAAATTAATTTATTGTAAAACATAGATACACAAGAAATTGTACTGTTAACCGTTTGAAGCCGAAGCTCGTCTAAATAATATTTAAGAATCCAGCACGCACCGCAAAGAAAACACAAAACATCAACATTCCAAAGATTAACGTAATTCAATTATAAGGAGTTTTGACGATCATAGTTTACACTTAAAATTATTCATTGTCCGGACTTTTTCCATCATCTGTTCTTTAAAATCACGACGTTTCGGAGGATGGTTCTGTCTGCGTCTTCAGGTGAGAGGTACCTACTCTGTTGGGTCCCTTAGATAGAGCTAGTCCAGTGACAGAGACTAGCTCTATTTATGGGACCCAACAGAGTAGGTACATCTCACCTGAAGACGCAGACAGAACCATCCTCCGAAACGTCGTGATTTTAAAGAACAGATGATGGAAAAAGTCCGAACAATGAATAATTTTAAAGACTAATATGTTAAAGCAGTTTTCTCTACTGATGGAGGCAGTAATTAGGTCTAAAACGCCTATAAAATTATAACAGACTACACGAGGCTACATCTCAGAAGAGGGCCACCTTCATATTTTCCATTATGAGAACCCAAAATCCTGCCAGGCGTTGATCTAAATATTTAAAGTTTTGTCTTTGTCTGTACTGAACGAGGGATTTGTGTTAGCCATTATGTTTAAGAAAGAGTTATCGAAGCGGGAAAAAGAAAGAATGAAAGTATTCTTGTTCAAAAAGGAAACCGAAGTATTAACTTTGATCGATAGGGACCATCAGGATTCAATGACAGGGGCAGTGATGGGGGAGGCAGATATCCCGCGCGGCTTGTAAGCGGGTCGTGCTAAGAATGCTCGCTGCTTGCTGCACCGTCACTAGTATTAATGGGTGCTCGTCCTCTCTTCCTCATAACCATACACGTACGTTTAGTAATGCATCCGACTCACGTAAAACATGACCCGACCCTATGTTACGAGGTGAGCGTGGGTACGAAGGCAAATTCTCAGCCAAACGTCTGTATGGAATTCATTCCCTTTCAGAAGCTGTTCTCAAACGTACGGTCTTGGTACAACTTTTTAATAACGCCTCTTCGTCATTATTATCATATTTGTTATTACATAATCGCGTCGACCATTATGCATGTGGAGTTCCTCTCATTGTTTTAAACCTCCGGCTTACTCTGTTCGAATCCTAAATTTTTTTTTGTTTCCTTCAGCCCACCAGATGAACCCTGAGGTATTTTCCCAGTAGCCTTCGATTGGTTAACATTCTGATTCTAATTCTAAAGATTTCGATGTTGATTCTAGAAGCCGGTTGTCCAGAAAAACGTTTCATGTTTTCTCAGGTATTCTAAGAAAATGCATAAATAATTTCTGTTAAGTCGTACCCTATTTATCATTTGCAATCATGTCCCATTCTACGCTAAATAAACAATTAAGTCGAGTAAGCGTCATGAAATAAAGTAATACGCAGTAGCGCAACGTCTTTAAACAAAAAAAGCCAGAAATTGCATTTGAAAGATGTTTAAAAGAGTGGATGTTCTTTGTCGAAATCATACTAGGAAATTAATTTTGGCACTTAAGAGTGTGTTCTCTGAGGACTGAAACTGAACTTCGCAGTCAAGTAGTTAGCACACCTGCTTCGTATTCCGGTGGTCTTGCTTTCAAATCCGACGACCGGCTAGGCCTATCAAGACTAAGATGTTTGTGGTTCTCCTCAGTTACTTTAGGAAATTCCCGGAAGAGTAAGCCTATCTTAATTTATATAGTCTGCGTTGTCAAAAGTTTCGTTAAATTTAAAAAAAGTCACTGTCGAGACTAAAGTAAATGAATCTAAGTCGTTCTGAGCTCCGTCTAAATCCTGGGTCAGAAGTGAAGATGCAAGCAAAGATAGGATTTACTCTCTGGAAAAGACCCTAGTACCCTTCGGATAGGAGGCTGGATGGGCCCCAGAGCCGGTCGGAACCCAGAAACTAGAGGAAAAATCCTCTGCCCCCGTCGGCAGTCAGTTACTATAGTAACTTATCTACCCCGCTCTAACTCGTTGGGATTAGAACCGGTTAGTTATATCCCAACTAAAGCGAATAGTTGTGTGGAAAGAAATAGAACGAGGGATGTCACCATTCTGCTTATTAGCCGAACAGAGCCTTTGTCGGAATATAACTGTCGATTACTAATCATACGAACTTTACTAACTAACCGGAACTAATCTCGTAGACTCTGGGACACGAACCGTATCCACGTACGATAGAAAGCAGGTTTCGTGGTATCTTTAATTGGCTATTCCCGTTTTGCAGGAAAACAAACAGCTTATTTATATTTAGTTTTGAATCTTCAGGTCTGTTTCAATTTGCAACATTCATATTTGCATGCTTATACATATGTAACGATCCTTGTTTAAATTTTGGAGTAAGCAGCTGATGAGCTGGGTGGGTGGCGAGTTAACAAACAGCAAAAAACTGGGCTGTGTTACGTTGACATCTGTTTTCAGACGACCCCATACAAGGAGCACGCGACACGCACGTGCTCCATCTGTTTGCTCTCAGCAAGTGGTGTTGGAGAAATACTTATGCGTTATCTGGAATTTTCACTTCATGTATGTTAATCTAAATTATAATAATTTATATTTGGCTGTCTCCTGGATTTCTTTTTCCTTGAAGCGTGGTAGAAGTTTACCGACATTCTGTAAGGGCTTGCTGCCTCCATCATCGGGCCGATCACCTTTGAAATATCAGTTAACTTATACAACATTATACAGCCCAAGAATCTCAGGATCAGCCAACATTATACTCGCCGTGAGGGCCTGGAATCTCATTTAGAACAAATGTTTGTTTCCTGATGCTAGGAGAGCGTTTGAACTTTCAAGACGTAAGTTCCACTCTACTTCAGGAACCCAGCAAGCACCAAAGTCAAAGCTGGCAATAGTTTTCCAAGTAGGGTAAAGGGGGGCAAAACATGAAGCAGCTAATCACCACATTTCAGTAAAGAGCCTTTTAGAACACATAGTCGCATTAGCAGACATCTTTAAGTCGGTGTGTCCTTTCGGAAAAAATAAAAGAAATGGTCACTTAACATGAAGATCTATACATGCGTTTCTGAGTACGGAAGTGAGCAGATTTTAATCCCCGGCAATTATCCGTGTTCGAATCATAACGTAACCTGACAAATTCCAGACATCCCGCCAACGCAAAGGTTGTTGACCGCGGAAAACTGTGGCGTCCTGGAGATATTCTCAAAAGTCAAATTCCAAATTCTGACGAACTGTATACGTTTTGTTCGTTACAATATCTTTTACACGTCAAAATCGCTTACAGCGAAGTCAGGCTTGTGGAGAGGCTTACATTTGTCGTCAGAGAGGTCAAACTTTGTGGGGTGTGATTATGATGGAACAGAAACTACTCAGGAAGAATATTTGAAAAAAGAAAGTAAAACTAACAGGAGAGACAGACGAAGACGACCTCTTGGTATCCGCTGATCCCTTTCTATCTCTGTCTCTCCTCACCAAACACCACTTTGTCTGTTGATGACACCGCAGCGTGCAATTCAATGTTGAGTGAAAGAGACGACTGCTGAGGATCACAGAGGAGGTCCTTCCAGCATCTCAGTCGAGTTGTAAGAGGATGAGAAGACGGAGACAGCGAGAGGCTGTGGATAGAATGTAAGGACGGGGGGGGGGGGGGAGATGCTGGAATAGAGTGAGACAGAAATGAAGGTTACTACTGCTTTTGGTGTCGGAGCTGCGCAACAGTGGCGCCCCGACGTCCCGACGTCACTAGCGGACAATTGTACTGCCGCCCATGTTGGCCAATGTGCACCCAGGGAACAGTTAGAAGCAGTAATGCATTGAATTAGACCGTAATACAAAACCATACTATGTTGATATTGTGCTCTGGTGGCTACTGCTGTATAGTGCTCGCCATTTCTACCCGGTCGGCAACTCTCCTGCTGGGTCCGTTGCGTTGCGTGGTTTCTGTGCTAGGAAAAGCAGCGTTTCTAGACTGGATACAGCACTTTTTTTTCTGACTTCCCTTTATAGTCTGTTACGATGCAACCTACACTATTGCTAATATATACTTCTATAGCGCTGTTCTCTGTTGGGGGGGGGGGGGGGTGTTATTTGTACGGTAAAAGACTATTGGAATTTTGTAATCTAGAGCTTATGGGTCAGTTATTAAGCCATTTGTATTTTAGTGGTGGTTAGAGGTGCTAGATAAATGTTATATTTGTTGAATTGAGCAAGGAATAATAGGCCTTAGTGTATGTCGGCGTACGTCTAGCTCGTTTGTTATGAAATGTCTTTATAACTTACATGAACCTCGGACTTTCTGTTTAGCGTTGTGACAATGTTCTGAATACGTATTTGGGAAATATACATATATAGTTAAGCACAGAAGAGAGGCATTGTGCGTCTGTCTGTCAGTATGTTTCAGGTTTGAAAATACTTAGTTATTTTCGATAAAAGTTGGTATTAGGCCTATGGCTGTCCATAGGATGTAATCTGATGATTCTCTTCCGTGTATCACTCGACTTCAAGCTTACTTCACTTCCCGCTGAAATCCAGCTTATAGTGTTTCTCAAAGACGGTCTTTTAAAAAGAAAATGTTGACCAGTGCGATACTCTTTGACAAGCCGTGTATACAATAGACTTTTCAAAGAATATCCTGCACCGTAGAGTGAGGGAGCGAGCGAGTGAGTTAACCAGTGACATAAAACAAGCAAATCACTGAGATCTAATACTTTTGTCTGAAGGTTTTATTTTGCACTATATATTTTAAGAAGTACAGTATAAATGAACATTCTTTACGTCTCTGTACAGTTCCACGTGTGCTATCTGCTAATGGTCCTTGGTTCTAATTCATAAATGTTGCTCGCAGTCCACATGTTTCACGTTATCTTATGGGTTCCATCTTTCACTAATTTTTGAATTTCCATGGTTTTGATCTCCGTTGTAATAATAGAACGGTGTCGTTGTTGGTGGTTTATGTGATATTTTTCTTCCCTTTTTCATATTTTCACGATGAACATTTTCGCCGTGGGAATAATTTCGACATATCTTGCTTCTGCCACCCCCTCCCACTTAGGTCGAAGTGTGGATATGCTGATTGTAAAGTGTACCGGTAGTATGCGCCGCTGTTAATAACCGGAGTCTTTTGTCCCGGCGGCAGCAGAAAGTTGTAACTTTTAATTCCCTTACCCTCCCTATTTTTCCAAACCCCGTGCATTTTTTTTAGTTTGTTTGTAGAACGCGATTGGCTAGGCTAGTAAAATCCCTGGGCGACCAATAAAAAGACTTGAAATGGGCCTCTGAACACCTATAACGCCACTGTTAATGCTTCGCCGAATTAACCGTTGGGACAATACGATAATTAGTCTGGTTCTAGCTACGGTACAAATCAGTGGGGCGGTAGCTGGGGGTTGGGGCAAGAGAGTAAGTTGGGCCATGTGTGGTCTCAGAGGGGCTGTGGACCGGTAGGTGCGGGTCTACTTCAGCTTCCTCCTCAGCTCTTGATGCTGAAAGTCTGGACAGGGCAAGAACAGTTCTCTTGTGGCCACTTTGCCACGCCTTCTGGCATACTTTAAAAGAGAGCTGCAAATAAACTTTCCACATGGAAACTTTTCATATGGAATGTTACCATTAGACGTATGAGTCTTACATTTGTCTCTGGGTTCAAACATTTTTTCTCTGTTGTTTCTAAGAACTTTATGGGAACAATATTTATTTACAGATTTTTAATTTTTTGTTTATTTAACAATTATCCTTTTGCGGATAATTATTTAATTAATTATGTCATGAAGTAAATTGCTTAAATTACTATGCTTTTTGTGTGGGCAAGTTAGTTTGTTTTACGTAGGCCTACCTTATATTAATTTCGTTCACGAATCTGTAACTCTTGTTCTATTAAAATTATAATAAATACGCACTCTTAGACTCTTTTACGTCAAAGTAAGGTCTGATATAGATACACGCTATTGGGGGTTTAAATAAAACTTCCTTAATTTAAATACAGGTCTACGTTAGTGGAATACGTGATTTTCATAGCCTGATAGCAAGAAGAAAAAGACTGAAAATGGGGAAGTACGTGGCTTGAGATAGCAGTCTACTACTGGGGTAACAAAAAGTTTAAATGCTATTAAATGTCTCTATTGTGGATAAAACTAGCGAATATGGACGTTGTAACATCCTCACATAGAGCAGTGCCGTCTCTCTTGCGTACGTGTACACACAACTTTATAAATTCGTGCGCCTGTCTGTCTGTCCACACTGCTTGACATGTAACAAGTTCTGATGGAAATACTGTGTTCATTGAAATTAGACAAGGACCAGTTGACAGAGTTGGCAGCACTGAACTGTACAATTTCGCTAATTTGTTTAGCCCTGCGTCAGTTTGGTTCTGACCGGCTAATGGTGGCGGTCAGACTGCTACATGTTTAGAGGGAAAGGGCGCGTGTGTGTTGACATGAACTAACCTCAACTCGAAGATAGAATTCGAGAGCACCTGCTAATGGTATGGCTCTTAACTGAATGCATAATTTAAAAATCTATGGATTTAAACGAAATTAATTTTTCTATTGTTCTAGAGTTAATGTCATTGTATTTTGTGATCATAAAATATTTGTAGCTGGTCAGTTGGCCCTTCAGTAAGAAATTTGGATAAAAGAATGGCTTATTTGTTTTTATTTAACGAGTTTCTCTTTAAATTGACGGCTAAGATAATTGAGTGGTAATAAATAGGGTTTGAGAGTCTGAAGAAGTGGTTGTAGGTATAATTCAAAGACACTGAGGCTGGAAGATCTTCGGAAGTAATTCCAAGTGGCAGAAATAAAGCCAGAACAGTGGTTGAAAATGTACGTACCTAAAGCTTATGTATTTATTTAGTTTACTGTAAAAGCAGGACTGAAATTCTTCTTAACAATGAATGAACCATCACATACTACATTGTATTAGTTATACATTTTGTTTTAATAATTAATACCTAATACGTCAGGACCATTACCCACAAAAATGTGAACAACTTATTTGCAAAAGAGAACTAGGGACATTGAATTTATAAATAATAATTTTTGTTATCTGACACTACTTACACTGTCATAAAAATGTTTTATGTTTGAAGACACTGCCTACAGCTTTGTAGGTCTTGTGTCAATTCAGAGGTTTACAATTATAATGATCATAACTGTTTGTAATTTTACAACTTGTACACTATTTTCTAAAATGCTGAAATGTCATACCAAATTTTAAAGAAAAATTTCTATACCTAATACCACATCACTTCTTCCCTTCGCGCTCTCTCTTGCTATAAGTTTGTAGGTTTCATATGTGCCCTAAACGTTTATATACATTATACAACGCCTATGCTCTATTGTTTAGATTACGCGCATGACACTTATGTCGGAGAAGTGGCCTATAGTTCACGTCTTAGCAATTATATCATTTTGTTTGAAGGGAAAGATATCATATAGATAACTGAAAGTCAAAGGGTGTGTATAAACAGAGAAATCTTTATAAATTCCTGTTCGAAATGCTCTACGGTCTCTCAAGCCTTCTATTAAAAATAATTTTCCGAGGAATTAAAGGTGGCCGAAGCTTGAATTTGAGACTGAGTAAGCCGCATTACAATCTCATTTTTCTTGCGCTGCTTAATCACCGCACTGATGATGGAGGCAGTAAGCACGTTCGAAACGTTAGTCAGTTTCTACAATTTCTGCACGGCGCAATGTACCAGAAGACAGATATCTTCATTTTCTGTTGCAAGTGTAACACTCTGGCAGGTCTGTTCAAACAGAGATTGACTAAGATTGACGTTTCAGCTACTTCTGTATTTCAGTAGGGAAAGATAGGCTTCTGGCGTGTAATAACTTATCTGCATATGCGTGTAAGTTATATTTATTTGTGATGTTTTTAACGACTCTCTTAATAACTCAGTATATATAGCGTCTGTTATATAATAATTAATGAATTGGAAATTATATAGAAATAAGTGGTCATAGCATAATTTAAGGAAATATCCCGGCATTTGACTGTAGAGACAAGGAAAGCTCAGTGAAGATAGCTGGTTTCTGGGCCTAGGTATATATGTTGTGTTTTGGTGCCCAAAATATATTTTGAGGAAACGGGCGGAATTATATAAAATATATATAAATATGATGCTGTTAGAAGCCACTCCACCTTTTCAATTTGCTTAATTCCCTATTCTTCAGAAGACAAACATGATAGTTGTGTATCTGAGGTGGCAGTGACAGTTATTTGATGTAAGTGCTTTGTGTATTCATAGATATTGGAAGTGTAGGATGCACTAAGGTCACTGTGTGTGATATGTGAAGCAATATGGCATCTTTGCGAATCTATATTTGCCTGTCTGTTTATTAATCGTTGGTACTGGAAAACTGACAAGTCGAGAGATCGAGACAAAACATGATTACGAGCAAAGACACGATACGAAGATTATTTTTATTAAAATTATGAAACTTGAGGTTATGCCTGACAACTACCAAGTACTGGAAATGTATACTTTAGAACAATGATATTCAACCTGGGGTACGCGTGCCCCCGGGGGTACGCGAAGACATCTTAGGGGTACGTGAAATTTAAAAAATATATATATTATTTTATGTTAAACACTGAATAATCAGTAATGTAATTTATTTAAGATGTAGATTATATACTATGTATATAACTTGAATTATACACCAACAACTTTGGGGTTACAAAGTTGAAAAGAAATTATATCTGGGGATACGCGAATAAAAAAGGTTGAATACCACTGCTTTAGAAAACAGTGAACAGAAATCTTCCAGTTTGTATTTATGTAAAGTAATTTATCTTTTTATGTATTTGATCGCTTAGTCAACATGGGTATGTAATTGATTAATGATAACATTTATGGAAAACTGAGTTAAGATCAGAGGACAAGTTCTCTGCGTGTGGAACGTTCTGGTATTCCTAAAAGAGAAGTGATCACTGTATATGAGAATTTATTTCATCTGTGCAGGACCTACCTTTGTTAACTGCCCCATTTACCTGTGGACCCGTATCGTATTACGTGATGATGTAGCATATAAAAAGGAAGACTGTGGGAATTCGGTTAGCTACGGACAGAGAGTTTATCAAATTACGTTCTGAAGTTGTGGGTGTTTTGTGTACCACTAGTTTATTCCAATACCATAATTAAGAAAGTGAATAGTGTTTGAAACCCCAGTACATGAGTACAAAAGTTCTTGTGAATGATTGGGTTATAAACAGGATCATAAACGGAAACCATTAGTACACAGGTGAAGCATGATTGATGATCATACTGTTCAGGCGTGGTGCCTATAGTTTTACTGCAGGAATCTGAAATATCTGTTGCAGCATTGCGCGTTTCTTAAAAATGCATTCTCGAAGCAGACGTTTCATTTGGACGAATTGCGATCTCCTAATACCATTTGGGATTTACATAATGCGTTTGTAAATGATAAATTGGTTACAGCTTCCATGCAGAAAGTCCTTAGTTTTGTATTATTAAGTCATAATTTATTTGACTTTATTGTGATTACAAGCAAATACTAAGTTTTCAGAAAATTCAACAATCATAAAAATGCACTTATAGAGAGATGTCATTGAAATTTTCGTACCCAGTGGTGCTAAAAATGTCTAGCCTTTTTTTAAAAATTTTAAAGAAATTCTTCACTATTTTGATATATTTATATTAAACATATAAGAATATAAAAAGTCGCAAATCTGAAATTTTTATTCTAAATCAAAAGTACCTATAAGTATGATATTTTTACTAATACAGTTACAGTGTTGGATTCCTTAGGTTTTGTAAATTGTGAGTGGATGTTTCAGTCCGTATAACATTCTCCAACTGCGGAAATACTTAGTTACACCTCTGCAAACATGCAAAATAGAATAATAGCTAACGGTAATGAGACTTTGTTCATATAATAAACAGTATAATTTATTTTTCCTTCATAGTTGCTTGTCATTGAGATCTTTTCCCTTATATTCGTAAATACGAGTGGATAGGTGTATGGGATTAAGTAATAATTGTTTGTTATGAGGTTTTAATCCAATATTCCTCTGAAATAAGTGTAGAAAACTATGAAAACAAACCTATTTGAAGATAATGGTTCCCTTGGGTAATTCTCAAAACCTTTAAAACACTCTGTACGAAGCTAAACATACACCAATCATATGGTGTAAATCGGTTACTCGTAGGTACCAAACCCTTCCTAAGTCTAGGAAAATCATATATTTTTAAGTCTTACTGTAACGTTTCTTTGTATATATTTTAATATTTTGAATTGGTCTGAGTTTTAGGGTTAGTCAGTTTCAGGTTTATGCCCTCTTGGGACCTGGAATCCGTGGTCTGAATGTTGATAAGGACTTGAATACGTGCGCCACTTTTTATTATATCGATATTCTGTTGTCTCATTTATAACCCAAGAATTAGACCAGTCGAAGAAATTATTATGGAAAATACGACTGTAATTCAAATAGATTGCTGAGGACATGTTTTTGAAACAAGAATTTCAAACAAGTGGCAAGATTTTAAAAATGTCATGCCCTCGCGATGGAGGAAGGAAGTACCTTTGAAACGTTGGTAGAATTATAGCAGATTACACGGCGCTGCAACTCAGAAGACAGCCATTTTAATGTTTTATTTTTGTATGTAACTTTAGATAAAGATGATTCACCGTATTAATCTCTGTGTCGTTTTTGGAATCCTTCAGTTTACTCTACCCAAAGTTGACCAAAGCCATTCTGTACCCAAGAAAAATGCTACGATACCACATTTTAACCTTCCAGTCTTTTACAATTGGCAAGTCATTACAACCCAAAGGATTATAATCGTTCCATCATTAGTTTCACAACAGGAAAGTGCAAAATAAAGAGTGCATGAAAGGAAGGAAGATTAAGAAAATGCTTAAATTAATAGGAAGCTGGAGGAGAGAAAACCAGTATTGATTAAAAACTTATTTATAGCCACAAAACTCTGTCGTTTTAAAAGTATAAAATGTTGTTGATGATGTAATTCCTTTAATATAATTAGATTTTTTAAAGTTGTATTCTTGATTTATTTTGAGAGTTATTGAGGCTGAAGTGTTTGTGAATTCATAGAACTTATTTAAGGCACAGCAGGCCTAATTATTAATATTATTACATATCTTAGTATGTAAACTTGTTGTTTTGGACTTTGTCCATCATCTAAATTATTAAGCTATAAAGCTGCGACGTTTCGGAAGCTGTGTTCTGCTACTGGTTGTCCGAGTCTGAGGCTAGCTGAGCCAGGTTTTCCGCCCTCTTCCACCCCTTTTCTCCTGAGCATTAAAGCATAATCCAGTTTCCGAACCTTAATTTAGTAATTCAGACTATGGACAAAGTCCAAAGGAACACTTGTACTTATCTGAATGCGTCATCTTCAGGAAACTTCAAATTTAAACATATATTTTATACATAATTGTGCAGTTATTCTTAAACTAACTACCGTGTAGTTAGTTCACTTCTACATTTTCTGCTCCTCTGTTAACAAAAGGAACGGAAAAATATACGTTCTGACTGATATTAAAAAAGCGCGTTGCGGTTGTGCATGGACTCTCTTTGTTGTCTTGGAATTAAAATGAACTCAAATTCACGTTAGTGTTTATAGTTTATTTAACGACGCTTTTGGTATTAAACTATTTAGCGTCGGATGAAGGGATAATAATGAGCAAAAAATTTAAATTTGAAAGGAAGCAGTCGTGTCCTAATTTAAGATACTATCCCGGCATTTTTCTTGAGGGACTGAGGAAAACCACTGAAAACGCTCAATCAGGTTAGACGGTCTCCGGGACGAGAATTGATTGAAGCAGGAACCTCCCGAATACGAAAGAGCGAAAACCGTTCAACTACGACATTCGTTAATTCACGTATTATAATTTCAATGTAACATATGCGAAGTATATCAGAGTTTTAACAAAATATGTTACAGAGTTCAAAATAAATTAGGCGTTGAAAGTTAATTAATGTAGTGTGTATACCATTTTTTCCCGTCGAATGACAGTTATGTGGTGATAAAAATTGGAAGTGACCCCTGATGATGACCTGTAAAAGCCGAAACATTTAACGTGTTCTTAAAATATATAATATGTTAATAATATGCCTGTTTTTGGAAGGCAATTCAGCCGAATACTAATTGATCTTCTTCTGCAACACGAAATTCAGCAGTGGAATTAAATGTAGGGGAGTCGTAACAGTGGGATCCATTCTCTGTCACCTGCTGCGAGCAAGCCCTCCCACTACCAACACCACGCGTATAAAATTCCCATCACATATTTTCAGTGACTGTGTCTTAAGGAAGAAAGCTTCGTAATATGAGTGTCCTACAGCGCGTTGCATGATGCACAATTAGCTCGACAAGAGAATTACACAAAGATCTTTCATCACACTGAGGAACAGATTCTAAAACAGTATGAGGGGACTCGGCGGAAACCCAACAATGAACATCACTCCCCCGAACCATTATAAGGAAAGGAAGTAGGAAAGAATTAGATCCGTCTGTCAGAGCTGGTCCTGTATAAAGAACATTTCTGCCCTTTATATACCGGTTGCATTAAGGTTCCAGTGGCCGTAAGCCAATTAGTGTAGCATAAAGACTTCTGTTGTGTCACTGGGTTTAGTAACGAGACAATGGAAAAATTTTCATTTGTTTTCCCAATCTCTTCAGTAAATGTTAAGTTAATTTTCTGAATATCTTAAAAATGTCCTAGCTTTTATCTTTCTTTCCTCGCCATTAAGAATAATTTCATTTTATGAAACGCAAGCGCTGTCATCTAGCCTTAAAGTAAGAAACCAAATGTATGGTAGAACTTTTTTTCGTAAATATATTTTATTTTGGTTTATTACAACATTCACTTATACTACCGGTCCATAAAATTACCGTGGCCCGTTATTTACGGTCCACACAGTCTCCCATTTACGTGCTGTTTCCAAAATATTCTTCTCTGCAGATTCCAGACCAAAATTTCATATCTATTTTACATTCCTCCCATGCATGCTACGTGGCTTCCATAAACTTATTGGTCTAATAATACCAGTAATAATAATACATCAAAAGTAGCCTCTAAATTCTGAAATTCTTGACGTAGTTTCATCCATAATTGTACAAAAGTTGAAGTAGAATTTTATGATACTTGAAGATATTGATTCTGAATTGGATATTAGTAAAATATAACAAATTAACCTTATTAGTAAGTTTTAAGGTTCTAGCTGCGGTTAGTCTGGAATGTTGCACCGTATACTCTGTTAGAAGATTACCGAGTTTCAGAGGCGCTTGCTGCATCCATTTTCAGGGCGAAAAGTCACTCGTCGCAGACGACAGTAGTCTTGTAAGATTTGAGGTTTTCACAGCGATGAGTATGAAGATTTCTGTCTTCTGGGTTGTTGCGCCGTGTAGTATGGTCGATGTTAACCAACGTTTCAGAGGTCATACTGCCTCTGTCATCAGGGCGATGAAGATTTCTGTCTTCTGGGTTGTTGTGCTGTGTAGACTGGTCGATGTTAACCAACGTTTCAGAGGTCATACTGCCTCCGTCATCAGGGCGATGAAGATTTCTGTCTTCTGGGTTGTTGCGCTGTGTAGTATGGTCGATGTTTACCAACGTTTCTGAGGTCATACTGCCTCTGTCATCAGGGCGATGAAGATTTCTGTCTTCTGGGTTGTTGCGCCGTGTAGTCTGGTCGATGTTAACCAACGTTTCAGAGGTCATACTGCCTCCATCATCAGGGCGATTTATCGCCCTGATGACGGAGGCGTACCATACTACACAGCGCAACAACCCAGAAGACAGAAATCGACAGTCGTCTTATGCTCCTCTTAATTTAACTTTTGTTTACTATCGATCTATGCCACTTGACTTTTTAAAGTTGTGCTGAGGAGCGTCAGTTCTTGTCTTTTGGTTACTGCACTTTCTGTGGGTGAGCGTATGTTTCGTAATCCAGAGCGCATTTGCATCTCTGTTTAGAATGTCTGCCTCGGCGCTCCAACTCCAATTGTAAGTAGCTTTGTTCACGGTCGTTCCACCTCCGCACACTTAGGAAGATTAATTCTCAGTAATCTGGACGAGTAAGATAAAGTGACACCTTTATGCTGGCCTGTCGTAATCTGTGCGTTGTTATGGGAATAGAGCCATGATGATTTGCGATGACAATGGAGATGTCGACCGCCTGTTGCGATAAATAAAAAGTAGAAGAAGGTGTTTCCTTAGTGAGACTATTGAACGGTGAAGTCACATCTGTACAAAATCTCGACGGGAGTTTTGGGTCCCTGGGTGGCTGACTAGCTCTCAGGCTGCATTGCTGGACTCTTCAACCTAAACTAAGATGTGAGCAGATGTAAGCAATTCCGTTGATCAGACAGAGAACTATTATAATTTTTTCCCCAAAAACTGCATCCTCATAAATATTTTCATTGATATGGCATCGCGAAATAAAGTTAAAATTGACTATGCACGTACTTTATATGGACAATAAACATTTGGATAATCTCAGAAAAAGAGACAGCTTGGGAGACCTAGACATAGATAACGTAATATTTAAGTGTTTGGAAATGAATAATCTATGAACATTTTAATTGTACTGAACTGGCTCCCGGTGTTTAAAACACGGAGTTGAATCTTTGAGTTTCATAAAAGCATGGAATTCGTTGAGAAATTTAAAGAAACAATCAGCTGTTCAAGTAAATACGATGTGCCATGTGAATAGTTAGTTATTATGTGCGTTCCACTCAGAATAATTGACATGTGATTCCTGCACCACCCATTGAAAACCACCTGACATCCATGGGCATTAAAATTTAATATTTACGAAGTTTCTGATAAGTGGCTAAAACACTGTTCAGGTAGAGTAGCCTAAGGAGGGTCGAGAAGGAAGGATTATGACAGGCGGTTTTGTACAAAATCGAAAGAAAAGTCCCAAATTAGAAGCGGGAATGTGGTTGGCCAAAGTCTATTAGTTCAGCTGTGATTAAATCAGAGGAGGCAGTGACAGGTGACAGACACGCGAAAATAACTAGAATACGGGACAAGCTTCTTTCAATTAATACTTTTATTGGGTTCCATATACATGAAAATTGTCGGACATAAACTGCTAATTCCCCTCCACTAGCACTGCTTATAATTTTGTTGTCGAAAGTGTGTTTCATATAAAATTTGTTAGTACTTTCATGTTGTATTTACACAGTACAACAAATTTCGTATTTTTAACTACATTAATGAACCACAGTATTTAGTCTTCCTTTACTTTTGTTTTTGATCAATTTTCATTTCGTCTATTCTAATTACCCTCAAACGAATAGACCGCGCGTCATATTGAGTAACCCTAAACTGAGTACAACTTTATTCCGTCAGAACAAACCAACTTTTACAATAGGTTCGAGTCCCATCAACTACATCCCATGGGTGATGTAGACTGGGAGGGGCTACGAAGAGAGGAAATCCTATAACACAAACCTCCCCGGCATCGTGGCGCTAGTTTCGATCAACCTCCTCCCCCGTAAATACGGCCAGTAATGACTGAACCCTGTGCTATGTTGTCCATATTACGTGCGGGATAGTTCCTAATGTGGCCACTTCGACACGGTTAGATCAGCGTGATATTCTCCGAAGTAATCTTAAAATGAAGACAGAAATCTTCATACTCACCGCTGTGAAAACCTCAAATCTTACATGATCTTAAAAAGATTTCGGGCCACACATATAGAAAATGTAAGCCAATAAGATTTTGAAAATAACAGAATTAGACACAGTGAAGTTTTTTAAATACTACAATGCTATACATCCGTTAGGTTAGATTGCCAGATTGTGCTCTTAATTCCAATCTTTATGAAGGAATGTTGCGCTACTCCAGTATTGAGCGTAAATATGAATACAGTAAAGAAGACACCGAAGCTCATGTAGACTGTCGTTAAGAAGGCCGATAGAAAACTAAACGCAGAGAAAAATAACTAAACGTTGATCTTGTCACCAGAATGCAAGATAGGATCGTCAAATGAAAATCACTTTAGCCCTGAAGATGGAGGCAGTATGTTTATCCGAAACATTGGAATATATTGAGTATACATGGCGCCATAACATCGTCATCAAATCGAAATCACATTGACAAAAGAAGGGCGGATCACATTCCGGAGATATTTTGAGTGATGGAGGCAGTAAGGACTTCTGAAACGTCGGTAAACTTCTACCAGGCTACACGGCGCAACAAACCAGAAGACAGCCATCTCTACGAGGGACAAATTTATCTTTACTGAATTATGGCAAGGATTTCCGGAATGCGATCTATTAGATTATCGTTTTTACCTGTCTTTAGCAAAGTTCTGATGATGCCAAACTTAAAGTTACCATGTTAAGCAATTCTATTTGTTCCGATCTTTAACATTTACTGGATCTGCATGTTGGTATTCGTCATATAAGAATGTTATAAGTAGGCATATGGACTTTCCTGGTAGAATGGTCTTCACATACAATTCTGGTTCAAACCTTTCAGTGAGGAACAAGTTTACAGAAGTGGGATTTCAGGTTGTCACAGTCGTAAGTATGAGTATGTTCTGGTCTGTTTCAATGTGTAGTCTCATAGAAACTGACGTTTCAAAGGTCTTTACCACCTCCATCATCAGGACGAATCTTCCTGATGATGAAGGCTATAAGCACCTTTGAAATGTCGGTAAATTTCTAAAAAACTATAACATGCGACATTCCAGAATACAATCATCTTTATGTTTACAGACGCATTAAAAATTATTTACATTTCGTGTTGTTTTAAACCAAGTTTCCAAAGATAGAGGTTTTAATCTTGCTTTTTCACACGCAAACACGTAGCCGGCATAAAGTCAGTGCCCATGAGTTTCTTTCTAAGACCGACGTCATACAACTGCGTCTCCAAACGATCCAGGTGGGCGAAATGAGGAAACCCTCAGAATATCTTCAAGTGCCGAGAAGTGTCATTGAGAAGCATCCTAAACGCGATAAATACGGTCCACTGCAGTGAACTCGCAGCCCCCACCCACGCATACAATAAATAAAGAGTTTTGTCCGTGAAGTCTCCACAGGGAGTCTATTTATGTCATTGCACTAACCAATCTAAATCCCACACAGCGATGACATCTCAATTCTTCTTTCTCTGCTTCTCTCTACTTTTTTATTTATCTCTCCGCCCATTCTTTTTCTCTTTACTATTCTTTTTGTTATGTGTGTTCAGTGCCTTCTTCATTTCTCAATTGTACAACTGTATTCACACTCTTTATCTTGTCTTCTAATTCTCTTTCGTGTCAAGAATAATGATATGGCTGGTCACTGTCTGTTTTGCAAGTACTCATTATGATTGGCAAGAGTAATGTTTTTGGCACTACCTTTCGTATTGCATAATACCCTGTACACAGACCTCTGTTATATTCCACATAAAAAGTCTAAAAGTCTTATTTATTATTTTTCATCGGCTCACAAATGTAGTTAATGAATTAAAGTGACCGACATGTACAACGCAGTTGGTACAAATATGATTCATCGCCCTGTTGATGAAGGCAGTAAACACCTCTGAAACGTCGGTAAGCCTCTACAAGACAGTCAACTTCACAACTTGAAAGTCGTTGTTATAACGCGAAAAGTTTACAGTTTTAATTCTTATTTTAATTAGTGCAGACATTGATATTAGTTGTTGAAAGACTCTGGGCTACAAGAAACGTCAGGTGGCTGAACGGTGAACGAACCAAATCTTCTGCCAACGTTTCGAGAGCCATCACGTTGATATTAGTCTTTTGTTCCAGGATATAACTAGACAGGGACATGTGCCTTTCCATGCACGAAGACTGAGATCAAAATGTTTGTTCGTTCGTTGGTCTTTGTGGTCTAAGCACTGCAACTTCCTGTACGCTTTTATTGTGGAACGAGAGTCGGTCAGATCTTCATAAATTGAAGGCGAACTGTTAGCTGGCAGGTGATACGTGTTGCCAGCAGCTTTATTGTAGGCACCCAAAGTTGTCTCTAGCAAATGCTCCCTCATCGCCCACTGCACAAAGCATCAAGAAGAATTAAGTTTTTGTTCCCAAATGCATAATTCTATATATCACAAGAAATTGACGTTTCCTCTTGAGTTCTGCAGAACCTGTTCTCCACATCCGCAGGAAATTTAATACTTTTTGTGTCCTCTATTGTCAGTGATTGCCATTAGTAACATTGCCTATATTTGTAATCTTTCCTGGCGAATTGTTGAATAGCATCCTGAAACATCATGTCCATTCACTTTCAAGACCTTGCTTATTAACCATTGATGACCATTTTACCATCTCATTCCGTGCTATACATTATCTTCAAAATCAGAGCTGTTAAATATCCCAATATACTAAAATTTCAAAGTATTAAAAATAATAATCGCCTAATTTAAGATGAAACCTATCTCAGAATTTTCTTTGAGGGGTTTAAATAGACGACAGAAAGTCTCAATTGGGTTAGCCGGTTTTCGAGATTTAAACCCGGGACCCCCTCCTCCTGAATACGAAGAAGAAACGATAAACTTTCGGCCGCAGTGTTCGGGCATAGCTATTACTGAGATAGTAAATTAATGTTTATTATTAACGTAGTAAGTGTTATTTATTAACACATCGGTGTGGTGTAGATTATTTAAGTTCTGTTCATTGTTAATACTGCCTTAGTTTCTAGAATGTACCGCTGGCGTTGTAGAATTGGTAACAATGGGAAATCAGCTTAAGCTTCAGTTGTTGTGTATCTGACTTTAATCTTACTTATCGCTTGCAAAACATAAAATGTGATATCAAACTGTGTACGTCTATAATCCACGCTTAAATACCTGATTTAAGCAGCGTAACTTTTTCTGTAATGTTTAAATATTGTTATTGTACAACGGTTTGCAACATTTAAAGTTTACGTAATAAAACTGTGTATGACGATTTAAGATTGAGTTGGAAGATCGTTTATTTACGCCCATGACACTTTGATCTACCCAGTTACACCACGCGCAGTCATGAAGACTTTAAATTAAAGAAACTGAATGCTGTTAGCAGTTTGAAGTTGTGGTTTGTGGTAGCATTACGTACGTTTAATTTATTAACGAGGATTTAACCAGAAGATTTATAAGATTCTCTCTGCACAAAAATGATGGTGTTTTCTGAGACAGGTGCTGCCAGCATCTCAACATCCGACACGCGTGTGGCAGCTGATCGTGGCAAACTGGGTGACAGTCGAATTGAACACAAGCCGTTTGTTTGTTGAAATATAAGCGTAAGAAAAATGCAGTGACTCTCTAAGTCTCCACAAGTCATCACAATAATTAATTATGAATTATCCTTTATAACTATAAATTATTTAACCCTTTAAAGCCTAGTGTTACCTATATGCACCAGTTAATTTAACAATCAGTAACTCAGTATTGTGTACTTACGGGATTTGAATGTTTCTTACTATAAACAGCGATTATTTTCCTGAAAATTATTGATCACTTTATCACTGTTGTGGTAAAATGTATTTTGTTTGTGGTATAGACTGAGTACTTAAATATTATTTAGATGAGCTACAAATGGTTAAGGCAGAATGCTAAATTTACAATGCAAGCAGAGAATCTTGTGTACTGTTTACTATTTTTTAAATTAAAAATCTTAATTATTTCATAAAGAAAACCGACGATTCAACACCAAAGTCGACGAAAAACTTTAAATGTCATAGATGATGCATTATGCTAATAAGTAATCTGAACAATAGAAGTGCTGGATCTTCGTACTGGCAGACCTTTAAGCGGTCCACAGGACGACAGGACGCGTTGCTGTAGCTCTCTTATGATGCTGTACGTCACACAGACTCGCCGAACAATGGCCTTGTCTGCTTTGCAGTTGAGCGCATTTATGCGACGTTACCACAAGACGTAATTAAAAACAATGAAGCAGATTGATTTATCTGTGACTCTTTCCCACGGACACTGCACCCACCTGAGACATGCGGTAAGACAGGCGCCGAGGTGGCGGTTGCCCTCCGCGAGTCTTCTGCGGGACAAGAACTCTGTTTGCAGCTGTAAGGTGCTTGAAAACGGAGACTACATGTCCCACCTTCAACAATCAATAACCCTTCATTTCGTATTTCCTTAATAAACACTAAGCGATTAATCTTTTTAATGGTGAACAGTTGTGTTATCTTTACGGAACGGACTAAATTCTCAATATTTACCAACGTTTCAGAGGTCCTTGCTGCCTCCATCATCAGGGCGATGAACACTCTGAAACGTCGGTTAACTTCTACCAGATTACAAAGCACTACACCCAGAAGACAACCATCTTCGTATACACCGCCGTGAGTGCCTCAAATTCTAATGAACTTCAAAACATTAAAGAAATTACAATATTCGAGTGTTTTAGTAGCACAACCAGTAAAATCCAACCCAGAAAGAAGGTTGACCTCTGTGCCTAAGCACTACTTTATGAATGATATAGTAGCAAGTAAACGTCTTCATTAGATGGATTTTAGCTGCCAGCTTTCGGCTCCGACCGCTTGAACCCCAAGGAAAGAAATCCCGATGCTAGTGGGACCCAGGATTTTTCTTGCTTAAGGCTATGCTACAAAACATAGTATCACTTGTACTTCCTCGAAGGCGTCTCTGCGAAGTTACAACATTTCTTTGTTTCAATGCTGATCTCTGGATCTTCGCACAATGGATTTCATCATAAAGAACTGCTTTATTCAAACTGACAAGTGTATGAGACAGGCATCGTGTTTCGTGTTAACTCCACTGGGTAATAAGAACGATGACCGGTACTAATTGTCATAGAGATAAAAGGGAGTTTGTTTTCTACAAAATGCTTTACAATACAATTTTCGCAACCGGAAGAAGTGAAACTTGTGTTCATTAGGAGTGTCTTGTGACTGCAGATTTCGATGTACATGACTTGCCTCTGGGCGAAGTACGCATGTTAATTTAACTAACTTTCACGAGAAAACAAAGTGATGTGACTTGCATCACTGTGACAGTATCTTGAACTCAAATTAACAGTTTAAAAGTTCATCATACTTCAAAAGGGGAACAGGTAGACGTACACTTTAACCGATAAGTCGTCGCATCTCTACAACTTACAAAAAAAAATTGTCAAGTTTATCAGATGGCTGGAGATAATTTTAAAAAAAAAAGGATTCATAAGTTAATTTTGGGCTGTTTGAAAGAACAATCTACTAAGCAGTCAGCTAGAATAAGCGAAATTTAAACTTCGCTAAACTGTGTATTTAAGGGAACGTGACTTCTCGGCCATTACGTACATAAATTTGGAGCATGTAGGTTGGCCAGATACGTTCTTGAAGATTTTCTTAAATGCGTTGCTCGCCTTGATGTAAATCGTCAAGGAGAAGGATAGCTGTGAATGATAGTCACAGTTGTATTTTTATCAGATTCTATTATGATTATTCGAATTTGTGAGGGGTGGGGTTCAGATAGATAATTAGTAAGGTATTTAGAAGTGTAAAGTGATATTTTTCTGCCGAGTCTGAACCAAAACTGAATTTAGCCCGTATAATAAGACACTCGATATGAAATAGAATCTGGGTAAGACTGAAGAAGAGTTGAAGATGGCTGTCTTCTGAGAGGTTGCGCAGCGTAGTTTCGTAAAACTTTACTAACGTTTCAGTGGAGCTTATTGCCTCCATCATAGGGCAATAGTGATGGAGGTATCAAGCACTTCTGAAACGTCAGTTAATATCTACCAGACTACACGGCCCTAAAACCCAGAAGACAGCCTTCTTCAGACTCACCGCCGTGAAAAACTCAACTCTTACTAAATCAGAGTTATTTCATAACTACACGTGGACAGATAACCAAATATATGATTAAGGTAAAAATCTCTTGGAACGTTTTGTTTCTATAATATGTCTAATGATAGCTTGCGTTCTGCTACTTTGCTGTGTGGGTGTTTTGTCTCCTTGAAAATTGTACAGTGTTTTTGTCGCCTGGATAGAAAGGTAACTGGGTTTTACGGGATAGAAACTCGCATAACATGTCTCTTGAGGAATCTTAGAACTCTTGGTATTGCCACCCAAATTCTGTAATACAACAGCTGTATCGATGAGACAATGGCAGGTTTCGTCTTTCTTCCCCAATACGTAAATAGAAAGAAGAGTAATATCTCGGAAGATGGTATTGTGGCTGGTGGTAGGATGGACGTCTGTAGAATAGGACGGGAGGGCGAGAAGGGAAAATAACTCCCAGAGGAACTCTTTTCATCTCGTAACATCGCCGCGATGAAATTTCTCCCAGCATCACTGTACCGGTCCATCTCTCCGTCCCAATTGAATTCCTTCACCAAAACAAGTGACTGCTCTACCTGTGTGTTTCACTACGAACTATGCGTTTTGGCGGTTGCAAATTTGGGTATTTCTTAAATTTGACAAAACAGTGTCGATACCGTAGTGTCCTCTGTCACCAGTTATTTTCTCAGTTATTTCAAACGTTAACTGAAAATTTCATAGGCTATGAGATTCGAAGTTAAAAACTGAGTTGCTGTTTTATAAGATTTGAGGTTCTCGCGGCGGTGAGTCTTCTGAGTTGTAGCGCCGTGTAGTCTTGTAGATGTTAACTAGCGTTTCAGAGTGTTTGCTGCTCTCATCATCAGGGCGATGATAGCCCTAAATGGGGCATCTTTGCGCGGATTCCACTTAATTTCTGTTACTTTATTACATCGTGTTTCAATTAGAAATTTACTGAAATTGTTCTACATATCAGCATTATAGAAATATTTACATCCGTATCATGTATAGAATTTCATGAACTATTAGTTGAAATGTGGGTCACTTTTTTCAGAGTTGAAGTTTCCTTTCTAATTTAGTCAGTAATTTGGACGAGGAAGTCGTAGGTAATTTTAAGCAGATACAGTATTAGAGGCTGTAGATAACACATCATTTTCGTCCATATATTTCTTTTTCTGCGTAGCAGTGGCTTAAAGTCCTTATTTATCCTCCTTATGTCCGCATATTAACCCAGTTACACCACCTCCAAGCCTTTCCCGTCTCCCTCATTCCACCACACGTTGTCCTTATTCATCTCATCGCATCGCATCTTTCCTCATTCCATCTGTCCCAGTTTTTTGTTCTACTCCTTGCTGTATTTTTTATCTCCCTCCTACTCTTTCTTCAGCTTTCATCTGGCGGTTAGGCTCCCAGTGCCGCAGTACAATTTGAACTTGGAACACTCGTGAGACCCATACACAGAGTACAACACATGAAACCCATGCCAATTGAGAAACCTCATTCCTTCACCCTCCTCTTTTGCTGCAACTTTTACTTTTTTTCTCCCGCCTTTAATTCGCTTCTTACCAGCTTTTCTCTAAGATCCTGTCCGCTTTTGTTTTCATTTAGCAGCGCTGCTGCATCATGTCCTCTCCCGCTGGCGCCCTTTCTCTGTCGTGTCTCCGCGGGCGGTATCTGAACCAAGGTACGTGCATTTGAAACCTCGTGTCTTAGGTCCAGAATACGTTTCAACCCAGAAGACTAACGTCGGCATCTGTTCTCTCTAAAGTCTTGCGCCTTTATGTCGAGTGTTCTTGCCAATTACTTGTTAGCAGCTTCTAATGTCTGACTTCATTTTATCATTTGCTCAGTCAAATGTTTGTTCCGCCCTCCTGAATGTAATTTCTAGAGTCACTGTTTTCTTAAATCCTCCCTCTGTCGTCATGTCAAAAAGGAATTTAAATCATTCTGAAATTCACATAATATTTATTTGTTAATTTGTGTGAACAAGCAATAGAACAGTTAATGTTTACTATTGTTGAAAGTCATTATGTTGCATTTGTAAATGTTAAATCGATAATGTTAGCAAACGAAGAAATATCTATTTTGATGTAAATTGCTAATATTAAAGTTGCTGTTTGGAGGATTAAAATCAGAAGACAGTATATCAACCCTTTAAAGTCCAGTGGTAACTATATCTACTACATTGTTCAACAGTCAGTAACTTTCTATTCTGTATTTATCGGTTTCGTGAGATTGTCACCACAAACTGTTTTTACTTCTAAAATCATCTTTTGTAAATGGAGGCGTGTTTTGTTTTCTTTGTGGTACAGACTGATTGAATATTATTTAGATGAGCTCCTACTTGAAACAGTTAATATTATCTGTAAAATCGATTATAGTTACGTTAGCAGCACAAGAGTACGCGTGTTATAATCTAACAATTGAAAACAGCGCAATATTGATAGACATGGAACGTGAACATGAGAATAGAAAACAACACTTAATAAACAACTGTACGAATTCGTCTTTAAGTAGAACTTCTAACCTTGCAGTGGAATATAAGACGTTATTTTGCTGGTGAAGGGAAATCTTGTGCTTGTAATTTTCTAAATGTATTTTAATAGAAAACAGTTGGAACATTTTTACATATCATTTATTTATGCTAATAGCTGTATTTATTTATTAATTAAAATTTTCATACTTGTGTCTTGTGCAGGTAGAAATGTGAGTATAACCTATAGAATTGCGAAAGAAAATAAAATAGTAGAACAGACCTGTAAGATATTTGTACCATCGATTGACACATGTCGAAATGCGCGCGAGACGGTAGTACTGAACATATGCGTTACTTTTCGTGTACGTACAATCTTAATCAAAGAATCTTTGAACCTTACTATAGAATAAAGAAACTAGCATGACGTACATTGTACTTATTTCCTTCTCCTATGTTTTATATGACAAATCTTTAAGTAGTCCATTAATAATGAAGTAGGTCTCGGAAGACCCTTAGCTTTAAGCAGATTCAAAACACTATAGTGAACATATATTTCGAATGGTGTCTGAATTATTGACATGTTTAGAATTGAATGAGTCAGCAACTCCCAGTTTTGTTGATGAAACGATATTATTATTCTTTTAAAGTGTCTATATAGGCCTACTGAAAGACAGTCTAAAATCATTACTGTCTGAAGAACAGTGCCTGAATTAATAATGTGTTTAAAGTGTTTCTTGGATTGGTTGCCAAAAAACGACCAAGATTTATGTAAAGGGTTTATTTCTGACGTTACGAATAATGCAGACTTTTCGTCACAACATCCCCAATGTTAATTTTGTAAATAGTCCAATGTTGTGGTACTAATAATTCCATTTAACTTCAAAGTTCTCGGGATAAAATTGGAAGAAAATGACATGATGTTATCATATAGTACTACTTGATAAAATTCCATATTGAGTTAGGGAAATAGCAGATAGGTCTACAATATTGATGAAAATATTTTAATTCATGTAGCGAAGGTTCTTAAAATACTAAGTATACTTGCCGAAGTTAATGGTTAGATATCGAGAAATATGGTATGAATATGAAAAGAACTTGCATATTGAAGACCACGTTCATTATGCCTGCAATTTAAGGCCTAAAACTATACGTCTTTTAAATTGTAATTTTGCCATCAGCTTATCACTTTCTTCCTCAGCTATGTTTATTTCCTCCAAACATATAATTTTTTTTCGAACCTCATTTTGTATTCTATTATTGTACACTGTACAATTTAATCAATTAATTAATACGAATTGTTTTCAGAATTATCAAAGCGTACCTTCCTATTGTATCTTCCAGATTTAGTCGAACTTTTCATTGTTTTCTTAGAGTTAAAACTTCTAGTTAACTATTTTTATTCTTTTGGAAGTACATTTAATAAACTTACATCTGTAAGATGAAAATCAAGGAATTTCCTCTGTTCTCACTTGTCTGTCTTGTGACATCAGGGGAGAGACAATGACAAGAGTTGGTAGTGAATAAGCAGTATTTTGCCCATCCACTTCATTTTTATAGTCAGTGTTGCGCAACATCCATTCATTACACACTACACGTTACAATCCAGACTATCCATGTAAATGACTAAACTGCCATATAAACATAACAATTAGATCAAACAGGATGTACACAAGACAGTTACATGGATGTTATAGCGATATTAACAACTTCCATTCCCTTCTACCCTCTTCTGTGTTACCACATTTCATCCCTTAAGGGAAAGCGGAGTTACGGAAATTATTCTTGGTGATAACTATAATCATAACAAAGCGCTTCCTCAAATATATCACTTCAGTTTATGCACAGATATACACTACGAATGTAATGGTCAACTGAGAAGTATTCAAATGACAAAGAAACTTTGTTTGCGTTTGCATAAGACAGTACGTAGCGTCTTCCTATGTTGACATAAGCAATACAGGGCTATTTATCTCTCAGCACATCCGACAAGCTTAAGTTTCCGGTCAAAAACATCAGACTGTCCGTGTTTACCGAGTAATGGGGTTGGGATAATGTTCCCTGAAGCCGTAATGCTACCCTCTTACCCCCTCCCACCCCATCTTATTTTATCTCATAATGCTCGGGGGTTGAGATGCTTGTTTGTGCAAGCAAACCTATAGTGTTGGCCGCAAAGGTAATCTAGTTTGTGCAAAGAGACCATGTAAGGTTGTTGAACAAGCTACGAAGAAGATGGCGCTCTTGCGTTAATTTCTCGTCACAGGACAAATGATGTTGCTAGCTTTCAGTAAACAATGGGGCCTATGACACGGGGAAATACGGAGGATAACCATAGATCGCTAACATCTGTATCTGGGCCAATACAATTGTCTACCAGTTGATCAATTTTGTTTGAAAGAATGTTGATTATTAATAGGACTAGAAGTGCGTAGTGAAAAACTGAATACGAGTGAAGATGAAATGTATTGCATTCGTAATCCCTAAATTGTCAAAGCGCTAAATATGATTGTGAAACTACAGACGTCTCTTGCTTTTCGAGTTATTGTCGCACAGAAATACAGTATTTGTGCTATTTGAATGATAACAGTATCAATGTGACAAGAGAGGTTTATAAAGACGTACCCCAGATTACTTCACTTTCTGCAGATAAAATATATAATCCAGGAGAAACACGACAATACAGTTTCCTATTTGTTTCGGGATTATCTTTTACAAAACGCCACAGTAGAATGAAGTATCTCTGTTTTCTGATATAGTTTTCGTTTTTTAATAATGCGTACATCACTTATTAGACGTAGAAGCAGAGGATTCTATCTTCTTTCACCTTTCCACCTCCTCAACCCGAAATATCTAAAATGGCATGAAAATGTTTCTTTACGTTATATAGTGATTCTGTTATCATTGACCATAAACCATGTGAATTTTATAGCCGAGTTGTGAATCAAAGCAATAACTATTAATTAGGAGCTATACAACTTCTCCCCCCAAGTGCCTATATGGCATATAGTGGGAAAGCTTTAATTGACTCTAAAACATCCTGCTCATCAAATTTCTATCTGTAATATCTTATTAATATTTTAATAAGGATTTTAATTATTCACACATTTTGCAATGTTTCGTGCATCCGGAAAGTCATATATGTGACGGAAAAGTGTATTTTGGGTACACTGCTACAAAATAGTTCTTTTTTAACAAAATCTTTATGTTCATGCTTCTGTTGGAATTCGTCACGGTGTTTTGAGACCCTTGATTAGATTGACCTCAGGACGGTTGGTTGGTCTCTGATACAGCGCGTGCGCCGTTGTGCATCACGTCAGCAGTCAGGAGACAAAAGGTTTCCAGCAGAATGACAGAAGTAGTGCCCTCTCATTAGCCGGTCATGCCTCCTAACCTCACTTACAGGTGCACAGCGACAGTGCGTTATCGGTGATCCCATCTGAACTAGTTTCATCTTATTTGTAAGCACATGGAACACAAATTGTGTCTCATTATTCCATGCACTCATATGTTGCTTTATAACAGACACATGTATGTGGCTACGGATTCTAAATAAAATAGCGTCAGTTAAGTTATAACGGGGTTTGAGTGAGTCTTACACAGAGTCCAGTCTGAATGTCATTGTTGTCTTCCTAATAATCGCCAACTCCAAATGAATTATTGCCCTGTTGTTAACCTCGTTTTCAGAAATATAGCAACAGAGATTAATATATATAAAATTGGAAAACAGTATCTATCTATAGGCCTATAATAAGCAAATACTGGTTTATAGCTTGCTGTTAATGGATATTCGACCATGTGGGATAATATTTATGAATGTGTTTTGTTATAAAAGTAGCCATGGTAATGCTTTAAGGGATTTTGGGCCTTATGACTTACATCTATGTGTTGGTTGGTTGGTGACCATTTGCTATTAAGGAGTCTTGGGCCTTATGGGAAAATATTTATAGCTGTGTATGGTTACTCCTTTGTATTTTCTCGTCATTATTGACAGGTAATTTATTAGTTTATTCATATTGTTTAAGCCATGATGGTGTTGCTGTCATGCTCTTTCTAAGCAGCTAATTCTGGCAGGAGACTCACGTGGTATGTGTGGAGTTTGTGATGGATAAAATTAGCGCTGAGTCTGATTTTGTCGGCGTAGAGAACTAGGTATTAAACGAGCTCAACTCTAGTTGATTTATACTCAGTTGGGAAACGAACCTGTACCCATTGCACAGGAGATTCGACAGGCCTCAATAACCGGTCTGAACATTGTGGAAATGAGAATAATGCCTAACGCTATTGGAAATCAAACACCGGCCGTCCAGCTCGACCAATTATCTATGATATAAAACTTGTTATGCTAAAAAAAAGGAATTCATTCTATTGTAATTTATTGACGGCTTAGAAACTTCAGTTGTTTGACTTAGTTACAGCTTGCATGTATGCAGTTTGGCATAATATTATAAGTTATTTCTGTCTACTGTCTTTCAAACATAACCATTCCTGGTTGCAACTCCCCCCCCCCCCCGCCCCCCGGAAGTACCGAGCAATGCAGTTATTTTTTCACTGTTGTAGTAGTCTGTTTGACGATTCCTTCCCCCATGAAGGTTTTAAGAATGCAATGTGGCTGGTTACACCAGTCATGTCGCGTGCCGATAGCTGGTCTAGCAGGTGTTGCTACCGTCCAGCTGCCTGCCTGGTAGCTGCTGGACCAAACCCAAAGGGGAACCGATCACTGTGTGATGCGGGATCACGGTTCAGTCGCTCGCACACAGGTGGTGATCCTTGATATACGATAATCGCCCCTATGTTCCTGGTAGATTGTCTAATGACAGAGCAATTAAACAACTTTTTGTACCACTTCTAAATGTTTTCCTGATATACAGAAAACGTGTTTTGCAATTATCTTATCTATTAAGTCGAATTTGAATATAAATTTGGCTGAATTATATAGATTCATTGTGTTACCTTCAAGAAGAAACCACCGACCTTTCAGTAGCTTCTGTGTGTTACGTTTCTTTAAAACAAGGCTTATCATTAGTCCAATATAGCTAGTGGTTATGTAGATGTGCTCTGTATGGCTGACACTTTTTATGAAATCTTGTGTCATTTCGTATGATGAAAAACTATACCAAATATCAAAAATAAAAAACAATCTGTGGTAACATCGTCAATATTTGGCAACGCTTATCGCTGGGCAACTGTTAAATTCGATTAATAACGTGGAATCGAGAACTAGGACGAATGAATGACAACAACAAAAATTAAACTTCATATTATATGATTAATCAATCAAAAATTGTGTCAGTTATCTCACTAATGACTGATCTTGTTAAATAAAATGGCTGAGTTATACATAATGTGCATAATAATTTAGTAGCATTTTGGCCTCATTTTTAACCTTGCGACCCGTGAGTTATTAAGCAATGGTGAATGTCATGACTTAAATTAATTAATCTTAAAATGGTTTAAATTCTGCAAGACTTCAATCATCCTTACCTACATGTCCGACTATTCCAAATAAAAGTTACAGTTTTAACAGGCAGCATACAATGTCTTAAGCCAAGTCGAGTACCATTCAGGGCATGAATAAACCTTATAAATACAGAATGTCCCAAAAAGATGTATACACACATTCAGTAAATGAAAGAAGACATTTTAATAAATTAGACCATTACATACGTTAGCATTGGCAATTATTGATTTACTATCTATTGTAGGTGCTCAAAATGACCACCGTTAGCTTCGTGGCACAGTTGACCGCTGAGAGCACCTGACAAGCGGCCACCGAAATTGCTACCACGACGGCTGCGCAAGACCGTTAAATTTCTTACCAGAGCTCTCGAAGCGTTGCTGGCCTTATTTTGTAAACCGCGTCGTTCACATAACCCCACAAGAAATATTCAGGTGGGGTTAATTCTGACGATCGTGGGGGGTAATCAACAGATCCTTTGCCCCCTTCCCATCGATATTATGTTGTCAAGATAGGCCCTGACATCACGATGGTAATGTGGAGATGCCTCGTCTCATTGATACATCACACGGAAATCGTTAATTTTATATTCCGTATTATAAAGTGTGTACAACTTTTTGGGGCATCCTACATGAATAAAATTAATGTTTGTGGTATTCTATGTATTGGCCTATAATTGCAATTTTTACTTCCAATGGAGTTCCGCTCGCTTGTAACCTGTGGGCTCTATGGAAGTGTAAATCGAACTAGGCAGCTCAAGTGTCTACCTGTTGCACGCCCGGAACATCTGCTGTTGTGTTGAAATCCGATACGTTTACCTTACGAATTGTGCGAAGACTAAGTACCGGAAACTGGTTACTTTAGCAACGCCAGAGACTCGGAGAACACTTCTGTGTACTTCCTCCAGACACGAAATTTCTTGTTAACTCGATGCTACAGAAAAACAAGAATGTATGCAGTGTAATCTTTTACGCTATCTAACCTTATTTTTGATAGGGAAATCGTATGGAAAGCTTCCTCCTGCAGAATGTCTGCGAACACGGAAGGAGGAGGTAATTGAGTTGAATTTATGAGCTTAGGAAGTCAGTATCAGGCTTACAGAAGCAGACATACTAGACGCCTGATGTTTTGCGTTAACATGTTTGAGTTGTTTATTTAATAATTTTGTATCACCTATACAGTTTATTTGTCGTTGAATGATGTGAAAGGATTGTTATGTACTGTGAACTGTAAATGATCTGAGAAGAAGCTATCGTTAAAAATAAGTTATCCCTCTACGAACCGTGGAGGCGCTTGAGGGGAGAGAGGTATAACTCTTACTCATTCTTGACCTCGGCTTGATGGCGATGAGTGGTCAGCGTCACGTCTCACCGCGCTTTACCACGAAGGAGAGGATCCCCAGTACCCATTTGATAAAAGGTGTGGCTAGGCCCCAGAACAGCTCTAGAAGCAGCGGATTAAACAAAAATTCTTTGCCTCTGCCGGGGATCGAACCACGGTCGTCCGTAGTCAGACGTTATGTTGATTCAATTACCTGAGAGGAGAGATCGTTACCTGCTTAAAATATTGATTCTAGAATGGGCGAGTTAAACCACAAAATTCCTTCGTGTACTCAGACCCCACCAAGACTTGATGTGAGTATTCCAAAAGAAAAATCAAGGGGTTATCGCTGAGCTTACCTGATCGACTTTAACTCCTTTCATAGCCCAGTTTGATCAATCTGCGTTTAATTGTAAATCCCGCAATGTCTGGGTACAAATTGTAGATCTACTCTTGAAATTATTCATTGTCAGGACTTTTTCCATCGTCTGTTCTTTAAAACCACGGCGTTTCGGAGGCTGGTTCTGTCTCCGTCTTCAGGTGAGAGGTACCTACTCTGTTGGGTCCCTTAGATAGAGCTAGTCTCTGTCACTGGACCAGGTCCAGTGACAGAGACTAGAAGACAGACGATGGAAAGAATCCTGACAATGAATAATTTTAAGTGTAAACTACCGTAGTCAAGATCCTTTAGAATTGTAGATCTACTGCTAATTACGTACAAAAGGGGTCTTGTGACATTTACGTAGGAACAATTGCATTTGAGTATTATTTTAACAACTACGTAGGCGGCACCGAATTGCACGCTTCATGGGCACAGTAAAATGGCACTGCGTTTCAATACGAACAGCGGAGCCCAAGTTAGAGAAGATAGCTCAGAATTCGCAGCGTAGCAAAGCTATCAAACCAGTGTGCTGACTTAGAGCTACTCGGTAAGGAGAGGTGAGGTCCTTCCGTAGAATTGAAACAGACTTCGGTTGACGCCGTCTTGTATTGATTGGTCACGTGGTATAAAAGATTTCTGATTTCCCTGCCCTCAACAGGTCTGCCTTCTGAATAAAAACGAAGGTTTATTGACTTTACGTCAAAATTCCTTTTAAATGCATGACTATTTAATGTTGTTTATTGAGTCAGAGTCCGACCTGGGTTGAAGCTCATGTACGAGTGTCCACGCGTATCCGAGATTATATATTCAGCATAACTTTATGATTTATGAATAAAACTTTTTCTAAAGTACTCGTATAGTGAAAGTCAGAAGTGTGGTTCAGAAGATTGTGTCCAAATAAGTTGTAGAAAAGCTGCTATATTAGATTTTTTTTTAGTGTTCTGTCTGACGACAGGTCCATATTAACAGGATCCTTCTATCCTTTTCTCGGACTGGGACCTGTTCATATACGTTCTTGGCAGATGATACAGAAGTGGTTTGCCATTGCCTTCTTCTGTGTGTGAATGGAGTAATTGTTGGGATGCCACGGAGAAACCGGGGAAGCCCCCGGAGGAAAACTCCGTGTTTCCTAGACCACGGCCATGCCCAACACAAGTTACAAATTCGGGCATCGCCTGGAATCGAACCCGAGACCCCAGGATTACAAGGCCAGCGTTCTAAGCGCTAGACCACCGATTTTTTTGTGCGAATTAATAGCTTACTAAAATTTGCCGAGTTTCCGATTGGATTTATAAAATTTTGGGAGAGGTAAATACAAAAGTCACTCAAAATACCAAAAGTACTCTTGCAGAAAGTAAAAACTGTGTTAATTTTGGTTCTGTTGCTTCCTTCGGATAATTGGATTATTATTTACAGTTTTATGAATATTTGAATTTAAGAAAAGTTTGTATTTTTATTCTCAAACAATTCTACCATCGCGGAAGTTAATCGATGACTAGCTGAAACAATTAGTGCCATAACTATTCTAGTGTTTTCTTGCTGTAAAATCGACTCTTACAACTAAACAGCATTCGCTGTTTTGTTTTAGTAACAGCCTTAGTAGTCAATATTGTTAAACTTTCGTTGTCGATGACGTGGCTCAAAATTTTGAAGAATAATCAAATATTAAACTATCTCAAAGATTATAAGAGTATTTGTTGATTATATGGGGTAATTTATCGTCATTGTAAGAAATTGTTTAGTATTTTCATTATTTTGCTCCAAGTCCTGTTATTTTTAATTCTACCGGAAGAAGTAAGGCAAAGTTTGCCCTGTGTTTGCAGCAGACTCCATTACGTGACACATCAATATTCAACGCCTAAACCAATTCACCCTGAACAGCAACGAGCTGAGTAATTCATGTTCGCATAGCTTTCTGAAGGTTCGTCGTTAAATTCCCATGACCGACCATCCTCTACCAATAATCTGGAAACTTCTTCGGCCTCAGTAGTAGTTACTGAAACGTAAAAAGACTTATCATTAGAAAAATTATCTTTGTCAGAGCTGTTCTTGCCCCTGCATTAGCTGTAGTTCTTATTATCTTGAACTAGGCTTGAATTGTATCCTCTTAAAAGAAATACAGTGAAACTCTCAGGAGATTTGAGGTTCTCACGGAGGTGAGTATGATGGGAAGTTCTGCCGTGTGGATTGGTAGAAGTTAACTGACGTTTCAGAGGTTAAAAATAATCTGTATTCAAACTACTTCAATTCATACATTTTCCCTGTATATTCACACCGTGGCAGCTAACAATTATAAGCACTTTCTAGTTGTCCGTGACCCAAGAATCTATGGGGTATAATATCTGTTAGAAACCGTTAGTTGTTCACGAACGTACGTTTTCAAAATGTGACTTGACCCTAGAAAAGGTTAATTTGTGTTGTAAACTTAAACATTTGCAGAGTTTTGAGTCTCTTGTGACTCATGGTATAGTTATTTTTCTAAAGAGAACAGCCTCTTGTCTTATAATAAAGCTATACAAACAACATACCACATAAATAAGATCACGCAACAAGACTTGGTACTAAGTAATCTGTCGATAAGTCCATCAAAATCGACTAGGTCCTACCTACATAGCCAGTCTCCTTGTGGATGTTTTTGTGGCATGCATATATATATGCGCACACATATAAGGCACAAGACGCGTTTTATATATATAGCAGCTCGGATCTCGTCTACTGCGAGATTCCCTCGAGACTCTGACTGAAACATTTCCTTCATTACCTTGCCTAGGTCTCCTCCTTACCCTCCCGCCGCTACCCTAGTGGTACTTCTCCTCTTCTATATAATAATGCAGCATGCAAATTTCTTGAGCTAGCGTAACCCTTGAGATATCGCTAGCACTCGCTTCTCCTTGCTTGGCCCGGTACTTCCCCGCGTAGCCCCATGCATATCATCTTAAAGTTTAATTGAGTCTTGGCGCTCAGGGAGGAAGCGGCCGAGATTGCTTGGGGATTCCCCTAGGGGATCTCTCGCACTCTGTCTCTCTCTACTCTCTTCTTAAACCGTCTTCTTCCTTCCTTATACATATCCTTTCCGTCTCTGTCTTGGTCGTGTGCTTCCTTTACTCTTGTAGAAACGCGGTGATCAAACAAATTATAAAAGATGGCGGACGGGTATCCTAAATCACAGGGGAAAATGGGTACAAACAGTTTCAAAGAGAAATGAGGCGGTGGTCTGATGCTGATGCCGCTGTTTGCCTCCAGATGGCTTTAACTACTGCCACGTGGTTGTGCATCGGAGGACCCCCAAAGTAGCGTCTGCAAGATGTCTTGTTAATTTTCGGCGCTCGGTTCAGGTTGTTACTTATTCGTGGTTATGCGGGAGGAGACTTGAATAACTGAGTCGTAACGAAGTCCCGTTTTCTATGCAGCTGGGAATAGGGCTTGCGTTATGTTGTAGCAGCTAGAAATTGGTACACAGTTATGGACAGTGATGAAACTTAATAACGTCGGTTACACCAATAAAAGATTTATATAAATAAAGTAGTATAATCATCATTGTCCATACACCTCATTTTTCTGAATATTATATTAAAAATCCTAATTATAGTGAATTTAAACAAATTTCTCTAAAGTATTTGTAAAATTATTTGCTCACTGTTATTATTATTATTAAAATAACCAGTGAAATGTGTGATTATATGACTATGCGTTTTGCTAAACATAGACAATCTATATTCAAGGAGTGTGTGACGGACCGGGAATGTAGCACACATTAGGTAAATTAGGCATAAGATGTTTCAGAATATAAGTTACTGCAAAAATTATTAAGTGGTTATCTAATTATTGCTACCATTTTTATACTTGAAAGGAACATTTAGTTCACTTTATTGTATAATTATTTGATTTTAGTTAGACTTCAGTCTCTAACTTTATGATAAACATATGCCGAAAACTTGGTTCATTTTGTCAGTTGTCATGTTTCAATAGACGACCTTTGATCTTGGGAACAAATTTTCTGCGTTACTTTCGTTTTACTTGCAAAATTGATGGATAAATGTCAGTATGCTGTAAGATAACGTCGACGAATAGCATTAGTTAGTAATGAATTTTCTAACTATTTAATGACGATTGATAAAAACCGATGGACTAGCAGAACGTAAATTGGAGTAATATATGGCCTTGAACCCTTTGAAAACGAAGCTCATCTAAAGAATATTTAAAAATTTACTTCTTACCGTTAAGAAAGCGCAACGCTTTTCCATTACAAAGATTAATCGGTCAATGCTGTTTAAGAAAATAACCTTTGTTTACATAACCCATAGGTACACTCTGTTTCAGAATGTAGATTTGTTAAATTTTAAGGCACGTGGTACATATACTGACCACTGTCGTTAAAGGGTCAAATTAATTAAAGAAATATGTTCGAGTAGGTTTATTTGTGTTCTGTGTGGAGGGTGAAAGTAATTTTGAAGCAAATATCGGTAAGAAATTAAATGCGCGTATTTTTAGCGGAGAAAAATCTCACTTAAATCTAATTTCAGATTTGTTTACAATTGAAATTTCCTGTTTTGTTTTAAAAAAGTTTCACTCATACCCAGTGCTGCATACTTTATGAATACACGATAATGCACTTGCTCAGTTTCCTCGTTGCGTTACAGGAAATGTGAATAATTTTACAGAAAATAAACATGCCATTCAGGAGGAAATTATTTCAGTAACTTTGCAAGATAAAACGAACATTACGACGTTTTCTTGACTGCATTTTGGATAGTGGCATATCTGAACACGTCCTCTGAATGCGCAAGTATCGATTTTAACTCGATATGCTTGACTATGACTTGATGTTCAGCTTCTCAGAGACGAACATACTTATATATCTACATTTTTTCAGGATTGGGGTGGTACCTGTGGTGTTCTGAGACCATACTACTTCGTGTAACAGCGTCTCTGACAATAATTAGGCTATCCCTTTTACAGTTACAAACTCATAACCTACATCTTTTGTGTTCTGTAAGGAAGACTTGAGCAAAATGTAAGTTTGTTTTGATTTAAGGCTTTTATACCAAGTACCACATATTTAAATTTTGACTTACATTTAGGGCTATATAAAATTGTTTAATAAAATGCTGTCTCTGAAAAATATTGCAACTATTACGACTGATATACGGCTTTTAATATTTAGACTTTATATATTTGGTGGCCTAATCCATTCAAAGATGTCGAAACCACTTACGGTCCTCCGATCACAAGCAGGAAGATAATCTTCTTATCGAGATATTAAGATAATTTGATGAGATTTGAGATTCTCACGGCTGCTAATACAAAGAGGCAGGTAGCTCCTCTGAAACGTCTTTCAATATCTACCAGACTAGACAGCGCAGTCAGTCATTTTCGTGGAGATAATTTGTTTAAATCTCAAAGGAGTTTTATGATGAAGATTAAATAATAAATGCTAGGCTTTAGTTTTCTGGAAACACGACCCGTTAAGCCTTTCATTATCACGCACCAAGCTTCACTGGGCTTTCGAAGGGTCATCTTATCCCTAGCGTCCGCAACTGGTGGCTCGCGAGATGCATGCGACCCTTTGAAGCCCAAGAGAAAGATAGTGAGGAAGGACGGAAGAGAAGTGGGAGAAAACAAGAGTAATGGTGGAGTAAGAGGTGACTTTTACAAATTTGAAACGGGAATTATAAGTGAGAAGCATGCAATAGCAACTTAGAACTTGATAACCGACCCAGAATTTGAATAAACCAAGAAAGTCTGTGTTTAGATGACAGGTTGCAAGGACCTTCCGGTTGCATAGGGACTACTAGCCTGCAGTCCGGAAAACTTAAAAATATAGTACTCACTTCAGGTTTCCATAACATGTGTCGTATGCTTTACTGATAATTTCAGTAACATTTAAGATTTCTGTCCGTACCTCAAAGAAAACACACTTCTCCATATCAAAATAAATTTGTTAATGTCGTATAAGGGAATAATAACTATTTACACTGAGAATTACACCAAACCTGTACACACAAAATGCGGTGTTTTTTATTGTTAAAATAGGGGGTTAAATGGATACTTGACGTTTTACTCATGATAGTCAAAATAAATGTTTATATTACAAAATGACTTTCATCTGTTTCTATTTCTATACAAAATTTATGTACATCTTTGAGGTCATAATAGAAAAGTCAGGGTTACTTTATATGCCTACAGAGAGGTTTAAGTCTTTATTAAAACATACATGTTAGTACCGAACACGTTGGTGTAAAATATGTCTCTGGCATTTTTGGAAATAAAAGATATAATGGATTCATCCAAGAAGTCTTCTTCCAATAACAATAAACAATTATTCTTCTTCCTTATAAGCTTCCGGCCATTATCCTGTTCAGAATAAAGATCTTGAAAATAACGTTTAATTTTCAGTAATTCTTTCATAAAACCGCCCGATTTACAGCTATTCGTCACATTGTAGATATAAGCCAGTCTTACCGTTGCTCTCATTGCATCTACTGGACTGTGGAAAGACGTATTTAGTCTGTTCTTCGCTTTGGCGTCTGTCTCGTCTTGGTGCTAGCGGACAATCCCACACTTGGAGCACCACTGTCCAGTTGTCTTTAGCCCGAGCCGACGACAGAATGTGGCCCTCTCGGGTGATCCTCCAACCACCTCGTTTTTTTTACACACCCCTTCCATCTCACTCGCACAGAAGTCTCCTTGTCTCCAGCTGTTAAGCCTTGGCTAGAGCAGACCACATCAAACGCTGGTTTCTCAATTAGATTTCGCAGCCATTAGCCGAGTCAAGCTTCTATATTCCACACACCCTTGCCTGCCAGCCCGATGGCTATTTTTAGTTGTAATCCAATTTAGCGACATGTCTCTTTCTCTGTCCTTCGCTCTCTCTCCGTCTCTGGTGACAGGAGTGCCGCCTGCAGTGTCCAGTACCACCCTTGCTGACCGATAGGGTTTAGCTCCCAAAGGAATTCACTTCAAAGTGTGGCTAACGCTTTTGTATACATAGCCTTGTACTGCTAAACCTTGTCACCAGCTTTGGGGCGTTTTTCTGTCTTCCAACCCCGTCTTCTTCGCCCAAAGAACGAACCCACCCTGAACGCAGACCCTAACCTTCCTTTTGATGAGCACACTGGTCTGTGACTGTGGACGCTTGCAAGATGCTCTTGGCGCAATTGATCGCTTACTCCTGGGGAAAGAAGGAGGATAAGTCTGGACTGGTTCTGGGGATATTGTTGAATCAATGGCATGCGAACCGAATACCCCTCTCTTATGACTACGTTTAAAAGAATCTGAATAATTAATAGAGAATTCGAAGTTTAAATATATTTCATTTAGCCTTTGTGGTTTCTGCTTAATAAAAAAAAATACAAAGTTAAACCTTTTAATCTGAAGTTCAGAAGTTGTTTTATGAATCTAGTCGACATCTGGGAGAACAAATATTTTGGATTACTAGTTTATAGTGTTTAAATATGGCCTTTTATTAAGCTCAAATTTGTGTATTTATTTTCGATTCCACAACGACATGACTCAATACTTCCTAGGTCGAAATCTAAAGGTTTCTAACCACAGTGAGATATTTTTTTTTTTACATTGCTATTTTGGATTTGTCCGTTGTCCAAATATTGTAAAATCACAACGTTATGGAAGTTACATTTACTTCCGTGATCAGGTTAATAGGACAAAAATTTAAATTGTTGGGCACCCTGATCGAGCTAGTCTTAAACTTGGTCCATGTTCAATTTTCAACTTCCGAAACTTTGTGATTTTATAACACCTGGACAATGGATGAAGTTCAGAAGAACAATTTAGCACGACGTATAGGCTATCAGTGATTAAGCACAGGCTTATGTGATGACAAATATTTTCAGTTTTCGACATGAAAACATCCAAGAAATGTTATTATTGTGTCCTCGGCCAGAACTCCCACGGTTTTCGTTAATAAAAAGTAATCACCAAGGAATTCTGGTCACTAAGATAATGCGGTGAAAGTAATTCTGAGGAAGTTGCTTGAAGCTAATGCACTAGGCTCACATTTCGCCACAAAATTAGTGCATAGGTCCACACAAAATAGTCGTCTGTCAGCATTTACAGGCGTTTTCTTGGTTAGAAGCACCCATTTTAATTTCTGACGACTAGTTTGTATGACCCCTGTTAGGTTAAAGTGGCTGTGTGTGATTGTGTCAGACTGAAACGAAAGTTGTTTTAGCCGAGGTTAACGCAAGACTTCGTAACTTCCTTACTGCTGAAACCTAAAAACCAAGAGTGACTCTTGAAGCCACAGCAAAGAAGGTCTTAGCCTGTTAGGGTTGTAGATTGTAACGGTTATTAATCGTGTGTTTCGTTAAAAAATATGAGGAAGTAAAAATCAATACTAAATTTCCCTCTTGAAGAAAAATATTTTCTTCTTAAAAGTAGAGTTTATTTTGGGATATAAATAAAATGTTGACTTCTCAATAATCGTAATTTTTTCGACGGTGTTCTTTTACGATACTGTATATTGTTTATTTGTAAAGAAAAACATTATATCCATCCGCGTTACGCGCCGACAATAAAAAACATAGGACTATTAAATGTTTTATATTAATGACATGGTCCTCAGAGAAAAGAGAATGTAAAGACTTGAATTGGATTCATCTGAATTAAGGTAGATACAGAGAATGTCTTTTGTAAAAACGATTAAACTTCATGCTTCGTTAAAGTGGGATTTCTTGAACAGCTGAGTTAGTATCGATTCTTAAGGAGAACATCTCTGCTCTCTTCCTTAAATCGAAATTCTGCTGTCGGTCTTGTAGCCCCAGAAGTCTGTTATCTATGGATAAGGTGGCTATAAGTACTAGTCAGAATAGAGATTTTATTGCAAATTATTTTCTTTTGCCAACTACGAGGATTTTACATTTAAAGCTTTGCATTTCAATGGTAAATCAATCATATGATACACTTTATAAGGTATAATTAATTCCATCACTCATATTTTAACTCGCAAATTGCCGTCAATCACGACGGGGGAATCTAAAGTCCAAAATCGCTTAATAGCAAACGATCACAAAACAACATTTACGTTTAATATAGGTAAGAAATATATGAAGTGAATCTTTCGCGGCGACTGAAGTCGATGAAAGACCCTCGGATTATAAGCCGCGTCAGGTGGCTGAATGATGAATGAACCGTATCTTTCGCCAACGTTTCGAGAACAATCTCTGCTCTCATCCTCAGAGCTGCTGTGTAACAAATCTGGTCTTTGTAGCACGCTCGCCGTTGGGCTGGTAACCCGATAGTATTTCATCAACTTCAGTCGCTGCGAAAACTTCACTTTATACAACTTTAAAATAAATAAATGTGATATAAATTTGGTATTTTCCTCAGGAGCTTGTAGCTGACCACTCAACTATATCGTCTTGAGTTTATGTATGCATTGAGCTACACCTCCACTCCCCCATACGTCACCATGTCGTTTAACCTAATTAAGAACAGAAAGAATGTCGACTGTCTTTTGTCGTTTCTGTTGTCTTTATGCTGACAGGTGCGTCCCTACGACAGAGCATAAAATGTATTTATTTTCCTGATACTTCAAGGATAATAAGCTTCTGAAGACACTGTGATAACAAATGAACTTTTTGTACTCTGAGCAGAACTTGGCATAATTTTTCACGCCTTGAATGTCTATAACTGCCTTCACCCACATCAAAATAGGTCCTCAAAGCTGTGAAAGTTGCCTAAACCATCTCTTCAAAGTTTCAGTCAATTCCTTACCCAACTTATGTCTGACAGTTTAAATATGTCATATTTTTTGTCTGGAACCACCCAGAATGTTGTGATCCTTATCTTATTTTAGTGAGCTTTTGAAAGGAAGTTAGGAGGAGCTTTTCCGCCATTGAGTCTTTTCTGTCCTTCGTCCCTAATTCGTTGCAGTCCTGAATCCACTTCACTTGTTGACTAATTGCCATCTAATTCTCGCATTACTCAGAAGTCTCGACTTGCCTGTGTCTGCTACCTGAAGTGAAAATTCAGATGCTACGTTTTAAAAAGGACACTGGGCACAAGGAACCGATTTCCCAAGTAAGTTATAAAGTTGTGGGCTTGGCATATCTGCAGTTTCATTCTTTGATCAGAATTTTACCTTTTCTCTGGATGTTAAGTCATGTAAGATGGTCATTTTCTGTGGTAGTGTCAAAGTGTTGTCGCAACGATTTGCGTATATTAAAGACTGCCAAATGCGATCCCGTATCATGCAATAACAATAAAAGATATGTAAGATCCCTTAACTTGCTTCAAATAAAATTGTAGAGAAATTAAAACAGCGTTCGCTTATATGTTGGAACCCCTTGTAAAATTTTGTCACCTGGTGTGAACTCAGTGACCTTACATTAATATCTGTAATATCACTTTAAACTTTTTATAAACGTCTTTCTCTAGGGGTGTCTGTAGTTATGGATCGTTAGAATTAGATGTGTTTTATTTAAACAAAATATGTTGTGAAAACTAAATAAAAATTTTAAATAATGAAGGAAGGAAAGAGTTAAGATATAATGAAAAGGGAATTGTAAAAGGAAAATAGAACGTAGAAGAATGATGGGAGATACTGATGTGAAAAATATAGCGTGTTTCACGATTGTAAATAAAATTTATTGTCGAAATAAACCCAATCCAACTGTATCATATTTAATAAGTTTATTTCCATGAACTAATGACATTTAATTTCACAAACGTTAGTTGTTTTTTCTGCGTTGCGTAATATGCTATTTCGCACAGGAAATATCAGCAGCTGCTGAAATCTAGGAAGTGTTAAGGAGTGCTCTTCTCAATCATCTCTTAAAGACAAGGGAGACGTGTTTGCTTTTGTCGTTGCTGCTTTTAGTGCAGAGAAGTTCACGGTTCGGTTCAGTGCAGGATAATAACTAGGGACTGCAATCTTCACCACGTCAACTGAGCACTCATATTCATGGTTGTGAGGGGAAAAGCAAAGTATTTCTAAACTCCACGATCTTCAATTAATAGCTTTTCGTGAAGAGGGAAGTGCGACTAAATTATCACTGGAATTTCAGGTACCTCGTGTTTGTATACACATTACAGAATCCTGTCTCTCGCTTTAAGTTGTCTGTCATGTAGCATCTTAATTTGATCTTCTTTGTGGTTAAGGTAGCTCCTTGCCTGCATAAAAATCAAATGTTTCCTTTCAAAGGTGTAGTATAACAACGGAGCAGAGATGTCATGATTAGCGAGAAAAGAGGTTTATGGTTAAATGAATAACTGCACCATTTTAGATATTTTCCATGGTTAACGTATAATATCACGTAGCAGACCACTCTTCATTTCATTTCTAAAATGGCGGTACTTCTATTCAAGACCCCAATATATAACAGTTCAGATACCGGATTAATTAAATCTGAAAGATGTGGGATTAGAGGTTTTCACTGCGGAAAGTTTGAAGTTGGCTGTCTTCTGAGTTGTTGTTCCGTGTAGTGATATTCATCACCCTGATGATAGAGGCAGGAAGGACCTCTGAAACGTCGGTAAACTTCTACCAGACTACATGGTCCAACAACGCAGAAGACAGCCATCTTCAAGTCTGAAGGATGTAACCTTATATTGTAGCCCAAATTTCTTCTGTTCTAACTTAAATTCCATAGAACAGAGTTGTTCTTGAGAAAGTAATATCTCTTTAGCTAGTCAGGAAATTTTATTATGGGAGCTGAAGTTTCATTATCCTTTTCACAAGTGTTCACCGCTGCTTCCTGTAATGTTTGTATATATAATACTACGTGGTGCTCTGGTACAGCAGTGGACCAGTTTCATCAGCCTCAAACATTACAGGAAGCACCGGTGAACATATATATATATATATATATATATATATATATATATGATGGTCAGTTTCACGCACAGCCTAGCTTTTCTCCCAAGAAAATCCTAATTATTTAGCCTGTATAAAAAAGTGTCCATGTCTGTACGTCAGCTGTACCTTTTCAATTTATAAAGTATTTATTTGGATACCCGGAAACAGTATTAATTCGTACAGTTCCCATAACTACCATTGCTTATGTCAGCAATATGAACTATTTTTTAAGTAAACTATTATTAATTCCTACTCTTGTCTAATGATTATGAATGGCGAGTCTGTAAACATGCAACTGGAACTTCTGTGGTTTATTTTAAGTACGACTTAAGACTTTAGAAACCGAAAATAACGACAAAACATTTACATTAGGACTTTTGATCCTGATTCTGGGATTTTAGCGATAAGTAATGAATTAAATTAATGCTTACCACCAAATGTTTACTGCACGTTACTGAACATTGATGGCTGCAGGCTTATTGTGAAAACCGGGAATTTATAGTATCATCACAGAGGTTTAGTGGGTAATCATATGAACGTTTAGTTGAAACTCTCGTCTTCAGTGTAATTTCAGCAAAACGATATAAAGATAAATCTCGAAGCAATAGAATTGCCTGTCACCAGTACCTGTGAATATTTTTAATAATGCATTAAAATTATGTTCCTCGAAGAAAGCACGCCGAATATACTTCACGAAGTCTGTTAATAATATACAGGGCAACAATCACTATTCAAATGGGAACCAATTAAAATTGATTCCTGCACAATATGATCCAAAATAACAGCTACTAGGCGTTAAATCAAATACACACAAATATACTTGTATGTATATATAAGTCTTGTGTTAGATAGCGCACATTTGTCTTAAAATACGGGCCAAATTATGCGACATCAGATAATAAGCAGAGATTGGCTATTCCGACATTCACAATTAAATTACAACAGATTCTCCAGCATGATTTATTACACCATCATAACTACATAGAGGTGCGTTATTCTTCCAAAAGCTAATAGTCGCTCAGCTCGTTAGGAATATGTCCGTCTTCTATGGATCATGAAGTTTAATTACCTTAATATTTGAGTTTCTCTCGGCGGCGAGCGTGAAGATGGCTGTCTTCTAGGTTGTATCTCCGTGTAGTCCGATAGTTTACCAACGTTTCAGAGGTCCTTACTGCCTCCATCATCAGGACGATGATCGCCCTGATGATGGAAGCAGCAAGGATTAGACTACACGGCGCTACAACCCAGAAGACAGCCCTTATTTAATAACCATGCTTACAACTCGTATCTCGGCCCTATCTCTAGGTGTGAGGCCCTGTGTAAAGTTCTGCAACACGCAGGTTTTTAGGGCAATGGATTCATTAACTCATTGATCGACTACCAAGCTGCGATAGGCCATGACCCCTTATCAGCTCCTCGCGACTGCTTGTTCATTATAGTCATAGCTCTTCTCCATTTCTGGAGGCCGTCTTCACCATCCTCGTCTGAGGATCCGTTGTGCAGTGTTGCCAACAGAAAAATATAAATTCCCGTAGCTGTTGTGAATATTGTTACCGTCCAGAGGCTACAATATTGAATAGTGAAGATGTTGAAGGAAAAAGTGGAGACCTGATGCACTTCTTAGCCTAAAAGCCAATACAGCATAACAGGTGCTGTTCTTTGTTTACTTTAGACTTATTTTGTCCCTGGTTTATCTTCTGGGAACTTTTCTTATTTACTGCTTTGAGAGCAACGTGACTTTTCGACACATTTTTGTGTAGGTTGACTTGGAACCCATGCCTCAGAATCCACCCACCCACGCCATCTCTCAAGCGATCTTATTGTTCAAATGTGACATCTGAATTGGCTACGGTTCTCCTCCATTGTATTGGTGTTGGAAGGGTCTCCCATCAACTGCTTTTCATTTCTCTTTTTTGCTACTCTATTCAGTACCAACATTTTGTGGACACCTTTCAGCCATTCCCCCCCACAACATTGTCTCCCTGTTATATTCACGTGTTTCGCCGTGGGTGTGGAAGAGATGTGGCAGATGAAGACGTTTTATCTGAAAGAGATGGACCCTGTGATAGGCTTATTCTACCTGTTTCGGGTTGAATTGTCTTGACAACGTTTTTAGCCAGGGGTGCATAAAGTAGGCTTGATACAAGCGGTGTATTTTTTTTATAAATACCAGCAAATATTGTTGAAGAAAGTTATGTTATTATAATTATTAGCTTAGTATGACCCGTTAAAATTGACGGGAATGAACCTTTTTGTGTTAAAAGGTAATAGAATTTATTGGAGAATTATCTTTGCGAATCGCATCGGAAGTACAACATTTATAAAATTTATTTCGAAGTGAATTAAATGTGATAATATCATAACGAAAACTGAAGCCACATTTCTGCTGAAGGCGCCTGACCCCAGGGTCCAGACGCCCGCCAAACGCAGACTCCGTTAGACCCCACCACATGCGCCACCCAGGCCTCGTTTGCATTTCTTGTTACCACAGTTGCCACCGTTAAAAAAATTAATTTCCAATTTTTCACGCATGGCACGAAGTCAAGCGTGACGGAAACTGGCTGTTATAAGTTTATTATCATCGTATTACCATCATTATCACAGTATTTCTAACTTACTTGGATTTCAGAGCAAAAACATTCGTTTCGCCAAGTGATTTTTTACACAGCGGCGAATATGTAGACGGCTGCCTCCATTGTCAGTGTGATCCCATTGATGATAGAGGCAGCAGGGACCTCTTAAACGTAGGTAGACTTGTACTAAATTATATACACGGCGCTACAACCTAGAAGACAGAATTAATCAATTGGAATACTGTCCGTGAATAAAACTTCCTGGTAACCACCGTCCTTAAATTGGTCAGTAAGAGACCTAGATGAATGACAGATGTGCTGGTGCTATCATTCAGATGTAAAAATGTTGTAGAGCCTCGGGATTTCCAGACACGACGTTGACGGGAGTACACAGAGAACTAAACAAACCGGCGTATATTGTGAGATAATAAATATCCACGAAAATTAAACTTTAAGTAAGATGAAGTTTGAAGGTTTCAGAGCGTGGTGCGTTGTACTGTAAAAATTATTCTTTTGGACTTTGCCCATCGTCTAAAGTACAAAATTACAACGTTTAGAAAATTGGATTTTTTTTAGTAACTAGATAAAAATAGGGGGAAGAGAACGGAAAACCTATTTGTTTGGACTCCTCGTTAAGTAAGCCTCAGAACTTGCTCGGGTCCAGCAGTACCCAGCTTTTAAAACGTCGTAATTTTGTAATTTAGGCGATAGACAAAGCCCAATATAATAATCTTACACATCAACCAAAGAGACCGGAAACTTGACAGTTTCTCCTGAAGATCTGTTGGTTCTTAGTAGCTTTGCATTAGTCGACCTGCCATTTTTCTATTTGTTACAAGTATGAATAGCCGTGAAAGTCGGAGGACATTAATTTTGGGGTGTACAGAAGAATGGATCATTTTTTCGGTTTGTTCCGAATACGTATGGATGTGTCGGTGTCCCTTGAAGCAGTGACATTTAATAATATTTTATCGGACATGGCGAACGAGTGGTTACCACTACTGATTCGTATTCGGAAGGCCTGGCATTCAGATCTCGACACCGAGACAGTCTATCTTCGAGAATTTTCTTTCGCATATTGTAATTCAAATTAAGCCATTATTCTTCTTTAATCGTCCTATCATTCAGCACAAAATTGTCGTTGATTAAACCATAAATTAATAAATAATATTTCTACTACATAATTATTTATTTTAAAAATATGTGCTCTAGACTTATGTAGGTGAACTTATCAACCACCTCTTATCATCACCATATATTCGTAGATCTGTATTCGTGACATGTGTTTTGTATTTTAATAGTCTAATTCAATCTTTATTAGCCAAGTAACAAAAATGGAGTCAGTGCTAGCCTTCGAATGGCTGTAGACACGATCTCAACAGGCAATGGTCAAGGCTGTATTTCAGAGGTACAAAAGTCAATTTTTTAAGTTCGTGGAGTTTTTGATTCACTTCGTTGAAACTAAGCCCTACTTTCTGTTTCCTTTTTATTTTGTGGTATGCAGGAAGGTAGAACAGTCCGAAATCTGTGTCCGAAAATTACACCCTAAGACGTCCTTCATAACAACACCTACTTTAAGTTTAAAGGCCACAGTTCGCACTTTGATGTAAGAATATTTGTATCTTCTGATCTTTACGGTGCGCAGCTAAGATAAATATACGTGGTAGGAATATCAAACCATGAAACATATTTTGTCACACAGTGGTGAGCCTGGTATGTCATTATATTTGTTTTAGCATTAACAAGTCACGATTTTTTAATTTTTTATTCTTGTTAATGTTATTTATTATTTGGACATTTTCATTTAGGCCTAGAACCTTATTAAAGAACTGTCTGTGTTTCTTATTTAAGTCCCGGATGTCAGTTTTATAGACACTAGTTGAGAGATTGGCATGAATTAACTGCCATTAAAAACGAACCCCTTCTGGTAAATATTTTTAAAACCCCATCCCCTTAAGATACGTCTTAAGAGGGTGGGTTATTAGGATGGGAGGTGTGTGGAATTGGCTCAGAATTGTATTCAATGTCTGGCTTTCATGGTAGGGCTGTTGAATTTTAGGATTTGTTACTTCTTTTAGTTAATACAATCTATTTCTTATAAAAAGTGCTGAATAATTAAATGAATATACACATCAGAAGCTGTTTAAAAGTCGAAAGTTTCAGGGTAAGCAGGTTATAATGAAAATTGAAATGGACAGGTCATCCTGATCGCGAACGTTAGTGGTGCACATCGATATTTGAAGCGTTCGATGGCCCGAACTAGTTCTCACAGACTCTCTGTAATTTCTTGAGAGTCAAGGAAGATGAACGTTGAATGCACAAAAAATCGAACTGTTGATTCAGGATGAAGGAACTGTGCGTATCATAGCTGCAGGGTTAACCGCAGCCACCGTTGCGAGATGCAGAGACGTAGCACATGGACAGTGGCGGGCTTAACGGAACCATAATTTGAGTAAGTCTCACATCATCAGAGCGTGGCAGCGAAGACCAACTTATTCTCAGACTTGTTAATACAATGGTAACTTATCCGATTAAAATCGCTTCTCTTCATTTTCTATTCATAAAATCTAATTTTAAACTTTCTCTTTTTGTATGGCTTATCTAGATTAACACGACTTTCTTCTGGGTTATAGTGTCGTGTGATATAGTAGACGTTTATTGATGTTTCAAAGGTTCTTGATATCTCCATCATCAGGGCCAGTGGTATTCAACCTGGGGGTACGCGAAGACATCTTAGGGGATACGTGAAATTTAAAACAGTATTATTTTATGATAAACACTGAAAAATCAGGGCCAGATACAATATATTATTTTGGATGCAATTTATTTAATTTATTTTAGATGTAGATTATATACTATGTATAACTTGAATTATACACCAACAACTTTGGGGGTACAAAGATAAACAGAAATTATATCTGGAGGTACGCGAACAAAAAAGGTTGAATACCACTGATCAGGGCGATGACAAAAAGTGCTTCTTAAACCTAGGTAAATTTTGTTCAGACTGCACGGCGCTACAACCTATAAGACAGCTACTTGTCGCCTTGAAAACCTCATATATTCTGTAAGCTGTGTACTTAACTTCTGTGTTAGCCCAAACAAAGTTAAGTCTCTAATTTGTTTTAAATTCACTATATATCTTGTTATTATTAATGGTGTGTGACTACTAACAATTTTGTACACACATTCTAGAATCCGCGAAGTCCCTTAATAATTTATCTTCAAATATTAATGAATAATCTGTAAAATATTTCTCTAATTGATTAATAATAGTCTGCCGCTTTCCATTAGACAGTTTCTTCAGTATGTGGTAGACTACTAAAATAACTTGAATTTACTTAACGAAACCTAAGCTTATCGTCTTAACATCTGGAGTTTCAAACTGCATTAAACCGTAAGTTCTAGCACATTTTGTCTGAAAGCGTAATTCATTTCTTGAGAGTTCGTTGTAGAAGCCAGACGATCTATTAGGTCTAATGTTTTCAGTTTTGTGTAAACAGACATGGCCATATTGTAAGCACTAAAAGTCAAATTTGTGATAATTACAGCATATTGCAGCTATCACTGAACGTCATGGTCGTAAGGTTAGCATTCCTACGTCGTATTCGAGAGGTCCCGAGTTAAAATCTCGGTTCGGAGACCAGCTATACTTACAGAGGTTTTTTATTTTTGTCCTCAATTCTTCCTTCCAAATGCCGGGTAGTACGTAAATTAGGTCACAAAAGCTTCCTTTCATACCCTTTAAAATTCATTATCATCCTCTCATTCGAAGCTGTATTGTCTGGGCCTCTGAAAGCGTCGTTGAATAAACTACAAATAAATTTATGACAGTCTGAGACGTGTTATTTAACAAGTGGAGCTTGGACAGGTTAAAAACACTGAGTTACGTGGTTCTGATAAAGATGACTTTGCCTGAGATTGATTCGCGCTGCTTATGTCTACATAGTATCCTAACTGTACTCGTGAGAATTTCGTATCTGACGACGACCGGGGTGTCAGCCACAAGGTCGCGACGTTGGTGCGGGCTGCAGGTGCCGTTCCGTAGACCACTCACACCTGCGCCATCTGCAACACGCGATCCGGATCACTGAGCCGTCGGTATTGCAGCTCACCGTAGAACAATTTTGGTTAAGCCAGATGGACGTCTTTGTGGTACAGGTTATATCCAGGTGGTCCATTAAATTATCTTAAGCTACGAAATCCGAAAGTTCATAACTGCCATCACAAAAGCTTGCTCTTGACCTTAACCTCTATTCAGCACAAGAAGTTCACGAATCCACATATTATTTCTCGTCCCAGAATTACTCTTTCCGAGTGATCGCTGGTTTGTTGTAGAGGTTCAATACAAACCAGTCCGAGAGCGACTACAGAGTCAAAGTTTGTTAAGAAAACAAATCTCAATGCGTCATTCGCACGTATTGCGTCATAAAATTTTATGAATCCTCTAAGAATTTACCAGAGGGTATCAGTTCATATGGGGATGTTGAGAAGCATCTTATACCCCGGGGCATTTCTATGTTGCTTTGGTTCACTCCGGCTTAATTCTTAATTATGCTTTAACTCCACTTCTACTGTCTTATTTCCTCATGAAGTGGTGCTTGGATACAGCGATGACTTTTGCTTTAAGAAGTAAATTTCTATATTAATAACGAAGACTATAATGTGTGTAATTTTACCTTTGCGTCTTCTGCAGGTACTTAACATTGAAAACTTCAGCTTTTGCAGTAATATTCCTTGTAATTTGTGCACAAGTAACACTTCTGAACACTTCGGCAACGCTCGATGCTCGGTCCGTGTCTTATGGACGGTCACGTGTGTGTATGGTATTAACTACCGTACACGCAGAGGCTGTGTGTGGTAAGCTTACAACTTCGATGTGGCAAACGGACGAGTTTTGTAACGGGTGTACGTGCCTTGTATATTATAAGAAGTAAGCCTAGAATTGAATGAATATTTTACGAATAGAAATTTTGGGAATGCCTTGAGGCGATCATGTGACACCGTAAGATTATTATGGGAGAATCTTATTAATACGAGTTGGAAAAGTCTGGGTCTGAGATTGCAATCTGGGGAAGACAAATGCAGATAATATTTCACTCTGCTCCTTAAAGGCACGTTGTGTTTCTTTCCTAATTACAGGAAGATGTAGGAGAAGAGGAAGGTTGCAGAAGGGGAAGGTGTAATAAAGCGACAAATCTACAGGGGATTATCGAATTATGGCTTTACTTAAGCTTGGTTATGTCCCACCTTCAAGAAACTTGATTCAAGCATGTAGAGAAGGACTATTTTACATTTTTATACTTTCAGACTTGAAGGAAACAGGAAAGAAATTAGAATCCGGTACAATAAGACGATTCTACTAGTTTATTTTATTTAAACTCGAAATTAAAGCGACTGTACTCCCTTGGGATATTTTCGGAGTCTTCTGTTTAAATAAGAACTCCAACCAGTTACTTTATTGCAGCTTGCAACATAGATGTTTTTAGTTACACAAAATCAAAGATGTATCTTGTTTCGAGAGCCATAAAAGTTTAAGTTAATAGTCTAATTGCTTTATATAAAGTTATTAACATAATCATTATCATTATTATTTGTTCTTCGCCCTATATGCAAGAAATGAACGCAGGTCATGTTAGTCTGTCTGTCCGCATGATTAAACTCGAGAACTGCTGACGGATTTAAATGATATTTGGTATGCTATGCCATTGCGGTCTACCATAAAACTGTGTTTTTAATTACCTACAATCAGTAATACTAACTTGGTGGGCGACGAAAATTATGAGGTAGGCTCGACACTAGCGTTACTCCCTCGCAGGTGAACGGCCGAATTTTTAATAAACTTCTGTATGCATATGTATAAGACTAAGAGAGTTGCATTTCCACACATCTCTGATCTCTCCGTCTGTATGTGACATCTGCCCGGGTTTGTTCTTTTTCTATGTCATATTTACATGTTAATGAAGTGGCCACCTTAATATCTGTACCGGCCTCGTAATTTTTGACGTCTTTCTGATAATCTTGACATTGTTGGTTTGTGATTGTACACTATTTTTGGTCATCTGCTTTTTTTTTATCAGTTCTGTCAAAACAGTATTTCCATATTTTTTCCTTGTTTCTTAATAGGTCTAAATTTTAGATTTTAATTCTCTCACGTATTTAAGATTTTTATATAATCGTTTATGTATTCGTGTTCGTGTATATTTTGGTTTAAGTTTACGGGCGTTTCGGAGGCGCTTACTGCCTCCAACATTGGTGCTATGAGCCAGAAGACAGCCATATTTTGTGTTAACATGCATATATTGCTGAAATAAAATTTGGGAAATATCGACCATTTACGTTGGAACATTTCATATATATCTTGTTAAATAGCATATAAAAATATATTGCTGACAACAGTACTAGATACTAAGACGACGAAAACACCCACATTTATCTAATCCTGATAACATCCGTTCGAATCTGAAGAATGATGTTGCATTTATCTTGATATTAAAATCACGTTTAGGTAGTTCATTACTGATGTAGCTCTCTAACTGCACCCTACATGTGCAACTGTTCAGTTATCTGTCGATTTTATCTAAAAACCTTTTACTTTGGTCAAATACCCTTTCTATCTAGATCATATGAAACCACAGTTTTGCCCAGGGGAAATAGAATAACATTCAAATAAAAAATATATTTTTCCCATTTATTCTACTCATATTTCACAGAAGTTAAGAGATAACACGGAAATTTCACACTGAGTGACCTTTTAATGTGAATTAATCCTCTATGCGTCTAGACATATAATTATACAATGCATATATTTTTATGAGGCAGCATGTAAGTTGTTTGACTAACAAATAAAACCAAAGTAACTACATAATTGACATAATTTTAGCCTAAGAAAAGCAGTATTTTCGTTTTAATTACCTATCTTGAAGGCAATGTCCCGAACATGCGGTTAAATTTAATTATTTGTATAAGTTCACAGTTGGAACTATAATTATGGAATTGGATTTCTTTAGTGGATGATATCGTCATTATTATAGTGGACACCCCACAGCGGATGCAGAAAAATGTAGCTGGAATATCAATACATTGCTATAGTAGCCGTCACCAAATTGCATGCTACAAGGCCACAGGACTTCACCCCCGTTACCACGCGGCTGTAAGTCAACAATACAGAGTTCTTAATTTTGCTACGTTGCATGTCTTGAGTTTTCTCTCGCCTGGGCTCTGCTATTGGTCTTCAACCTTGAGAAAATTAATTTAGGCTATATTGCTTTTTTCTACTCAGTTGGCTAATTCTTTTGCTTCAGTTTCGAACTGGTCCATTAAAAAGAACCCTCATCGCGTGAGAGTAACAAAAGTCGACGAAAGACTAACTAACTAACTAACTAACTAACACTAACAAGAAAATTCGTTTTGTAGAAATGAAATATAAAGGCCATTAAAATGGATCTTAATAAAATAGAGTGTAATGGTTTGAAGAGCATCGAATTGTCTCAGGACAGGAGCCAATGACAGGAGCTTGTATACACGAATTTAATAAAAAGCGGGCTATAGGCCCTACTTTTTGACCAGCTGTGAAACTATCAACTTATCAAACAGGATCCTGAATCGTGTAGGTAGTTCTTAGGCATGACTGGAAAGTTTTTGTTAAAGTAGTAAGAATAATGAATCCCTTCTGCCACGTGATCAAAGATGTAATTAGGGAGAATGTAGTGTTCGTAGCATATACTGGCTTCTTGCAAAGAGTCCTGTGCATGTTAAAATAATGACGGCACACACGTAGCGTCTTGCAAAAAAAAAAAGATAATTTAAAGACACAAGGATTGAATATCCTACATATACATATTCAGTAGACCTATTTGAAAGTTTTTGACGGGGATGATTATTCACATAGCTGGTACGATTATTAAATCTAGTTTTATAAGTCCTCGATATTTCGAGAATACCATTTTGTATTTTCTTCGCTTTGTATTAGCGTCTACATGTTTCTAAGTGCCGCTCCGAAGAATTATTGTTCGCGATATCGAGGTGAGGAGATCGTTAAATTAAAGCCGAAGTGAATTTGAAGTAGTTAGCCCCTTCAGCAGGGGGGCCCTAGTAAGAAAACCTCAGTGGGGGTTCTCCAGACCGGCTGAGCTAAGGGCCCAGTCGTGAGTGGAGCAGCAGGGGAATTCCCCAACAGGGGGTCCCTAGCATTGCCCGACAAGAACTGCTATACGTATTTCACAGTCCCACTATGTTATTGTAAATCCTCGTGGCTCTATTCAAGAGACATTCATAGCATGACTTGAGGTCTTCATCAACAATATGGGGACTTTTGTTGTTTTTGTTGTTTGCTTGTTCTCTCTCTCTCTCTCTTACCTCCAGGTGGCACCAAAGACGATCTACAACATGGTCTACCGTATTTGTACATCCAGCTATTAATTTAATGTATCTTTATGTTAAGGTATCAAAACAAGACACGCAAATTAATTGCTTTTGATTGTGAAAATGTTGCTATATTATAAACCCACCTTGGTATGTAAGAAGGACAGTGAAGCCTTTTTCTCCTCCCTTGGTGTCGTTTCCGACATGAAGAGACTATTCACTGTCATTTGTCTCATTCCTTTTAGTTGTTGGCTCGTAAATAGAAATTGCAGTTCCTTTAGATTCGTTTAGAATTTAACCGCCATCAAATTAATTACTGCTTACAAGTGCTACATAATGTTACGTTGCTTGATGTCATTCATAGGAGATATTGGCCTTCCAAACATATTGTTATGGTTTCAGTGTTTGGAACATTTAAAAGTTCTCAAACACTTTGAAGCCGAAGCTCGCCGGAGTATTATTCAGTCCGTACCTCAAAGGAAACGCAACACTTATTTATAAATGAACTGATTAATGTTGTTTAAAGAAATAATCCCTGTTTACGCTGAGAATCACATGAAGCCAAAAGTACAAAGTGCATATTTACTGATTGTTAAAGAAGCCGGTACATACAGTTACCACTCGGTTTTAAAAAGTTAATAAAATACAATTACAAATAAAATAATTAGTGACAGAGGGTCTAACATTTATTTACTGTAATTGAATTCTAAATTAGTGCAATTTTTGCCTTTTTTAAGAAGCCAGCCCAAATTACATTCAAAAAACCAAATTTTGTTACACAAAGGACATTAACACCGGGAACTGTAATGGGCCCGCAATTATTCAAGGCAAGCAACTTGTTCACCGGTGTAACCGCTGTTTCATGTGGGCACATGCTACTTTTTATGCGTGTCCATCTTTGTTATACATGCGGCATTCAATTAGAGGATAATGCTGGCTTTCACAACAGTCTCCACTCCTGACAGTTGTTTTGTCCAGTTCTCATAAATCAACGATTCGCTAACAAAACAACTTTATTTTACGAACGCAGTGTTAATGTCCTGTTTCACTGAAGTACTGTCTGTCTGAGTGGAGATTTGGCTCGCCCTTGTCGTCATGCTGAATATCGTCTTATAAACATTGTTCCTTATTAAATATTTTCCCACTGTTGGAGAAATCTGCATGATATTAGTTATTATAATACTATGAAATAATAAAAATACAAGGATGAGACAAAACACTAGAAGACTAATGCTAAATTAAGAGTCAGCTATGTCAGAACGGCCGGACGCCCGAGTAGATAGGTACGTCCCTTTGAATGTCGAGTCAAATTCTTCGCTCAAACATACATTACTGAAAAGGGATATTTTGCCAGTTTCTTGTTTTAATTCTGGAAATTTAACACTGTAGGTCTACAAACTGATATTTAAGTAATCACAATATCAAGACTTTACTGTAACAGTTTGGATAACTGGTAATTTGATTACAGGTTTCAAATCAGCACAAAACGTCAATACTTTCACCTTCGCAAATTTTATACTCATAGGCCGATGGTGGGAAAATTGAGACGAATTCATACGCTTATGATATGACCATCTTCCAACGTACGCCTAAATCGACTCTAGACCAGATACCCCGATTTTAATTACATTTAATAACGGAGAATTCTAAAAAATTGTCAAGCCATTCCGTGTTTTAAGTTATAGATTGGAAACTTTTTACATCATTTCAGATAATTGACAACGGATATATAGATTGATCTTATCTACCTTAATTTAATACACATAAAAATAAGTTATAATGATTTCAGCTTGTTTTAATAAAAATTTACTACAGTATTAATAAATTAAAATTTATAATCATGATTAAAGATGTCATGTGCATTTCAGTTTAATTGTTGTCCCTTATTTATCCTACCATTTATAGGCCTATGTCAATTATTCCGGTACGTGGATTTTGAAAATAGTTAGTAAACTTGAATGTCCCTCACCGTGAGAATGTCTCTACTATAGCTTCCTGTTACATTCCAAGAAACGTCGAAAATATTTTAATTATCTGGCGAATGTTTAAGAGTCCCCGTGCAACCTGGAAATGCCGCCAACATTGCAGTCTGCGTCGAATTCCGATTCAACAGGTTGCTGGTAGAACTTCTATAAACTTTTCTCCGTACGTTATTTAGGGCTGACGTAGTTGTCAGGCGCAAGGGATGCGCACGCAGATCTCTACACGTGGCGAATGTATTCTACACGTGAAACAATTTATTGCATGTTTCCATGTTTACATATGCGCGCTCATGAATCTAGAATTTTTGAAATTGCATTTATTATGTATAAGGTAACAAGTTAATAGCATGGAAAGTCTAAAGTAATCTACGTTTATGAACACTGACGAATTTTAAGAATTTTTAGTGATTTGACACATAAAGTTTAATGATTGTGTAAAACAATGTCGTGTTAAAAAATAGACTAGGTCATCTTTAAACAATGATAATGATTATTATTATTCTCTTAAAATCGAAACAATTATATTAACATGGTTAACAATGGTAATGAATAAAAGTGGTTGGATAACAAAGTATATGTTTAGAAAATATGATGTTTCTATGTAACATTGTAGTTTATTTAACAGCTTCCTCTCAACTGCATAACTTATTTAGCGTCTAATGGAAGGGTGACTGTAAATAGCTATTAATAATTCGAAGTAAAAGGAAAGTAAGTTCTTTCTTAACATTTCCCTGCAACTACTGAATAAAACACAAAATGCACAGTTGCCTTCCATGTAGACGATTTTAATTAAATTTCTAGATAGTTTCTTCAGTTCACCTTGGCACATTCTGGGACGATCGTAATGTCTTCAGACAGGTCATGGCTGTTTCTTTCAGCGTCTTCCTAAATAGTTCATCTAACACAATCTCCTATCGGAAGCTGTATAGTCTGTGCAATGCAGTTAATTAACTGATAAACAAGCAGACAAGAGAAATATCACATATTCATTTGTATCTTATTATTATTTCTTCTCTTATCACAGTTTTTTTTTCCTGGTATTTATCCTCTTGAACTAGACGGGCTTAAAGTTCAGACTGTAGCCCTTTCTTATTGCCTTCTTGGAATTGTTTGCAAATATCTTTTAGCCAGTTAGTTACAGTTTCTTTGGCCCAATTACTGGTATGGCAAGGTATTTCATATTATACATTCGCTAAATTTCTGGGTTTTATATTAATTTTTTTCAGTCTATTTCTTTATTATAATTTTGTCCGATGGTAATGCTACATCTATTAGTTGCTGCTGTTATTATTATTATTATTATTATTATTATTATTATTATTAAATATAAGCAGGTCCTTGCCCAAGTGAAGTTCGTTTAAACTTGTCTGAAGTGAGAGAGGGACGTAATTGATGAATGTCGTAATATAGAAAGTGGTGTGCAGATTCCACTGTTACAAGACAGACGCTTACACTGACATCCCATGGTTGTGCGTGATTCCAATGCATAAGCTTCGTTTATGATCCAAACACGCCAACCACGAAGAACCACCATCTTAACATTTTAGATGTTTTCTGGCCTGTGAACTATAAGCCTACTGCTTTGCATGTGTTGGATTGCCGTTGAAATTTTAAAGTGTAGTGAAACAATTCTATAGCCTATTAATACAATTTGTAACCCATTGCAGAAGCACATTAGTGACCGTAGCAGGGCAGAACGAAAGAAAAAATAGATTGTTAGATCGCGTGTAGTTAATAGGTAAACCACGTGGTTTCAATGACATCTGCAGGTTAGTCGTAGTACTACTTCAAGAAATTTAATTACGGTACAGTTAGGATTAAACTTTTAACAACTCAATCGTAGGCCTAAGTCTTATGTATCAGACAGAGCAGGTGCGAGAACGGTCACGTGACTGTCCGATCGATGACCCTGTTGTCAAGAGCAGATGCTGCGAAGAGAAGACTGTGGAAGAATGTCTTCCATCCTTCTCTTACCACGTCATGCTCTATCTACTCGCTTCTCACGGCCGTTTGGTGCGTCCATTGGGCTTCTTATGGTCACTAAAGTGAAATGGTACATAAACACCAAAGGTAATGAGAAAAAAGTTTTTGCTTTCCCCAGTATCGAACACCTACTTTGTGCACTCAAACCAACAAAAATTTCATTTATGACTACTGAAAGCAAATATTCAATTACGACGTGTTATTATGAGTTAAAATTAATCTCATCCTATCTGATATTTATGGTTCTTTCTCGCGGCGATGAAGATGTTAATAGTGGTCGTCTAGAATGTAGTCTTTTAGATAATTACAGACGATATTAGTTGTATTTTAGTTTGGGTGGGCCCCAGTCGTGGTCTGAACTCGGTGCAGGACGAGGAAAACCTCTGGTCCGTGACGCCATAGTTTTGGAAGAACGTATCACATCCATCTTCAGGGTGAAGTTACTTCATACTAGTAACCACGTACAGGACTTAACGGCGTCACAGCCGGGAAGACCACCGTCAAGATCTTAATCGTCGTGAGGACATAATCTCATGTAGGAAAATTACTGCCTTTGTGGTGAAATCAGACCCCAATTGTACAATAGCAAGTCACAACACGGACTGGTATTTTGAGTAGTGAGAGCTACAACTACGTTCATTATTTGACTAGAGTTTCCACAGCATTGCTCCGGGGAAATTCAACAAGTGTTTAAATTTCTTATAAATCTTTACTGCCCGAAAGCTTACCATGGACCTGATTATTCTATGTTTCGGTGAATTTCGCCGAAGCTCGAACACAGGGTTGTTTTCGGGTTTGTGGTCCTAGTTTTTGTAATATCCTCTACTAAAAAGAATCGTCTTGGTGCCGTTATTATATCGAGCTGAGTTTCCGAATAACTGATATCACCCTCAGTGGGACCCAAACTCAGGACAGTTTTACGGAGTTGTGTTCTTTTTAAAATCTCTTCCTGATCTCAAGAAATAAGCTCCCAAGGCCAGAGAAAAAACGTATTTTCTATTTTCGAGAGGTATACACGGACACACAATATCAAGGGTCTAATCTTCCCAATACTAAAAGTTGGTTCCCGAAACGTCGGTTTACTACGGTAACCAGTTAACACGGCTGATTGCCCAAGAAGATTTTATTGATTGTACTCGCCGCGAAAGTCTCAAATAATATACTCAGGAGTTTCTAAAGAAACAAGTATTTGTTTTTCATTATTTGTACTATGAATATTACAGGATATAAACCCTAAATAGGAATAGTGGATGCCATGTTTTACATTTGAGAGGCAGCCTGCGACATTTGATGAATCGTGTGAAATACTGAACCAGATCTTATGATGAAGTGTTAGGACTACATGTCAGCAGGAAACAGAAAATTGCACAATTCGTACTGACGTACAGAAAAATATTTTTCATATTGCCACACAAATAAACATAGTTATTCAGTAGTTCCTACAATCTATGATAGGAAATTTGTATTTCAATCATTTGAAATTCTTTATAGAAGCGTGTGTTATAATCTCCTATTTATGAAGGATGGAGCCCGATCGTCCTCATTATGAACGTAGAATATTAGAGAAATTATTAATTTGTGTTATACTACGTATTTTAAAACAGGATACCTGACATAAACTCTACGAAATCTTGTTCTAATTTTTGTTTATCCTCGCGTGTTTTGTGTTTTCCACACTATCGATTTACTGTGTTTTATAAACCGCGTCACGCCTGTAGAGTGCACTGATGATATTTAGAATGCACCCTATATAGATGACAGTGAATTCTTGATCAGATTTGTGATGCCTCGGTGGAGATACGATCAGAATTAGTCTATTTTTTCCCCCTAGCAACCGCATCTGATAGTTTCAAGCGCTCTCAATTTGATACGCAAAGACTGTCAACAAACATCACAGCAAAGACAGGAATAAAACGAAGGAGGTTCTGATTACCATGGCTGGTCGGACGAGCTCTGTGGCCCATGAACCTCTGCAGTGGAATCACTTCCTATGGAGTTCTGGGAATTCTGTTTCGGTACGAGGAATGCTGTGTTTTGTCTCCTCGCAATGCATCACGGTAACAAAAACAGTAACGAAATTTAAGAGTGTGACACGATCAAGCTGTTAATGATTTTGCGTATATTTGCGGTAGGTCTTGATCACTGGAGCGCACGGGTTTTTCAGGTACGACGTAACAACTAGAGCAAATATAAAGCAACATAGCCTCTTTCTAGACGATGATATGAGATAATCATTTGCGGTTATTCTCACCGATTTTAATACCGATAAGTTTAAGCGAGATTCGTGAGCAGCAGTGAAATATATCTTTTGAGAAGAATTTTGTTTCTTCCTATCTATCCGAAAAAGCCCCAGTGAAATTAATTCTTGCTATAACATTTGTCTTGTGAAATAAAGCTAAATTAAGATACGACATTACAGTTGGTGATGCGTAGTACTCAGATAGCAAAAATAAAAATAAGTCCGGAAGGACTTTAATGCTGGTAATGTATTAAGTTGTCTAATTTGTGAAGTCAAGAACAAGAAGATAGAAACCGAATAGGCATTTGTGCTCACTATTAGCTAATGTAATGAGATTAACTTGGCGATTGTATACGAAAATTTTTTTACTTTTCGGTTTTCGTGGAAATTTCAGGACTTCATTAAAGACAGAAGCAATGAATTATGAATTTATCGTTTTTGGTTAACTGTTATATTGAAAGATGTAAAAGAAATTCCACTTTCAAGGCATAAGTATAGTGACTCAGTTGAAATTTTAACGTAAGATCTACGATTGCTAGCCATATGTTGCATCTTGATGATAAGATACACAAACTAAAACTGACTTTTCTGCATGGATTACACATTTATTCTTAGCTTTCCCTCCACTGTATAAGACAGGTTCGTCTTACGAGGGAGGAAGGTAGAAGCCTAGATATGTCTTTTTTTATTGATGAATTATACTAACTTTTATACGTAACTACAGTAGATGTACATACAACCTAATAGTCAAATTACTATTTTACTGGAATATCTCATATTAACACTTTGAACCCGAAGCTCATCAAAACAATATTGTAAACATTAGCTCTTACCTCAAAGAAAACATGACTCGTTGTCACTACAAAGATTAAGTGGTTGATTCTGTTTAGGGAAATAATTGCTGTTTCTTCTGAGAATTGTACTGATTCAATAAATGCACTCTGTGGGCAGAATTTGGAGTTATCGATTGTTGGGCTTTAAACAGATAACCGTTTTCTGAGCGGATGACTGGGTATCACTTCCAGACGTTATATTACGTAACAGATCTCAAGACTACCAGGAGAAGAGAAATACGCAGTGTAGCTGTTGCGACCTATTTAAAGTACTTTACTCCTGTCATTTTTCTCGTGGGATCGACTAAAATAAAAGTTTTGTTCATTAAAAAGGATTCCCTGACCAAAATCCGAGTCGATAACTTCTGGAACATAATTCAGACTTTACCACTTTCAGCATCCGTGCTGCGCGTAGAACCTACGTGTTTTTATGCGAGTAGTTTCTGAACTCTATCTTCAGATTTATTTTTACTGATTTATTCTAGGTTCGTTGTTATAAAGTACCGAGTCGCTGAATTGGTTATTGTCTATTTGCTGACAGACTCTGCTATACCAGATCTGCTTTAATAGAATTGAGAAATTTTGTAACGAACTTAAATGGAATTGAACCGGTATTCTGTTGAGTGAGTCCACTTAGCAATATGCTAGAAGAACTTTTCCATATTGTCTGTATTAGCCTTTTATTTTTCATACAATATCCACTTTTATCTCCTGATGGATAAAGAAGTAAAGCCACGTGTTCTTATAATCACCATTATCAGCTCTTCTAGGGTAGGTCTTGTGAAATTATGAAACAGTTGGTAGTACTCCTTGGACGAGCGATGGCATTATAATATTTTCTGTAAGCTCAATAATATATGATCTAGTTGTCATGGATTATTTTAAGACATAAAAGAATTTATGGTGTAAGTGAACAGAACTACGAAAACATAATTGTATATGTGTAATATATTATAATTATAATCTGGATTCACCAGGCTTGGTGAAGTAAAAGTCCAAGGTTCTATTGTCGGCTAGGATGCCGGCTGACTGAAAATGTAATCGTTTTCGGTCCTTCCAGGAAAATATTTTGACTAAGATATTGTCTGGAAATAAGTCACGCAAAATCCCCTTCTGTCTTCTATACACTAAGACCAAAGAACTTAACTACGGGCTAGAATTCGGATCGGTTATTTCGAAAGATCTTGCTTCAAAAGTTCTAGCCACTAAACCTCGAAGGTAAAGTTACCTTTATCTTCTTAAATGGGTATCGGCAATATGTTCACGCACATTGAAACTCAGTGTTACACGTACCTAAATGTGTGGTTGTAGTCGTCTTAACATTAATTATTGCTAGAACGTGTAATCCGTTAGGTTAGGCTCAACACGCTTCACAGTTGTCTCAACTCGGCTCTCGTGAGGTGAGCTTCTTGCCTCAGGGCGTTTGAATTCGTGATCGGAAACTCGACTCTAATTTTTGTGACGTATTAACCTGAATACGGTCTAATTACTACAAAATTATCAGCATAGTTTAGATTTGCGTAGAACGAAAGAAGAATTTTTCTATATTATACTACTGTGCTACACTACCAACTTTATCACATACTCTTTTGTGGCAATTATTTTTTTAATAGCATAAGAAAACAGATTTCAGAGTCATCGTAACTGTCCCATATCAATACTGCTGAAATTCATATAATAACACGTAAACAGATAAAAATTCTAATTACTTGTACTTAAATAATATGTAGTAAGGGAAGTGATGTACGGAGCATGTAGCACATACGGGGATATAAGAAATATGTTCAAAATTTAAGTTGGAAATCGTTAAGGAAAGTTACAACTTGGGAGACCTAGTAATAGTCTGGAGGACAGATTATTTCAAATATTGCCACAAAATTAATCAGTAACTAATTCCTAAATTGATAAACATATTTTTATTCTAATTACTATCACAAGTTCAAAGATGGGGGGAGTTTTCTTATGTTGGCACTAACTGCTATGTATGAACACTGTTGTTCACTTGTTTTAAAATGGCGACAGTACAGGAAAAGGAACTTTGTGTGGGCTGGTTTATTACAATAAAATTAACAACGAAGGTGCAACAAAACTTCAGGATGGATGTTACGTATGAACGAGGTCCGCCTTCAAGACAAAACATTAAACGATTATGTGATCGGCTCACGGAAAGAAGCAGTGTGACTGGGAGAAGACCACATGTATCCGAAGGCCAAGTTGAAGCAATAAGGTGAGCTTCCCAGCGCAGTCGTACAAAATCATCATACATCACGGAAACAGAACTCGCTTCTTTTACTTTAAAACAGCACTCAGAATAGCAATATATTAATCAATTTATGGGTTACTGCTGTTTAATTTCGTGACAATATTTTGATACACCCTGCATCATAAAAGAGGCTAGTGCGTAGACTGGCTTCATCTGTTTCAGTATATGTTCAGATGATGGGCTGTTGTGAACGTGACAATTAACATTTAGGTTAATTCAGTGATTTTTCACTATTATAAATATATAATAGTACCTGATATTTTCAACAGTTCTAGTAAACAAACAGCCTTTATGGTTTCACATCACAAAGTTTGTAGTTTCGGTGTCCGTTGAATATGAAAAGCTAATTTACAATAACATTTAATTTTGTAACATAGTGATATATGCGAAAATAAACCGGAATGGGCCTATTATCAATATTTAAACTTAAATGAATACCAGGTTTGTACTGAATAGACTTACTTAGCACGTTTAAATACTGTGTAATTGTGTTTTTGATTATTATTCCCTTGACGTTTCTCAAGCTTCAAAACTAGGTGCATTTGAAGGATAAGGATTAAGATAATGATAATGATAATGATAAGAATAGGAACAACCGTAGGAATAATCGTCATATTTCGTCGCCACAATTTCCATTAACCTCGCGTATAGGAAACAGCGTAAGAGAAAAAAGAAGGAACAAGTTATACGCAGAGTTACCACGAATGGTGTGAAAGCCGAAGCTGATTGAAGTTTGTGAAAATCGCTGAACCACGGAAGCAGAAAACGCTCGTGGGTAATGCTTGTAACTAAATTGTGTTTATTTAAACAAGAAACCACCAAGATAATCGTGACTTTTATTTCCTTCGAACTTGAAGGTGTTCTTTTCTTAAGGCTGTAAATTTTTATCCTTACCTTCACAAATGTGAAGTAGAGTGACGGCCGAACGGCCACTAGGAAGCGTTGCGGTCGTTTTATCCCAGATTCCTCTCAGCAAAGTTTCCCACGCTCTTAAGACGAGCCACACTTTGGTGAAGAGATGTGACACACGACACGCCTCGGAATTCGCTGGCCACGAACCGATTCCACTGTGATGAGTTTCCGATTACTCTGTGCGTCAGTTGCGGTTTCTTTCTAGATATCGATCTCTCGTTTCGTTTACACGATTTTCACAGAGCCTATTCCATTTACAAAGGAATGCTAATAATATACATACAAATGTTGCGTACGTGTAGTCTGGTAGTTTACAGATGTTTCAGAGGTACTTACTACCTCTATCATCAGGGCGATGAATGCCTTAATGATAAAGGCAGCGTGACTCCGAAACGTCGGTAAATTTCTACCATACTACACTGTGCAACATCCTAGAAACAGTCATCTTCAGTATTTTGTATGTTGATGTGATTTCATGAATATTGTGAGGTCACATATAAAAGATTACTTAAGATTTTTATGAACAATTTGGCTTATTTATTGAATTTATAGGCCATATTAGTATTTTATCACCAATGTAGATTGCACAGAGATTATTTTAATGCAAAAAGTACTGATGCCGAATGACAGAAGAGATGAAACCAACAAACGTACAAACACGACCTCCTCAGTACGAGCTAAATTTTGTTCACTTCGTTCGAAAAGCGTATAGAATATATGAAGCAGCCTAGTTGACAGATTGATAACCACTCTTATTATATTTCTTATCCTAAGGTTTTCGCGGTTGAGTTTCAGTGAACAGCTCTGGCTTTCGGGGACTGACGGCTTCAAGTTTTGAAAGTTATCCAACGTTTCGACAAGCATTGCAGTTGCCATCTTAGGAGTGAATATTTATAGGTTGGGCGTGCTTACACAACCGTCCATACAATATAAATTTGCCCTAAAGATGTCAACTGTAGTGTTCGCCCAAACGATGGATAACTTTCAACATTCAATGCGGCTTATCCTCGAAAGCCGAATTTTGAAGTCGTTATATTTCACACTGAACGCACAGAAATGATAGAAAGTTCTAGTGTTTATCGAGAAACGAATCGGAGACTGGGAAACAAGTCCCTCTCAAGGCTGTAACTCTTGTTTACACTTCAAAATAGTGTCCATAGCAAATTTTAGTTCGTCCCTCCTGGTCGTCCTTCCAGTTGACACTTTGTCATAACGCCCTCGTCGGAAGAAATCACCAGGGGGCTGCCCCCCGTGGGGTAGCGACCACCAGAAAGACCCATTGGGTGGGCATTCTTGTGACAAACAGTCTGGAAAACCCATTAAGACGTCAAAAGCAAAGAAATTGTACAATTGTGAATAATGGAAGCCTAGCTTTAAAAAATCCAGACAGCATAGTTTCGCCATAGTTTATGCATTGCTGATGTACAATGTTCATGGTCAATCAAGGTTTATTTCCTACTTTTATATACTTTTAACCCTGAAGCAACATACTTATTAATTAAGTCCCATATATTCATAGGTTTTTAGAAGTGTCCTTGAGGAGAGGCACATGACAGATGTGTGTCATTTGAGCTGTTTAGCTTCCGAGCGATTTATAACATTTTAAAATTTAGAAGAAGGATATCGGTAGGGACATACAACAATTAGTAAAAAATTACTTCCGTGTTTCTGTAAAAATAACTTCAGAGTCTCTCGTCATCGGCATAATTGTTCCTATTGAAACACACACACAAAAATGTTTGCACGAAACTCTTATTTGTCTTTGCAGTCTATAATCGAAACTTATTCTGTAAATGCGCAGCTGCTATGTCTATTTTCGGAAGATTAAGTTGTCGATGTTTATTTCTTTAGATCTCATTACTATATAGTTTTGTTTATCTATCGTTGTTTGGTGGTTGATTCTTAAGACCTATATTAACATTATTATCCCATCTACTTCTAGGTCTTCCAATTTGTGTCTTCCTTTCAGATTATTCTACTAAAATGTCTAAGGTTGGCCTCTATTTTATTTTGAGTTGCCCATAAATACTTTTTGAAATAATCCGTCACTCTGGGTATGAAAATGTTACTACATAAATAGCATATATTCTTTTAAGTGATTTTTTAAAAATATTTATTTAGATATGTTTGAAATTGCGTGTGGTGATAAGTCGGTGGCGTCTATAATAAATGACGTTTCAACAAGTTTTCTTCATTTATAACCCAGCAGCCACGAGTCCATAAAAAGTATGAATGTCGCTCCAGGTCTTAAAGTGTTGAGAATTCCTGGTCTATCCTGTTACATTAAATAAACTGGTTAGCTAATGTTACAGTGGTCTTATGTTTTTGGAATTGTGTGAATTTAAAATACATGGCGTAAATTTGTAGCAAACATGCTGAATTTTGTTTTTAATACTGGGATGCAAGAAGTATTGTATGTGTGGATAGCAATAAGGGTTCAAGCTCTCATATATTTCGGATGACGTGAGAAAACTGAAGAACCAATATGTGACGATGAAATTTAAATATTTGATTTGTCTTTGTGTGGAATGATGATGATGATGATAATGAAGTGTGCAGGATTGCTTGTAAGTAGTGTCTGTTCCTAAACCTCTGTGTGTAGTTGGTATCCTACATTGTCGTGTCTGCATTGGTCTTAGTCTATAAATTATTCATCTTCATTTTGTATAACTAATCTATTGCAATAACTTATTTTTATAAACTTGAATTTCACTGTTATGAATCATCCAATTCTTCTCTGGCGTCTGTAGGTTTACTTCCACGATGTTCCAACTTATATTATTTAATAATATTCGTAGGAACATATTGTTTAAGTTTCTTATTTTGGTATCCTCTTCATCGCCCAGGTGTTCCTACCATGCTATTGTGATGTTACGTGATCTTAATCGTGTTTCTGACTTTGACGACGTCTCTTGGTGTTATAATTCCATTTCTATAGGTCTACTGTTTCTGAAAGAGAAACCTTTAAAACAGTTTTTGTTGCAATATTTGTGCATGAAACTGTACACTCTGTTCCGTTGCCGTTTGTGACACCCTCACGATCGTGTTCTCTCTTATTCTGACAGAACTGAAAGGATGGAAAGTGGGTGCAAGGTTGGAGGAGGATAGATAAGAATTCATGGGCAAGTTTACGCTGTCCTTGTCGCCATGTACGTATCCAAGAGTCGTGCCTGCGTCTTCTTTCGCCCAGACTGGCTGCCTTTCAGGCCTTTTGCTGTATTTTTTTAAAACGCTCAAGTTTCAAAATCTCCAATTCCTTTATTACGCACGAAACTGTTGCTGTCATATATTAGACGAAACACATCTTCGATTCTAACCCAAGTCACAATAAAAGGAGAAGGGAATAAGGAAAGAGTAAGGAGGGAGTAGGACGCCGGCTACCCTCCCACCTCGTACCACGGCTGACTGGTGAACTGCCATCGAGTCTCGGTGCTATACTACGACAGGTTTACGGTACATTTAGTGGTAAACCAGAACGTAACCGCCACTTCCCACATCTCGGTAAGAACTGCGCAATGGAGGCAATAATTATCTCTGAAACGTCGATTAATTTCTGCTATAATACATGGCGCAACATCCAAGAAGACTGTCATCTTCGAATCCGATTTAATATCATATCTAGGATTTCGTTCTTGGGGGATAAGTCGATTATTACTAATTGTATCATTACACAGATTAATAAAACTGTTATTATGGTCGTTGATGTAAATACTGATGTGTGTGTATATATATATATATATATATATATATGTATCTTTTTATTAATCTTTTTCTGCTAATGTCACGGTTTAGATTCAAGCCCGTTTCTGCAAAAAAAAGACGTTATTCTGCGTTTTTGTATCCTTTTTATTTTGTAGTGTACGTTTTGGAATCTATTAGCTATAATTTTTTTTCTGATAAAGCGTGTAAACAATTGTTTTTTTCGCAAATTAATTTTGTTAAAAGTAAGAGAATCGTCTCATATTCTTTGCACATATGACTTGGAAACATAAACACTTTCCGCCGCCCTCTAAAGAGGATATTTTGCCTGCCACTGCATAAGAATTTCGTTCGTCAGGTTGCTGTCGTACCTATACGTCGAGAAAATTTCCCGCACCTTTGAATGAAGTTCCGTAATAAAGGAAGAGTTAAAAAACGTGCAAGTCGTAACGCACTTACAAACGTAATTACGTTCCCTTGTTGTGTCAATGAGCCATGACAATGCACAGTGCTGGAATCCAAATATGTCCCCCCCCCCTCTCGTTGCTGTTGTGCAGCCTACAAACTGTCACCTTATCATTCACCGACATACAACCGCAGGTAATGATGAGCTTAGACATTGATGGCTGGGGATAAACAAATAATATACCAAATTAACTGGCCGGTGTTGGAGACGGTACACAACAGTTACGTTGTATGTGGACTGTGGTCATTGTCTGCCGGCGGACATGTTCCCTTGTTCACAGAGCAGTTTGATCGTCTTGCAATTTCCGTGGCGATACAATTTAGTTTCTCCCCTTACTATGAGCGTAATGATCGGTTAAAATATCTAAAACGGTGTTGTTACGTGTCATGTTTACCTTCTGTTGTTTTACACAGCTTGATTTAAAATTTGATCTGTATGACACTGTAAGACATTATGGAATCTTTACGTCTTTAAAGTTTAATGGTAACTATATGTACCACCTACTTTAACAATCAATAAATCTGCATTTTTATTTCAGTGTTTCGTGCGTTTCTCAGTGCAAATAGCGATTGTGTTCTTAAATAACATTAACTAATTGATCTTTGTATGAGCCGGGATAGCTCAGTCAGTATAGTGACTAGCTACGGGCTGGACGACCAGGGTTCGATCCCCGCCGGGGGCTGAGGATTTTTCCTCTAGCCTCTGCGTCCCGACCGGCTCTGGGGCCCACCTAGCCTCCTCTACAATGGGTCCCGGGGGTAAATCCGGCCGGGGCGTGATGCTGACCACTCACCCCCATCTAGTGCCGAGGTCAAGGAAGAGTAGGAGCTATACCTCCACTCACCCCAAACGCCTACATGGCGTATAGTGGGACAAACTAAAATTGATCTTTGTAATGGTTAAGTCTTGTACTTTCTTTGCGGTACGGACTGAATTATTAAATATTATTTAGACAAGCCTCGACTTCAAAGGCTTCCGACCTTCGAACATAATAACAATGACGAGTTCTGCAGCTGTCGTTTCTATTATCACACTTGCAACATTTTTGACACTTAAAATTTTCATTTCTACTTAGATGCGTCACGGGTCAGTTATTGTATTACTTTGCAGATATACGTGGGGGCAATACCGAATTAAGAACTGCTGTATTTGTTTAATTATTACCAACTGAAACTTCAAGGTTCGTCAACCGTGCAATTGTTTTTCCATCACTAGCATGATATTAATCCTAAGCGTGATTTTCTTTAAACTGTGGATATAAGATCATCGAAAGAGAGGCCGTGGACTTCTTTGCCAACCATAACCGTGTAACTAAAATATACAGTGAACATTGAAGTGTTTGAATGTTCGTTAACTGTTCACCAACAGGAAGTCTGGAATTCTTCTATGCTGGTTACGTGGAGAAAGGTGAACAGGGTATTTTTACGTTAGTATGTTGCCTATGTATTTCGGATTGAAAACCATTATGATTAACAAAGTTTTATTTGGGCAGGATCCTTCGGTTGTAATTTTAACATTCAAATTTTATATTATCTTCTTTGGAACAATGCATTAAAATACATTCTTTCTTATATTAGTACTATACATGATAAATGTATTAAAGACGTAAGAAATTCTTCCCACGGAAGTCGATGACCTTAATCATTCCAAATGAAATGACTTATTCCCAGTTACAGAGAATAGGAATCTCAGTGCCGTTCGTCACACTTGAGCGTGCATGTGTGTTGGCCATGCTGAATGTGACTGCATTGAGTAGATCACACTAGATTGTACACAGAGTTTCTCAGTTGAAAAACAAATTCAGCAGGCCCGCAAGTAAATTCTACTTTTCAGCTGTACAGACTTCCCATCCAACGAAATGTTTTGTTGTTAACACTGTTTTAAGTACGTAATACATTTTGTCATAATCCACAAAAAAATGTAAGGTTGAGGTTTTCACTGCTGTGATGATGACGAAGTTATTTTAGAATGTAATCGCCGGATGGACTCGTAGGTTGATACCACCGCAAAAAAACATAGTCTCCATCTTTAGCCCTGAAGATGGAAATAATATATTTTTCTGAAACGTTGGTGCCTACCTACGAGTCAATGTGGCGCGGCATCACACCAAACAAGAACATGGTTAATATAATAAAATGTAATTTAACTGGTGGGTTAATGAGTTTGTGAGCAGATCATAGGATAATTAAATTGTACTAAAAGAAGCTTTATTTTATGTCCTCCAAATATTTAAAGATGGCTTTTCTGGGGGAATAAATATGTAACCCCTTCTTCTGTATTTAACGGCACGATCTTAACTGTGGCAAATATGGCGAAATCAATACAATTAGTCTATCATTACTTGCAGCAGTGGTAAGGATAGACTATAGATCGATAGTAAATCGTTGCCAGGCGTTGTGGACAGCGCGTAATAAATAACAAAATGTCTGGCGTGACGACGTAATTCACAGCACACGACCATGTACTTAAGAGACCAAGTCACGGAATAGTGGGAAACCGGAAGTAACCTTCCCTCTAAGCTGAAACTGGACTCGGCTTGAAGGAAGTAACTCCATTCAGTGTACTTTGTCGTTTCCTCTCGTAGACGAAACTGAGAGTACACTCTGTTTATGTAATAATCCAAAATCCTTTCGGCGACTGAAATGAGAAAAATTTCGTTCTAATTTGCTTATTGCCTGACTAATATTACCGTAAGCTTTGTATGGCTTGTTTGAGAATCATACTGTCTCCATCTTCGGGGCTGAAGACATTGGAATCTTTCTACATGTCCGCACAGCGTTAAAACCCAGAAGACCAACATCGACAGCTTCACCGCCGTGATAACCTCAAAACTCATACAGCCTGTGCATTAAGCATTAACTTCATATCCAGTGGGTCCCAATAAAAGTAGACTCTTTCCTGTCCCCTCGAAACAGAGGCAGAACCAGGCTCCGCACCGTCGCGTAGGTTTTGTGTGTTGCCAGGCATATTTCTTATCCACACAATATAGTTGCATCGTCTAAAGAAATCTGTCTCCAAAACGCTTCCAGCATGTGTTAATATGTGGAATGCTTCGAGCTTTGCTATCTCACTCCATCTAATTCTTGTGAGTTACATAGTTTCCTTGTATTTTCATTAAAATTTGGTTTTCATGTAAGAATACGTGATATTTATGTTCAGTTATGAATACGTGCTAATATGTAGACAGTCATGTTATCATAAAATTATTTAATTAAACGATAGTAAGCATATAACGGATGATGCAAAAGAATTTTTTTAATATTTTTTTTTAAAAATTACTCTTTTTACACTCTTATATTATCAAGCAGTGCGCCAGGCTCCAAGACTTCTAGTCATGAGACATCGAATCTTATTTTTAACATTCGAACAGAATAGACTTTTCTGTGCACTTACTTAGGTAGTTTATGTTCTACACAACTTATAGACGAGTGTCATTTAAATACACAGAGCCATTCGCTTTTAGAATTGAAAACATCGCATTTTGTGCCATTAGAATAGTGCAAATAGCTGGAGAATCTTCTTAGTTCTTCTTGGGATAATTATTTCTGGTGATGCAAGAATTTTGGAAAGGGATTGTACTGTACACTCTTGCATCTTTACGCTGTTATTTATGTTACGACAGAGGAACACGCCACGAGGCGGGTAGTCCAGCACAAGGAAGGTCCTGCCCTTTCTACCGCAGCACGCAGGTCGAAGCACGGCCTCCCCCCCGTGTCGCCCCGCCCCGCAATCATGCGCACACCTTCGGTCCGATCAGGAGCATTGGTTTATGTTTAACGACGTGTCGGAGGATCGCGACAATTTGCATCTACTCACCTAGCCTCATGTCCAGTAGACATCGGGAGCACTTTCCCTTGGAATAAAGCGGCCAGAGCCCGAAGCAGACCACTCACCTCAAACTAGTGCTGAGGTTAAGGATACGTGAAGCTATATTTCCACCCCCCCTCACTCGTCTTTAATTACCCGGGATAATTTTCCTTTATTGTCACGATTTTTGGACTAATTTATCAACTGTCAGAAATGTTCTCAATTTTAAAAAAAATCATATCTGAATCTTACCAGTCTGAAAAGGAGAACGAACTGCGAACGAAGTGAGAGGGTTGTGTCTGTTCGTCACGAAAGTTTCCGAAAGAGTTCCATGTACTTATTTTTAAAACTGGTAAAGGTGTTTGTTCTGTTTTCTGTTCTCTGAACTTTAGGCGTAATAAAAGACACTCGACAATCTTGGAACAGTTGAAAATCGTTTAAGAAAGATGGTAAAAATCGAAGTTGGCACGCAGTTTGAGGAAAGCGCCAGGAAATTACAAACCAATTTATAAAGCACCTGTATTGAACAAAATGGCGTTAGCGTAGTGATTTATGGAAACCGCAGAGATTAGATGTTGCAGCTGCTCTCAATCGACAGACCGTACTGAGAAACCGCAAATGATGCACGTTAGTTCGGTACGTGTCTGCTTGGGACGCGACATGGCTGGATATGACGGTCCTTTCTTCTTCTTCTTCAGCTGCCTTGTAACTTAGACGTGACCATGATTGTTTCTCATTTTTTGTTTCTTTAGTGGAACTAGTTTACCTTTGCATCTTTAATAATTCTTGCACCCACTGTGTGATACGCAGAGAAACTTGAATTTTCTTAGAGTTCATCCTGTCAATATAAAATTGAGAGTCATCGAAGGTTTATTGTTTAATATATTAATATATTTCTTGTTAATTTTTACTATCAGATCATTGGTGACGGTTAAGATTGAACCCAAGACCTTTTGAATTCGAGACTATCCACTAGATGACTAGAGTATCCAGGCTGTAGCATGAAGAAAGTGAGCTAAAAATCAAACAATGACTATAGACTGACTTGTATATTTATAAATCTTTACTTATTAAAACGAGAAATAGCTTAGACTTAAATTGTCGGTCACAAATGCGTAGAAACCTCTTTGACCACAAGCGAGAAAGGTTACAATTACTTCATTTGTCTTGACACCAAACATAGTTCTGAGTGTTCCGCTTTTTGCGTAGTAAAAACACTGCGAAGTATTATGAATAATTATTAGAGCGTCAAAGAGAGAGAGAGAGAGCAACAGCATAGCTTGATCTATGATTTCTTAATAAGGATCGCATACTGGCTGGTACTTCTGAAATATGAAATGAAATAAGAATAAATACGAGAGTAAAGTTTTATTGACATTTGTTACTGTCTTGAAACCTAGGTATACAAGGAAACGAACCGTAAATTATTACAATGAGAGACTAAAGAAAACACTTCAGATAACAAAGATAATATTAGCCTGGAGGTTTTGACGAATCTATGTCATTAACGTGATGCACAATTTCTGATATTTTTCCTTCGCCCTTTGTGGGGTTGAGATTAGCTTTATCCGATGAACTCAGCAGTTTAGACTTTGGACAATCTTACCGATTCCATCTCTTCCAAACTTCGGTTTTGACTATCTACAAAACTGCACGGCGACACAACGCAGACGATCACAATCCGAATTATATATTCTAGCTGTAAAATAATAAATAAACTAAATGAAGAAGGAAGTGAAAATATACTTGAATGAGGGATTAACTGGTAAATTAAGACAATTGCAAGTAATTAAATGAAGAATAATATCCTCTAATGAACACAATTAAAACTTTAAGGCTTGAAATCATTGGATTCAAATTTAGCACTCTAGCCTCCCGATCGGGATTTACTAACAACAATTTAATGCTGCCGAGTTTCGATCGCTGAATCTCCCGATTTGGCGACGGGAGCATTAACCAAGATCCTCGAGGTACATACTATTATTCGATTAAACAGCAAGACTTGTTCTGTTTACACAGCTTCTGTGACAAGCATAGTTGCAGTTAGGTCATGTTCCCATGATCCCTGGACGCTTCTTTCTTTTCAATTTTTGTGTAAGCTGTTTTATTTTTTACTCGTAGCTGTTGTTAGATTTTGCTAGCCGATCTCAGTGCTTGCATAGGATAACATCCAGAACGAATCGCTCCATCACATCATCATTTACAGGCACTCACCAGTGGACCATGAGTTTTAGAAAATAAATTTCGTGTTCACATACAGCACCAAGTGACGTACTCCATTGTTCGTACGATATTTGGGAGTTTCCATTTTTTAATCGTGCTGGTTTATGTGCTATTACTGGACTGAGACGATTAAATAGGACCTCAGCTCGAAGATCCGAGATCGATTCTAGCACATTCGATCTGGGCAGCGTGGTCGAACTGGCGGCTCGCGGGTCACATCCATCCTGAAATCACTTGTAGTTAGGCCCATGCAATTTTTTGTTAATTTGGTACTGGTTGCTATAATTTCATTTATTATATTTACTCCGAAGTATTTAAAAATAATAGAGAGTCTTATCTCATCTGCTGCTTTATGTTTTAGTGCCACACACGGTACTGGGTTTAAAAACCTTCGTAAAATATAAGATGATATTGTTAGGCCTCAACTTTTCGTCTTTCCAAGTAGGGTTACTAATTTTTGTCTTAAGAGACTATATTTCTGTCTGTGTCTCATAAATTCGGAAAATGTTACAGAGTTATTAATTACTTAAGATTTAATTGCTTTCATATCTCTGTTTGCTTCACCGTGGACCACTTATTTGAGACTAAGATATTTCTGGGTTTTCCCATTCTTTCGGGCGTGTGTAGGATAGCTACTTAATTTCTCTGTAATTATATTATTTTTACCGTCCTGAACACCAAAGCATTTATTACCACATCAGGCCTATTTGCATTTCACAGAAAAAATTTTGTTTTTCAACGCTTGCAAAAGACTCCCTTGTCCCGATATTTACTTTGTGTAAAAATACGTTTTTCTTCTATTTTCGTCATATAAATTCCCTAACTGACCTCTTACAGTGCTTTATAATAAACCATCGTCTCATGAATTGTATGATTTTAATAGACAGTCTAATGAATTAATGTTTTCGCCACTGATGATGACCTCTTGAGGTCGAAAAGCGTTTGGCACAAAGTGTTTTTTAAAGTGTAAACAGTTTTGATTGTATGCATGATTTTGTATACGAAATTAAATGCTTTTGTTAGACATCAAAACTCACAGTCGTTCTCCAGAACATTATTGTTTTAACAGCAAATTCAATCCGGTACGAAATTCCTATGAGACATTAGAAACATTACGAACAACTAGACTATTTCATCTTGTCATAAAAATCACTATCATAGCAACGCCATTATAAGAAGTGCTAGCAGAGATGGTACAAGTGTTTGAACTGGAGCCCAGCACGGTGATTGCTGCACCCACGAATGAAGATCGGTGGTAGACACCATGCTAAATTTTAAAGAGATTGAGTGGCAAGGCGTCTCATTGTATCTGCTGAGCTGCTAAAAAACCAACTGCAGAATGTGCCGGTCGTGCAACTAACTTCGTCACCGTGGCTGCAGTTTCTTCATCTTGAGATTGTGGAATTTAAGTTCTTCCCACGCCCTATATTGGCAGGGCTGCTCCCTCTTTACCAGAACAAATCGCCTCCTTGCTTCGTGCTCAGACGTGCTTTATAATCGTGGAATTAATCAGATCTGTACCACCCCCAAGAGGCTACCTCATGGTACGTCTGTTACGTCCAACCTAATTTGATAAAGTACAGTGATAGGGCCTTATTAGTTTGTTAAAGTTTATAAGACTTTGTACTGCCCCTAGTATGTGTATGTTTAGTTATCTCTGTACGAGGTCTGCTTTCGATTTAAGAGGTAAATCTAAACTGATATTCTCTCCTTAATTTGTTGGTTCCAGATTATCATGGTCATATAATACTATCTGTTTATTAAATGACGAAAGCTTATGTGCCTAGGTTAAATTAATTAAAATGTCAAACTACGCTATTTATAAAATTCGAAAAGGAAAAGCCACGATTGAAGTAAAAATTATTTACAATGTTTCTGTTGACGTAGCATGCTTAAAAGTATGCTCATTTTATTGAACGTTATCATTGTCTTCTTTATGTGAAAGGAATAGTTGTTCAGTAAAGTAACATGGCGGATTGGATGACCGGAGTCAGACACCTGGTAATGGACCGCCAGTAAAGTAGTCCAAGCATAGAGTGCCAAAGATAAGAACGACTGGAGCTTTACATTCATCCGCCGTGTAGATAAAATAAATAGTACCAGGGTTTCGGAGAAACATACTGTTTCCATCTTCAGAGCTAAAGTGGTGGTGCTAAGAAGTGGAGAGAGGGCAGCTGTCCTTCTTCTGACCCTATGAACCTATAAACTTTCCACGTCCCAACATCGTCACTTCATCCCTGAGGATGGAGGCAGTATGTTCCTTCGAATCTATATGGCGTCACATTCCAAAAGAAAAACATTGTCGTATCTATACATGTACATTCATAGCTTGATCCATAGGGACAACTTTAAGTATGTTCATTGTGCAGCACGTTAAAATAATTTAATTGAATTAAATTAAATTCAATTATTGTTAGTGTCAGAATATGTATTCTTAGTAGTATCAGATTTGTTCCAACTTCGGGCAAACTACCCACTAAGTAGATTACAATCCTCTGACAGTGTAAATTTAAGCTTTCACAACGAATTTAGTGTTCTCTGGAAAGGTTTCGTGGCATTGTATCCCACACCCTTCTTTTCAACCAGAAGCACCACTAAAATTGCCAACAAGTTTTCGGAACTTGATGTGTGTTATATGGGGGTTGACTTAGGACCAGCGTTGAGGGTTGGTTCCCCCTGAATGGAAGAGGTCACCATGAAATAGGCATGAGGCCTCCTATCCGTCCCCCAGGGAGTGAAGTTCTGTATGACTCCGCCTTCCCAGGGGGCGCTACACCAATCTGGTTAACCAATGGGAGATCTTTGGCAATGTAACATAGGGCGCTTGAACTCATGTGTACATAGTTCTGTCTCACTTCACTCTGTGGGGGGGAAATCTGTGAAAAACCTGTGGGACCTACTGCTGGTCACATGCAATGAAAGGACTTGTTTTCAGCGAGGCATGGGATCGCTCTCTTTCACTCAGCTGCGTGCTCTGAGACCTTCAAACTAAATGGTATCAGTCCTTGCAGACAGAGAAAGAGAGAGAGAGAGAACTAAGAAGAGACAAAATCTCTTCCCTCTCCTCATGTAGCCCCTTCTACTACTACCACCACCACCACACTACCACCCTCTCCAAATCTTCAAGGAGATCCTTCACAAACACTGGAGGCCCCAGCAGTCCAGAAGCTGCTGTTGGTCTGTGCACATGTTCATTAAGCTCAGTGCATCCGATCTTAGCAGAATACGTCAACATCATCTGCATTTACCCACTGGACAACAAAACGTTTTACAGAGGGAATTGAACTTTGTTTTTCGTAATCGTTGTAGATAAGTGAACACTAATTAAACATTAATGGTTGTTACTTTGATTTTATGAACATTTGTATAAGTGCATAAATCGTGAAGAAATTTGATAAATATTTGTGTTGTGGTCGTCTCAGTTGATCAAGGTCGTGTGTATATAAAGTGACTCCAACGCGCGAGTAGGATATGAACGAAGGTGAATATTTTAATATACGACGTGTGAAAACTACACGTATATCTGGCACCACAACTTTTTAGACTTATTGATGAATGTGAAAAGCTGGATTAATGTTTGCTTTAGAGAACGTCGTCAATCAGTCTTGTTTTTGTATTAGTCATAATGTTATTCAAAGGAAACAGTAGTCGCCTTGAACAGCTGATAGAGAAAATTCAAGCCAACAAGGAGAACCACAACGTCAGCGAACAGGACATCAAAGGTACAAATATTTATCGTAATTTCTGAAACACTTTCAGTCTAGTCTCTCGTAGACTGTCAAGGAAAGATTTAATTAGGCAGAGTACTTTGTACTGGGCCATTGTTTAGAATTAGCCCATTCTTGTTGTCCCTACATGTGTAGAATGTTTCAAATGCTTTTAAATAACTAGATGGCATTACGTACTGATATAAGCAACAATTTTTGAAGCTGTTAGAATAATAATTAAATTAAACTCATAATGAATAAAGAGATTGCGCCTTCATTATCATTCAAGAGTGCTGTCAACAAAATAGACAATTGAAATACACGCAGCTTTAATTCTATCAGCTGCTTTAGCATATTTTCACTGGATAATTGCCGACTCTGAGTGCGAAGCTAACGTTGACGATCTATTGCCAAGGTTATGAATGTGCATAATTTAACTTCTATGGTGTAACACGCCTTAATGGCATGGTGCCTATATAATCACAAAGGTAACCTTACCTCACCCGTCATAAATGTGAAACTTAATGTTTTTTTTCTGAAATAACTTAATGGAGAGGATATTTGTCAGTTGCTTATGACCAGCTTACGTTGAAAGGTTTCTAGAATTTGTATTTGTTATTGTTCAAATAAGATGTATCTAGAAGATGTCTGTCTTCTGGGTTGTAGCGTCGTATAGTCTGGTAGAAGATCGCAAAATAACGTGCTACCTATCCATGGAAGGAAACAAATTTTGTCTGTTTGCACTAAACTGTGTACTATTACCATGTGTCTTAAATCCTGAAATGACTGAGGAAGATCATAAATGTCTCAGCAAGGATTGCCAGTCTGTCAGTCGAGATTCGAATTGGGTTCTCCTCGAATACAGTGAAGGAATTCTAGCCACTACACCTCAAAGCTTCACGAGGCCGGAACATTTGGTCCTTCATGATTCATGACTGTCGTTCTAAAATCAAATAAGTTAACTGTGAACGCAAGCTTTCATATCGAGAGCTTGAAATATTACATTGAGCAGGTTAGCAAGGTGCCTGGTGCTATCCTGGACTACATTATCCGCTATTTTAACCAACAGTTTTTCAATTTTTTTTTCAGTCGCTCTAGGTGAATGCCAGAATAGAATAGGTCACTACAACCTCGTTTTATGTCATCAGTTATAACTATCTTTTCATTTAATTCTACTCATTTTAGTTCTGAAGTTTAAGGTGTGTTGTTAAATAATCTAAAAGCAATTGTATTTTTCCCAAATCTTACTTTGTCTTCTCGTTATTTAAGTAGTTCAGTAGTTGTAAGACGAACGTTGACAGAACGTGTAGCACTGTTTATTTTCAGCTTACTGTGATGTGCCAATTTGTTGTTATAGCTTATGGGACAAAGAAAATTACGAATAATCTCATAATTCGATTCGGGTTTTGATCCGTTACTTAAAATACTTATGTATAAAATTCTCGGTCCTAAATAAAGTATCAAGGGTTAAGACTGTAACAGACCTTTGATTTTTACTGTAAATTCGGACAATGTTCTTCACGCGTCATTGCGTGTAAGTTTTCTAAACATGCGATAACATTTATTTACTCTTTACCAATTAACCTTTAGACCCATTTGGTTCTATTCGTCGACCAAACACGAATCACTCTTCACAAAATGTGCTTGTCAGTAATGGCGAAGAGCAGAGGATTCTTTCCAGGTCAGGAGGACGGCTGGTGATTGACGTTTACAGGGCTTAAATTCGTTGAACTTTAACTTCTTAACCCGCATAAGGAAATATTTCTTTTATTCTCTGTCTTTGAACGTTCAGGTCATAACTAATTCTTCATGAAGCAGACGCGACTTGAGAAGCTAATATTCGCTCAGCTAGTCAAACTCGAAGGTTCATTACTATTTACAGAAGAGCCGTCCTCTGGATTCTGTCTTAATTGCTGAAAACTTAGTTTAGGCATACTCTTACATTATTAAGGTGAACACATAAAGGAAGTTGAAATGGGCGGGGCGTTTAGAATGCATGGGGGAGATGAGAAATATATGCAACATATGCATCATTATCATCGTCAATGTGGACCCAAAGGTCTATCCAGACCATGTAGGAATCTTCATAGGTCGTCATACAATGTTCGTCTCGGGCGTCCAATTTGTGTGTCGCGCTGTTTCCGGTTTGCGATGTTGTACCCTATATTTATATTTGTAACTCATTTCGAATAGTGTGTTTATTTGCTTCATCTCACAAGGTGTGACCAGCAAGTCTTTAAAAAAAATCATTTTAACCGTTTCAATTTGGAAATGCTGTGGAAGGAAGCGGTCATGGCCTAATTTAAGGTGTTATTCCGGCATGCCTGGAGGGATTGAGGAAAATCACGAGAAACTGCAATCACCGGTCACCGGGCCGAGATTTTAACCCGGGATCTCCCGAGTACGAAACAGGTGAGCTAACTACTCAACTATAACGTGTGGTTGGGAGTTATTATTAAAATGATTTTTAAAAGATACGTTATCAGAATGTGCGCTGGATCTAAGTAGCTCAGGAAAGAATCCAGGGGCTTGCTTTTGCATACACGGTAATTGACCGACTGGTTCCATAAAAGCAGGAGAATTTATTGACTGACTGAGTGCGTGTTAGTTTCTTAAGAAACGTTCAGCTTTATGCAATCAGTTAGAGGTTATAGAAAACCTAAGTGAAATTTCCGACCCAGCTCTAACTCGACTTATTTCTGCCATCACTGCAGCGTCTCACGTTTGAGCTGAGCGGACCCCAGCAAGCGATGGCTTTACTTCGTAAGACAAAATATCTCTTATATCTCTGTTTTTAAATATTGTTGTTTCAAACGTTGTAGTAGTTACAGAAATCTGTTTGAAATCATTTCCGGGTTGATTAGTTTTAAACACTGGCTATTTAAACTTTATTAGTTCTAAGTCTATTCGGTCTAAACTGTCTAATCAATTTCTATATAATTTTGTAACGGCTGCACCAAAAATAATGCCGGTAGGTATATTTTATATTTGTTACGTATCGGTGCGATATGCCTCCACCTAGATAAGAAAGCCAGTTTGAATGTTTCGAGACTCCTCATCACAAAGGCATTTATAAGAATAAATACACTGGACTACACAAAATACTATAGATCCCATCAAGGTCTGATACTAGACGACTATAGTTTGGAAGAGTCTTTTATATAATGTGTTCTTTTAACGGGATACAAGGAAAACGACAAATTTGTTATTCCTAATTAGCTTTATAAACAGGCTGTTTGTAGGCTTACGTTGCAGTACATTACGAAATATAGCCCTCATATCTGACACGATTTTAACACAAGATTAATAAAATAAAAACAATAGAAGACTCTACTTGTTTCCGAAGTACCAACATCCAAACAGGTTCTCAGTTTCATAACCAACCGTTGTCATAAACCTATACAGAATCTTAATTTATAATGTATCTAAGGCCCTGACAAATTTCTACTGCAATTACAGAAAAATTAATTAGTTGCAGGGATCTACATAACATTTAGGTTATAGTCAATAGTAATGATTCTTGCCGTTTGAAATATCTGTGGTAGAAACGAACTAGCGGGTATTTATAGCGTCGGCCTCAGCGGAATACCGTTATTTAATTCATGCATGGACACTGGAATTGACTAACGAGATTTAACAACGCATTATCTGTTAATGTCTATTTAACTAGTACATCACTGAGGCTGGACTCGTATGTTCTGTGATAATTCGTTTAAAGCAACCGCTTCCCTGCCGAGCAGCAATATTCGATTCATATCAGGAATTATCGTATTTTTCACTTCGCTTCCATATCGAGACTGATTGTGGATCCATGACGCTAATCATCTGCAGAAACTTAAAAGAAAAACCAGAAATACTCTAATGCTGTTCTGATATTATCTTCCTATAACATAGTCAGGAATAATGCCGCTAAACAATTAACCAATGTTTCAGTTAATCTGACTTATATATTTCTCATTACTACTTATGTACAGCCTCTATTACCATTAAATATTAAAGTGTTTTAAATTGTAAAAATTTGGTTTGTATATGTGTTTCATATATAAAAAATCTTACTACGCGGTATGCAAGTTTTTAAGATTTATAAACCGCTCATAAACCTAACATGAACAGTACCGCCACTAATGTAAGCCACTACCAGCTGGCTAACAGCGCCTGCCTGGCTGACTGGTTTGGTCTCACTAACGATGCATTTTATGTGATTGGTTCGCTTATGTCTTACTGTGTAGAGTACCACTGAACCACGAATGTAAGAGAGAAGACATTTTTATTTTTCGTTTTTTAAATTGTTAGCCTGGCTAACACGATTATCACAAACGCTCTGCCTCTGCATTTCACATTCTTACCAAATTCGTTAACTGCTGTAGTATGGATATCAGTGGAACAATGAGTTATAATAGCATTTATTTTCTTCTGATATCTGCTCTGATTTTAAAAAGGGTTTCGCAGTCATATCCTGTTTTTTATTGATATGCTGAGTGTTTAAAGAATCAGTGACGTTTACTTTTCGTTCATTTGTGAGATTTTTACATTTTGTAGGCTTTCTAGTACTTCAGGTCTGATTGCTGTAGTTAGCGAGTGTAATGAGGAAGTAATGTCCGGTGGGAGATGTGATGATCATTATGAAAGGTAAAGTAGAAAGGGCAGGAGCGGAAGAAAGCTCGTTCGGTCCAACAACCAATTCCAGATTTCTTCGGAATACGAAGTATGAACATTACAGCAAAATATTCATTATTCTGACATTATAAATTCATATTACGCAATACTTGTGATAGTTTAGTAAATTCTTTAGATTAAAATATTGTTTTAATACTCTTTCAAGATCTGCCTGAATCATATGAGAGGCATAACCTTCGTATCGTTGTTAGAATTTGATGCTGATTTCTTGAAATGCTTTCTTCAGTTTGTGTTCAAAATTATGTACACACGCAGCTGATAATTGTTTACATTTATAAGATCCTGCTTCCATGTCTCTAGACTCTAAAATATTAGGTTTTGTTTGTGATAAAACATATTTACAACTTATTAGATATTTTATAAAATTTTGCTTAGAATCATATCAAAACGAATTATGTCAGAACGATTGTCAAAGGTTTGTAGTTTCACAAGAAAAGTATTCACTTTTTGATTTGCGCATTGTCTTTAAATTTTTGAGGAAGGTTACTGAATCAGTGACAATTATAAGTAATTAAGATCACTAATATATCGTACTACGAGAGGAAACGCTTTAAAATAAATTTGTGATTGATATGAACCACTTTTGCACCTATTCGGCTAGCAGAGATGAAAGCAAGGTCTAAACTTTTCAATTGAGAATAAAAATGAAAGTCACGCAGCTAGACGTATGAAAGAAATCTGCTCATATTTTCACAGAGAGGTAACACAGGTGTTCTTCTGGCAAGAGACTACGTCCAATTGAAACAATTGACGCGCGGTGGCAGAATCAGGTTCGCCCACTCCGCGGGGTAACGACAGGCGATTACTTAGAGGTGCCTACGTCTTTCCTTGATGCGATTAGGCGGTAGCTAACAAATCTAGAGTTGGGAGTTTCCAGAATCATTCATTTGTGTTGATAAATGTATTTATATACTTTCAGGGCAGTTATTCATGAGTTAGATTGCAGAAGATGCCGTCTTGCCTTTGCAATGTATCTGATCAACAGATTCTAACAACGTTCAGGAGGGTTCAAGCGATAGGAATATGTTGAATCCGCAGACCGGTTCTCCTGTGCCCAATAGTGGAGGTTCTAAAATGTGTGTTAAGACAGTTAATCACGAAACGTTTAACATATTTTGTACAAAGTAAATAAATATGGGAAAGGATGTAATAGAACCGGGGTGATCCAGTGTTATGGTGTTGGTTTGAACTATTTACAAGAAGAAATTTTGTAGGATGATGGGGACCTAAATAATTTTTATTTTTAACTTTTTGTAGAATACTATGAATTAAGCTTCTTCTGGCAAATAAAACCCCTAAAGACGCAGGGCCTCAGACAGTTGAATGAATGAGTCATGTGGACAAACCCAACCGGTTGACCCAAGTAATTTGTAAGGGTGTCCTGGTGGCTTTTTCATAAGATTCCTGGCAATCATAAGTTCTACCCCTACTAAAAACGTTTCGTAATTTAAAACATTTATGTTATAATATTTTTGATCAAGACTTTTGTTTCCTGTAATACTTATCTTTCGTTTTTTTTTTGTTTCGTTAGAAATTTCTGTTTAGAAAAGCAGCATTAATCACGTGTTGTTGGTGTGGCTGACATGCTTTTAGCTGCTATAGTAGTAGCTATGGGACTGAATCCCCATTTGTCTGTAACGGTCTAAGTTTTAACTAGCAGGTAGCAGGTTGTCACCACTCCACAGAATTTGTTACTCCTTTAGCTTGGTGCAAAAGTGAAGTTAGGATCGCTAATTTTTGGGGATTGAATACAACGACCCATTCTCGAATAATTAAAAAATCTTCTACCCTCAGCTTGTCGCAAAACGAAATTAAGAAGCCAGCTCAGTTACAGTAATACCTGAATGTTCGGTTGACTTCACGGACACAACACAAACATTAAAGAATATTTTACATTCGTTGAAAAAGGCATATACATGTTCATTTAACAGTTCAGGGAAATACGTTTACATTTTATGTCTAGTGTAAAGCAGAGGCAATAATTCCCATTATCTCCTAGGTTAAATCCGCCACTGATATCGATACTTGTTTATTTGTATCATCTAATGAGTTCTCTGAACAAAATATAGCACTATTAGCCTAACACTGGGATTATGTGGTCCATGACTCTAATACAAATCGCCCCACCCCCCACCAAACTATGCAATATTTATTCTTGTAACTGTAATTTTACTTTGTAGTATTTGAGGTTATCACAGCGGTGAGTCTGAAGACGGCTGGCTTCTGGGTTGTTGAGCCGTGTAGTCTGCTAGACGTTTACCGAGGTCCTTGCTGCCTCCATTATCAGGGCAACGATGGAGGCAGCAAGAACCTCTGAAACGTCGGCAAACTTCTACAGACTACACGGCGCAAGAACCCAAAAGACAGCCATCTTATTCTTCGCTGCAAATCTAGACATCCGTCATACTTTCTTACAAAATCTGCCCTCAGTTACACAAATTTCTTTCCACCTATGTCTCCGCCTCATACATCAATCTCGACTAACATGCCGTTTCATAATTTTCTCCAATCCTTGACTTCATATCAGGTGTTCTGGCTGATTACTTGTCAACAATTACTGGATTTGATTTAATTTTATTTCATTTTACAGTGTATATAGTCTTATGCTTGTTCATCCTCTTAGTGCTTTCTGAGATTAGTCTTAGATAAATTATTTCATCTACTACTTCTATTCATGGACCTAACAATAGGACCGAATGGAAGAGGAGAATTGAGGAGACCATGGACCGAATACGGACCGGAGAGCCATAGAAGAAGAAGAAGAACTACATCTATTCATTGATTATACATAAATTATCTGCCATACCTCTTAAGTGTTATCCTTTCTCTAAAACTGTTATTATAATATTCTTCAAATTACGTTCTGATTCCAATTTATATAATATTCTATTACTTGGTTAATCCATTTACTGTGAACGACTAATTGTAAATGATGACAAGTTTTTAAAGATAGATATTGGCTCCAATATTGAATACAATAATTAATGTTTAGATTCTATAAAATGGCGAGGAACGTCGTTGCCAATGGAAAAATCCAATAAGTCTAAGTAGATGGAATCAGTATATTGTGCAACTCTGTAGCTGGTTATTTTAATACAGTTCTTATTCTGTTCTTGTCTGTAATGCAGTTTTGATCCCATGAAAGGCTATGTTAATGCGGTTGTTCATGTACTCGTATGTTGCTGCATATCGCACGCAAATCTCGTACTGCAGTTGCAACGTCCTCGCTCCTCATTCCCCGTGAGTCAGTTTGTTGGGAACAGATGACTGACACTCAGAAGGCTGTCAAGCACATTGCTCAACTGTGCGCATTCTGGAGGAATGCTGTTATGCTGACATGGGATAGGTCCATATTTACAAGAGATACCTACATTCATGTCAAGAAACGATACTCGTTTGTCCTAGGCAAAATTCGAAACTCCTATCGCTGTTAGGAGCTGTAGCTTAGGTTACAATGAACTCCGCCTTTAATGTCTTTGCGTTCGGCCTATGAAATTTTAGGAACTCCTGTTTCAAACTACTTTCGACAGATTTTGTTTATTTGTGGTAACATATGCATATTTAGCATTTTTATGACGTGTTAACTTATACTGCATCCAAGCGTCTAAGAGCTAGATCCCAGGGGTTCGATGCCAACATTCTTCTTTCTGTGCAGCTTTCAGACCGGCTCTGGATTTTACTCAGCCTCCTGTCTAGTAGGTAAAGGCTTCCCTGGCTAAAAGGTGGCCGGAGCATGGAGTTAACCCATCTAGTGCCAAGGAAAGAATGCTTAGAGTTATATATAATCACTCCCCAATACGTCTTCACGGTATGGTGTTTAATTAACAACATGGATAATTTTACCTTTTCTGCATGAGATGTATAAAATGGTGCATTAGAGGAGGCCACGCCCGTTCTTATATAAATTGGGTTGTTTAATATCCGCAATTACTAAAAAAAATTATTAAATTTTGTATGTGGTCTATACTATAATACCGGGTGTATTTAATGTTTATTTGTTGTCCATTATACTCCGAATGTTAGTTTAAAGCACAACTAAAACTTTATCGCCTTCTCAGAAAAGAGTTGCCATATAGGTCCATTACATAATATTAATATGACATACAGTACAAATTTTATATTTATAACGTCTATTTCCAAAAATAACAGTTATGAATATTTAGAAAAGTAGAAATATAAATAGAATTTTTGACTCCAAGCACTGTGATAACAATAGTGTGATTTCTTTTCTTAAAAAGAGATTTATAGGTTATCTGCGATATATGAACGTCTAAGCCAGTGAAGTGTTCAAAATCACAATAGAGGAATTTTTATTGTACGATTAAAAATGCTTGAAATATGTGGTAATTCTAAATGCCACCCTAAAATACCCGCGTAAGAAGTGAACGACAACTCACGACCAAAACAAGAAAGCCAGAGTAACATCATGATACAGAACGCCGATCTTTACAAGCTTGAGACAAACTTGTAATTAAACGCCTTCATGAGGACTTAAACACTTCTTAAAAAGAGAACAAGGTCTTCCTGTTGTGTAACTCTCACCCGCGATCCACCCTCTTCGTGGCTGTCCCTCCCACACGCAGACATGAGAAACTGTGTCAGCGGAAGACGTCCATGACACTGCTCAGCGGGGGAGCGGGCCAGAAATTGCAACTGATACTGCCACTTGACTTTTGAAACTTGTAGAAACAAAAAAAAAAAAAAAAATCCAAACAAGTAATCAAGACGCCTGCTGTTGTTCATTTATAATAACAACTGAAAGAATGTACGCAACGTTGCTATGCTACCAACAGATGTGCACGTTTAAAAAAACAAACGAATCATTATGTCTTCAACAAGCCATTTTTCACATCTTCTGTCTCTTTTGAGCCCACCTACACGTTTAACTCATCGGGTGGTTGTTTACCATTGACTTTATATCTGTTAGTATGTCGAAAGATGAAGGTGATAAACTAAGTCATTTAATGCCTGTGATATTAAAATTCACAGTAATTAAACATTCACACACAAAAGTCGTTAATAGCTTCCAGAGAATGAATTACGTTTCTTCGGAACCATAATTAATTGATATCTACCCTTGACCATAACGCCCCTTCTGGTCATGGGAAATGTATAATATTTGAATTTATTCTATTCTGTGAATGTAACAGAAGTCTCATGGTAGGTGTGAAGCCCGTGAATGATTACAGATTTTAATATCACCCGGTGAACATGCACACAAGTCAGGTTCTCTGACCTTACCAGCGCTTGTTGGCACAGTAGAAGCCAGAATCATGCAGCGAGCCCCCGGAAAATGTAGTTGCTATACGTCAGGGGCACGTAACGTACAACAACCAACAGACGACATGATCTCCTTGCTGAAAATAAAAAGAAATAGATTCTACGCGTTACAATTAATTTCCCATGTACGTTGTATTCATTCTTATCTGAGTCAACTAGATTAATGAACTTAACTCATATAGGGTTATTTTTATTTTGGTATTGAAAGTATGGTTTGTGTTTATTGTCTTTTCGAGTCACAACACAATTTATCAACTGACTTTTTTTTTGTAAGACAGAAATAGTGCCAGGTTAACTCGTGTGTTAACTTGCTTAACTCAGAAGAAAATTTGTCAATTGAAGTATGAACAGAGTTCAGTCTGCTCGTCTCTGTTCCCCCTCCGTGTGTTCCAAAACTGTCTCATGACGATTAGCTATAACATAACATCGAGATCTGTGCGTACATATCTTTGTAGAACAAGCTTTAGACCATGGAGGCAACAGAGTTTAAATCGTAGGCCAATAACACCATAACAATCACAGCAAAAAAGTACATAGCAGTAGCGCTTTGGCGAGCTAGCAACGCCACGCTTTTGACAGAGCAGCGCGGTAAGGGGATGAAATTCTTCCGTGGTGTTTAATCATGCAATTTGATGATGGTTACTGTAGGATCTTTCAAAGAAAAATGTCGCAGCAATGGAAGTCGAGCATTCGACAAGAAGGACCGAAAAACGAAGTAATAACTGAAGAAATTAGGAACTGCACTTCGTACACTTATTCTGGAATTAGACCTTTGTCATTAGGGAATAGATCCAGTGACGTCACAGTTGTGTGGAGTCCATTGCCATTGCATAATGTTTGGGTAGTTAATAAAGTCATCAGAGAAGATTCCTCCACCCCAGGTAACCAAAATAAATTTCATCAGCAGTAAAATCGAAATGTCATCGAATTTATTTTTTCTGAGAACTTACCTCAGATGGGATCCAGTTATGGGATCTTGTAAAGAGGATAATGACCTTTCGCGCTCCATAGTAGACATTTGTTTCTCAAAATTATTATACTTATTGTGAAGATTTATCTGTACATTTGAAATGTTTTTCAATCTCATGAACCACATTCCCTAACGAGACATATTTAGTCTAAGGTATTTTATGTGTATTTACATTATAGGTACATGTTATTAACGAAATAATGTGGAACTATAAACTTTCGTAATTTGTAAACTCAAATTTTTGTTATCTCCGCACTACTCTGAAACATGTTAGAGGGATTTCATCTGTCTTTTACAAATGCCTAAGTAAAAACGAGATTCGTTTCGCTTTTATGCTGTTGAAAGTTCATAATTCTTTGAAATATAACAAGACTCATAACGTCTTTAATCACGTTTATGTATTAAGAGGGATAATATAATTTTGTGATTCACCATCTTCTAGGCTAGAAGCATGTTGAAATGACATGCATTTCATTGAAAGTCATTTTGTTTAAGCATAGGATTTTACTTTAGAGCATATAGTTTTATAGGGCATATCAGTTTTGGGGAAGAATTATCTTACAGTTTCAAGTTTATGTTTAAACTTGAAGATCATAAAGATCTGTGAAGTGACCAGGGAACTGAAATGAAATTACAGCCAAGGCAGTCTACAGCTGTAGAAGACGAATTATGCTACGTGCTAATACAGACATATGGACTCTAGGCCATTCAAGCTGTCATACGTACTCAAAATTTTATATCAAAGTTCTTCATTCATATCATACGTTCTTCTAATTTAGTCTGTCATATTTTACGTCTTCACGTCACTTATTATCTCAACGGTAAAATTTTTGCACTAAAAACTTTGTCCTCGAAAGCCCTTAATTGCCTATTTTTAAAATTAAACAGCATGAAACTAAACTTCTAATTTCTATGGTCTTTTCATCAGCTCTGATTTCAAAAATCGTTTCTCAAAACGAGTATTTAAATAGGGACTTATGTCCACTTATAATACAGAATGTCCCAAAAAGACGTATGCACACAAGGTTAATATTCCGTATTATATTGTGTATATATATTTTTGAGACACTCTGTATGCTTCTACGTGCGATTATTTTGTAAGGACACATGTACTGTTCATCCTGTTAAATGAAAGAATTAACTAGAAACAGAGGAGAACGAAGGGAATGGAAGAGGATGAAGGAAAATTAACAGGCTTACTTAAAATTCTTGGCTCAAATTCTTCATTTTCCACCCGGGGAGCGCAAAGGAAAGACTCAATTAGCGCGCATCCTGTCTCCTGCGGGTGTGACAAGGATATTATCAGGATCGCACTGACTGCAAACATTTCTTGCACATCGTCCTACTTGCTGTTAAGTGATTTCACCCAAGGCAGATTGTCTTAATTGCAGTTGCATCGTTGGTCTTAATTATGTAGGCAGTCACCGAGAGGTAGTTTCTTCTGGGTTGTTGCGTCGTCGTGTAGTCTGGTAGACGTTTACAGACGTTTCAGATGTGCCTGCTGCCTCCATAAACAGCCGTCTTGATACTCGCCGTCGTGAGAGTCTTACAAATTCACAAGAAACTGAAGAAATTACACCAATAGTGAGACTTGCAGGCAATTTTATTAATTATTCGTTTGCTGCTCAATTTCGATCTATAGAATCCGATTACGGTATTTTAAATTATTCACGACCCATCACCATGCAGAGTCCCACATGCATAGCTCCATTGGTTTATCCTTGTCATACCAAAAGCTGAACATAGATTACCAGGATGTTAAGTGGCACTAGTGATGTTAATACCACATAAAATCTCATGCCGTCATGTTGATATTATTAATGACAGGGGATTAAAAATTATAGTAGGAAGGTAGTCTCTAGGGGCATTTTGTTTATATCAAGTTTTGTGAAAATCAGTTAATGGGGAGACGGAAGCAGATAACAGGCTATCACGCTGATACATGGTCAAGATGATCCGATAAAGAAACACTTACATTTAAATAGAGGAGGGTAAAATGGACGAACATGTAACAAATATGGGGAAGGTAAGAAATACGGACTACAGTTTAGTTGGAGAACATGAAGGAAAGAGGTCGCTTGCTAGATCTAGGCTTTGATGGGAGGATACTGTTTAAAAGGCTGTTAAATGAATGAAGATTTCTGTCCTCTAGGTTGTTGCGCTGTGTAGTCTGGTCGATGTTAACCAACGTTTCAGAGGTCATACTGCCTCCGTCATCAGGGCGGTGAGTATGAAGATTTCTGTCCTCTGGGTTGTTGTGCTGTGTAGTCTGGTCGATGTTTACCAACGTTTCAGAGGTCATACTGCCTCCGTCATCAGGGCGATGAGTATGAAGATTTCTGTCTTCTGGGTTGTTGCGCTGTGTAGTCTGGTCGATGTTAACCAACGTTTCAGAGCTCAAACTGCCTCCGTCATCAGGGCGATGAAGATTTCTGTCTTCTGGGTTGTTGCGCTGTGTAGTATGGTCGATTTTTACCAACGTTGCAGAGGTCATACTGCCTCTATCATCAGGGCGATGAATTCATGAATGTATTAATCAGGACAATGATTATCAGCTTCTCAAGAAGGGCCGTGTAGTATGGAGTTAGTTAACGGCCAGTTTGTTAGATGCATGGAGACACTCATACGTTTGCATGTATATTGTGAGTCGGTAAATAAAGTGATGATTAGCAAATATGTGTTAGATGTGAACAGAGAATGATGTTAACCGATTTTGGTAACGCCTGTTTTACATTTGTGCCTCACGGAATACCATGAACGTACATGAATCGTGAATTATCTGTCAATTTGAAAACAGAAGATTTAAGCGTAAAAGCCGTTATTTTTCTGGGAACTTCTAGGAGAATTCTTTGTACACATGCATGTGTATTTATGAGTAAATCAACGCCATATTAGTCTACGTACATCATTAGCAACTTACATTAGCTCCTTTCGCTATCTCTGTATGGGATTTGTTTCGGTGCGGGAGGGTAAAGGGTGGGGAACGGCGTTGGATGTGTAGCCCCTAGCGTGTGCCCTTCCTCGCCCCCTCATCCCTCCACGTCTCTTGCGGCGTGCCTCAAGACGGCCCTGGTTACGCGTGACATTAGTTGATCTCTGCAAGTCCCAACAATCCATCTCAATTTGCCATCTAGTTGAAAGGCACATACTACAAGATCAACGGCATAAGATATCTTTCGCCATATACAGAGAAAATAACTTGAGGGGTATCACTGAACGAAAGAGGGCAACCGTAGAGAAACCTTGAAAGGACAGAGGAAGACGAAGAGGAGGGAGTAAATGTAGGAAAGAAAAATGTGACGCCATTAATCTGCATTACTATACATGCACGCTGTTCGCTCGCTCACTGGCTCGGTTTTTGGAACAATAATATATACGAAATAGCTTGTGAGAGATAAGTTCGCCCTTCAGCTATTCGTCAAGTTGGCCTTTTACATCATTAATACTGATGCATGGACTGTTCTCTTGGGGCGTGACACTACGAATATGTTCGTCCTCTTTCTGTCTGAAGCTTAAAAGGGTAAAGGCTTACAAACAGGGTAGTGACAGGACACACCTCAGGGTGATCGCTGAATTTAAATTAATGATTCCGAGCCTAAGAAACATGCTCTTAAAATCATAGCCAATGTCCGTCACGCTTGACGAGCGTTCGTTCGTGAGTTTGTTAATTAAACACGCAAATACTGAAATTAAAAGAACATATTTTATTTACAAAATAACCGTTTAACGGTCGTGTAACATATCTCATGAGTTTATATAATTACGTTTTAGTATGTTCTGAAGCGTCGTGCTTGATTTGTGTCTTGAGACTGTAAGAATCGGAGGAACTTTCCTTTGAGAATGTTTGCTTCGCGCTGGGCAGCTTTGAATAGAAAACTCCCTGTGCGATGTTCGTTTGGTGGAATAGCGCTTTCAGTTGATCGTGATCTAAATTCATCCATGAACCAATGTGTGTGGGTACTGGAAGGTCAACAAGTTGTTTCAATATATCGAGTTCAGAGAACCACATTAGCGAGACACTTTGGCGATTAAAACGAAGAACTATAATTTACCGGGTGCCTTATACGCAAAGCTTTGTGTCCCAATTGGACCATAAATTTAGAACGCTTAAAAACAAGATTTGGGACGAGTATTAGGGCTAAGAGTGGTGAATTACTTGTAAATCATGGAGACAATTGCGTACTGGAGAAGCTTACATTGGGCTGGTTTAAGAATTGGGCGTAGGCTTATAAGACATAATACAGAGCAGAATAAATTGTATTCACACTTTTAAAAATGTTTTCTATTAAAATAAGCTGTGCACGATAATTTAAAGTTTTTAACGCGCGATCTTTGTCACTTGTATGAGCAGCCGCTAGGTGCGCTTCAATCACATTAAAGATCAAATGAATAAATCTGAGCACGTATTGTGGTTTCACGAAGCCAAATCAAGATATTGTCTGCATCCCAAAGTTTTAAGACTCTTGATAGATCTAGATATTTGGAGCTGTAATATTAGAAAGATTTGAGATAAATGCAGTAGAATTTAAAGTCTGGATTGGATAATACTGGCCGAAGCTACGATAAAATAAATATATTTTGAAAATAGAGTAATTAATTAACCTTTGAATTTATTAAAGATATGTAATTTATTTACCAGCTGTCATCTACATAAGGTGGACATTATAGCATTGGTAGTTTAGCTTCATTTGTGAGGCAACGAAGCTGCGACGAATTTTACGAACCACAGTGACGAGGCAGTGAGTCAATGGTTGCTCTCGGAGATGCGTTACCAAACTAATGTAGGCCTACTTACTTGCGCAAGTTCACGTTCGATAGTATAGGCCTATCACTGCTAAGCTGTTGTCTCAACAGTCACTTTTGAACCTGTATCACATCATGACCGTGTTCTCTTCGCTACAGACGCTCTCGGGACCGATCCGGGATCATCGTGGCGCTCAGAGACGCCCGAAGACCAGACGTCTCCCTCCCCTAGTTCCTGTGCTACCCCCAACTCCGCCACGGACGTGCCCGACACCGAATTAACCTTCACCGTTGGGGTGACTGAAGGGACGCCGTATGCCTGCCAGTTCTGCGACAAGGCGTTCCCAAGACTCAGTTACCTCAAGAAACATGAACAGGTAAGGAGCAGATTGTGGTGAGTCGGTCCGATTAACAGAAGGGGTCTTCATGTCTACAAGGACGATAAGGGACGTTCTTTTACAGACGAAAATCTACATGGGCTTCCATAACTTAGTTCGATAGCTATTTGTACGTTCTGAACACAGCTATTCAGACCTAATAATGATAATATTAATAAAATTCAGTGGATATGTTATTATAATAAAACAATTTATTCAGTAATAAAAATATATATACGTAAATATATGTCGTATATAAATAATTAAGAATCTAAGCTGTTTATAACATAAAGTACTATAATTTTTTAACGTAAAGTAACACAATATTATATCATATAGTAAAATTTTCAGTCCAAAATAAGATATAATCCATTAAGGCCTTTTCTGTTTAATTGTTTACGTATACATTTATAGTAAAAAAGTGACAATGGAAATATTTAATAGTATCAGAAATTATGACTGATCGTGGGACAATTCATCATAGGCTCTTTATTACATACTTTAGGATATTATTTTGATGTTGTCATAGCAACATTAAATAAACAGAGAAGCATGTAAGTGGCATGGCATAATACTAATCGTCGATCTGTTCTCTTCCCTTTTAACTTGCCTGTTTGCCAACGAATAAATTCGCGAGGACAGGAATAAAATGTCTTAATGTCCAACGTTGCTTAACTGTTTGTTATTATGTGTTGGAAATTAAAATGTCCAGGCTTTTGTTTTAGAAATGAAAGGTAGAAGTAACGGAGTTTGGATCATATTTTCACTTTAAACTGAGGAAACAAAGAAATGAAGGTTTTCCACGAAGTAAAAATTAATTACGTCTAAACACCGCTAGATCTGTAGTCGATATAAAAAGCAAACACCGTTAGTACAACTGTTCAGGAGTATTAATGATGACTTCCTAATAAATTTCTGTTGCAGGCGAACTTTGAGTTCATGTAGGTATGCCAAGCTATTCCTTGGAAATCTCACTTATGAAAACACAGAATATTTCTAGAATTTAAAGTTCATCACATCGTACAGTAAAGTGCATATGTGCACGCGACAATAAAACAGCCTAGTCTGGGTCGAACGAGAACATGTATTTACACATGTCAAATCAAATTAATGAAACTACCGTTCATATTTCCCATTATTTTAACTGTTATTCTAGTATTTACAACCATTTGCTGCAATAGTAGAGTGAAAAGCTATTACATTACTCTGTTTTTGCGTGTTTCTATATGTATATGACTGTTTGTTTGTTTGTTTGTTTGTTCGTTCGTATTGGCGTGCAATACTCTGTGCTATGTTTCAACCTATTAGTAAAAGACTGAACCATATTTATTGCTGGTGAGTGCAAAGTGTTCAGTGATTGTTTTAAATGTATGACGATTCTCGTGCTGATATGGCAAATTCGGCTGTTAGATATTGCCCATTGTTTCAAACTAGGGAACATATTTATTCGTATTAGAGGAAAAACGTTTTGGAAAGTTTATCAACAAATAAGACTTATACCTCAACTTGTATATATAACTCCTGTAGCAGAATGATATACAACAATTGCTAAATAGAATTGAGATAAGACAGCATTTAGATTAAAGTAAAAGTTATCCATCGTCGATAATTTCCGAAATGACTTTGGAAATAAGAAAAGGTTTTTAAATTATTGGTAGAGGAACGGAAGATCTCAGAGAATACCAGGAACATATTAAGTCTACGTCGTATCATCGTGCCTCAGTCCCAGGACTGAGAAAATTGGCTCATCGCAAAAAGCTTTGTTTCTGTTTTGAGGCATCCGTTCGAGTCTACGGCTCGTAAATTTACTTTCCTTGACGCGGTATTAGGTTGTTATATACCTCGGTTTCTGCACTGTATGTACATGTGGGAGTTGAGGTATAGCTGCATTCTTTATCTCGACACTAGAAAAATATGTTTTCAGCTTCATGCTCCGGCTGATTTATTCCCGGTGAATGAGCCCCCAGTACCCATTAGGAGGCTGGGCGGGACCCAGAGCCGGTCTGTACGTTGTAGCGAAGAGACAATTTCTGCCTTTTCGGGAATCGAACCCCAGTCGTTCGTCAGTAGCCGACCGCTTCCTCCCCAATACTTTTCACCTAATCATACATAATCACCCTTTAATAATATTTTACGCAGAACAACGAAGTTAACTTAGCATCGTAGTAACTTATAAATTAACTGACTATTGAATTTATCTGTCTACTTGTGTGTTAACAGCGCAAAATATGTTCTGAGATCAACGATATGAGACTGGGAAAAAACCCGTAAGTATTCTGAATATTTCTCTTCAGACTTATGAGACATTACAAAGATAAAAAACAATGTTATTTCAAAGTAACACCTACGACATTCTGTTTACACCTGTGGTCGTTTAATGTGTCATTTTTAACTGTTTAGCATATAGGCATTAGGGTCAGGAGATAGCAAAATTAGTTTCAGTCTAAATTAATTTCCATAATTCCATTAATTATTGGTTTAGTAATAATTTCCGTGTTTCTTTTAAATTTTATATTGCACAGGCTAGTGAAACTGAAGCACACGAACTTAAAACAGCACGCACTGGATAATGGGGTTGAAATATGGTACACAGACAAACATAAACAGTTTGATTTGATTTCATTTGTTTCGCCGCTGGTTAATGACTGCGGAGGTAGGTGACAAGGTGGAGATAAATTATGAATTACCGCGGGTTATTGTGTGAGTGGTCACAGCATTCGCTAAAATTACAGAAGAATTATACAGGGAATATATCAACAGACCTCCATTTCATTCCGGACGTAAAATATCATATGAAATGCTAGTTTTAATCACTTGTTTGTTTTTAATGTCGCATTAATTTGCTTTGAACATAATAAATGACATCCATGTATAAATCTGTTATTACTAAGCTAATTAACTTTTGTCCTTGTAGGGCTTATTGCATCTTTGGTTTAACATATATTTCTGTAGGAAAGAAAAAAGTCTGATAATGTAGATAAAACTTGGTTGCAGTAACTTTAAAACATCTCTAAGTCGAGATTAGTTTGCGGATAGCGTCTCAATAATGATGACATTTTAAATCTGATCTATTTTCATAAGATATTTTATTGTTACCTTCGAACGAGGTACTTAAGTCCTCACGGTTGCCCAAATGTAATTAATAGATTAAGAGTGTGAAAATACATTTTTTCCAAGTCTACGTTTTACTTCTGTGACCCAAAGGGGTTTAATTTTTAAAAAGTTGCTTCACGACTAATGAACGCAAATAATTAGTTACGAATATTTATTTGTTTGTCGTTTAATGTTAATTAATTTGCCTTCGTATTTCTTATTGTGTTGCGAGTAGATAAGATATAATATCTTGCAGGAGGGGTAAGACGCGTCGTGGCTTATTTAAATAAATGTCTCATTACTGAGATGAAATTACCGACATGTTCAGTTTCTGTTGAGCTTGCCGATCTGTAGAATGCGAGATTTATGCAGATCTAAATTCTTACGATTTTTCGTTAAGCTTAGTTAACATTTGTTAACTAAATTACAATAATCCATTAAATTCTTTACATATATCTAAAACATTTTTTTTCATCTATGCTGAATGCCTTATAAAACTCAAGAGACTATAATTTCCGTAGAAAAACATTTAAAGTCATGGATTTAATGTAAACTTATAAGTGATGTTAAAATTTAATTACATTTTGAACATATTTTATTATTTTACAAAATACGATCAATTACTTTGCGGAAAGAAAGGGCCACATTTTTATTCAAAGTGTGGATAAGACTTTTATGTGCTGTATTTTGTATTAGTTTTTTAGATTATGTTGATTTGGAATGTGTTAGTATGGTGTTTAACCTGTTTATTTATTTACGCAAATTTTGTTTGGCACTTAAATAAACTGCAAGTCTTTCAAAGACGTAGGTCATTTTTAAGGGTTATTAACTGTGTCTGAATATTGAATATGTGGATGCACTTGTTTAATAGCTTGAAAAAGATTTGTTTGTAGTGCAAAAATTATTCTTCACTTCACACAGCAAAATGCATCTCACTTCTTCTTTGTTTAAAATACATACGTTTTGCCTTGTGTTAATGATTGTAGCAGCCGTATGTGATAGCATCGCTTTGAGAAGTTCTACGTATTCTGTTGATCAGCTACTGAGTTGTTTCACTTTAGCACTTAGTGACAGCTTCTTAGTACGAAGATTGTTGTCTGGTCTAGGCTAGACTATGAGTTGATCTCAGAGAAGAGACAAGTCTGATGACTTTATAGTTTACAAGAACTTATAGTTATTCTAGTCCAGGTTTTATACCAGCAGACAAACGGACATGTCTTCGAAAGGATACGCAGTTACGCAGGTTTACCAGACCCATCGGCGTATCAGGATTGCCCTCTTGTTAGTTTCAAGGTTATTGTTTTCATATGCAGCGTCTTAAAACATTATAATACTAGTCTTAAATGTGTGATGCTAATGCGACGTGATGTGCTAAAAACGTTGGTTACTAAATCTTATACGCCATTAATACACAATGTACTAGAGTAAGAGAGATTAATTATAACTGAAAGAATGAACAGTATTCTCGGGATCACCACATTATATGACGATGTCCTTCGTCTGTGTTTCGGAATCTGGATTTGTTTCCGTCCTCAGATTAAAAAAGGGAGAGGGGTACCTACTCAGTTTTATATCCCCGATTGACAGGACGGTTATGTGAGATTTCAGATTCTGACGACAGTGAATATGAAAATGGCTGTCTTCTGAGTTCTTGCATCATGTAGTCTCGTAGAAGTTTACCGACATTTTAGAGGCACTTGCTGCTGATCGCCCTGATTATTGATTTAGTATTAGGTTTTCAGGAAACTAGAAATTATATCGATCCTTGGGCGCCATAAAATGCAAGACGCACTCCAATTTAAAAAAAATTAAAATGTGAAAAAAAAAATTCATCCTAAAATCGAGGAAACACTGTGTTAATGCTAACAGTGCCCGCAGTGTCACTGAGAATAAATTCGACAGATGATTACATTTCTTATCAATCTTTATTTTCCGGAAGCGTTTTAATTTGCCTGATCATTTGACACGTATCGTTGGATATCATAGGAAAAATTATCGTTTACCGGAACTCGAAACAAGGAGAGATTTTGGTTTTCTGACTTTTGATCTGTAATATTCTCCCCGAAGTAAATAGCTTTGATCTTGGCTCCGTTCTTATATCCTGTTTAATTATCCTGCTAAATTAACTAAATTCTCACTGAACTGACATCAACCATATGTTTCCGTTACGTGACGCATTGGTTGGGACGTCTAACTGGTTTAAGTTCTGAAGAGATAAATGTGGTTTTAAAATAAAGAAGTAATCACTTATTTAAGAAAATTATAAAATGTAGGTTTCTAATTTGATGCAGGTAATTTCTGTTTGAATAGTCATCTCATTAAATTGAGGTGAGTCAAAAGTTATTCTGGGAAAAATTAAAATAACAGACGCACAATCTACCCATACTTTCTTCCGCCAGACAATGACGTAAAAACTTTTCTTGTTCCTGGTGTTCTACTAGCAATTGCACTTCCTTTAAATACGTTGCACATCACCCAGTCCTCTCCCATCCATGCATGCACAAAACAGCTTAATAACTTCGACAAGTATATTGAAGACTGTTGATACTGGTCGCTCTTGAAACATATCCTTTTCAGAAGGGACTCTTTGTCCAATTCTCCGCTGGGTCAAGAGGCTGAGTGCCTGAGTCAATCTGCAAGCTAGCATGATGGAAGGCAGCTTCATTGCCACTTGAGGAATGTGAACTGGGTGACCAGGAAATTTATAACCATTATGTGTGCTTTTTACTGATATTTTAATAAGCCTTCTTACTCGGGAGGTCAGATTCATATTCCAAGAGTAGTTGTCCCGCTACATAACTGTTTTGTCTTCTTTAATCGGTGGCCACAAGACAATGACAACAATTTTAGTTTCCTGTGTTAAACAACATTATATCAATTGCACAGATTCAATAGTATCGTATGAAAATGTTAGGAATTTATCTTTGCTGCATTGTGGATGTTGATCTTCATGGCTGTGACGCCCTGTGGGCTCGTAGGTAGACATCAGCATTTCTCAGAAGAAGATGCAGGAAGCACGTTTCTCCGAAACGTTTGTGTCTACCTTCAAGACCGCGCGGCGTTGCAGCCAAGAAGAACATCGACATCTTCACCGCCGTGAGAACCTAAAATCTTATATCTGCGGTACATTTTTTTACATTCTATCGAATGGGAGAATAGTTAAGAATAATGAATTAAAAGGATGCAGAAGGAAGAGGATGTGACGTACTCTGATGTGCTATACCAGCATTTCCCTGTAGGAACCAAGCAAATGACTGAGATAGGAATAGAGTCCTTCAAAATTCGAAGACCAACCGCTGAGAATGATGTTTGACTATCGAGTAAAAATGATAGGAAAAAGCATATGTTTTCAGATTTATGGTAATATTTCCTAAATTTACGTAAGTTACTGAGAAAACCAACATAGAATTAGTCATAGTAGGTAAAAACTAAGGTTATAATAGGGAATATTTAGAATACAAAAGATCAGTAGTGTTATTATATACAAAACCTTAATAACAATTTTCTTATTTTATAAATCGAAGCCGAATACCGCTGTCAACAAATCTCGCTTTTTTGCCATTGTTTTTAGCCAGTTCTGCTCACCGTTTGACTAAGATTCATCGTGATACTATCTCCATATTTCTCCGATCTTCCAAAATGACCCATGTCCACTACAAATGTGCGCCCACTTGTCTTCCAGCTCACCTACACCCCCAGATAATTGCAGTCTCCCACTTTTCGTCACTCTAAACTACTAGATAACCTGTAGAAATCACGAATTCTCTTAACAATAGACTGTCGTCAGATGTTCACTTAATTCACCTCATGCACAAATATTTTAAGCTGTTTTTCGTCGAACATTTGTAACTGGTGTCGTTCTACAAAAAAGGGGGACCACGTATCACAGCCAAACAAAGTAATTAAAACATTAGTTTTTGTGTCCTGTAGTTAAGAGTATATTTACCTTCAGTTGTTTTGAAAGGATGCGTAATAGTAACAATTTTTGAAGCGAATATTAAAGAACTTCTAGATCATTACTCCTCCAAATTTCATCATGAACCTAATTTTAATTTGACATTCAACAGTGATAATTGTAACAAATACTTTAATAAAAATGTAAATTCTACAACATGAAATATTTCACTGCTATACTGGAACTGAAGAATAAGATGATGATTACGGTGACGATAATTATGATGATGTTAATAAAATACATTCTAAAGAAGTTATTTTGTGTAACGACACTGTTATTTGTAATTATTATAAGTCTGTGAGCCGATGTGGCCCCCCTCCCCAGTCGAGGTCGTCACAGCAATACTGCAGTGACTAGACGATTTCAGGAGTCTGACACAACTCAAATTCCTCACAAGCCTTGCATGTTTGTAAAATGTTTGACGTCGTATCTGCATCTCGACATGAAGAGTAACGTTATACCAAAGGCACAAACACTTAACTTTGTGGTCAGTATGGATGTGTATACAAACATTTGAACTTGTAGGCAGGAACGTTATACACGCTTTGTGTAGGTTAGATCTTATTTTCTAAAATTTTTTCAGACTTTTCTTGACTCCAGTTTTTGGATTTGAAATTCCGGGGGACTTTTGCATTTGTCTGTCTGGTTAGTTCCTAACAAAATTAAGCATTTGGATATTTTTGTCAGATAAACTGTTCTTCACGTAAGAGCTTGACAAACTGTAAACCGATGGAAAAGGTTTAGCACAAAATTTTTGAGACTGTATTTTCTCTTTGTCCCGCGCCGTAGCCGCGCGGTCTGAGGCATCATGCTTCGGACCAGCGATACGGAATGCGCGCTGGTTCGAGTCTCGGGGAAAGAAGTTTCTCATGAGATTTTCGACCAGTGTATGGGACCGGTGCCAACCCAGCATCGTGAGGAAATTGGGGAGCTACAATGAGTAGCGTAATCCGGTCAGGAAAGCTAGCAATGGCTGGGGGTTCGTCGTGCTGACCACACGCCACCCTATATCTGGTTGGATGATCGTTCACCTCTGCTTAGGCATGTGAACGTGAGGCCAGCAGCCAGCTAGTCGGCGTTGGCTCTCTGGAGCTGTTACGCCACGGATTATTATTATTAGTATTTTCTCTATATAGTGTCGAAAAAGTTACTTTTCACTTCTATTATTTACTTCTACAAACTTATGTTAGAGACGTCTTGACTTTAGGTGTACTGCACATGTAAACAGATTTAAACTTTTGTGAAATGTGACTTTTTGTTCACCCGGTACTGTTTTCTCTCCGAATGCTTTGCCGTCCGCAATTCTCTTGTGTACTTTGAGGTGAAGGAAGCTTAACATGTGAAGTGGCTCTTAAAGACTGGCGGATAATTTGCAAATACACACAGGGACCTGTCTCGAAACCGACTGTTTGATGCCTTGGTTCACGTGTGCATTAATGCTTATGCAATACAACAAAACTATTCTATTGAATAAAATGTATTATATATATTTCTAAATAATTCAGAGTAAGTAATATTTGGATATCAATGATTAAACCGCTTTATTATTCAAACAGATATTTAAATATGACAAAATTCCATGAGGCTGCATATTTTTCGAACTTCGTTAGTGGGTCCATATTATTTTCATTCACATTTATTTGCTCTAATCTTACAATAAAATAATATTGACATTCTTGAAATGAAAAAGTATTCCTCGGTGTGTGACAAGAAACCGCAGACAATTTCTGTGGGTTGTGTTATGTCACAGTATTACAGAAGTCGACCGTGAAACTGATGATGGGCATCATTCCTTGCTGTAGTATCCTATAGTAGTAGTCGTCAAATTTTATTCATCAAGGCCACAGCAAAATAGTACAACGTTCCAACACGAGCAGCGGAGCCCAGGCTCGTGAAGACAGCCCGGAACTCGCAGCGCAGTAAGGATGGCCTTGAAGCATGTGATTGGGTGACGGGTGTACAAACATACATAATTTCTCATTAATTTCATGAACATCTTAGTCAAAATTTGAATGAGCCCTATTGGTTGGACATGATAGTCTACCTATGACGTCAGTTATTGGCGAGGCATGTGTAGGGTAAAAGAAAACTGCATACAATTTTATCCCACGAGGAAATAGACCGCTTGGGAGACCTAGGCGGTGATGGAAGGGTATTAAACTTTGAGAAATTGGGTGTGATATGAAGTAGATTAATCAGGCTCGAGATTAGGTGCAATGATGCTCTTTTTTATCGCAAAATTACCCTGTGCCATGGAGTTAGTGACAGTCAGTGTATGAATTTTGAATTAATTCTTTCGTGGTATACTGTGCGTATTCATACCGAAAACAATTTGGGCGAACCCTGGACAACACAAATAATGTTTATGTGATTTTTGTTCTATCAAAGTAATTATGCTTATCAAATATTTTCCTCGACGTCAGTAAACTACGCAGAACTTCAGCTTTACAGCAGCGCGTTCATGGAAGAAGACCAAATATTTGGTCATAGCCATGATCTGTGGATAATAAATATGTAAATTCCCATACGACACTTTCAATAAAGAGATTTTTGCCAGAAACAAATATCAGTTTTAAAATAAAGATCTTATTCGCCTGATTTGGTCCCGTGTGGCATTTACATGTTGTCAAAATCTCATCCAAATGATATTTATTAGAATAAGACATTCATGGCAATTTGTCGACGTTTGGATAGTGATCTCCAGAAATGTATGTCATAGGCACTGTAATGAGTGTACGAAGCAGAAGACGAGTGCTTTCAAGGTAAATACACTCACTAGAAGTTAGTGATTTATGTGTGTATATTATAAGTCATTATAGAATTATTGTTCTTATTAGTTGTTAGTATACCGCAATCATAGTGCAGATGGCTTGCACTTTAACGCCACCTCCAAGGAGATAAAAGCGAAAGAATTTGAAACAATGAGCAGAAAACAGTTTTCGTGATTATGGAAATGTTAGTATGAATTGCGCAATTCTTTTCTCTAAAGTTCCATACCAGTTAATCTGTGCTTGTGGAGTGACTTTTTTTTAACAAACCCTAGACCCATTCGATGCGATAGAATTTAGAACACCAGAAATGTTAATTAAAATTTTCTTAAAAATTGTAAAGAATGGTATTTGTAATTGATACGTAATTACTGTGTGCTTATCCTAGAATCATAAAGGAGACTTACGTTAACAAATTTAACCTTCGAGTAAGTAGGTCTACTTAAAGAAACAACTGTAGAAGGAATTAATCACTTTTATTTAGTGACCATAACAGCCAGGAGCAGTCCTTGCCATCATTCTCTGTGAAAGTCTGCTAAATAGTTCATCAGACATTATTATGAATGTGCGTTTATGTCATACTTGATGTTTCTTCGCACACAAAGAAGTGTATTAAACGTTTTACTGTCGTCATAGAAAATGAGGACAGAAACAATATGTCTTTCCTGGTGACATGTCCTTTGTTCTGTGACGTTGCCTCGTCTCTTCGTATTCTCGTTCGCTACCAACATCGGCAAGCAAGCTCAAACCAGTCTGCGTATGTCTGTCAGCCAGTCTGTCCATCTCTTCTCGAAGTACACACTTGGATTTCCAATGAACTCGCTTGTCAGCACTCGTTCAGTGCCAGAAAGAAAATCCTGTTTTTATTGAAATTTTGTTTCAGCTCTTTTCACTTAGAAACTCAGGTAAACACACTCAAAGCCCAGAACTTGTATAAACGAAAGGTAAAGAATAAGAAGAGGAAGACCAAAGAGTCTCTGAAAGATAATTTTGAGGCTGGTATAAACTTTAAGTCTGAGACCGCCAGCCATTTTTGGGTTACGGACAACTACGAAAAGCTTTAATGAATGTACTGAAAGAATTAATGCTAACTGAACTGAAAACTGTCGCGAGATTAACAAATAATTTTACAGTTAAAGATAAACATTAAAAACTCCTTTTGAATGTTCTAAAATTCTGGCTGGCACAGAGTTGCTTAAGGACACACCTTTTGGCATGACAGCGGTGAGGTAATTCAGCGCACATACAAACATATATTCCAACCCAACAAATACCACAATTTACTGCAAATAAGGGACTTTTAGCATTTGTAACAAGCTTCAAATACGTCATTACACATGTTAAATTACGTCATGATATATGTCTGCTACCAATTTAATTCAATTACAGTCCATATTATCAAATAGTTTGTGAGATAGTGAAGTCTGTAGATGGAAAATTCAGTCTGAAATATGTCGCCATGAAATAAGAAAACGACTGTAATTAATAAATGCCAATATACATCAATTTATTCATTTTACATTTTGTTCTATGAAGGCGGAGAATTAATATTTTAATATTTCCACAACATGGCAATCCAGTGTTGTTTTGTACCAGAGACTGACATGAGGATAGAAGTGCTGTATATTAAATTCCTTTTTTTTTTACGTGTTTGTATATCGTTATCTCACGTTCGGAGTTACCTCATGAAGCTGCAACTCGCCTCTGTCCTAACTCTTGCTGCGTATAGGATCTCTTTCAGATATTTGCGCCGGGAAATCTGATCCAAGTAAGAACCTCGCGCTGGGAGAACGAAACACGTCGCTTGTTCTAACAGATGCACGGTAACTGCCGTTAAATACAGCCCTATATTCTAATAATTAGCTCACAGCTCTTTTAACTTGGAAACAGTTGCTGCCTTGATGAATACCTGTGAAATGTCTCCGATAAATGTGAGATTCGATGTTCTCACTACAATGAAATAATCTGTGTTGTTCTTCTAGGTTGTGAGATGCTGTACCGACGTTTCGGAGAACTTTACTGTCTCCAACTTCAAAATTGTCACCCCGAGTAAATCAGAAAAGAACTATTTGATGATGAAATCACCAACTTTTATATTAGCTTATGAGGAATGCAGTTCGTCTGTGAATGATAATGAAATGTAGATTTCTTTCTTAGGCCCGAAAGTAAATTCCCTTTTTTTATTATATTTTGCTATTACAATATCTCAAAATAGTCCAGACACCGAGCACTTTTGTACAGAGGCAATGTATTTGACATGTATTCAGGAAGTATCCAGTTCGAATCTTGGTCAAAGAATGACCGTTTCTGACAATTCTTCGTTAGTCTTTTGAACTTGACAACGCTCTGTCCTGTTTTATTTTAATCCACTGTATATTAATCATTCTCATGTCATTCGACGTTAAGAAATCTTTACAGCTCATACACCTTCATTTATGCGTACCTGTAAACTTACAAAAATAGGTAACGCTCATTTTCTTAGTAGCCTTCATTCCTAATTTTAGTTGTTGATCTGGATGAGAGGAGTATTTTCCCAAAGGTATAAGCTGTCAGAACTTAAAGCTGATACTTCGTGTTATAGGTGCCGATGTCTGAGCAATGCGATTATGGCCTCGACCATACACTGTGTGGCGTATGAAGAAAGATTGTTTTTTTAACGTCATAATTATCAAATTTCCGTAGGGCCTTCCAGCAATAGTGTAAAAGAATCAAGGAATATAACTAGCACCTGTAATGTAGACTGAAGCACTTTCAGTATTACCAACAATTTACAAGTTTCTCGGTGCAGACAAGAAATTTCTCTACATAATTTCGTGTAAGAGACATGTAGCACAGTGACTGTGATCTTTTTTCTCAAACGGTTTCTGTTTTTTATTTGTACAGCATAAGTTACTCCCGTGTATCGAAGAAGAAGAACGAATTTCATAATAGTTTATTTGATGGTAACTGGGGAGTAGGTTTTAAAATTCCATCTGCAGTCTCCACAATAAAACTGCACTTGCTTTAATGTACTTAAGGTAACATCTGCTAGGATTGCGATATGCTTTATCATATTTCACCATCCTTTTGTTCTTATTGCAAACTTAAGTTGGAAGAAAACCGTCCTACACACATCAAAGAGAACAGTAACTGTATTCTAAACTTTTAAAGCCCTGTGGTAACTGAACGTCCCACTTGCTTCGTCAATCAGTAAATCTTCATTTTGTATTTATGGGTTTCGTGTGAGTTTCACTGTAAACAGAGATTATTTCCTGTAACAGAATTAACCAGTTGATCTTTGTAATGGTGAAGTGTTATGTTTTTTGGGGCGTACGGACTAAATTTTTAAATATTATTTAGACGAGCTTCGACTTAAAAGAATTAATCATTCATTACAAGGCTATATTATGCCATTCATATTTAGAATAAAGTGTTTCGACTTTCAATATGACATCGGTTTTCTTTCTACTTGTCTATGATATTGAGCCTTCTTGTTTGAATTAATCTGCTCACAACAACATTTGAGATATCGAACCTCGCAGGTCGCACTTATTGTCTAGTACGCTGGGAAAAAAAATACGATAACTTCCTCTAGAGTGATTTTAAGTTTTCACGTCGGTGGAAATGACGATGATGTTCATCTGGGTTGTGACGCAAAGTGGACTCGTAGGTAGATATATACCAACGTTTCGAAGAAACTTGTTACCTGGAAGATGGAGGCTGCATGTTTCTAAAAAACGTTGATATCATCTACGAGTCTGCACGGCATCACAATCCAGACCAACATCATAGTCATTATGACAATGAAATGTAAAAATCTAATTATTGTCGTATAACTAATCTAATAGAACAGATGATTTTACGAATCTACTGCGGGGCATGTGGGAAGTTTGTGAGGCTGGGATGCTGGGTATGATTGTAATAGACTTAGCGTTCGTTTAATGCTTATTCAAGATTCATAATCCCTTCTTGCTGTGAAGTGCTTTCATAACACGAGTCACGTACAAGTTGTTCGCCGTGAAAACTCGGCCCCAGAATTATCTTCCTCAACAAGTTGAAATTTGAGGAAGCTCGCTACACGCTGAATAAGTTGCATCATTTCCGTACGGTCCACGTGCTTTGTGACAACACGGTTATGGATGTTGCACTTTCTGACACAAAAATACAGCGACGCCGGTTAACTGGTCATAGCCCTTGAGGTCAGTCACCCACCAAGTTACAAACTCGTCTTAAATTAGCAGGACGTATTTCTGTTAGAATTTCTTTAAGCCTGGATCTTTTATAGGCCGTCCTTGAACTTAAATCGACGGTGATCTGTTTTCTAGATATTTCGCTGTTCTTAAATAACAATCTTCCACAAACATTTTTACAAGGTATTCCTTGAACACAAACATGCTTTCTTACCGGCCAATGCGTCTGGTCAGTAACAGTACGGTTAACTATTGCGCTCTAGCGTGAGCGCATCACCTCATGCGCCCGTCCATGTCTGTCGGGATTTCCCTTGGAACTCCTGCATGACTGAGGTCATTGTTGGAACTCTTTGTTACAATAAGAGAACATTGCTGCAAAGGCATGAGCCTATCTCCGTCAAATTTTTGTACCTATTGGTGCTTTTTCAGAGTCCTGTTGTGTGCTTTATGGTTTCACTTGTTTCTTTAAATCATATACATTCATCTTCCTAGAAGTTTTCCTTTGTAATACGCTTTTTATAATGTTTGGTGTTTATTACCCTGTCTTATATGAGCATTATAAATCCAGTTTTACCTGACATCCGCTTGCTTTAACCATAAATTACACCGAGTTTTATCTAGTACATTATTATTATTATTATTATTATTATTATTGCTGTCGTTGCTGTTTTGAACTTGCTTTGATAATTGTCAACAATTCAAGGACCAAAGTTTAGAAGAACCCGAGACCGATCATGCTGATAAATTATGGTGATTCTGCTCGATCACGTCTAAATTATTTCACTGTTATTTTGTTTTTATACGTGATTATCTTCGGTGTTTAAAATGATCTAAATTCTATTACATAACACAGACTAGCATGGCAACAAACCTAAACGCTTCGCGTGCCTAATCAGTTAGTAATGTAAAACTGTATTGAGAATTTGACAAGGTTAAATGTGTTTTTGCTAAATCTGTGTTTCATTCGTGGGATGATTTGAATCTCCTGAACCGCCATTTCAGTTTCACGAGTTTAATTTTGCTCGCGCATTACTCGCAGCAATTGTTTCTTCTCAATCGCCTGCCGTTCTACTTGCAGTGAAATTAAAATTGTTACGGTTTCTAATTAAATTTATTGAACATTTGGTGGAATCTTTGGTTGTGGATCGGATCTATCACATCTGTACTTTCACAGAAGAGAACATCACAGATTGAAGTTGTTTCATATACGTGCACCAAGCTGGATAGGAAACAGGTGTGCCAGGGATTGGTCATCCCAAGACAATGCGTATCGTGCAGTCACATCCATTGTTCCTCAAGAGATAATTTAACAATTTCACGCTGAATTTTATTGTAGACAGTTTTGCTGAAGAAATTTTGGTAATTATAGGCTGTATTCTTCTCTTGCAGTGAAGTCGTACTAAAAATTGTTGGATTACTGTCAAGTAAGTGAGAATAATTATTTTCTTTCAAAAAATAGGACGAAAGAAAATTTCGTGTTTCCTCAAATAATTTAATTTTCTGTTACATAAACTGCTATGTTTTCAATATTAAAGTCACACATAACAAGGTTCGTAATCCTTCAAAGGATACCTAGAATATATTTAACAGTATTTTTATTTTAATCTGATATTTTTACGAAAGTTTCAGTGGACGTAAAGTAACTAATGTTATGAATGATTCTTTGTGTGTTATTAAGTTTGAATATAGAGCAAGGGACAATGAAATATGCATCTTCGAAATAACAATGATTTAAGTTAGGGCGTATATATTAATATTTTAACAATTCATAAGAAAAAATTCGTTGCTAGAGATTTGGTTTTATTGTCTGTTTTATTGTTATATAATAGTGTAATTTAAAACAGATGAACTTCAGCAGGTCTCTGAAGCAGTATTTATAACACGGCTTTGCTGTCCATCCGTCCAGACTCTAAAACTGTCGTAAAATTTTTATTACGTTACGCAGGTGTCAGGAACATACTTTACTGAAAATGGGACAAGTTTATCCAAAAGCCGGTTTAGAGCAGACATGGGGCAGAAGGTATAACACAGTTCCAAAATCACCGACTTGCTACGTCACAGCTACCGCCTATGCTTTTATAGGCCAAGTTCTGCCTTTTTCAAGGACACATGACCTTGTATATTTTATTCATTTAGTGTAACAAGTTTTAAATTTCGCAGAGGATTGATTACTTTAAATTCCCGTGGACTTACATTATCACTAAACTAACCTCTTCAATTCATTTATCGAAGTGAAACCACATATCTTTAAAAAGTAGCCTATTGTAAAACCATTTAAAAAACAATCTTATGAATAACAGTATGGTGAAACTAAAATAATATTTAGGCGGAATCTGAAATAACTCTTTAGAACCTAAGTCAGCATCTGCAAAATCCAACGTACTTACTACAAGTTGCTTCGCCTGTGAGTTCTGTTCGTAATGCGCCTGTCAGGGGCAAAGTAACATGCCAAGATTTCTTAATCTTCTTTATTTAGTATCTCTCATACTAAGAAGACCCCATGTATAAAGTCTTCAGTCTGAACGTTTAAACCGGGCTACCATTGAATGGAAATACCCCTGCAGTTCTACATTATAGAATCGACTTAATTTATAAATTAAAAAGGGATAAGTCTAATAGATTATGGGACCTTTCAGGGTTCATCTTCCTGCCCTGTAGTTTACAATTCGTGAGTTGCTTAAGTCGGGTTTCGCATAGATAAAGAGAAACGGCATTAGCGCTGCGCACATCCATATCGCTTTCATTAATTAATTAAATGTTTTATTATAAACATAGTCCTACGTAACACGGAGCCCACTTACTAGCATAAAACACACTTTTGTTAAAAACTTCACTATTAAGACCTGCGACTCATTGCGTAATAATGTAATAATGTATACGTCCGAAGGTCTGCGATTTACTTCCGTAAACACCAAAGAGTGTACATGTGCGTGAAAGACTTTAACCTGTCGCACTGCAACCCTCGTGCTAAGAGTAGAAACGGCTGCTAGTTTATATGGACTGAAGTGAAGTTTCATACGTTTGAGTAACCATGTGACATTGCGCTGGACTCGATTAAATCCTTATGTAGCCATGGACTGATTCACATCCATAATAGTAAGTGAAATTGCTGTGACGTAAATAAGAGTTCAATGTAAGCTGGTAGAAGCAGTAGAAAGGTGTGCGTAGCATGTTCTGATGACGGTAACAAAGACTGCCTGCCTTACCACAGTGAACTCTGCAGTTCTCTGTTTCAGTAATTCATATATTGTACCCTTTTAAAATCATAATTCATTAAGAAGCCATTCTAACATTAGTATTACCAAAGGTATTGAAGTATAATGTCAGATGTGTTCGTGTTAAACAGTACGAAGCAACGTAGCACAGATAAACAAAGTCTTACTGCAGGATTTCGATTGTGGAACGTGAAACCCCAGCCTCAGACTCAACAGTGGGACAGTGCTCCCAACGTTTGACCCAAGATATGCAAGTTCCTCAATTACGCCACTGGACCACAAGAAATAACGCACGGACAGGAGGTCAACGGCCAACGGGACGTCTTTACCGTGAGCAGTGTCACCGGGTCGAAACCGACATGCCACAGGGGGCCATGACCACCGTCAGGAACACGCAATAAAGGACATTAGTCAGGTGGACTCGGCTAATTTCCTGCAAGGACAAAGCGAATGTTGTAACTTCAAACGCTCCTCGGATTCTCAAGCGTCGTTAAACGAATCCTGCTTACTTTTGAGAGGCACATTTTGCCATTACGCCCGTTTTACGATTTAATATATCTCGAAATATAACAGAATTTTAAGTTAAATAATTTGTGTCAAGAAACCTTGGACAGGAAATGACAACGAGCTCTAGTCCGTGACGTGAAATTGCGATGTGGAGAGAATGGTTTCTTTGCCCATATTCACAGCTAACTCACGGAGTATCTGAACTATCGTTGTTTTCAGTTGCTATAAATGTTGTAAGCGAAAAATTAAACAAGGTTTGGTCTATGTATTTATGGTCTATACAAGGACATTATATATATATATATATATATATATATATATATATATATATATATAGGTATAGTGGCAATTGTTGTATTCACATCCTTCATTGTTCTTTATTAGTTTATGTATTCTGTGTGGTTGTACTCATATTAATTCCAAAATAATCATATTTGACTACTTACAGTCCACAGTCCCTTGATTAATTGGCAGATTAAACGATACATCGCTAGGCTATTAAAGAAATGTAGTTTTCCAAGAAATGTAACTAGTTTATTAAGAAAGTAAAAATAAATATAGCATGTGAGATGTGAAGGTGGAATATATTTCAATGTGTTTTATTAGGAGTCCTAGGGTAGCTGTCAAATCTTGTGTTTAAAAATGTAAAATTCTGATGATTGCAAATGGGAACTTATAGAACTAGCCTATGTATGTATTAAGTTAAAAATTCCGTTACCCCGTAACTTTGATAAGCTGTAACTTTTTCGGAGACTGTACTTATTAGATATTAACGAAATTCTATTAATAAAGCCGCCATGTTAGTATTTGATGGAACTGTTAAATTTGTAATACAAGATGGATTTCGCGTTTATAGCAGCATTTATTTCCTGAAATCAATGGGAAACCAATATGTCTGAAAATATAAATTGTATTTTAGATATAAGACATTTATGAGTTGAAACTTTAAACTGTGAAGTACTTTTTCATCAAGTCTGTATATTTAATTAGTTCTATGCCTTATCGTAATACGGTCATACGTCTCTTAGATCTTATATAGAAAATCCTACGAGCAAAGTTAAAAAAACACGTAGATAAGTTCAAAGCCTGCCTAAACAGTAATATGAATGGGAGATGACTGAGCAGAAGGTGCTTGTTGCTTATTTTAAGACTTGATAACTCGCCTTTAGGTGCCAGGAAAATTATGAAGATCGAAAGGAACGGTATTAGGATTAGATTTTAGGAGTTTCCGAAATGCAAATCAGGCAGCCTACCGTACAGGCAACGCTGTCCAGATTGTTTATCAATACGATGTGTAATTATCGGTGTATCTTGCCGGCTTCTCAACTTTGATTTAACAAAAGACAGCCATCAGTTTTCATTTGAAGTTTAAAGGTTGCAGGGCACGATTCATCAGTAGGACTGCGTTATCCTTTGAGTTGAATCGCCGCCTTGACAGAGGACTCTAGGACTATAATGCCTTCATATTTATACAAGTGTTAACAGGGTTTGTGAATAACTCTGTTGATGTTATGTCATTCTGTGAGTCAACACTGACCAACTAGGGGACACGTCCGATTAACAAATCGGGAGCAAAGATATTCCCATGTTATAAATTTAGGCGTATGTCATTGAAGCGTGTTTTTATTAAATATCGTAATGGGAGCATGGAAGTAAGTACCTTGTCATCACAAAGTTACAGGGACATGCCACAGCCGTCATCAGCAAGCCACTGGTTGTTTTTCTTAAGGGCCAGCTGCTTTTTACCTTGCCGACAAGCATGTGCGTTTGAAGTATGAAAAGACATTTATGTTTTCTGCCCACGTAACGCTGTATATCAGAGTCTGCGACATTCCTTCACATGTACTAGAATTAAATATATAGGACATGGTCCTTCCCGTCTTAAGCCAAGCAGTAGTGTCAACATACAAAGGTGTTGCGTAAAACATTTTATTAGATTTCTTGCCCAGCTTACATTGACTGACAGACCGATGTCATTTTAATTTTATGCTTCCACGCTCACTAATCATCGCCAATAACAAATCAACTAATTCCATGGTACAGTCTTTTTAGAAATGTTAATAGTAACGCAACTGATCAAGAGATTCCACGGTTTTATGGAACGCGAATGTTTGTCAGCATTTTCAGAAAAAGGTCTCCATTCGCCATTTATACTAATGATAAAGTGAAAGGTGGAGGGAATTGCGAACAGCAACAGCTACGACAAAACCTTTGTATTAATTGTCGCAAGATATCTCCGAGCTTCGCTGACCATTACAAGTACTCACGTTGGGACAGCCAGCCGAGGTTTGGCGAGGGAGGGGAAGGGATAGGGCACAAGGCGTCTTGCTCCCCCTTGACCTTTTTACCTTCCCTCCCCTCTTATTGTAACGTAGCTCAGGCTGACGGTTATTTTGCATTTAGTACATAACATACCACTATTTCTTTACTCTCACGGTCAAAACTGTTATGAATTCAATTCTTCTTAGAGGCTATGCACAAATAATTAAAATTTACTCAAAAATATACTAAGGTATTGTTGATTCACTTTATCGATCCTGATTTACTCGCCTCACCCTGAAGTTTTACCAACAATCTGCTTGTCAGAACCCTTTGCACGCACATACGAAATTATTACTTAATTTTAAACTGGGATTATTAAAGAGATTAACTTGAATTGTACTCAAAGTGCGAACGGCTTTTGAAGCTGAAGCGCCTTAAAATCCACACACACACCCCCACACACATTTACACACTCTAGAATTTAGGAGAATAACTATAATTACCGAGTCGAAAGGTTATTCTCTATAGTTCGGTTTGTCGAGGTCCATAAAATGTTCTGTTTTTTATACTGTCTCAATACTTATCAAGAACCACGACACGAAGAGATGTGGGGTAGGACCCAGAGTCGATGTGGACGAGAAGGCTAGAAGAAATATTCTTTGTTCGTGCCGGGAATCCAGCGCCGATAGTACAGCCCGTTATCAGTCGCTGTATAAACCCGAAGTGCTGTGGTTGTGAACAGAAAGATCTCGGAATTCAGCTTCGGAAATCGGTCTGTTGACCTCCTCTTACCAATACGACTTCCTGTCTTTCGTCCGTCTTTTGTCAAGAAGCTTTTCTCGCTCAATTGCTCCTTCGCTCGGCATTGAAGATCAGGTACAAACAAGAACATTTTACTTGAGGCGTAAGAAGTGTCCGACCTTTAATTTAAGACTTGATTTTTAGTGAGAACAGCAACATCTGGTAAAGTGTCGTCTTAGTATCCCTGATTATCCTCTAGGTCCTAGAGTCTAGAAGAAGACGATACACATCAAGGATTTTTCAGTACCCAGAGGATGACTGTTTCTGTTCCTAGTTAAAACACGCATGAAAGACGGAATTGGTTATAATTACCACTAAAGTTCTTATATCTTTACAAAGTTAAATATAACTAAATTAGACATATTAATTGTTAACAAAATTTGTACTAGTCCATTTGATTTGATACATTGCACAACGGAGTACGCAGACAAGCTTATCCGGATAATAAATTAATGAATCAGTGAATTAATATATGTACGTATGTTTGTGTCTATTTAAGGCGAACCAATGCATTGTTCTTGGTTCTTCTGATTCTTAATATTTAGTGATTTCAATGCAATAACAATTTACCACATACTTTACTGTAAATCATTTTATGGCTTACAAATATAATTACAGCTTCATATATTCGATTGCTAAAACAATGGTTATTATTCACACACCCAAGTCTTTAATTTGATTAGGTCCATTTGGAGCTCAGCGTGATGGTAATGTGTGCAGGATTACCCCACAAAGAAGTCGGACAGTACGACCAGAAAGACACTAGGATGGTATCTACGGTGTAATATACTTTCGCGTAGTAATCACACTTGTCATCTGTGTGGCTATGTGACAGATGTGGGGGCGACTGTGTCGGTAGAACCCTCTACGAGGAAAGGTAATTCGAGTTCTACCCCTCCCTTACAAACAGTCACTCAAGGGACCATGAGATCTGTATAAAAATGATTTAATATGTGGCGGCCCTTTGATGAAAGAATGAAGGAGGGTTCAAAGCTTATACCGCAGTTCTGACAAATTGCTGTAAGAATTCTATTAGCAGTTCCAAAAACACTAGCAGCCTTGTATTAGAGATCGACATCAAATCATTGGTTTAACCACAATGCTATGTGTATTTCATTAGTGTTTTTAAATAATCCAGTGTTGCAATAGAATCAGAAATTGTACCACCGTGAATTTCAGTCCTCTCCCTGGGGGGGGGGGGGGGATAAAATAGGGAAAATGGTAGGACTCGACACTGTATAGTTTTTGATACTGAAAAAGGGTAGTTGGATAAAATGTAAATATGCAACTAAGTAAATAAATAATAGGACTCAATATTTCGTGTACCCATTTCAAATTGTTCTTGTTGCTTAAAATCTGTATTGACTCCTAGTAATCTCCTTTATCATGCCGCGTGTACGAGATTTCACGCACTTGAAATCGATATAGAAAACTCGAAACAAAAGAGTGTCTGAAGAGCGCTGCGTAGGTGTTTGGAACTCAGCTGTTCCTAAAATGTTTATTGTTAGAGTGAGTTGGGATTACGCCCATCACAGATTTTACATGGACTTAACCAAGGTGTGAATCCTGGTCTCCAGAATGTAAAAGCGGGCGATTAACAACCTGAGATGTGGCACGGCCGTAACAAATGCTGTGCGGGAATGAATTGCTTTTTGACTGGATTGCTTCGTTCTATCTCAGAAACGAGTCTCACGATATCTGTTTAAACAGCTGATTTGTAAGAAATGCTGCTACCTAAATGCAGGTTTATTAAGCTTTTAAGTTAGTTTTTAAGTTTTGATTTTAATTGTTCAATTTTCGTCGTTCACTCGTGAATAACAAGTGCAAGTAAGTCGATTTACATTAATTAATCAAAAATGTTTTTTCTTCTTGGCATCTTCGTTCGAGTGGTTTGAGTACCGATTGTCATGTTTATTTACGTAAAGTATGTTAGGTTCATGTTACACATAAGATCTTACCAACTACCGACTATGGCATTATGTTTATAATTGTATACAGGAGAAAGGCAGCCATAAAGAATGTTATTGCGGGCATAAAAAATTGTTGACCGCAAACAAGAAACTCTTGAGCACCGTTTAGGTCCTTCGGATAATTCCAGATTAACTGATGACCATTGGTTATTTTGAGAAGCTAAAATTTTTTGTTGTCAGATTTTTCTCTGCCGAATAAAATTCTGTGTATTATTTAAAATACCTTTGTAGGATTCCAAACTTATCTTGTTTTAGAGATCATTTCAATGTTAAACACAAAAGACAGTTAAAATACGATCGACAATGATAGTTTGACATTCGGAACTTTGTTTTTTTCGCAATAGACGCTTCAATAGTCATCATCCCGCTTCACAATTGGATGTTTGTTTCATACGTTGTTTGTACAAAATATAGGAAGCAGACACTTCCTAGATACTTTCGTAGTGCCAACGATCTGTAAACCTTTCCACTTTCAATTAAACTAAACTGCAATTACCCGTAAAGACGCATGATCGATTGGATACAAAATGAAAAGAAGTTTATATTTTATGCTATAAAATGGTCTTAATGGTTACTAATTAATTCCCTTCATGTCTAAGATTCAGCACGTAATTAAAAACAGTTTGTACAAAACTGATAATGTTTAAAAAGTTCACAGTCTTTAATGCATCTTTCATCTTTTACATTAGCCTGTACCAGCTAAGAATTAGTGTTTTACTCAGTTTATGATGAAACGTCTCCCTGTGTGTGTGTGTATCCTTATCCAATTTATAATCCAGGAAAATGATGGTTATTTTCTGAGTTGTTGCGGCGTGTAATTTGGTAGGAATTTACCGACGTTTCAGAGGTGCTTGCTGCATTTATTATCAGGTTACACTCAATATCCCAGTGATGGAGGCTGTAAGCACTTCTGGAACGCCTGTAAACTTCTACTATAATACACAGATCTTTCTTGCGTTACTATTTTTCATCGCCCATTTTTGACGCTGAGGGAAAATTATCTCGGAGATGAGCGAAACAAAAGTGTTACAGAAAATAAAAGAATAGTTGGAGAAAAATCACTTCAGCTCGTGACTCAACGCGCGGTTCTTGCTGCTTCACTGAGATTTTATCAATCCTGTGTGGGCTACTTCAGCGTGCCGCGGCGTGGTATAACAAAGAATTTTTAAAGACTTACAAATCTCCTTTATTATCTTGCATTTAGATCAGAATTTTCTGTGATGCTAGCTGCATTTCAGATAGACCACTTTTTATTTTCCGGAATGTCCGTTGTTAGATGGCCCTCATTGGAACGGTATAAAAACATTTCTCCAACAATGTATTTACATTACCTTTTTATCTAATGTGATTATTTCCTTAAATTAATTGATGGACTCTGCTACATCAATACACACGCACGCGTTAACTTTTCGGGGTTGATTTATGAAGTGCCGAATGTCTCAGACCACTAATTATCCAGTTCACACGTCGTCAGGAGACTGGAAATTGTACAGGCCAGGAGAGTGAGAAAATATTCTTCCTTTGCCTTAAACAGACTTAAAATACAGGTTGGGCCAAAAGTCCTTCAACAGATTAATTATTTGAAACTTTAGTTCGCTTTAATAATATTTAAATATCCAGTTCTTACCTCAAAGAAAACACAGCCTATTATCATTACAAAGATCATCTGGTTTAATGATGTATAGGGAAATGACTGTTGGTCACACTGAGTTTTATATGAAACTGATAAATACATTTTGTGGGCAAAACGAAAAATTATTGGTCCTTTGAGCAGGTGGTATATGGTCTAAAGGGTTAAAGACATACCGGTAATTAAAAATGACAGAAACGACAAAAATATGATTTATCTTGATTAGATAAGCAGACACATTAGTTTATTTTTGTAAGTGCGTCTGATAACACAAATAGAATTTGTATGCCGTCTCTTTAAACGTTCATTTCATTTAATAAATTTAGGTCCACTCTGTGAAATTACACAGACGTCTTCAGTTACAAGTCGACGACTTGTTAGTTCTACCTGTCACGTGGCTTCTGAAGACAGACTCAAAAAAGAACTGGTTTTGGAGAAAGCGTTGATATGTTTTAATACAACTGGCGACGGGATCGCATGATGACATGAAGCAGTAGCGATACATGTATCGACAGATATTAGCTATGAGCTATTTAGTAGTGTTTGAAGATTTGCAACCGAATGACGTGGTTGAACAATTCCTATTCGGAAGTCCTGGGTCAGATTCTCAGCCTCTATATCTTAATCGTGGTATTTTGTGTTGGTAAAATGCACCACACAAAGATGGCGGCTAATTTTCGTCGCTTAAGAGCATCTACAGCCACGTTATCTTAGCCAATCAGCTTCATTCATACACTCAATCGTACAGAAGTGTTTTACGAGTTATATGAGAGACGTTTTTGCGGCATATAGTGTGAATATCTTGTTAACGCGAAGCAAACTGTTGGTATTCAGCATTAGATTTTTAATTTTTGTATTAAACAATGAAATGTGAGCATCGCAAGCATCAGGTTCTACACAGGCAGGTCGGAGAAATGGTGTATAAAGTATTCAGCTACTTGAAGCGTAAAGCAGGCGCAATTTCTCTCTCTGCGCCACTCGCCTTTGTTCATGTCAGTCACTTTTTTAGACACTATGTAAAGGCAACCACGACCGGATTCTCTCTTTTTCTTACAGTCAAACTTTGGTAGTGTTTTCAGTCAGGAGAACGTCGTTAAATAAAGGATATCAATACTCATATTCTGTACAGTCTGGTATAAATGTATCTGGAATATGCTGAAGGTAGTAATCAAATAACAGATACAGTAATTGAGCAATCGAGATATTTAACATGTATTTACGTAAACTTATTAATTATTTAAATATTTAAGATTCTTCACAGACGACAGTGTTTTTCTTCATACAATTCAACTCTTATGTTTCACCACATTATTAGCTTACCTTTTCAGAAGATTTGTTCATACGAATTGTTTTTTGTGCTGATAGGAAAAGATGTCCTTTTGTACTACTGTATATTTTATAACGGTTATGAATGTTTGCTATAAATTTCCTGCTTGCTCTAATGCTGGTCTAGATTCAAAGGGCTCTGTTATTCTGAAGGACCATTGACATTCCCTTTCTATCTTGCCATATCACTACCGTATACGGTTATATGCAGATATTATTCCACAATAGTATAGTTAATTTTTTTATGTTTAAGTGATTAAATCGATTTTCTTGCACGAATTATTCAAATAATGTAATTCAATAAAACAGGAATACTTTCTATTCAGTGATGAAGCCTATAAACTATTTTGTATTGTGATCTTCTCGGTTTTGACGCCGTGTAGTCATGATTTATTTATAGGTCTCCCAAACTGTCTCTTCCCTTACAGGTTATTCGAAGTAAACTTTGTATGCATGTCTCTTTTCTGTATGTATATTATGTGTCCCGTTCATCTCACGCCCTTTAATCTAGCCACTCGAATAATTAATGTGAAGAGGACGCTATGAGACAACAAAATTATTCTAATTATTTGGGTAATTAACATCGATGTTTTGACTTCACGCAATACTTCCCAGATACACTATCTGAACTTTGGCCCGTGTACGCTCTGTCGACTTTGTACAGGTACGAGGCTCCATTCACCTATACCAAATAGATTAGCGAAAAATTGGAATTTCTAAGTGCATCGTCTTATATTTCCTCCTAATTTGAAAATACCAAAGAACTGTTATAAGATGAAAGTAAATGATTTTCATTTAAATGAAGTTCCCATCAGATTTCTTTTGTTGTATCACATTTAGCAAAAATCTAGTTAACTAACTCTCTTGTACTTCTGGTTGTCAGTTTTGGTCGGTTGACCATGCGAAAAGGTGTGAAAACAGGTGACAACCGATTAGGCGACAAACCTTCACCGCGTCGTCTAATTACTATCCATAGTAATTAAACACCGGGTCACCGGCCGCGCCACCTCACATGCTGAGGAAGCAGCCAAACCATAACGATCGCGTGTGACGCTGGAGACACCGTAAAACATGCGCTTAATTAAAAGATGCCGTGGGAAATTCATGGGTACAATTTACTACAGGATTAAGGGAAAGGCAAAACACAGCCGTTTGAAGAGTTCGACGAACGTGACAGAATAAAACAACGGAGAACGTTCGAAATGTCATTTGCGATTATCTTCACAATACGTGAAGGAAGTTCTCCTGCAGTGAAGTGAGGAACTTTCATCTTCTGAAGGAATACGCATTATAATCTCATGTACAGTAGACGCAAAATAACGCAGAAAATGAGCTACGTCACTGAAAGAGGGGAAGGGAAGATGGCAAAGAGCCATGCAGCATAACCGAAAGCATCTTTTCCCTTTTAATTTCTACACAGGCCATAAAACACTAGCGACGCAGCCACACGCCTTAACCCTCGCGTGTTGCTTCTACAGCCTAAACGTAATAATTTCACATTCGATAGGAAGGGGTAGTTTAGGTTATATTAGTGGTGAGTTGGCTCTCAGTTTTATCTGAGTATGAGGTTTCCTCTACAACGTTCGTGCTTCTTTCTTGTTTCAGACACACAGTGATCAGATGCCGTTCCGTTGCGAATTCTGCAGCCGACTCTTCAAGCACAAGAGGAGTAGGGACCGCCATATTAAACTGCACACGGGCGACAAGAAATACAGGTGTACGCACTGCGAGGCCGCTTTTTCCAGGAGGTGAGATCCCAGAAACACTTCTGTCTCCTTTTCCTCGTCTGAAGTGGCTTGTGTGTACTTAATTAACAAATACGAAGCGGGCAAAGCAAATGAGTCACACCAGTTCCAATTTGTATCACTAGAGGGTTCCAGAGACACTTGTCAGGCGTTAGGGAAAGTTTCTAAATTAGTAAAATTAGAGTGAGAATGTGTACTGGTACTCTGATTGGGGTATTTACCATGCGATCTTTCTCGATATAGCGAGTCTCATTTATGTCAATGTTCATTTACTGCAGATACATGATTACTGCTCCACAGCTAATCTCATGTAGTCACAGCTGTGCATGTTGAAATATTTACCGTATCAAAATATATTGAATACAAGAGGCTAAATCTGAATGCGTATATCTATAGTTATTACCAGTTTATCCATGTTTAGAAAAAGGGGCAAAGTTCGGTTTGCTCATGTAAAGTTAGACAGAGACTAAAATTAAATTTTCTTAATACAAAATTTGACTCTTTAAAGGAAAGTCGTAATTATATGTACCACCCCGAAAACCGGTAACACGTTCAAGATGATGACCGGATATTTCTGTTACAAATTACAGCCTTCCGCTGCAAAAAGAATGCGAATCAGGGATTATGTTACATTAACAATGGCATATTCGTATTTCTTGCTGTTCGACTCTTGTGTCATTAACTGTTTTTACAAGAGTATTCAGGTAGTTGTACCTAGTTTGAAAACACACATCTACTCTCATGTGGGTCTGAAGGATAAATGTATGAGTGCAAGAAAGAGAATGACAGAGTTACTAAAACGTAACTTGATAGTAGTCGTATTCTACCGTTTCAGAATAGTGTCACCCAAGAAACAGGCAGCCTTTCCTGCATTAATGTCATTCACAAATGTCACTCTTATGTAACATATCATTTACTTTGAGATCCCTTATTTTTTTCTGGCACGTTTTGTTAAATATTCTCAGTTTTGAAATACCTGGAACAGATTCAACCTGCATGACGGTAGTCTGATGAAATGGGATTCTCTCAGAGCAAGAAATAAACAGAATCTTAATAAAATTAGCGAATATAGCTAAACGTATCGAACATCACAAATTGTTGATTAGTTCTCGTGCTTTACAAGTCCGAGGCTCAAATACCGAAATATTATCTTCATTGGTCATGGCTGCCTTTTTTCTTATCGTTTATTTAAGAAATCATCCGATTACTTCATAGTACAAAACACGGGCCGGTAAAAAATGTCTTTAAATTACCAGGAGTTAATAAATAATTATCTTGACGTAACGTAATTGTTTCGAAACATAACCTCAAATGATGAATGGTTGACAAAATATCTTTAAATAAGTCGAGAAACAAACAAAAAGGAAAAATCAATGTAAAAATTTGAAGAAACCTACAAGAACACTGTATTTAATATACATAAAACTAAGTCCCTTACTGGAAGACAAGGTAGAAAATTAAATTGATCATCGGCTGAACGGCTGAAGCGTCAGCTACGCAAGCTCAGAGGATAAGAGCCATCCCCAAGTAAATGGGATCCCGTCAAGCATTCCAGTTGTCAAATCTAATTGACATTGCAGATAGGATCTCCTTCTGTTGATGACCGGTCGATGACTGTCAGACGGTAGTTGTAATCGAATATCGGATGATGGACTATGTAATACGATACATTCCTAGACAGATTGTTAGTGAAAACGTTCTTTCTGCAGAAGCAGTACCTAGGTGTACCTGTCCCTAAACTTCTATGTAAAAATGTTCTCTGATATTAGGTATGTGGGACTTCTTTCTAAGCGAAATCAGACTGTTAAATGGACATTGGAATTACTTTTCTAGTTTCTTCTAACCACGAATTTAAAATTTCCTAGTCTTTCATCGTAGATGTCGCTAGGCAAGTATGTACGGTTTAATGCATAAAGCAATCTGCACATATCTGCTACTTAAAACTTTACCATCTTATGGTATTATAGCTATAAGTAATGTAGATTATGTGTTATGTTACAGCATTACACTTTTAGAACTTGAATTTATGGGTAATTAAAAATAATTTAGACTTTCCTTTCTTGTAGTATATTAGTTTTTTTATGTGTCAGTTAAAAGATTAGAGTGACCTTTTATTATTTATTTTATGAATTCATAACTGATGCATTTAGAAGGCTGATGTATCACACACGTGCTTGTTAAAGATGTATGATATAAATAAATTTTATTTTTGTAAATTTTATTAAAGATAGGTGAACAATGCACGGGTTGCTTGCTCTGACCTGTACCGGCTTCGTAGCCTAGTATTTTTCTATCTCTACGTCATTTTAAAGCCACCTTATTATGTGTATCACCGTATTTAACAGTCAGTAAATCTACATATTGTATTTATGGGTTTTGTATTATTCTCATAATAAACAGCTATTATTTCTTTAAACAGAATTAACAATTTAATCTTTGTAATGGTGAAAATTTGTGTTTCCTTTAGGCACAGACTGAATTCTTAAATATTATTTAGGCGATCTTCGATTTCAAGGGATTAATGTTTAATTTAAATATTACTCTGTAACACGTTTTCACATTTCAATATAGTTAGAGACATGAGTTTATTTCAAATGGAATGACTGGAAATATTACCAGACTGAGAAAAATAGCCTCAGACTTTACTAGAAACAATTAATTAATAGCATGAACATCATAAGTACAGCGTTTTCTTCTTTTTCAGATATTATATATGTAACGTTTATAAGAGGGTGGTAAGGTAAGACTTAGGGAGCGTTATATTTCAAGTTTGTTGAACCTTCAACCACTGGACTTTGCAGTCCCGGTGTTTTTTTAACTGAGTAAAAGTCTTAGAGGTAACTGTGCGCTACCGGTCGGATGGATCACATATACCTTGCGATGTAAAGTTGACGAACAGCCTCATTCATCAGATGGGTTACACGTTTACTGCCTGTTTTTATAGCTTAGTCGTTTCCTGTTCCATGACAGTTTTAACTGTTGCGCGAGACTAACCTCAGCCTGCCATTTCTCTGAAGCAAAGTTCATGGATTGGATTGATGCGTCATGATCCAGTTCTATCGGTACATGGAAGCTATGGCAGTGCGATTTATTAACCCGAGTTGTACTTGGAACTGTTTATTATATTCCCCCTTCCCGATGTCTTTGAGTTGATCAAACAGAACTGCACTTGTACGTAGAATCCAACGCGCATGTGTAATTGTAACAAAACAACTGAAAGGCTGCATGAGATCGAGTTCCAACGAGACTTCCGTATATCGACTAGGGTCCGTGTCAGTAATTGACGATAAAATCGTTCAGTTCGCATACTGCAGAATTTTGAAGTGTGTATTGCAAAATTATCAAAGTTTTATTGCATTTAACCCTTAATACTGTTAATCTGAATTTGGAATGCCGTAATTTGTTTGTAAATTTCAATGTTAACTTACCAATAAATATTAAAATTGTGGTAAGTTATAAATGATTAGCTTATAATTTTAAAGAAATTATAGAAGACATTTCTCTATCGTACATCGTAGATAGTCAAAATGTGGTCGATATGTCTCGTTTAGCATAGAAATGGTTAATAGAACTTTAACATTTTACCAACAAGTAAAATGTGTTAAGATATTCTGTTTTTAAGAAGTAATCGCTGTTTATTCTGAAAATCGTATGAAACAAATAGATACATTGCAGGCAAAACACAGTTCTTGAATGGTAAAACCTGTGGTACATATTCTTACCATTTTTACTTAAAGGGCTGAAAAACAGCGGCCATGTAAGTGCATGCCATGGCACAACATCGCAACAAATTGTGCAAATGGAGTTTGTCCCATCAGTGCAGCGACCCTACCCAGCGGGTGAGGTAGGGCGATGACGTCTGGCCCGTGTGACAACATTGTCAGCAGGAATGCTGTCTAGCTTGTCTAGCAACTGACACTAGCGATTCCAGAAAATTGCTAGGAAAAATGACAGACGTGCAGTTATAAGTAGTTGTCTGTGGAGACAACCGTTTATTGTACATTCTGAAATAGTCTATTCCAGTTTTTTAGCAAACTGTCTGATGCTATATGGTGGTACTTTATGTGTCTGAGGTCATGGATATCCCTTTCTAGACAAAACGACGGTAGTGACAACGTTGAGGAATTTATCTGATAAAAACTGGATGGCAGAGCGTTCTAGTGAGTGACCACCTCGTAGTTCACGTTGATCGAACACAGTAAGGTCATAGCACGAAATGCGAGAGCCCTCTCTGTGAGATATCTTGAACTCTTTGATGTTCGTACAGGATTAAAGATATTTCACATAAATAGACAGATTTATGACCGAATGGGTGAACTGGTGTGTTGATCTGTTTAAATTGTATTCTGGTACCGAATCTGAGCTTCCTGTCTTGTGTCGTTCCATTTCTTTAGTCCCGTCTGACGAATTCTCAAATAGTGCGTAAAGGGGCTATGTAATGTACAATATTTAACCAAACATATAAATAGTGAAACACTGAAATGCTTCTGGTGATGTAAATAAAAGCCAGCTGATAGTGAGTTAAAGTCTTTCGTTCTTGTAATATTTATAGGCTACTAAGTTTTCTTTTCCAGTAATTTTTGTGTCATTATTTAATTCGAAGTTAAATAAATTTACAATAGATAGCTCCATGACACAGAATCCTTCTTAAAAAGGTGTTAATCGCTCAGAAAATCAATTCCTTTCATGGGAGCCATTATAGCGTTCACAAAAGATAAACACTGGACACTACTGTAAGTTAAATTAATTCTTACAATTCGTAAAAAAAAAACTGCAGGTACAATTATAACGTTCTGTAAGACGAGAAGAAAACATTTGAAAACCTCTAAAAGGATGATAAAATACGTTTTATTTGGCCAAGCATTGCGTTGTAAGGAATAAGGGTTTCGAAAATTAAAATTAGAGTTCGGCCGCAACTGTAATCAAATTCTCTGCTATTGTTTCCAGTTAGCACGCCTCGCGGTCTGCAGGGCTTGAGTATCTTCCAGTTTGTAATTAATGGTTAAGTGTGACGGCTGTTGTAAATTGACTTACCGCTAAATACCGGTCCTGAATGATACAAGGGTCTCTTGTCCGTGGGTGGTCAGACCAATCATTCACTAACAAGACTCCTTGCGTAGACATTGTAGTAGGGTACATCTTTGCAGGTATATGGAACAAATGATGTAGTCTATTCAAAGTGGCAATTCGAAGTAATGGATAGGAATTGAAATTTAATTTCACACAGCAGGGATTTGTTGAGTTTCGATGTCTTCCGATAAGAATCCTAACTTCTGTTTGAGATTCGTAACCTCGGCAGTTAATTTCTAATTCCGTATATTTCATTTGATAAATTGAAAGCACTGACTTGATATAATGAAAACAATGAAACTCTTATTATGTTTCTGTCTTATTACGATTGGCCAGAATGAAAGTGAAAACGAGCTAAAATTATTTGGTGATTTAAGATATATTAATATCCCTTTAAAACGGCCTACTTGCTCTGGAGCTTACGTATCCGATCATTTTTCCAACTTTCGAAGACGTGCTGAATCTGTTGAGTACGCCCGCTGTGTAAAATATTTCAGTGTGGCGAGTGCCCCTGACGTGGTAAAACAAAGTTTTGTACCCTCGTCTATTCAGCTTTCGAAGAAAAACCATATATAATCTACGAAATTTTGCCGCAGTATCTCTAAGGTACAAAATCTCGAAAACCACCATTCCTCTTTGTTCCTCCATGTATGTCCGTCCTCTAATAATAAAAGTCAAACTTCCTGATCGATTTCACTCAAAGTCGACATAGTAGACCGACATTTAACTTTTTAGTAGACAATCATTTTGATTTTTGGTTTAGTTAATTTTTTTAAAAATATAGCTGTATTTAGGGGCCTAAATAAACTTTTCCTTTCTTCACAGATTAAAGGTGATATACTTTCCTTGTATTACAGGAGGACAAATTTTCCTTTTAAGTTTCATCAACATAAATTATTTTTAGGGGCATAGTGAAGTGCAACACGAGTTTTATTTTCGTAGACTGCCATGGTTGATACAGTTTACATTTATCTATGTATATAGTCTGCCTGTATTGAAGACAAATGTAATTAGAAATTGACGCAGAATGTTTCTTCTTTATACTCTGGTAGACATTTATCTCAGAAACATTCGTTCCACTTCAAATCTTTACACCGACTTCCACCAATGTTAACTTTGGCCCACATAAACAGGAAACAGGAAATTCTTGGACATCTTCAATTCGAAACTACGAGGTGGAATTGTTCCGACAAGCAAGTCTGTGACTTAATCCACAGAATTGGAGTACGCCCTCGGTATTTCCAGAACATGACTTAAAACTTTCTACCAATCAAACGATAAATATCGCGCTTTGTCAGTTGTGCCAACACTATTAAGTAAATATATACCGCGGAACGAACATTCTGTGGGTAAGTGTAGAGCGACTGTATTTTATATTATGTTTATTTTTGGCTTACATTTAGAAAATATCTATATGTTAACGTGGATTATTGACAATGAACAGTTTCCTTATATTTCTTAATAAAGGAGCTTTTTTATCTGAGATGTTTTGTGGAAGGCATGATACTGTGAACGCAAGTCATAATTGAAGTAATCTAAATTAGGTATGATGCAGATTTGAAAGGTATAGAACGTGGCATGTTAAATCATGGTATATTCTTCTACAGTTTTGTTTGTAGACTATAATATATTATTGTCATGAATAGCAAAGAACTATAAAAAGATCAAAGTTAAGCAAGAAATAAAAGAATTGTATATGAAGACACCATTGTCTTTTGTCACAGCTATTATTGTTTCCGTCGTAAGAGGACATCTGTCATCTATCTTATTCCACTGTCTTCCTCACTCTCCTTGTTACATGATAATGAAACTTCTGGTAAGCGGCTCGTCGAAATCACGTGATATTCTTCCTTAACATTCAGTCTAATGACAGGCGATATACATCTTTGTCTAGTATAAAATAAAGATTACCATTGCTGTCAGATATCAGCTGACTGTTGTCTCACACACATTTGGAATTTAAAAAAAATAATAAGTTAATGAAATATTAAAATGGCGCCAACATTCATGGTAAGTGCAAGCGAAGTAGGGGCTATCGTAACATGAATCTGCAGAAGGATGAAGAAACATGCAGACAGAAGAATACAAAAGAAGGAAGTAACAGCGTGTGACTAATGTTCGTGACACAGTGAGCAATTTGTTCTGTGTCTCAAAGCCGAGGCTTGACACAAGGTAGCAAAAAGTTTGTCTCTTCGTTATGTAGAAATATGTATATACAAAGTTAGACTAGCAGGATGCCTGAATAGACAGGTACACCATGCTGTTATTCATTTAAGAGCGAAACCACGCTTTTGAACATATTCATTGCCAACATTCATTTAACTGGCATAGTTAACGTACTCATTGACGAAAATGGTCAATTAAAAATTAACGAAAGCATTCCCTTCCGCTTGCTTGCATAAGCTGTAGGACCACACTTTCTGTTCGTCATACACAGCTTTTACGATGTGAATGAGATAAGTCGTGAGCACTCCTTACAGAAGTAAGTTGCTTTGCTCCCTTTCCGATTAAAGTAAATTTAAAATTGTCTCTTTGCTTAAGCAACTCGTCGTAAATTTGTATGGAACAGTGGAGATAAAGCACCACCATGTATTGTAAACCTCAACGTAGAGATGAGATGCTAGGTACGCTCTCCGGCATGTTTACTCTCGTCGAGAGACTAAATTACCTGCTCAATAAGAGCAATGATAGGGATAAAGCACTGTGGGTGAGAGAAAGACCTCTGCTTTCGCAGGGAATGGAACTCCGGTCGTCAAACCCGTAGCAATTTTATTGAGTTATGACGACTCATCTGTGTGCAGTGGGCTCTGGAAATCATTACATACAATGGCCAAGAAATCTTAATTGTTAATGGATTTAGAATAGAATAAACTTCAGTGGCTGTTGGAACAGTGATGAACAGAAATGGATCTAGCTATTATTACACTCCGAGCAAATCTATTTACTATTTAAGTAGAGTCCATGTCTTGACAAGGCACTCTGGGGTTATACGCTGATACAACGAAGTTAGTGGGAACAAATGAAGAAAACAGACTTCTAATCAAGTAACAAATTTTGGGTTAGCCGTCTGTCTTAGTCTTTGGTTTCTAGTCTGTTCTACAACGAAAAAATGTAATGACATTTTTTATTTTACCATTTTAAGACCGTCGAATTACTATTTAAAAATGCAGCTCTTAGGTACATCAAAGAAAACATCACATCTCTTACATAGATAATTGGTTAATGCAATTATCGCCCTAATGATGGAGACCTCTGGAACGTCTGTAAACGTCTACCGGGTTACACGGCGCTACAACCCAGAAGACAGCCATCTTCATCCTCACCGCCGTGAGAATCTAAAATCCTATTTGACTTTGTTGTTTATTGCAGTGACCACCTGAAGATTCACATGAAGACTCACGACAACCAGAAGCCATTTCAGTGCACGGTGTGCAACAGAGGCTACAACACGGCCGCTGCGCTCACCTCGCACATGCAAAACCACAAGAAGGACCAGCAACAACAGCAACAACAGAATGGGCATAACAACAGCAGTAGCAGTCGCGCTAGTAGCAACAACACGCCGAGTCCTGGCACTGCCTGTCCTTCGTTCCGCTGTCTGCAATGTGGCGAAACATTCCGGAAGCCTGAGGAACTGCAGGTGAGATCGCGTTCTTTGCAAACCCTTCTGAACCCTGGATTGACCCGCGTAGTGATCATAAACTTCTCTGATTTGCATACCGGTAAGACAGCAGTGGTCTGGGTCCGAGGTTAAATATCATTCCAGGGTTTGCTCTCCTGAAAATCTCCACCTAAATGCCATGACTTGTGGGCGTGTGGGAAAAACACGATTAGATTTATTGATTTGAAGTTGGTATCACACTTCTGCACCGAACATAATTCAGACGTCGAAAAAAATTAAAATGGCTGTCTTCTGGGTTGTTGGGCCGTGTAGTCTGGTAGAAGTTTACCGACGTTTCAGGAGTGCTTGCTGCTTTCAATGTCAGGGCCTGCGGTGCAACAACCCAGGCGACAGCCGTCGTGAGAACCTGAAATCTCTTTGAATACATTCATTATATATTTGGTACGTATTGTGGTTCAAAATGGCTGCATGGCATATTTTTATACCAAGGACATCATGCTAGACGGGTTTATAAAATGGTAGATTTATAGGAAACCAAATTCTTACGCTTATTTGGTTTGACAAATATGCATTGTTAGTGTTCAAATGCCCAAATGTAACTGTTTGTATATCTCCGATTGTGTAAATATGTTAATGCGCCCTTCTGGCATGATGCCCTAGATCCTCGATATAATGACTATAATATAATTGTTTGTCATACTTTTCACCGACAGTCCTACCTAAACGAAGTCGTTAATATCCAGTCATTAAGAAACAACAAAACTAAAAAAACCTCAGATCACAGTCAGTCACTTGAAAGCTTAAAAAACTATTGCTAATCAAGCAACACATTCAACGAAACGTATTTTAAATTGAAATTGTGAATTTAACGACCTGAAATATGAAGTTAATTGCACTTCCTGATACAAAAAGACCTGAGTGAGAAATTCAGGCAAGTCTCTCACTGCTGAAAGCACAATGTCCGTGATCAGTCTGATGGAACATGTTACTCGAAATGTAATCAGTGCGAAATGCAATTACTTGGTAAATAAAAACGTTAGAATCCATTTGTTTATTAATGAAGAATATTGAACTGCAGAGAAAATTGAAAGTAAATAATTATTCAGAGCATTTTATGTGATCTGAGTGTAAAATGGCCTTGTAACTCAAGTTTATATTTGTTATGCAGTGAAAATAGGCAACAAAAATAGTCATAATATTGTACGAATTTTATACTTATATTTAATAAACATGACGCTCCGGCAAAAAGTTGACTTACAGTATTGGTTGCATTGACATTTTATTATGTTCTTTCTAATTTAAGGCTAGTAGCAACAGTTAGGATCGAAACCAGGACACTTTTAACTTTTGGCCAGTGTCCTAACCACTAGACTGCGCTGACGGTCTGCACAAACAAAACTAATAACGAGAATGACTGTCTTATGGGATATTTCGTAGTGTAGTCTGGTAGAATTTGACCTACGTTTCGGAGATGGTGGCCTTTATGGTGGAGACAGTAACCATATCTGAAACGTCGGCCAACGTTTGAGAGACTAGAGTGCAACATCCCAAAAGACAGCCATCTACATACTCGTCATCGTGAGAACATGAAATCTTACAGAAGTAATACTTTAACTTTGCTTAGAAAAGTGTAGCTCATTATATGGTATTTGTGGAAATAAGGATAATTAATCTTTCGAAAGTAATTGAAATTACGCTCAAACCTTCGGCAGCTACTGTCTCCCCATCCCTGCCTTCATTTTACTTTCTTATTTCCGACTTTTGCACTGCCGGTCCTCGGTCATGTGCAGCGCCTGCTATGAGCGATTATACAAACCCGCTTAACTAAGTAGCTGAAGAAGTTGCCTAATCTGCACGGCAGTGTTTGATTTGTGAATTTTAATAATAGTTATTGAAATAATTTATGGCTGCCGTAAATGAAGCTACTTCGAAATACTGGGAACGACCCGTTCTTCACGTGCCTGAGCACTGCGGGTCCCAACTTTTCGTTGGCTTGATCTATAGACATTCGGTAGGACTCCTTGGACGAGGGATCGGCCCGTCGTAAGGCCTCTCTCTACCTGTACCCAGGACAGCACAACACAGAAAAACGCGGACAAACATCCATGGCTTGAGTGGGATTCGAACCCACGGTCACAAGGCCCACGCCTCAGACCGAGCGGCCACTGCGGACCCCTACTTCGAAGTGGACTAGTAAAAGTATAGCGTATAGTGTGGTGACGTTAACAAAGTCCTGAAGTAATTTTAAACTCATTTTCTTAAGATATACATTAATAAACTATTGGAAAAAAAATAACTTCTTTGTCGTATTCCTTGACCAAAGGTTTTCGCGAATGGAATTTAGTACAACGTCGACTTTCCGGAGTAAACGACGTAGAATGTTGAATGTTGTCCAACATTTTGGCGGATATTGCAGTTGCACCCTGAAAATGGAAACTTCACTGTTTGTTGAAACGTTGGAAAACATTCAAAATTCTACACGGCTTATCCCCCAAAGCCAAAGTTTTACGTTTATTTATTGAATGTTGTGTTAAAACATTCAGTTTTTCTAACGTATTTTACACGAAATAAATTTTAAATTACCGTTTGTAAAGAACGTTTTGTTGCCACAGTAGCAAATATTTATTTTCCAAACCAGAACTCCAATTGACATAAGACAACAGCAACTAGAGATTTTTGCAGTTGAAATATATTTTTGGCTATAAAGCAGGACCATATTAGGACGGTAGTTATGAATTTAATTTAATGAAGGACATGATATTTTGAAGAATATTTAATGATTAAAAGTATTTATTGTTGAAGGGTTAGATACAGTTTATTCGTGAATCAATATAATAACTTCAAGTTTTATTTACTGATAGGAGTTAAAGCCATTGGATTTTATTAGACCAGGACAGGGACCGGTGGAGGGATTTGGTTAATTCGCTGATAAACCTTCAGGTTCCCTAAGCCAGCTTGTTAGTTAGTTAGGTTTTGTTTACTGACTTTAAAACTGCACAATATGCTACTAATATAAGGCCATGTTTACGTGCAGTCCCATACAATTAAATATTATATATAAGATTTGAGGTTTTCACAGCAGTGAGTATGATGATTTCTGTCTTCTGGGTTGTTGCGCTATGTTGCGATGAATTCATCGTCCTGATGACGGAGGCAGTATGACCTCTGAAACGTCGGTTAACATCGACCAGACTACACAGCGCAACAACCCAGAAGACAGAAATCTTCAAATATTATATAATTAAAATTTATGAAATTCGCAAATACGTCAAATTATTTCAATGAAGTAAGAAGTTATAAATACACTTCTAATTTTATATTCATTTCCTATTTCTTGATCATAGTTTATCATTCTGATACATCGAGATATCATAATTTTCAGGGCCACATGATGACACAGCACAACGTAGAGACAGGTGGTTCACCCCCAGGACCCATCAGTAGAGGTCTGCTAGGGGGCCTCATGCTAGGGGATTCTCCCTTGGTCAGGTCACCCTCCCGACCCCTGCCATTCCCAACTCCCAAACTGGCGTGCATATACTGCACCAAAGACAGCTTTACCACCATGGAAGCATTGCAACTGCACGTCCAGGCAATGCACGGTGAGTAACCCTACGGCTTAAAGTACGTAGGATTCTTATACCTTCCTACATCTGAAATCCAATGTATTTCTGGTTTTAAGCCATATTAAGTCAATAACAGTAATTTTGTATTGAAACAGAAATGTTTACGACACAGATATTATCCGTCGTATCAGATTTTAACCAACGGTGTTTCGGAAATTCGCTCTATTTTTCTCCGTATTTTTTGAATAGGTCTACCACGGGGCCTATTAAAGTAAGATTTTTTGTGCAGATTGAAGGAAATAGAATACAGAATACAGGGACAGTGGACAAAGTCAAAGTATACAATAAAACACCACATTCTACACATCTTCTTCTTCTTCTTATTCCTTGGCTCTGCAACCCAGTTGTGGGTCTTTGCTGCCTCCTTTTCAGACGGTTTCCTAGTCTTTGAACTGTGCATTTATGAGTAGTGAGTGACGAGCCCACTGCCATGTTTTACACTACAGTTATTTGGTTTTGCATTATTTTAAGCAATGGGCTGGAGTAGCTACATGCTGGATAACTAGGGTTAAATCCTGGCAATGGTAAAGGATTCTTCTTCTATCCTCTGCATTCAGATTGGTTCTGGGACTCACCCAGCCTCCTATTCTATGAGTACTGGGGTTAAAGCATGACCATGGCGTGATGCTGACCACCAACCTCCATCTAGTGTCGAGGTCAAGAATGAGTATTAGGAGCTATTCCTCCTCTCACCTCCCTCCCTCAAGTGCCTCTATGGCATGCGCTAGGACAGCTTTACTTTTACATTACTTTAAATAATTTAAAGCATGCCATAAAGTTTATGAATTCTGTGACAAGATTAATTGCTTTTTAATCCACAAAATGGCATCATTACAGTATGGCTAAGATACTGCTGCAAAATCCTAGTAGTTCCATAGTTTATTTTTATTTTAAGGTCATGAACTTGTGGAGTACATGAATGTCCAAATTTAACAGCCACAGTAAAATCTCATACACATTTCCTACACATGATTTATATCTTGCATGTTAATATTTCAGCTATGCAATAGAATTAAATCAGGTATAAAGATGGTATAACATCTGCATGGATGTGGTGATATGAATGCTGAATTATGAAATTTGAGTAAGGCTATAATCGTGTCCAGTTGCAACTTAGTATTCTGATATTCAGTAGGAGGAACTGATGAAGAGTGCTAAATTCTTTGTCTGTACAGCCAGTATTTCAGGTGGAATTTGATCTGTGTGCCACCTGAATACAACTCTAATAAGTTACTTTTGTACAAACCTGGTCACACCTCTGATTCACACTTCATTATTTCTGTTTTCTTGAAATAGGTTCAATATTGAATGGTGACCTACGAGACTTTGCCAGTCTGTCGCAGCATCAGGCAAGTCCAAGCCCCAGCTTGACGCCTCACCGTCTCCTCACTTCTCCAAATGAAGGTGGGAGTGGCTCCAGCAATAACCACACAGTGACTTCAACAACACTCATGCCTTATTCCTGTGACCTGTGCACGATGAGGTTTGGTGCCGTCCAAGGTCTGCAGAAACATGCTATTGCTGTGCATGGCCTAATGAGTCCAAACAACCTGGGTGTTGGAAATAAGGACCACCACAATGAAACAACTGGATGTACCACTGGTGCTGGTCTCTTCTGTATCCAGTGCTCTTTATCATTCCCATCAGCTGCTCTGTTCGCCGAGCATTACGTACTCATGCACGGTTCCAGTAGCGCAGCTGGAGGTCTCATGATTCCATCCTCTCCAGCTCCTGAACAGCTGAAACCTACAGATCTCAGCAAGAAGGCACATCGACATTCACAGCACCATGAAGATAGATCGCTACCAAAGAAGCATAAAGCATCAGTTGAAAATGCAGCACCGCCAGCAGTCTCTATGCCAGACACTCCAACTTCTGCATCAAGTATGGTAGGGATGAATGTCTGAAATAATAATTATTGAAATTAATTAATTTAATAGCCTTGCACCTGATACTGTATTAATTAATTATTTTGTCAACTCTAATTTAATTAATATTTAATAGAAAATACTAACTAAGTAGATGGGTCACGGAAACTGAAGGTTCATCACCAAATTAACCAAAGCCCTCCACCGGACCCTGTCCTGGGCCAATAAAATCCAGTCTCATTCAACTCCTATCTCTGATAGATCCCGCCTGAGAAAATACAATAACAAAAATTTAAAAGTGTAAAAATAATTCTACATAAAATGTCTCCATTAGCATTACATACGTTTAAATAAAATTTGTTAAGCATTATTTAAATTTGTTTCAATTTATTTAAAATGAAAAGGAAATAAAACAATGAGAATCTAAACATGTGTAAATAAAATATTTATCTGTAATTTTTTATTAGAGTAGGGTGAAAAATGTGGGAATAAAATAATCATATTTACTTCTGCAGAAGAAAGGTATATCGATATATGAATTATGCTCATAAGACTTAATCCTATAAATATGGTTGTTTAAATATACTTTTTAAGGTAATGCTAAATTTGTCACTGTTTCCAAGCACCTCAGAATAAAGGGTTATTGGAGCATGGAGCTGAAGCTCCACATATTTGATATCTCAGTAGGCTATTCTTTGAGTAGAAGCTGGGTGGGCCCCAGAACTGGTGTGCATGTATTTGCAAAGATAAATCTGGCACTGATGGAAACATTCCATAACAAGTCACTTTACTAACTCACTTATCCAAAATCTGTCGCATTTCAGATGCTTAATACATCTGCTAAGCTGATATAAATTTTGTGTTTATTTCCTTTAAGGTTATGTTTCTTTATGTAGAATTTGAGGATTTCATAGCAGTAAATATAAAGATGGCTGTCTTCCTTGTTGTGGTGTTGTATAGTCTGGTAAAAGTTTTTCAACATTTTAGAAGTACTTGCTGCCCCCTTTATCAGGGCAATCATTGCCCTGATGATAGAGATAGAAAGGCATCTAAAACACTGGTAAACTTTTACTAGGCTACACAGCACTACAACTCAGAAGACATTTATCTTCATGTTTCTTTGTGTTTTCATTTTCAACAGGTGAATCAGTATGAACATCCAGGCACTCTGCTCTGCAACCAATGTAGTGCCGCTTTGCCTGACTTTGAATCATTTCGGACACATTTGAAGTCTCACTTGGAGGAAGCAGGTGGGCTTCGTGGCTTGCTAGGAGGTGGTTCTGACATCATGGGTATGTTGTCAAGCCAGGACAGCCGAGTAAGCGGTTCTAAGAGCCCAGCCGCCTCTGGGGCTCTAGCATGCCCGCACTGTGGTGCCAAGTTCTCTGGTGCAGATGATCACCAAGCCTTTGAACAACACGTGGCCACACATTTCATGGCAACTGCCACAGAGTATGGCTGTCAGAGCTGCCTCAAACTCTTCCCCAAACCTGATGAGTTGCAAAAACATCTGATGGATATCCATGCTCATCACCTATATCGCTGCTCTTTATGCAAGGAAATGTTTGATTCTAAAGTTGCAATACAGGTAGGTCATGAAATAAAAAATATAATATTAAATTTATAACCGTAAATAAAATGTAGAGTTAAGAAAATTATAACTTTTACAAATGCATGGTGTTATAGAGAACAGAAATGGAAGATATATGAAAACAAATTGCTGTTACAGGATTGTTAGAATCAAGTATAATTATAAATTTCATGACTGAAACATTTCAGAAATGAAAGTGTTATATATTTTGGATGCGTGAGCCTAAACAACTTTTAATGTCATTTATTCGTTCTTATAGGTTCACTTTGCAGTGAAGCACAGCAATGAATGTAAGCTGTACAGGTGTACTGCATGCCCTTCATCAAATGCAGTGTTTCGTTCAGAGCTTGACTTTGGTCTGCATGTACGATCAGCTCATGCCCCACTTCCTCTGCTAACTGGGACTGCCAATAAGACCCCAACACAGCAACCCTTTCGCTGCCTGTTCTGTCGCCTGAGCTTTGTCACTGAACTTGAGATGCAGTTCCATCTGGCAGCACATTCAAAGCAGTTTCACTGCCCACTCTGCCAGGAAGCCTTCCACGTTGAGTTCCTGTTGGACAAACACATGCAGAAGCATCATACCTCTCAGGTCTGTATGCCACAATAATTATAAAAATCTGGAATTTTAATTATTTACAACTCAGTTTGAGGGGAATTTTTTTTGTCAGGTAATTAAATTAGTATATTTTAATGCAGCCTACCTGAATCAATCAAATGAATTAGTCATAATAATGCCATTAAGTAACTTATCAAAAAGAAAGACTTTATGAAGGAAGAAGATATAATATATATTTGTATATTTTAAAGTATATGTATTGCTTATAAAAG